>NW_026521995.1:3889285-4537500 GCF_021234435.1 Artibeus jamaicensis | reverse complement strand
GCTTACATAACTTATAATTAAGTAGAAGTCTGCCTAACATTTGACTTCCTAATGAGTGTAATGAGATTACATGCCTGATGGAAGCATTTGCAGAAAAGCAACTTTCATGTTTAATGAGGCCCTAATATAGAACAAAATTGAATTATTTTCTCTGGTTCCCAAAGTCTGACTCTAGTGTGAAATCTCCATCTTTTAGAGGGAGGCACAGGAAGGGCTGCGATGCCTGAAAGGGTTGAGAGAGTCCACCTCCAAAGTCCTCCTGGGAGCTTGGAGACTAGGAATCTCTGACTGTCTAGCTGGGCCGCGCTTTGGGGTGGGGCTCACGGCCTCCCTTTAATTGTTCTTGGACGAGGTCCATAGCCCCCGCGGCGAGCGGGGAACACCTCAGTGGGTCTGAAACTAGGTTAAAGCAATTAGCTTGCTGCCGACATATTGTCCTTCGGCAGGCCTTTGGTACCGGAGAGATTCCGGAGTGTAGTCTGGAGGATCAGGCCGGTACTGGCAGCGGCGCAGCAACTCTCCTGGGCAAGGCCTTCGCTGAAAGGTGGCAGCGGGTCCGCTGGAGGATGCGCTCCAGCAGCGCGCACGGCCCCGCACTGCACTTCCCCTTCGAGCCCGCTGTGTTTGAGCGCGCGTCACAAGCCCGGGTCAGCCGCCCCAAGCCCAGATCTGGGTCCACCTGGGAAGGCGCTCCGAGGGCCCAGGAGGCGTGAGTAACCATAAACGAAACCCACTGCAGCCCCGGGTTTCCGGGGCTTTCTGACCGCGCTCTCAAGCCTGTCTCGGTCGCTAGGGGGCAGTCCTACGTGAGGCTCGCCTTCCTCCCACACCAAGCTGGTTGCCGAGGAAGACTGAAATTCTGCTGAAGGCAAAAGGCAGTCTTTTTCTTTCAGTAACTGAAACAACCCAGTTACAGAAGTGACTGAGGAAGAGGGCATGCTCCTTCTATTGTTGGGAGGCATCCGAGAGGCCTCCCAGCCTCAGCACCCAGTCACCTGTCCCATCTCCCTTAAGAGAAATACGTCTATATTCCATGTACCTGACGCTGCCGCTGCAGAAAGGATAGGCCACAGGGAAGATCAAGAGGAACCCTTTATCCCCAGCCCCTGCAAACAGAAAGACCCTTTCTTGTGGCCAGGCCCGAAATTAGCCCCCTGCCCCCACGGTACACAGCGAATTCAGTTCACACACTATGATTGGATTAGGCAGGGTAGGGGTGACCTTGGGTAAGTCGAACATCTCCTCTGAGGTTCAGAATATCCCTCTGAAAATGGGAATAAACTGCCCATGATCGACTTGCCTCTTAAGAGCGTCTGAATGAATGGTAGGGCACAAATACAGGCAAAAGTGTCTGTAGGGCAGATGATGTGGGAGAGTGGCGACCTTAGAGAGTTGGGGTTTGGCCCTCCAACCCACCTCCTTCCAGCTAAATCTCATTAAAATGTGGTTTCTTAGTAGGTAGCTGAGTAGATACGTTTTGAGTCTCTGGCTCAGTTATCTTTTACAGGGTAAGTTAATTATTCTTTTTAGAGATATAGCTACATATCATGTACTAAACAAATAACTTTTAGAAAAAAGTGTAAATAGCATTTATTAACATCGCTTAGAAATAAATCATATCTCGCAATAAATTAGCACGAAGTTTCCTGGACAGGGCTTTTCCAACAACGTCCTGCCAAAGGTGCTGGGGGGGGGGGAATCATAGACTATTGCATATTCTTTTTAGAAAATCAGGATAAATTATATAAATTATGTATTTAAAAAGAGAATCTATTTCATTACCTGACAGCACAATAAATAGATAAATAACAAACAGGTGATTGCCATTAGAAAAACGTGATTCTTAAGTTACATTTACATTATGGATATGTACATGTACAATATGCACAGAGACAGAATCGGATCCTCGGTCGAGTCTGGGCTTTCTCAGGACACAAACTCAAAGGGCGGTTCGTTTTCTATGTTGTTGAAGGAAGATTTGCTGTTGAGTTTTCTAGGGTCCTCTGGGGTCCACACTTTGGCTGTTCGGATAGTATTTTGTTCTTTGAGTTGTTTTTCATCAGTCCATGAGAGCGAGTGTCCCGCGAGGGGAGGGAGGCCGTAATCCGGGTCGCTGGGGGAGGGGGACCCTAAGGGGGCGAGAAGAGAAAACAGAGGGTGAATACCCCACCCTATTCCCAGCAGAGCCCTGCAGTGCTGTAGGGTCCACTCCCTGGTGCCTCGACAGAACAGGCGTCTTAGGTTACATGAGAATGACCCTTTTCCTCCAGTCCGCAAGCCCCCAGCGCTCTTTCCCTAGAATCCCAGGAGCTACGTGTCCATCCGGGTCGTGCGCCCTCTGAGCTGAGGTTAAAGTGGCCGAAAAAACCCTAACAGACGCCAGCTCGCGCCCAAGGTCGCTGGCGCCCACGGACCATCTGTCCATCCGTCGGTCGGCTTGTCAGCCTGTTCGCCCAGTCCCCGTCTCCCTGAGCTGGAATGCGCACACACTTACGGGTGCCCCGATGGCAGATGATGACCTTCTGGGCCTGGCTCCCTGGGCTGTCCCCGCCCAGGCGTCCGCCACCACAGGACCCCCGGCCGCCCCCCGCGCCGCCGCCGCGCAGTGGCAAGTCGGCCTGAACCAACTCGCTGAGGAAGTTGATGTAGCCGATGGCCAGGCGCAGCGTATCCACCTTGGAAAGGCGCTTTTCGTAGGGCAGCGTGGGGATGTGAGAGCGCAGCCCCTCGAAGGCGTCGTTGATGGACTGCATGCGCCGCCGTTCCCGCACGTTAGCCGCCTGTCGCAGCTGCTGCAGCTCCGCCTCCGAGCGCACCCGCCGCCTCCGCCGCGCCGCGGCGGCCGCCGCAGCCCCGCTCAAGCCCCGCAGCTGGGTCCCCGGGGACAGCACCCCAGCCCCAGCGCAAGGATAGGCCAGGCACGGGGGTGGCGAGCCGGGCGAGTAGGGGAAGCCTCCGGGGGGCGCGCCAGCCTCGCAGCAGTAGCCAAGGCCACCACCTTCTGGATCGCCCGGGCCCCCGGAGGGCGGCGGGGCGAGTGCGTGCGGGGTGGCCGAGGGCGCGGACTGCAGCAGCAAGCACGCCCCGTCGCGGTAGCAGTATTCGTGCAGCTGGTGGCTGAGGAACTCCACCTCGGCCTGCTCGTCAGCCAGCAGCTCATCGCCATCCTCTAGAGGGTCGCGAGAGGACTGGTCGGTGAAGAAGTCCTCCTCGTCAAAGTAGGGGGACGGGAAGGCGTCAAGGCCCCCGGGGAAGTGCTCTAGCAGCACCGCGTCCATGCTCTGAGCCGCCGCGGGCTCAAAGGAGGGATTGGTAGCCTGAGGTGGTTCTCTGGAAGTTTGACGTTGCAGTTTTTGCTTCTCTGGCAGCCCCCCTCTCCGTTTCCCGGCTCTTTGAGCTGGAAGCAGTGGGGACCGCCCGCTGGCTCCCCGCCCCCGGCCTCCCTGGAGTGCCCACGTCCACTGCGCTCTGGCGCTCGCGCTACGCTGGGGAGGGCTGTGGCCGACTTGCTGCAGCTGAGGGCCGGCACGCGAGGATTCTTATAACTACATCCACAGGCGCGTGCCAGGGACCCGCGGCGCCAGCCAATCACCGAGCCGGCGGGGAGGGGCAGGGGGCCTGCGGCTGGGGAGAGGACCAAGTGGCTCTTTTCGGGTCGGGAGCTCAGAGGAAGGAGAGGAGGCGGAGTCTACTCTGCGTGGGGCCCCTACTGCTCCACCCGGCCAGTTCCTCCAGCGTGTGCCTGCGGGGCGCACAGTTCCAAGGGCACCTGCAGCCTGCGGCGCCCCCCCACCCCCCGCCTGCTTGCGCGCGCTGCTCAAACTGCCCCCCATCCCCGGGCTAGGGTAGTAGCGCACAACCTCCTCGCACAAGTACAAAAAGTCCTAGGGGTGCCCTCTGAGGGCCCAGATGGTGGGAGCTGCCTCCTTCTCCGGGGTTGACTCAGAAAATACCTGCAGCCGAGGAAGTCCAGGTTGGTGCATTACGCCATTCCCATACCCTGGGCGCTCTGGCCTACGACTGGCCTGGGTTCTATTTCATCCTTGCAACTTTGAAGAACTCTTCTAAAAAGTTTGGCACAGTGTACGCCGTGGGGTTCGAAGGCGACGCAGTCGAGCCTCCGTAGGCGTTCCAGACGCTGCGCGGGGTCTGTGGGCGCGAGCCTTCGGGCTGCCGGCTCTGGAGCCTGACTCTGGTGCGGTGTCGGCCTCCGGTGCCTTACGCGGCCTAGACAAATTAAAGGGCACACTGGAGAGGCTGTCTCGCAGGGCATCTCAATTGGGCATGTTTCGTCGGAGAGCAGATCCCAACCTTAGGGGTGCGAATCAATAAAACCTGGTAAAGGAGTCAATTGAACTGTCTGTTGTGGCACAGTTCCGAGGAAGGGTGTGACGTTAAAGGACAGAGTGGGACCGTTTTCAAACTTGAGTCGCTCACCTTTCTGACTGATAACCAAGACTATCCTTGAATGTTTTTTTCTTTTTATAGCTTAAGCCGCCCCCTCCCCACGCACAACGTATGCATTGTGCCCATACTTTAGAACAGACTTCGATGTAACACGAGTTCCTCAGTTTAAGAGTAAGGAACAAACATTCTCAAGGTCAGACAATTCCTGTTAAAAACCGAGTTCCGGCTTCCACTCTGGAGACTTAAGAAATGCAGCAGATAGCGGGTGTTCTCTCAATAAAGGACGGAGGCGTGGTCTTCCTGGGTCAGCGGATTCCTTTTTCAGACCCTTGTCCCACTAGAGGCTTCTAGTGGGTGTTCATACTCATCTCAACATCCAAGGCCATGCCTCTTAAGAATTACTATTTAAACAAGCGTCTTGCCCTGGCTGATGTGTCTTAGTGTATTGAGTGCTGGCCTGCGATCCAAAGGGTCATACGCTCGATTCCCAGTCAGGGCACAGGCCTGGGTTACAGGCCAGGTCCTCAGTAGGGGACACTCAAGAGGCCACCACACATTGATGTTTCCCTCAGTCTCCTCCCTCCCTTTCTCTCTAAAAACAAATAAATAAAATCTTTAAATAAGCTTCTTGTGTTAAGACATTACACTGTATTTAACTGAATTCCGAGACAAAATGAAATTTATAAGATTAGAAGATCAGAGATTACTCAGCCTGGGGTGGAGCAGAGATGGTTGTCAAGGACCTCAGACAATTTTAAGCCAGAGACTTGCTGCTTTTCCGCATAGTCTGTCCTGTTAGCTTCTTAGCCTTTCCTAGTGGGGTGGTTGTCCTTAAAGTGATGCAGATGTAGACAGGTTCCCTGTGTCAGAGCCCCAGGGTCAGTGTCCTGCATTTAGACTTACCTTTCTCACCTCAAGAAGAGGGAAACTGTTGGGGGAGTGGGGTGTCAAGAGCAGGGGTCTAACCAGCTGTGGTATACATCCAATTCTCCTTACGTTGACAAGGACTTCCTCCCCTTCCCTCACTTGGTTAGATTAAGACCCTGTGGGAACATGCCCTGGGGTCAACCTGACAACTTGGAAGGGTAACAAATGACCTAAATAATAGGTAACCATTCAGTGAAGGAAAGACTGGATTCCAGCCTATGAAGCCCCTCTTTGGGATCTATCTCTGATAGCCCTAGGTGGATCTTGAGGAAGTATGTTTGTGTCATGGGTATGTTTGGGGAGGCCTGGCTTGGGGACATAGGAGTCAGTGAGTGTATAGATGGGTAACTTTTTACCCAGTGTGATTTCAACAGTTTCCAGAGAAAATCATCTTACATGTGCTTGATAAGTTTGTGGAAGGGTACAGAAATCTACCTTAGGCACCCAGGTGAGCTAATGCTAGGTCGGCTGCTGGTAGAAAGCCTTACTGTCCTATGATGCTGAACAGGGCATGGTTGTTGTAGCGTCAAACTCATTTTCACGGGGGACCACATCGGCCTCATGGTTGCCTTCAAAGGCTGAAATAATGTTAGGACTGTATAAATGTGACTACTCCTTAACTCTTAAGGAGTTGAAATTACATTCGACCCTTTAAAGGCAACCACAAGGCTGATGTGCCCCCCACCCTGCCCCGTAAAAATGAGTTTGACACCCCTGTCTAGAGCAGGCAGCTCCTAGACTGCATGGAAAAGCTTGAGGTAGGAAAAAAATAAAAGATATTCACCTGTGCAAGACAACCCTCCTCACCTTCTCCCTCCCTACCCCACCCATACCTTGAGGATTTTTCCCTTTGAACGTTGCTGGCTGTCTGCAGACTGGTACCACTGGGAAGTGAAAGCTGGGCCTGCAGATGCTGATACTGGGATACTGGTGCAGGCATTAATGCGTGCAAATGCACACACACGCATACACATCCTGTCCCTAAGGAAGGCAGGATTGTTCTTTTCTCTAATAAAAAGAAGAAAGACTTCACCATTAATAAAGGAAATTTTCTCTGGGCCATTGCAGGTCACAACAGTGTGGATAGAGGCCCTTTGCCTCTGGAAGTGACAGGTTAGGTGAGAAGATGGCTGGGACAGAACCTTGTCTTGGCGGGTTAGAGATCCAAACTCTCATTCCAGCCCCACCCTTCTCACTGCCCAGATCCTCTGAGCAGTCAGAGAACATGGAGAAAGACAAGATCGCAAGTTTCCAGGCACTTCATGGAGATCTGGGACACTGCTTCAAGCCTCTCTACCCTCCGTCCTCAGGAGACATGTCCTCTAACCTTAGGAATCCCTGCCTCGTTGTACAATAGCATCATCCCACAGGCAGTGGCAGGGACACTTGGTTCTCTTTAGTGCCAAATTCTGGTGAGGCTTCCACATATTTTCAAGCCTTTTGAAAGGAACTCGGCTCTGGGCCCCGTAGACCCCCACTACACCTTCGAGGCTGCTCAGAAGCCTCTGCCATCTTGGAGGTGCTGTTTCAGGAGACCTTCTGGAAAGGGCTACTGGGCATTCATGAGGCCTTGTTACACCCCTTTCTTCCTCCCTGCCTCCTTCCCCCCCCAGGGGTCTCAAGGGTCTGAATCCTTGTTCATTTTTCTCATTGTATATTTCAAAACTCTCCCCAGCTTCTAGGAAAAATGACCGAAGGCTTGGAACCCACGTCCTGGCTCCTTCCCAGGATGAATTTTTGGGCAGAGCCCGCTAATGAAAAATGTGGCATCCGGGCTCTCCAACCTTCAGCTTCCCCTTCCTACGTTCCCATAGTGCTTGATGCTGCTTAGCTGAGCCTTCCCTGACAGAGCCTGAACTCCACAGATACCAGGTGTCCCCAAAGTATTCCACTCCCCACTTAGTGCTTACAAGCAGGTACTTGTGATTGTGACTCATGGCCTATCTCCCCACTTGAAAATGGGTTCATATTAATACTCCTGACCCAGATCGTCCCCTCCCTCATTCCTAAACACAGGGTGATGCCCAGGGTCTGATTCCTCCTCTTCTGTGTCTTTCCCTCCCTTCTTTGCCTCCACCTCACTCCCCTGTTCCATGAAACCTGTCTTCTCCCCACTTGGGTGCCCTCATCGACCCACCCTTTATTCCCACAACCTTAGGGAAGGGTTTGAAAACTAAAATCACGGGTTAATGCTGAAAGATCTCTGAAGTCCACGGGGGTTCAGTGACTTCCCTAAGGTCACACAGCAGGTCACTGTCAGTCCCTATCCACCTCAGCTCAGCGCTGGTTCCACTGGCTGCTGAGAGAAGATTCCAACTCTGCTTCCATCCACTCATAAAAGGTATGTTTATATTGATATGCAATGTAGTCAGTTGAGACCTCGTTGTAAACTGTCCGAGATTATCAAGTACCATCTTTTTGGTCTCCAGCCTTGACTCTCCAGAGTCCTGGCTGCACCTCCTGATGTGCTGCGGAAGAACCACTGAATGCTGCAGTTCCCAGCATGAGACAAAGTATGCAAAATTAAATACAGTATTATGGGATTTATACTGGTCCTCAAAGTCATACTGTACAGATTATGGATGTTTTATCCACTCAGAAGGTCTATTGTGATCAGGTGACATTTTGTTCCATCTAGGAAGTGACTGGCATAGAAGATACCAAATTCCTTGACTTAGTGTGAAAGGTCTTCCTTTAACTGCCTCCCCTCCATTCTCCTTATGTATTTGCTTCACCATCAGTTGACTGTTCATATCACCCGATGCCAGGATCCCTCTTTGGTTTCCTTTGTTTCCCTCCTACTCTTCATCCCACTAGTCTGAGCTCCTTGGTTTGGCGTGAAGGTCATATTTCTTCTGTCATAAGACAGGCAAAAGGAAGAAGACTAACATTAGAAGAGAAGGGAATGAGCATTTGAGAGGACTTTCAGACATGTTTATCATTCACCCTCCTAATTCTGCAGGCTGAAGGGTATCTTTCTTATTTCAACCAGTGAATAAATGAGATTTGGCCTTAAATCCATGGTTGCATGACCAGTAAGAGAAAGGGCCAGAGTTAACACCAGGTTCTGGCTTAACACCTATTTGTGTTATATGTGCCCCTCCTTTGTCTCTACATTTAACAGTGGCTGATTACATAGGATTTTCACATGGATTGACTTTACTTCTTCCTAATGCAGCAGTGTGAGATAAGCTGGCAGATATTTTGCTAAGTGCAAGTAATGAGATTCAGAAAGGCTAAGTAACTCTCCCAGAGTGACCCAGCCAGCGCCACCGGGCCTTGAACAGAAATGAGTGGATTTCTAGCACAAAGGGATAAGGCCGTCAGCACAATTCCCCAGGGGTCCCCCTTAGACGCTCTCCACTCTGAGGCTGCGTGGACTAACACACAAAACTGGCCTATGTCCCACCTGGGAGCCAGGACAGGAGGCGCCTGGTTGCCACGAGACAGCAAATCCGAGTGTTGAACACCCACCGCCCTCCTTCTTGCCCTTACAGTTCCAGTTGTTAAATATTAATCTTTTGAGGGAGAAATACTGAAATGCTGATATAATTATCCAAATAAATGGTTTCTGCCAAGGTTATCCGGTGAATAGCAAAGCTTCTGAGATTTGTCCTTCAGCCTTGTTATTCCAAAAGGTGTTTGACCTTTAGTAATGTAGACACCACAAGTCATTATTACAGGACTTCTTCATTTTGGCCTTCATAGTGATCAGTGAAATAAAAAAAAATGAGCTTACTACAAACAGGAAATTTGGGCTTTTTCCTGTTTCTTTTCAAAGCTATATGTGTTTTCTGGCTTCAAGCCCATCTATAGGGCCCTATGTGAATTATGGTACATCCATGTGATAGAATATTCAGTAGGAGAGCCATGACTGATGTGGCTCAGTTGGTTGGAGTGTTGTCCCATAAACCAAAAGCTCATGGTTGGATTCCTGGTCAGGGCACGTGGCAAGGTTTAGTCCCGATGGGGGTGTGATCCATGTTTCTTTCCCTCTCCCACTTTCTCTAAAATCAATAAGCATGTCAATAAGCAACCAATAAGAATGCTTTTGATGCAGTAATGTGAAATTATCTTCAAGATACATCATTAAGAAAGAGTGGCCAATACACTCTCACTTGCATTTTTGAACAAAGGACAATGGGTATGTGTCAGTGCATTTGTTTGTGGAGGCATCAAATGTTTCTAAATGGCCACACAAGAAACTGAGAAACAAATTGAGTGGCTAAAGGATGGAAGTTTTCATTGTACACTGCTTTGAATCTTTTGAGTTTCAAAATACAGTAGCTCTCCCTTATCCACAGGAGATATAATTCCAAGACACACCCCCACCATGGATGATTGAAACCAGGGACAGTACTGAATCCTATATATACTATGTTTTTTCCTATACTATATATCTGTGATAAAGTTTACTTGATAGATTAAGCATAGTAAAACCTTAACAACAATCACTAATAAAATAGGGCAGTTATAAAATATACTGTAATAGAAGTTATGTGAATGTGGTTCTCTCTCTTGAAATATCTTATTGTATTATACTCACCCTTTCACTTAAAGGTGGCACCTTGTATTTTCCCTTTGGCATATCAGAATAGCCAGCATCACTGCTCTTATGCCTTCAGACCATTGTTAAGTAAAATAAGGGTGACTTGAGCACCAGCACTGCAGTGCCCCTACAGTCTACATGATAACTGAGACGGCTACTAAGGGACCAATGGGTGGGTAACATACAGGGTGGAGACTCTACACTAAAGGATGATTCACATCCTGGGCAGGAGAAACAGAGCGGGATGGCACAGATTTATCAAGTTACTTCAAATAGAACACAATTCAAGCTTACTAATTGTTATTTGGGCAATTTTCATTTAATATTGGCAAGTTAAGGTTGACCATGGGTGACTGAAACCATGGAGGGCAAAAACCACAAATAAGGGAGGGAGGACTACTATACGTGAACATACATGCAGAGCATTTTAAAAAAATTAATAAACTTATTTTAAAAGAAATTTAGAATTTATAATCCCTTTTTTTTTTAGATTTTATTTATTTATCTTTAGAGGGGAAGGGAAGGAGAGAGGGAGAGAAACATCAATGTATGGTTGCCTTTCGTGCGTCCCCTGCTGGGAAATGGCCTGCAGGGAACCTGCCTGCAACCCTGGCATGTGCCCTGACTGGGAATCGAACCGCGATTGTCTGGTTCGCAGGCCCGCGCTCAATCCACTGAGCTACACCAGCCAGGGCGAGTTTATAATCTCTTCATGTGAGTCCTGGAGGAGCCCACCACAGAGCTTGGTCAGTAGCTTGTGTCATCTTCAAAGTCAGCGTAAACCTCAGGTAGAATGGCCCAGTGGGGGCTGGCAGGGGTCAGGTCCTGAGCAAGCCCTTTCTGCAAGTGTCTGAGTCCTGCATGGCGTGCAGTGGAAGTGGATGGCATTGGATAAAATGCCATTCCATGCACAAAATCAACATCAAACAAAATTTAGAGAGATTTGACCATAATAAAAGAAAATTAAAAATTATTAAATGCTCATCAAAACTACCACATTGTCTGCATTGCCCACCATCCCACGGCCTGTCAGTGACTACTGACTACTGTGAACATTTCGGTCTATTTTTTTCCATGTGTGTTTAGTTTTGTATCTTGCACTTTTTCCTTTGACTGAATATCTTCACAATTTTCCCATATCCTTACTGACAAGCTTTCATAGTGGTGTGATGTTCATTATATGACTTCACCATTGGATAAGTTTATTTTCACTTGAGCACCACTTCATCCTGGGAACTCCCAGGTCAGGTCAGACTTTCTGTACCTCTTAGAGTGGCTTTGTATTTTGTCTGTGGTCTGACTATATTCCTTGCTTGACAGGCCATGATTTTGATTCCCTCAAAAGTCTTTTCTACCTCACATCAATAATAGTAGCTTTCACTCATATCAGTGGTCCTGAAGATGTTGGTGTATTGCAGTGACATTGTTGTTCCCTCAAAGTCCTGTCTAGAGCAAAACCTCGTTGTCAGGTGGGTTAACCTGTGCTTAAAGAAGCTAATGCCAGACTGTGCTTGGTTCAAGCAGGAAGTGCCTTGTATTAGCCAAGGAACATCAGTTATTTGGGAAAGCTGCCTCGGAATATAGTCTTCATGCCTGTACACCTGCACACCCCACCATGCCTCAGGTTGCACACCACATGAACCAACTTAGAGGTCTGAGCCTATTTTTGTCATGTGGGAAGTAGCACCCCACTTTCTGCTTCAGTCCCCAGGCATCAGAGAGGCTGGGTAGCACAGAGTTCTTGGGCACTGGAGCCTGAAGGCCTGGAGCCCTAGTGGCTCTGCTGCCAACCTCCTGTTTAGGAGTGTTACCTAATCCTTCTGTGCCAGGAACTGGGCAGCAGTTAGCTTCCTCATGCCCCGTATTCTTCCATTCTTACTGGCCTTGCAGAGAAGACAGAGGTATCTTCTCACCGGAAGGAAAAATAATTTGGGCCTGTTATATGATACAGTCTGCTCATGCTTCTGAAATCAGTGGGTTATATTTATAGTCTTTTTTCTTCTTCATCACAGAGGGAGTTTTCATGCCCAGGAAAGGGATTTTCCTGATTAGTTACCTATCTTGGATCACTTATGTCCATAAACCTCTAATTTTCTGGATCCATATTTTTTTTCTTTTTAAGATTTTATTTATTTATTTTTAGAGAGGGGGAAGAGAGGAATAAAAAGGGAGAGTGAAACATCAGTGGGTGGTTGCCTCTAGTGTACCCCCTACTGGGGACCTGGCCTGAAACCCAGGCATGTGCCCTGACTGGGAATCAAACCATCGACACTTTGGTTCACAGGCCTGTGCTCAATCCACTGAGCTACACCAGCCAGGGCTGGATCCATATTTCTTAAACCAAGGCTCCAGAAGTTAATTATGAAATTTTTTTCCAATTTTGTGACCTTTTTTTACATGATAATCTGGAAAAACTATGACAACGAAGTATGAGTATGTTCCGGCACATCTGGATGAGCACCTTATAAACCGGCCCCATCTTTGAGCTTGGAGATGGAATCTGAGTTTAAATCTGTGTTAAAGATTGTGCTGGTGCCAAACAAGCTATTTTAACTGAGTCACATTAAAGAAAAACCACAGATATTGTGCTTGTGCCAAGAAAAGGCCAAATAACCACAAAACAAGGTAGAAAATCAAGGCCATAGTGGTAGTTTAGTTAACCTGGGGAAGAAATGATTGTTACACACCACAAGGTGGACTGAGCAGAGGGACCAGCATCATGTCAGCTCTGCACCTGGTAAATGTCAGTGCCACAGTCACAGTCATGTCATCTCTCACATTAAATTGAGGTTAAGTTGAGTTTCACTGATTTATAGATTTAAATATTTTTATCTTTATTTTTTACTTTGTAGTTATTTAAGAACAACATACGTAAAGAATTTATACCAACCTTATATTTGTGAATATTTAAGCAATTTTATATTAATAACTATTTAAACTGAGATGGGGAGCCCATAAAAGCTTTCATTGGTTATTGTTTTAATTTCTTATGAAAAAGGTAAAAATTTTATGTGTAAGTACACATATGCATATATGTATATTTATAAATAATGAACCCACCTATAAATACCTGCATACATTAAAAGTCAAGTTTAAGAAACACTTCCAGCTGATTATCAAAATATCTATGTTTGGTGAGGTGATTGGAAGGCAGAGAGGAAAAGGGAGAGGGAAGCAAAAGAAAAAAGAAATGAAGTAAAATGAGGGGGAAAATCAAGAGGAAGGTTTAAAAGTGAGAAGAAAGAAAATCTTGAAATGTGAAAGAGTGGAGAATAGAAAATATGGACATTTGAATCACAGAAATCTGAATGCAAACTCCAACAGCTGCCTCCACTCCCCTTCCCCATCCGAGCCATGCTGTGGCCTCGTGATGACCACATATATGCCCCACCAAGACCCGTGTCCTCACAGAATGCCCAGTGCCCCAAATTATCCTTTTTGCCCTCTTTAAAAGCCAATTGCTTCAGGGTCATTGGTCTCAGCAAGAGGCCATAAAGGAAAACATCTGCTCTACTAAGGTGTGAGCAACACATAGCAACCAAATCATTCTCTCTTTGGCATTTTATTAGTGCCCTTGAAAGGTACTGCCATAAACCACGGGAATGGATTTTTTAAATGTGGCGTTTGTGGCCTTATAGCAGTCTTTTGAAAGCATTTTGAGCATAATCAGAGATTTCCTTATGCCCCTTGAATCACCTTTATTGGGCCATTGCCAGACTTGAAAGCCTGTTTTCCTATATTTACCTCATGGTGGAAGAAATACCAGTAAGTTAAGATATGCAGATGACACCATCTTACTGGCAGACAGTAGCAAACATGTGAAAACAACTTCTGATGAAATCAAAGGAAGAAATTGTTAAAGAAGAACTACATCTGAACATCACGAAGACATCAATTGTTGCTGCAGAAGAAATGCACAACTTCAACGAGGAAGGCACCGAAACTGTTGAAGAATTTGCTTACCATGTTTCAGTCATCAATTCTGAAGCCAAGACTGAAGCCAAGGAATCAAGAGAAGGCTGAGACGCAGAAGGGCAGCAATGGGAAAACTAGGAAAGATGCCTAAGAGCAAGGATGTGTCATTAGAGACCAAGGTGAAGATCGTACACATCCTTGTATTCCCAATTACTATGTACAATTGTGAAAATTGGACAGTGAAGAAGGCTGGTAGAAAAAAAACAATTCATTTGGAATATGGTGTTGGAGGAGAGCTCTATGGATATCCTGAACTGCCAGAAAGACGAGCAAGTGGGCCCTAGAGCAAATTAAGCCTGAAACATCGCTGGAGGCAGAAATGACAAAACTGAAGTTGTTCCCATTGAGGCACATCATGGGAGGCAGAGTTGTTTGAAAAACACAATAATACTGGGAAACAGAAAGGCAGCAGGACAGGAGAAAGACCAAACATGAGACGAACTGACTGCATAAAACAAGCCAGAGGCATGTGTCCACAGGAGCTGAGCAGGGCTGTTGAGGACAGGACACTGTGGACATCACCCATGCGTAGACTGGCCAGGAGTCAGAGCTGACTCAGGGGCAGGTGACTCACACACACCTCCTGGTGGAACATCTTATTTTCTCACATGCTCCTGATCCTTGTATCTTTTTTCCCCCAGAAGCCTGGAATTACCAGGCCTGAGTACAGACCCAATGAGAAACTTCAAGATACAGCCAAGAATATGTGTAGAGACACCTGAGAATGTTAAGGGATATACCAGGTAGAGCCAAAGCTGCAAATACATCAACCCTTTTATGACATTTCCCTATTCTGATTAAAATGATGCAAGGGATTTATGTTGTCATTGGCCTTAGGAGTCCCCAGTACTTAAGGGACACTTTAGTGACTGCACAGGTTTGAGCAGAGCAGAAGGATCAGATTGTGCTTTCTGGGTGCTTTACAAATAAGAATTAACCTGTGGTTTGTTTTGCAATTCCTTGATGATTATCAATGTATTGGTGTTGAGCATCTTTTCACATGCCTGCTGGCCACCTGCATGTCTTCTTTAGAAAATGCCTGTTCGAGTCCTCTGCCCATTTTTAATTGTCTTCTTTTTGCTTTTTTGACATTAAGTTCTGGAAGTTTTTTATGTATTTTGGATATTAACCCATTATCAGTTACATGATTTGAAAATATCTCCTCCCATTAAGTAGATTGCCTTTTCATTTTGTTGTTGGTTTCCTTTGCCATGCAAAAGCTTTTTAGTTTCATACAATCCCATTAATTTATTTTTGATTTTATTGCTCTGGCCTGAGGAGCTTGGTCCAAAAAACTGTTGCTAAGACTGATGTCAAAGATCTTACTGCTTATGTTTTCTTCTAGTTTTGTGGTTTCAGGCCTTACATTCAAATCTGGCTATTATTAAAAGACAAAAAATAACAAGTATTAATGAGAATATGAAGAAAAGGGAACTCTCATATACTGTTGATGGGGATATAAAATGGTGTGGCCACTATGGAAAATAGTATGGAGGTTTCTTTAAAAATTAAAAGTAAAAAAAATTAAAAGTAGAACTTCCCTATGATCCAGAAATTCCACTTCTGGGATTTATTTTAAGAAAACAAAAACATTAATTTGAAGACATATATGCACCCCTATGTTAATTACATTGTTACTTATAATAGCCGAGAATGATACAACTTAATTGTCCATCAATAGATGAATGGATGAAGAAGATACAATGGAATATTACTCAGCCATAAAAAGAAGGAAACCTTGCCATTCGCAACAAGGTGGGTAGACCTAAGGAATATTATGTTAAGTGAAATGTCAGAAAAAAAAGACAAGTGCCACATGATTTTACTTATATGTGGAACCTAAAAAACAAAACAAATGAACAAAACAGAAACAGACTCCTAGATAGATACAGGACACAAACTGGTGTTTATCAGAGAAGGGAAGGGTTGGGGCGTGAAGGAGGTAAAGGGATATAAGAGGTACAAACTTCCAGTTATAAAATACATAAGTTGTGGGAATGTAATGTACAGCATAGGGAATGTAGCCGGTAACATTGTAATAAGTTTGTATGGTGATAGGTTGTAATTAGACTTATTGTAGGGATTATTTTGTGTATAAAAATATCAAATCACTATGATATGCACTCAAAACTAATAAGATATTGTATGTCAATTATACATTAATTTTTTTAAACTGAAGGAAAAAAAAGAATTAACCTGAAAAGTTTCTACCATAGATAGTACCCACATTGTGGCTGCTCGTAGGACAAGTTGCATGAAATTCACAGACAGTAATGGAGAGTAGAGATTGAAATAAACATGAAATGAACAAATAGAATAATTATTATGGCATTTCAAGAAATAAAAAAAGACTTTATTATGAAGGGTGAGGTGAAGAGAAATGATTAGACTGGAAGTGTAGGAAGGGTCTAGATTAAGAAAGACCTTATGAGCTGTGTTAATGAGTTTGGCATAATATAGATGAGACATTTCCAGAATAGATAAGAGCCATTGGGATATGAGAAAAAAATATGAGAGCTATCATCTACATTTTATCTCATTCCTTAAAAATGTGTATGTCTTGTACATTTTTATAATGTATATAATTGATTAGTACAGTAGCACTACCATAGCACATGCTTATAAGTTATAAATGATTAATCATGAAATGAAGAACTATTGAAGGGTTTTAGTAACAGGGTAGCATGATCCAGTTTGCCATTCAGGAAGGCTACTGAGGCAGCAGTGTGGGGAGTGGATTGGAGCAAAGCAAGATTACAGGCAGGGAGACCAATCAAAAGGCTGCAACAGGAGAACAGCTGAGAGATTATAAAGGCCTGAACTGGGTAGTGGCTGGGCAGACTGGAGAGAGATTTTGGAGAAAGAATTGCTAGGACTTGATGACATACTAAACATGAGGCTTGGAGAAGAGAGAGAAACATATGATATCAAAGATTCTGCTCTTGGTGTCAGGATGAAAGTTGGGCCTATTTACTGCAGGTTTAGGCAAGATAAGTCCTGGAAACTGTCCTTAAATTTGGAGACATGGGAGTTAACTGTGAAAATGACTGGAGAATTTCAGTGTGAGAGTGTGGGCCAGAATGCAGTGTGCTGAAGACTGAATAAAAGGAAATAGAGACCCCTGTTTTGGTCAGCTTACTTACTTGTGATGATAGAGCAGTGGTGATTCTGTCTTTTTTACTGTTTTTTTTAAAAAGATGGAAATAGCTTTCTTTCACCTTGTACGGAATCTATTCTCTCCCTTTCATTCTCCTTTCAAACTATTCTTTTTAGACAAATACCCATCTTCTTCATCCTATTCACCATTTCCCCCAACTTCCCTGTTACTTTAAGAAAACCTCTCAGTCAAAATCTAATTCTAATAATAGATGACACATATAAAAGTAATGATGGTGCAAGAAGGAAAGTAAGTTCCCAGGTAACACTAGGTAAGGAAACGAGGCAGACAGCCCCTGAAACCTTCCCGACTCTTCCATGTGTCTTCCAGACACATGTGGAGTTTCTGTCTGCCTCCACCTCTTTTAGGTTGGCCCTGAGCATCATTAAACACCACCTTTTAAAAAACTGTCTTATTGTCATGCAGTGCCTTGTTGTGCTATTTTTCTTTTTCAGTCTTTTGGAAGGTTTTTGAGGGGCCAACCTGGGAAGTAAACTCCAGTAACAATCTCCACTCCCCACTCCCAAGGGAAAAAGCATTTTGAAGTTTTACTTTATAGAAGTAAACTGGAAAGGCTTGCCAGGCCTTCAGGGGTATAGGGGCCCATGGAAGTGACCCATTGAGGGTATGGCACCTTCCTCCATTTTTTTCTGGGCAGGGAGTAACCCCCACCAGTGAGGAGAGGACCAGTGCTTTAACCAAGAACACTTGTTAAACTTGCACACAGGCTGAGGTCAGTCTTTGTACAGAAGATTGACAAGGAGAGAATGGACCTAGGGAGGGAAGTTCAAGTGAAATCCAGGCAAGCCCCTGGGAGCCTAAGCAGCCCAACGCGTGGGCAAAATGCCACTCCCCGCCCACCCCCACCCCTGTCCCAAAGGCACTGGCCTCCATCAGGAAGTTCTAGCTTCCAGTGACCCTTCTGCCCTCACCCTTGAAACTGGGTCGCGCTGTGCAGTGGCCCAGAGCCTCTCCGGACTTCCTTCTCCATCAAATGAAGCCCATAAATAACACACTGCAGCTCCCTCCACCGCTGTCCCTCCGCTACTTTCTCTGCCACCCACCGTAGGACCCGGGACCGCACCCCAGGCTGGCTGCTCTCCAAGCAAGCAGAAAGCGAAACCGTGCGAGTGGCAGCGGCGGCGGGCCTTCCCCTCCCCTGTCCCTTCCCCAGACCCCGCGGTTCCGCCCCCCTCCCCCCGCAGTCCCAGGGCGAATGTATAGTTGACACCTGCAGCACGGGCGGCCGCCGGGCTTTCCCGGCACAAGGCGCTGGTACCTGAGCCCTTGACTGGTAATGCACCGTAAACAGCTCTTTTCAGGCCCTTTCAGATCCGGAGCGTGAGGGTCACCGTGTCTACAAACCCCTCTGTGTCCGCCACGTCTCCCGGGCCCCGGGTGCCCGGGCCTCCAGCCGCGGAGCACGCCGGTCCGTGGGAATCCTAACACTTGTGCCCGGCGGGACCCGCGGGGCGGGGTAGGGGGAGTGAGACCACCCGGCCCTCCCCTCCCCCCGCCGCCTGCGCGCGCCCCCGCCAGCTCACAGAGAGCAGAACGAATGGGTGCTGGCTTCCTCAGATGCTCGCGGAAATCAAATGATAAGGCGGGAGGGACCCCTCCCTCCTCCTCATACCCGACGCCCCCTGGGCTCCCGAGAGCAGAATGCTGGCACCGACCGGGACAGCGCCGCGCCGCGCCCCCTCCTCTACCCTGAGGGCTTGGGCTGCTCAGAACCGAAGGCCCCGCGTGCTGAAGCGCGATCCTGTTCCAGGGAGGCTCCAGCTCCGCGCTCACCGCCCTTGAGAGACGAGAGGTTTGGGGAGGGAAGCTGTACCTGTGGCGCAGGTGGCCCCGTGAATGAGACCGAGCCGGTGCTATCAGCAGATGGACGAGCTCTGGGTCAAAGCGGGCGCCAGCATTACTGCCACGAAGGGACAATCACTGGCCATCTCCAAGGCCCACGTTTGGCCGCGAGCTCAGCGCACGGGGTCCTAAAACGGAGAGGCGGATAAAGAGAAAAGGTGTCCTCAGTGTTTCCCCTAAACATCGTCCAGCGTGTCCCTGAAACACGGGAATGGCAAGATGTTTGGTAAGGGACAGAACATCCACAAACCAGACAGCCTCGGCCACTGTCTTTTGCCACCCACAGTTGCATCTGCCCGGCTAGTCTGGAGATGGAGGAAGAGAGAGGAAAAAGGGACACCGCATCCCAGAGCTGGCCGTGCCCTGGGACTGCGTGCGCCGCTGGCTGAGGTCGCTCAAACTCCGCTGATGAGCCGCGGCCACGTTGGGCAGCCGGCAGGGGGGCGCGCGGAGGGCGGAGCTGAGGAAACGCGGGGCCCGAGGCCAGCGCTCTGGCGCCTCTCGCTACCTCCCCGGGGCCGCAGGGAACCGAGGTTACCTGGGGAGCCGGGCTTTGTCGGCCACGCCGGCTCTCCGCGGTCCCAGACCTAATTAAACGCCTCCTTTGGCGGAGGGAAGCCTAGGGTTCGCCGGGGGTGGGGCGTGTGGGGGCGGCATGTGGGCACGGAATAATCAACCCCATTCTTGCGCGTCTACAAAACCCGCCGCGCAGCGAGAAGTGAACAGCGGCCTCCTGAATGGCGGTTTCAAAAGGCGACACCTGCAAGCTCGGCCGGTTGTGAATTGAATGGAGTCAAATGCGGCGCCCGCGCGTACCTGAGCCGCGAGCTATTAGTGTCAGGCGCGCCCGCTCGCCTGGCCGGGAAGCGCGCGGCCCGGCCTCCCGAGCTGAATGCGACAAGCTGCGGCGCGGCCGCTCCATGGGAATGTCGCCACTTGTGCTGCTCGCTGTCGGGAGGGGGTGCGCTGCCCTTTCAGAGACAGACACAATTAGGCAAAATGCTCAATGAACATTATAAATGATGTGCGATCGCTCTGCAGATTGCCTGGCAAATCAAATTATATGGTCGCTCGCGGGCGATTTCCATGTGCTTTTAAAACTTAAACAGGTATTCGCTGATTTAAAAAAGGGAGGGGTGCGACTCCGGGATTCCGGAAAATACAACTGAAAGACTCCGTGTTGAATATTCACACGTCCCCTTTGTTAGAGATTGACTTCACAATGGGCTTGGGGAGGGGTGCGTTTGGACGAGACACATTTTTTACTGTCTTACATGCTGCAGTGGAAGGCACCAGAAGTTTGCATTTATTACAATTCACAATTACAGTGGGACCCTTTTTTCTTTTAAGCCTAAAATTCTTCTCATAATGAATGACTTCGGAGCTACTGTCATTCTAATCAGATGGAACAAACATTCTAATCAGATGGAAGCTGGCCCGGGTGGGCTTGGCGGGGAGGGGTTGGGGGAGACCCGCGCTTCTCCCTGGCGCTAATGCTAACCTTGCAGGGAGCCGGCTGGGGGAAGCCACTGCTCCTTGCTGTGCACATTCCAGGCTCTGGGACTCGGGCACCGCCGGGCGGCTCCCTGGCTGCCCATCGGCCTCCCCGCGGCTCGCTGCGCCCTGGGACGAGCAGCGATCTGACTGAGCGAGAGGAAGCAGCGCCCAGGGCAGCGGGCCCAGGGCAGCGCCGGCAGCAGCATCCACTCGGGCATCCCTCCTTCCGCCCCAGGTTGGCGCTGCGCTCCGCGGCTGGCGATTCCGGGAGAAGGGGCAGCTGGAGTCGCCCAGATTGCGCGGAACCCTGCCGAGGCCAGGAGCCGCGCCCGCAGGCAAGGGGCTGTCACCCAGGAAGAGCAGAGTCGATTTTAGCTTCTAAAAAAGGAAGCAAGGAAGCGGCAGCAATCCGCTGCCTCACGCCCCTGCCGACCTCCATCTCATTTTCGATTTCCTTCTTTTTTGGTTTTCAGATAATTGAGCCAGAGGGGAGGAGAACAGAATTGTGGATCCTAGAGACCGTTGGCAACTATAAGTACTGCATCTCGCTGAGGAAAGACCAGCAGACAGGAAGGCTGGAAATTTGGGTTTTGGGGTTTGCCTTTGTCACTACACTAACTCACCGTTTTATCTTGGGCAAGCAGCTTAACTCGCTGACTCAATTTCCTCATCCGTTTTTCCCCCCTAATACTTATTATTTTAATTGGGAACGGAAATGTATTTGGTAGATTGATATCGTTTGTCTACTAGCCGTTAAATCAAGACCTATACACAGAACCCAGGGATTAAAAAGCTCTTAAAGGATGAGAGCTAGAAAACCTGAGGCTTGAGCACTTGAGCACCTGCCCCGCCTCCCTTTCCTAACGCGTCCGGCATGGCAGTCTCTGCTGGTTGGGACGGGAGCGAGGAATACTCTTCCTAATAGCTTCTTCGCGCAAAGAGCCGCTGGGAGTGACAAGAACAAAACTCAACCAACATACAGCCCATCTGGCACGGTGTGTGTGTGTGTGTGTGTGTGTGTGTGTGTGTGTGTGTGTGTGTGCACGCGCGCATCTGTATAAGAGAGCATGTCTGCAATAAACTGACCATTTTTATCCCTCGGTGTCAAAAACGCTTCTTGCTGGTACCAGAGACCACGTCATGAAAAGCAATTTATAAGTACATTTTAAGAATTAGGAAGGTGAGTTTCATCGACACAGGACATTTCTTTATTGCAGTTACAGGCGTGAAAGTTTGGAGGGGTAAGGTTCCAGGACCCTAGACAAGCCAGGTGCGCTGGCCTTGGTGCTGAAGGTAAAAGCCATGGCTCTGGAGGCAACCTCCATCAAATCAATGGCCATTATCGGAGGCTGCTAAAAGGAGTGCGATCACACCCTCTTAATACCTCCCACCCAGCGTTTGTACTTATTTCGTGTGTGTGTGTGTGTGTGTGTGTGTGTGTGTGTGTGTGTGTGTGTGTGAAATGGGAATGACTTGTGAAAGCCACTAACACAGTACCTGGAACATAAAGAGTTGCTCAATAGCCCTGACCAGTGTAGCTCAGTGGGTGTGGCCTCATCTCCTAAAAAGAAAAGCCACCAGTTGGATTTCTGGTCAGTCGGGCTCAGCCCCAGGTCGAGGCACGTGGAAGAGGCAACAGACTAATATTTCTCTCTCACATTGATGTTTCTTCCCCTGTCTTTCTCCCTTTCTTCACCTCTCTCTAAAATAGATAAATAAAATATTTTTTAAAGTTTCTCAATAAATTTTAGTTAGTTGAATGGATATTTGGGTACCTTTCTCGCAATCTCCACCATAACTTACTTATTAAAGTCAATGTGGGCAAATTTTACTAACTAGTTCTCTTATGATGTCTTAAAAGTACTCAAATTCTTCCCAGATTTCTTCCCACCATTTGGTTTAAACATTATTTTGGGAAAGTTTGGACAGAGCAAGATTTATTAGAGCCAAGGGCTATTCACCAAAAACTCTGCTTCTTAATGTATTTAGCTTCTGTACTATTCCAGAACAGGGTGATTCTATCTCAGGAAAAAAAGATGAGGACTGGGACAGAGTGATCTTGAAAAGGTACATCTGCTTTCAATGAGTCTATTCTGAGGCCTCTGAGGAGACTCTGTTGGCACTTGGTTAAACATGTGATTAGGCTTCATGCATGACATTTGTGGGGGACATTTCGCTTGGGTTATAACACAGTCCGAAGATCAAGGACCACTATTTCTGTTCACTTTTCATAATAATATGCTAACTCAAACTCATTCCCACAACCTGCTCATTCAAAATAGGTATCAAGTAGCATGTGCAAATCTATACACTTACCAAGATAAGAAAAAAAGTAAATGAGGATATTTCGGTTAAACGTAACAAAATAAGATGTAACTGGAATTAAGTTCTGTGCACTTGCTGGAGATGGTCTGAAAGTCTTTGCTCCAATTCCCAGCAGCCAACTCAAAGGGCAAACACAATACACATCATGATTCAGAGTATAAAATATAAGTAAACTGATTTCTCACAGAAAAACAACTAAGTATGCACTGAACACTGGAAGAAATTTCTTCCACATGTCCTCATAAAGTGATGTCCTGCAGAGTGATGTTAACAGTGTCTCCAAGGTAAATAGATTTGAATTGTGTGAGCTGGCTCATATTTGTGTCACTAAGTGTAGCTCTGCAATGGCCTCCAAGTAAGAGTGAAATTGCTGAGAAAGAGCCTGGCAAATGCCATGTTACCCCCCACTCTTGTTGGGATGTTGGACTCTATGTGTTGAGGAGAAACCATCCCAGGAGCCCTTATACTTCAGTTATTGCAGCTTCTGAAAGATTTGCAGGAATATTCTGGGTACCCAAACTGTTATGTAAGGTAAGAAAAGAGGTACTACCCTGTGCTGACACCATCAGAGCCATCTCTGGGCCAGTGCTTCAGCTTTAATGCCTACAAAAATATCTGTTAAAATTTTACATCCATAGGCCCCATAGATTTTGCCATCTAGTCTGGAATATATAGATATAATATTTATATATATATATTTATACATATTTATATATAATACAATATATTGTATGATATGATGTGTATATCATACATATATCAAACATATCATACATATATCATATCATACAATATACCCAAATCTGCTGAATATATATCTATAAGTTTATCACAAGTATATGCACTGACATCTATATACTCACAAGCACCCCAGGTATGCAATGAGATCACCAAAACTGTTTGCTTTTCCTTTTGGATAGAGCAGCTGTGTGGGACTATGTCACTTAGGCCTGACCCATGAGTGTAGGCAAAAGTGATGTACATTGATTCCAGCACTGGTTCCTAAAGCACTCACTGGCTTTTTCTCCTCTTGTTATCTGCTAGAGGGTCCAGCAGAGGCCTCCGAGGCCCTAGATGATGGCAGAGGCAGTAGGTGCAAAGAATAGTATTTTTCTCTGGGAGAAAAACTTAGGGATGATGTTTCCCCCACTTTTCTGATTTTCTCCCAATGTTCTTTTAGGCTCATAAACATGTATTATAATGGAAAATAAAAAATAAGAGCACTTTGAATATGAGAAATTTGTTTTTAGGGAAATAGTTAAGAATAAAAATGTTAAACTTTCTTTTAGAAAGTGTGAACTACAGCACACAGACAGGAAAATGTGTCAGTACCCGACACAAGGATGTGCCGTGACACAAGCGCCACCGCCGTGAAGAATCGGAGCCAGGGCCCAGCAGGCCCTCTCAGGCCCCCGCCCTCCTCCTCCTGCCCCCGGGAGCAGTGACTCCTAAACTCCTGTGGTGACTCTTTCCTTCCTTTTCTTTAGAATGTTGTCTACTAAGTCTGAATCCTTAAGCCCTGTGATTTTATCTGCTTTCGGGATATTATGCAAATGGAATCGTAGAACATTCCTTTGTGCCCACTTTCTTTTATTCAACACTATGAATATGAGACATATCCATGCTGTTGCATGCAGCAACATTCATTCATTACATTGTATAAACACACCATTTTAAAACTTTCTCTCACAGATGTTTCCCATTTGGGCTGCTATGAATAATGCTATATTGAACAATTTCATGTGGGTCTCTTAGTGTACCTGTGAAGACATTTCTTTGAGTATGAACCTAGAATTTCTAGGTCAAAAGATATTGCATGTTTTTTCTGGGAATTTCTGGGTCAAAAGATATGCATGTTTTTAACCTCAGTGGGTAATACCAAACTTTATTTCACATCGGTTCTAACAGTTCACACTCCTGGGAGCAGGAGCTGTGTACTTTAACCCTTTTGGGAGTGGAAGCCTATGGTTCATGAAAAGAGATTCCAGGGAATTTGCTTCCAGCCCTTCCTTCCCAGGGACAGACTGGGGCAAACTTCTGTATCAGACTAGGGGGTCTCCAAGGCTTACAGTGAATGTCACCATCACGGAACAGATCAGACTCCAAGCTGACCTTGGAGTGAATCTACCGACACCGTGAAAAGCGTGCACCACTCGCAGAGCTGACAGGTGCTCAGAAACAACACTCAGGTGAAAGGAGTTAGGTACTGAGGAATAAAGTTCTGGGTCTGAAAGGATCATAAAAGTAAAATATTTTTTAGTGTTTCTCTATCCAGGGCCTTTTTGAAGCCATAGAGGTGGTAATGGGGCTTCACTAAGCATTTTAAAAATTAAATAAAAGCTTAGAGAAGTCAAGCATTTACTGAAGATTGGACTGAGAGGGATCGCTAAAGCTTCCTGGTTTCATTTTTGCCTGGAATTCTATGACCTCATTATGAGAACTCTGGCTACTTCAAGCCAGAATTCTCATGGCAAATCACAAGCTCTGATGAATAAAAATAAGAAAATTGGCTAAAAAATTAACACATGCATAGTCTCTTAAGCCTTCGGGCCACAGGTCTGTGGTGACTAAGAGGCTGGGCAGCACAGAAGGGCTGACGAGGCAGAGTGCGGGTGCTCTGGACAACTCCTGGACATCCCCATAGCCGCCGGGTCCACTCGCTCCTCGGTCCCGCTGCCTCCCGAGCTCAGGCTGTCGTTGAGGGTTTGATGTGTGATGATGATGAATTGTACCCATGTTTGCAGGGCATAGGGGCTCGGTCTGCTCCATCAGGGTACATGAGGCATCATGCGTGCCACCTCTGTGAGAGATATGTCTCGAGAGGCATAATAATGTCACCAGATAATGAGCAGAAAGACCCTGTATTCGTTTTCTGTGGCTGCCATAGCAAAGGACAACAAACTTCAGGCTTAAAACAATACCAGTTTATTGTCTCACGGCCCAGAGACTGAAAGACAGGCACGGGTCCTCCTGGACTAAAATCAAGGTGTCAGCAGGGCTCCTTCCTTTCTGGAGGCTCTAGGGAGAATCTGCTTCCTTACCTTTCCACCTTCTGGAGGCTGCCTGCATTTCTTCACTTATGGCCTCTTCCTCCACCCTCCCAGTCAGCAGTACTACATCTCTCTGCCTGTCTTCCTTCGTGACACCTCCTTCCACCTTCTTCTGCCTCCTGCTTCTATTTCTAAGAATGTTGTGACCTTATGGATCACCAATATCATCCAAGATAACCTTTCTTAAAATCATCAGATTAACTTAATTCCATCAGCAACCTTAGGTCCCCTTTGCCACAGAACCTAGCACAGTCACATGTTCTGGATTTTAGGGTGCGGGCACATTCAGAGGGCCATCATTCAGCCTCCTGTAGACCCTTTGTAACAAGTGGCTGATAGTTGTGCCACGGGGCTGCAAAGGGAGGAGTCCCCGGGTGGAAGTGGGAAAGTATGGGAGGCTGAGTGGGGAAGCATGAAGTGGCCCCCTCCTGCTTCCTCGTGGTGAGGTAGCATGCACAGGAGGGTGAGTGGCTTCATGAATGATGTGACTTCATTGTAATCCTGGAAGTGACGTCCTGGGTTTATTGAAGTATGTGTCAACTTTCCAGGTGTGGTCAGGCCACCTACTGACTTATTGCTGATATACTGATTCACCAGTGGTACAGTTCATCCCTTCTTCCCATGTATTTTGAAAGACATATATTCTCAATGTTGCCAGGAGGGTGGAGGGAGTAGAAATACCAGATGAAGGGACTGGACGTACTAAAAATCAGCAATGAAATTTGTATGTGCCATAAACACTTTATACACATTGTCCTAATCTTTGCAAAGTAGGTGTGATTATAATTACATGAATGTAGAGATGAAGAATAGAGACATCCAGCCCGGGCCCTTGGCCGTTACACTCCCACAGCCATGCCCAAGCAGGGAGGTCCGGAAAGAGCTGGGCACATCCAGGCCTTTTCTCACAAATGCCTGTCATTCTGAAGGTTGCTCTTGGGCCTTACTTTCTCAGCGTTTGCTAGTAATGCCACTATGCATGGCCGTCCATGCCTTCTCCCTGCCAGCCTGGCGAATGGAGGCAAGAAGTCCTTACATTTGCAATTGTGCAGATTAAAAACCCCGGTTCCCAGCAGTGCATGGCAGACTTGCCCTCGGTGCCACCTGGCCCCTCTGAGGTCATGGCAATGCTGAGAGGGGTGGGGGCTGGGGCTGACCGAAGGATTTAGGTCTCCTTTGTTCCCAGACTCCCTTGCTTGGGTGGGGTCACATCTGCTGTGGGGGGTGGCTGTCCCTTAATGAGGCCTGTGGCATGGCGCTTCTGCTCCCTGGCCTGGTTGGCACAGGCCCAGCCTTTCTTGCTGGGTGCGAGCCCCCTGCCCTCTTCACGGAAGAGGCTGGTCAGAGCTCTCGGAAGTGCGTTTCCAGACCTTGATGCTGATCTCCTTCCTTTACGACTGTGGCTCTCGCTGACCCCTCCCTCTGGAACACCCACACAACAAGCTAAGGAGCCTGCCTGCCACCCACTCCAGCATCCAAATGTGTACTGTTTCAAATTTTACATGATTTCCTGTGTGTATCATGAGCTTTCAGTGAAGTTTCTAGAAGACAAATACCCTTTTCATTCTCTGGTTTCTCTCATTCACCCTAGTGCTGCAATGTAAGAGGTACATCAACAAGTGCTGGGGGCTGGGTTTGGAGTGTGGCTGAGATTCAGCAGCGGTTACGCTGTTTAAACTGATTTCTGACATATGTGGGTAGAAATAATAAAAAGGTCAGCAGCCTCTGAGCAATGCATGTAAATATAAAGTACAGTGCTTTTTCTACTTTATAAAAGAAATGGTTTCCCCCTACCTAGATTTTACCCTCTGAAACAAAGATTTAAGTCAGCAAATTTGGCTAGCTGTTGTATCAGTAAATCTTCTACATCTTGAAAATGTCGTATGTTTTCTCCTTCCTGAAAATGAGAATTATTTAAGTCATTCTGCTTTCTTTCCATCAGGGAGCTCAAAGGCAAACTCATGACCTGGCCGGAGCAAGGACCAGTCCTTCCTGTGACTCAGACTTTCCACTCTGCTCGCATCAGTTTTCGTGAGGGGTGGGATGAAGAAAAGTACAGCTGACATTTTAGGACGTGAGACTGGCTGACTGATAAGAAAGCATAATTGGGAGACATTTAAAAAATATCTTACCTGCTATGATTTTTATTTTCCTCTTTTCAAACCCAGTTGATTCCCAGCTGCCCCACTTTCTTGTTCACTGGTGTCCACAGGGAGGCAGCAACAGGGCTGCAGGGCTGACCGCCCCCCGCCCCACCCGCCACCACCAACAGCCCCGCACTGAGGGGACTTCACGCCCTCACTCAGACCCTGGCGGGGGCCCCAGCAGGGACCTGAGCCACACCAGTGAGGCTGGCCACCTGAGTCCAGAAGACTCCTCTCACATGGAAGCCTTAGCAACAACTGCCTTTAAGATTTCCATTTTTCCTATTTCCTTTCCCAGCAGTGAGTTTAGAGCTACACACATTGATGAGTCGGCTCTGGTTTGCAGAGCACTGAACGCTCGTGACAATCCCCGGGGGTTCAACAGGGAGAGGACACCCTTCGCTCTGCACGTTTCACAGGTCTGGCAGCCCCGTCCTGCTGTTTGCTGCTAATGAGCTTAGGAGGTGCTGACATCCACACCCCTCCCTTGGCATCTCTGTCAAGCCCTGCCGCCCCAACCCTGCACTGGGTGGCAGTTCTTCAAAGTCTACAAGCTGGATTGTTACCTGGAGTTCTGACACATTCATCCTGTTAGTGGGACTCCTTTGTTCTGGCTGCTCGTAACTTTTAATAGCTTCACTGAGGGTTAATTTACATTCCATATATAGTCACTTATTTAAAATGTGCAATTCAATGGCTTTTGGTATATTTGGTGTACTCACTGCACACTATGCCCATTACCATAATCAACTTTAGAACACTCTCATTCTCTCCCAAAGCAACCCCACACCCATCAGCTGTCACCCCAGCTCTGGGCAGCTGTGAATCTGCTTTCTGCTCCTGTAGATGTCTCCATTCTGGACATTCTGTATAATTAGAATTGTGCAATATGTGGTCCTATGCAACTGGTTTCTTTCACATACCTCATTGTTTCCAAGGCTCATTCATATAGTAGAGATATCAGAACTTTATTCTTTTTCTTCCCCAAATAATATTCCATTATGCAGCTATGTCACATCTGTTGATTGACATTTGGGTTGTTTTCACATTTTTCCCATTATGAGTAATACTGCTATGAACATTTGTGTACACATTTTTATGTGGCCATAAGTTTTCATTTCCCTTGGGTAATGCCTAGGAGTAGAATGTGGGAACTCTGAGTTTAATCAGTTGAGGAAATACCAGACTGTTTGCCGGAGCGGCAGTGCCCTCTCCCACGCCCACTAGCGGCGTGTGAGTGCCAGTTGCTCCCTGCCCTGGTTATGACCTGTCTTTTTGGTGACAGCTGTCCTCATGGTGTAGAGAGAGGTCTTATTTTGGCTTTGATGCACACTTCTCTGGTGGCTAATAATGTTGAGAACTTTTTATGTGCTTATTGGCCATTTGTATGTATTCTATGAAAAATAGCTATTCAGGTAGTTCGCCAATTAAAAAAAAAACTTGAGTTATTCATTTTTTTATAATCAAGCTGCAATATCTCTTTATACATCCTAGATTCAAGTCCTTTATCAGATACATGATTGGCAAAGATTTTCTCCCATTGTATAGGTTTTTCTCTTCACTTTGTCAGGGGTCCTTGGACACATATAGTTTTTAATTTTGATAATGTTCAGTTTATTTTTCCTTTTCTTGCTTGTGTTTTTGGTATCATATCTAAGAAACCATTGCCTAAGGTTATGAATTTTTAGAAAATCCTCATCTATCATTCAATATAATATTTCTCTCTTTTCTATACTGGTGCCATTCCCTAATTTAATGAGCAGATAACTGATGTGTATCATTAAGAAAGTGATTAATAGAGCGTTGACTGGCAGAGGCTTGAGTCCAGAGGGTGGCGGAGACAACTCACCTTCCACCAAAATCTCCCTTCGCTTTTTCTGTGGCAATGGGCGTGTGACTGCGTGCACAGCCGTCCAGCGAGAACTGATTTCCTGGGAGTTCCTTGTGGCTCTGAGACCAAGTTCTCTGCCAAGGCACAGTGGCCCTGGCCAGGGCAGTTTACTTGGTTGGAGTGTCGTCCTGTACAACAAAATGTTGGGGGTTCGATTCCCAGTCAGGGTATGTATGGGAGGCAATCAATCTGTGTTTCTTACATCAATGTTTCTCTCTCTCTCTTTCCTCCTCTCTCTCTAAAAGCAATAAACATGTTCTTAAAAAATTTTTAAATGATGCAAGTGTGAAACCTGCATGCTTGCTTCTACTTTCTTTCTGGTTGTCACGGGGACATAGTGTGGTCCGGCCCCAGCCACAAAGAGGACAATGCTCTTGGCAACGGCAGGGCCCAGAATGGAAGAGCCCAGGTCCCTGGATGACCACATGGAGCAGAGCTGCTCTCGGGCTCAGAACGTTCACGCCAGAACATTATGAGTCAGAAATAAATGGCTTTCTTATCTTTAAGCCACTGTCTTTGGGGTCGGGGATGTCTTGCTCCTGTGGCTTAGCCTTTTGCCATACCCAATACCTGAGGTGAGTCGCATGTCACCCTAGCCAAGGTTTTCTCGGGGGTGAAGCAGCCGGCTGCCTTGGCCCAGTCATGAGCAGGGGCAGGTCTGCGAAGCCGTCCCGCTAATTCCCGAGTGTGCTGCTTTAGGGACCAGCAGCTGCGTGTGCCCGCCCTCACATCCCTGCACCAGGGCTCAAACCCAGGTCTCAGTCCCCGCCGCTCAGGACCCTGGGAAGGCTGCTTAGTCCTCCTCCTCAATCACCTCAGTGTTCCCAGATTGAAAATGTAGATAATGGTCGTACCTATTACTTATTTTATTGGGCGTTTCTGAGGATTAAGTGTTAATACCATTTTGCAGATGTGTCCAGACTATTGGCATCTCTGGGCCACAGTGGAAGAAGAAGAGTTGCCTTGGGCCACACATTAAATGCACAAACTCTAATGACAACAAAATAATCTCATATTTTAAGTGAATTTATGGTTTTGTGTTGGGCCACATTCATAGCCATCCTGGGCCGACCCTAGGCCGCAGGCAGGGCATCCCTACTGCTGCTTAGATGAGGCCAAGAGTAAATGTGTGCTCTTAGTTCTTATTACTTTGCACCTTTTTTATAAGGCTATTATTTATTTCATAAATGCTGAGTAACTCTTAGTATGCATTTTGCTGGGTTCTGGGGCTGCGTAGAAAATTAGGAGAAAATCCTTTTTTCAAGGAGCTGACAGTTTAGTAAGGAATCAGATTTAAAAATTACATAATGGAATTGGAGCTATAATATAATACAAACAAAATGGGCAGGATCTCAGTAGAGGGACCTACTGGCCCTGCTGTGGGTTGGAAAGGCAAGGGAGGGCATTAAGGGCTTGGCTGAAATTCAAGCACAGCTTCTCCCAGCTCTCTTGGCCTGCAGAATGTCCAGCCACAGTCAGTGCCAGCGGGAGAACGCTGCTGTCCAGGGCCGGTCTCGTAACTCTGAAGGTAGAGAGGAGCAGGAAACGTGTTTGTCTAGGAGATTCCTAATGTAGAGCTAACCCATGTGGCAGTGTAAGAAGATAATTCACTTTTGGGTAAACTGTTTACCATTGCAAAGCATCCTTCCATACCCCACCCCACCCCCAGCTCACCAATATGCTTGATTGGATTTATTCCTCATCATACATCCACAATGTTATTTTTTCCTAAAACAAGATTTTTAAGAAATGATTCTATTCTCTATGAAAAGAGTGGAGAATCTTTACATTGATGCTACAGTGGTATTTATTTAAAGTCTCTGGGTTGTTCAGTAAGAAAATCCAGAATATTTATTTCTGGTGTTATGATGACTTCTGAATTTAAAAGAAAAAGTCTTGTGGGGAGGAGCAAAGGAGGGAAAAACGAGGCAGAGCTCCCCAGAGGGGAGCTCAACGGAGAAAAAACCCAGACCGAGAGTGAGCAGTTCTAAAGCAGTCATTTGGCTCCCTCTGGTGGACTTTTGCAGAATTACTCATTCCCCCAGCTATACTTTGTCATTCTTAAAACATCACTCTTGTTTGGAAAATGGAAAATGCAATGAAACTGTCTCTCAATCCAAACTTTCGGCTGTATGCCAAGGCTGGGGGAATTGGCTGAGGACTTTAGGTCAACTTAACTGAGGATAGATGAAATTGATTAAAATCTACTCTCCGTGTAAAACGAGGGATGTGGGACATTATTCATATTAATTTTCTAGCTGCCAGTCCCCCAACCCCCCCCCCCATTGTGCCTTAGCTTACAACAAAAAGCCCACTTAATATGCCTCAGCCTCTTGGCCCACTATACACTAGAGCAATGTTGCTGAGCCTTTTAGAGTTCCAAGACATCCATTCCCCACCCACACCCACACAATATTAGTTCTAATCAGTTCACAAAATACATTTAATCAAAAAGCGAATGAAGCCCTGACCACACGACTCATTGGGTTGGGACGTTGTTCCATGCACTGAAAGGTTGCAGGTTCAATTCCTGGTCAGGGCACACACCTAGGTTGCAGGTTTGATCCCCAGTTGAAGTGTGTATGGGGGCAGCCAAGCAATCTCTCTCTCTCTCTCTCTCTGTCTTCCTCCTTCTCCCTCCCTTCCTCTCTCTCTAAAAATTAATGCAAACATGTCCTCAGGTGAGCATTAATTTTTTTAAAAAGTCAACGAAGTTAATGCACAACTGGCATTCTATGAACTGTGTGTGCGCATGCGTGTGCGGTGTGTGCACAGATACACTTTCTAAACCACACACAGCTTCTAAACTGCAGCTGCTCTGTGGGACATGGGTCAGAGAAGTTTACCTGCCTTCACTTGGCGGGAGACTGAAAGGCCTTCCCAGCTCAGCTGTGTGGCGTGGCCCCTGGAGGACTGAGCAAGTCTGGTGAGACACCCTGCACCTCCCAGTGTTCCTTCTACCTGGGGGGTGGGCTTGTCCGCCTTGACCAGAGCTGGTTTCTGACCCCCATTTTATGATGCTGCATCTTTAGATGGGACCCTTGTGCCTGGAGCTTATCGTGATGGCCTGGTCTTAGGACACTAGGGAAGGGACATTTGTTCTTGGATGCAGGTAGCATCTCACAAGCTCTCCTATCCTCAGCCCCAAGCATATCGCCTGTACTCTGACTGCAGACAGAGAGAGGAGCGCTCACTTCAGGTCAAGGTCATCTCTCCTGTGATTCCATAAACCCAATGAGCTTTGGCTTAACTCAGCTATTCAGGTTTTTAAAATAGGTTTGAAGTATTTTCCACACACAAGACCCTGTGCTGGATGCCGTGGAATCAATAAACACACAGTCCCTGCCCTGGAGGAATTTCCTTCCTTAGAGAAACAGAGGACAGGTGTGTAAAATCGAGTGACCAACACAAAAGCAGTGTGCAAACCTGGAACCCAGCACTTTCCACGTTGTATTACAATTACTTGTTTACATACTGTTTCTTTTTTTATAAAGATTTTACTTATTTTTAGAGAGAGAGGAAGGGAGGGAGAAAGAGAGGGAGAGAAACATCAGTCAATCGGTTGCCTCTGCTGTGCACCCTACTGGGAGCAAACCTGCAACCCAGGAATGTGCCCTGACCAGGGACCAAACCCGCCACCTTTTGGTGGACAGGACGACACTCCCACCGACTGAGCCACACCAGTGAGGGCTTACATACCTGTTTCTTACACGAGAGACCCCCTTGTTCCCTTCCCCCTCCCTCCCTCCTGGCTTTCCCCCTTACCGTCAGCCACAAGCCGGCACGCTGTGCACCTGCAATGTCAGCACCGAGTGGGCCTGGCTCACAGGGGGAGACCGGAGCTGGCAGGGGTGGTCAGCCCCGGGGCTGCCCCTTCCAGTGGGTATTTGGCCGTGACAGCGGGTGCCATCCTCAATACCATGCGGCCAACTCACGGGGAACTCCTCTTGTTGGGTCCCAAACTGCCTACCCGGCTTCTCTGCCACCCTTCTCTCCTCTCCCTTCTGGTCCCATCCAGCTCAATCTAGCAGGTGGATAGTTTTCACCTGACTTTTTGGAGTGGTTTCCAGTTTGGGGCTGTTAGGAATGTGGAGCTGCCATGACTTTCCTCGTATATTTCTTTTGGGCAAATAGACACATATCAGGTTGTGTGTTTACGGGAATGGAACTGGCAGGTCTCAGGTGGGGTATGCTCAGCTTCAGGGAATGTTGCTTGTTCTGCTGATACATGGCTGCTTATCAAACTACCCCCAAATCCAGTGGTTTGAAACAACGATCACTTTGTATTTGTTTCCTGGGCCACAAATTCAGGTAGTCTCGGCAGGGTGGTTCGTCTCTCCCTGTGGCATTGACTAGGTCGTTGAGGTTTGGCCACCACGTGGTCCGGAGGGGCCCAGATGACTTCACGCACACACACATCTGGTGCCTCAGCAGGGACAGCTGCAAGGCCCGGCAAGGCCGCACCTGTCAGGACCCTCAGTGAGGCCTCTCTGGCGTGGCACTCACAGGGGCTGCGATGTCTTGGGTGGCAGCGGCTCCCCCAGAGCCAGCACCCAGGGCGAATCTACCAGGCTGGCGTGATGAGCCTCGGAAGTCAGGCAGCGTCACCTCCGCCGGGTTCCACCAGCCCCTCGACTCCCTGAGGGGAGCCGGAGACCCCACCCCTCCTTGGGGGCAGGAGCAGAGCGCTGCGGCCAGTGTGTTTCATCACACTGCCCAGGACTATTCCAGAGTGACGGCACCGACTTCCGCCCCCATCAGCCAGCGGTTCATGGACTCCCGTGGGGAGGCTTTTAGTACCAACTAACTTTTGTTGTAGTGAAGAACGCCTGTTCACACGAGTCTGGAAGCTTCTTTCTTTTCCCCCTCACCAACCATAAGGCAGAGTGGTTTGCACTGTTCCCCAAGACTCTGCCCTAATCTCTACAGGAAAGATTTTGAGGCAATGGTCTCAGCTTCCTGTCCCCGCGAGACAAGGGGTCGCGCGGTCCCCTCCCCCCCCCTGGCCAGGGCCAGCCTCTCTGCCCCAGCAGGACGTGCCGTCCTCCCTCAGCCTTCAGTCCCCCCAACTCTGCTGCTTCCTTCCTCTCAGACAGGCCTCTCAGCTGGGCTACCTTAGAAAGGTCTGAAAACTCGAAGTGCTCATAGTAAGCATTTTTTGGTTTTTAATGTATTTTTAGTGATCAACTCTGAATTATAAAGCTGATCTCAATTCCAAAAGGGAAAGACCTGTGAAAAAGGAAGGGGCTAAGAGAGATTTTTAATTAAATAATTTATATACATACTTACATACATAAACACATATATATATACACACACACATATATATGTATGTATACACATATATAATAGAATCTATAAATCAAATAGACTATAAATTCCATTTTCTTCTAGAAGGGTCTTGAAAGGGAGACACATTTTTCAATTTATCAGATGTGAGATCCAGGACCTCTCATTACCGAAACCACACAGAAGAGCGCTGACCGTGGCGAAGCTGTCTGGTGGTTACAGGCATCTATGACGCTTTCCCAGACACCCCAGCACACGGATGTGGGGCGAAAAGGCTCTGCAGAAAGCAAGTGCATTGGTCGTATCTCTGTGTCTGGAGAACCTCCTGGGTACCCAAGTGATTTACTCTCAGAGGAAAACTGTATTTATTGCCTTTTGGAAACATCCGTGTTGTCCATTTTGGTGGCAGAAACCCAGGAATTGTCCTGAAGTAGAACAGTAAGTACAGGGTGGAAGAAAAGCCCTTGTTCCTGGCTGGTGGCAGAGCCCCGCCGGGGGACCCGCCTCCCAGCTGTCTGTGCTTGGTGTCAGGTGTGGCCCGGGCTGAGCCAGGTGAGGTAACAGATCCGAGGAACAGCAACCGATGTCTGGGGTCACGAAGGTTACATGCTGCGGAGCCACCTGCACATCTTAGCCGAGCCCACCCTAGGCCCCTCTGAGACTTTCCTGACAGACAGAGCTTATGGTTTCTTACTGGCCACAGTCGGGACCGGCTCTCCTGTTTCCCAGCCGGGAGCAGGACGCACCGGGCTTTGCACCTCTCCCGGGCTGGCATCCAGGTTCGGCGGCCAAGGGCTTGAAACCTACCTTGTCATGCCTGCCGCAAATCTGCCTCAGGAGCGACTGGCGAGCCAGCACACACTGCAAGGCCACCCGCTTAGAACGGTGGCAGGTGGACCCCAGGGAACGCGCGTGCCGAAGGGATTGAACGTGTGGTTTACGGGTTTTGGGCATCCCAGCTTTTCTTGTCACGACGTGGCTTCAAGTGCCAGAGGAAGCCCACAGAGGGCTGTTCTCATTCTGTTTCCACAGATGGACTGGCAGCGACCGGCTGTGTGACCGGGGCCAGTCACCCATTCTCCTGAACTGCACTTCCTCCATCCGGGCAGATTGGACTTGACGCTGATGATCCTTTTTGGTACAAACATTCTATTTTAGTTCAGTGAGACTCGAATTATAGGCATATAATGAATGCTACCTACTATTATATGCCAGCCTGTGCTAAAACCACCCGCTACCTTGCCTTCTCCCTCTAACAACCCTCTGCGCAGGCCCTGTTCGATCATCTCCAGTGCTACACAGCAGGAGATGGAGGCGTGGAGAACTTACGGAACTCCCCTGAGGCCACACAGCTAGTGAGCAGCAGAACCAGGATTCCACGGGTAGCTGGCTGCAGGGGCTGACCTCAGGCTGCACCATGAGGTCCTGGAGGGTCAGAGTGGTCGTCATACCTGAGGACTGTCCTGCAGCTGCACAGTGGCAAGTGGAGGGCCCCAGGCTGAGAGCCAAGTTTTGTCTGAATCTAAAGTCCTTGTTCACCACTCTGTGGCAACAGCTCCCACGTGCCCTTAATAACAATAGCCACGCCTTGGAAACGTGAGTGTCAGTTCCGGTGTCAGGGCTCTCGTTACGTAAACAGTGGCACAGCCACACAAAATAGCCTCAAATTACAGGGGAGGATGTTTATGCATGTCGGAAGGTGTTCAAATGCATTAAGTGCAGAAAGCAGTTACAAAACAGTGGTTGGCTTAAATTCACATGCGGTCATGGAAAGTGCAAAGAAAAATAGAGCGAAACACAATTCTAGCTTATGAGGTAGCCCAACGTGGAAGTGGGGGCTTTTATAAACTGCTGGAGGGAGCACACATTGGCAAAACCACGTTGGAAGTCAACTTGGCATCGTGAAGCATTTATACCCTTCACCCTGGCACTTCCGGTTCTAAACACACATCCCCAGAAACCGTGAGGACACGCACAGGACAACGTGTACAGGGGTTTCCTTGCAGCAATGGTTGTAACAGTAAAATATTAGCTACAACTTAAAATTTAACAATAGAGGAATAAATTAAATGTGACATTTGTACAACAGGCTACATACAGCTGTTTAAATAAATCAGTTACCGCTAACTATCCCAACATGGAGACATCTAAAAACTGTAGAGTGGAAGTAATAGGTTTCAGATCATTACGCACAGTAATTACCTTTTATGTGAGTTATGTAAACACATATACTAGACACATATACTTACATATACATATGTACAGGCTGTTTTTTTCTATATGTGCATACCTATGAGAAAGTTTAATTGATCGATTAGGCACAGAAAGAGTTTAACACAAGAATAATAAAATAGAACAATTATAACAGTATACTATAAAAAGTTATGGAATGTAGTCTCTTTGATAACCAAGGTGTATATACTAAGTCACTACCAGGTGTCGGGATGCTGGCCAAAGAGGGGAGTCACCTCCCAGGCGAGAAAAAGTGGACGGCTCAAGATTTCATCACAATACTCAAAAGTGAGCGCAATTTAAAATTTATAAATTGTTTATTTCTGGAATTTTGTACGTAGTTTCTACATAGTATTTTCAGAGCACAGGTAACTGAACCCGCAGAAACCACGGGCTAGGGCAACACTGTGCATACACAGCTGTGGCCTGAGTGAGGGTTCAGGCTCCGATTACCCTTGGAAGACGCGGACGGGGAAGGGCACCGCAGAGAGCAGCGAAGGGACGCCGCCCTGCCTGGGGCACTTCCTTCTCACAGACACTCGCAGGTGTGCAAGTGCACACACACACAGTTACCCGAGGGTCACACCTGGCGGTGCTGCTGGTGGACGGCGTGGGGTGTGTTTGTTAGATAACTCAGTTACTCTGCACTTTCTGTACTAAAATGGTTTTCACTGCCCCCCCTCCTGTGAACTGTGCTTTCATTTTTATAAAATAAGAAGTAAGTATTTTCATGGGGGGGAAATGACCTCAAAATATTCATAGTGGTTATGGAATTGGGATTATGGTCATTTAAATTTTCTCCTTTTTGCATATCTATATCTTCTAAATTCTCGAAACTGAATATCTATCGCTTTCATAATAAGGGGAAAAGACATTTACACATGAATCTAGAACCTCACATGAACCTAGAATCCACGTGAGAAAGGAACTTAGAGCCCTGGGTGAGATACTTTTGCCCCCTCCCTCTGGTGGTCAGTTTGTCCACCCAGCCCTTGAGGGTTAGCTGTGGGGAAAAAATGGAATTAAGACGGACTCTCCCCTGCCACTTCCAAAAGAGGAGTTTAGGGTCCGTAGTGAACTTTGTAAAATGTGTGGGAAAAGGACAGGAGGGTGGCAGACCCCTTTCTTTAGACAAGAGAAAAACGACTGCCACCTTCACTGCCAGGTTTGCTCAGAGCACATGTCTAAGAGACTAGCTGCTAAAAACTATGTAAAAGTTGGTTCAAAAATACGAACCCCTTGAAACGATTCTGATTTCTTTATTAAGATGTTTTTATTTGAATAGAAGAATTTGTGTTGACTGATACTTGCAATGGGGTGTCCAAGTCCACTGTCATCCATTCTGGGGAGGGTAAGTGCCACTGGGAATATCGGGGTACTCTGACACACAGGACAGAGGTCATCTAACTACGACCCCTGGAAGTACTTTGTGCAGCCCATGACCCAGGCTGCCGAACATCCAACGTGCATTCAGTAAAGCAAGGAGTGTTTACTGAGCAGCTTATGGGATGCAGGCACTAGGTACATCCTGGGGAAACAGCAGTGACCACGACAGACTCGGGCGGCCCCTCTGGGCTCATCCCCCCCCACCAAGGGCACCAGCCCTGACTCTGGACATGACTCCAGGGCCCCCTGCTCTGACTCCTCCATGGTGGGTAGTTGGCGGGAGCGAGGACATGGACGGGACTGCAGCTAAGTGTTGGGGTAACTGCAGCCCATCTTCAAGAGAAAAAGAATGTTGGTTTATAACATTGATTTATGAATTGCAAGTGTAGTAAGTGACTCGAGTCCAGGGTGTGTAACAGGAGGATCTGACCTGGTTTAGGGGCTCACAGGTGTCCCCAAGGCAGCGACAGGAAGCTGAGGCCTCAGAGAGACGGTGGGCTCAGTCTGGTAAGAGGGACGGAGGGGGTTCCCCGCAGGGTCCTGTGGGTTTCACAGTGAGAAGGAGCACCCGGCACATTCAGGGATGCAAATGGCGCCAGTGTGGCTGGAACATAAAGAAAGGATGTCCATATGGTTGTTTATTTGTTTTCCGAATTCTTTTTTACAAAAGGAAAATCACACCCTGTCCTTGACAGCCGCGCGTCACTGTGAACATCTGACAGCAGTAAAAGGCTTTCTGGAGGTTCCGAGTGAAGCGGACCGTGGACCTCGCTTTCCTGGGACGTGCGCCGCGGCGCGGTCGGCGGGCACAGACGAGGGCCAGGGAGGAGCGAGCCCTTCCTGATGCCGCCCGGGGACAAACCAACTCTGGCCCCGCTCTGCGACGCCAGGGTCCCTGTGACTGGAGCTGCCGAGGTCTCCGTGTCGGCTGGGACAGAGCTGAGCTCTGTCGGGCCCCTCCGTGCGTTTCTCTGAGCTGGTGGGTTTTGACGTCCCAAACTCCCTCTTGCTGCTCCGTATTAGGGTTTTATCTTTCAGAGGCACTAGAAATCCTGTGCCCGGGCACAGTCACAGAGGGGGTCCCGCCCCACTGATCAGTGGGACGGGGCAAATCCGGCCCCCACGGAAACAGGCTTCTTGCCTCCGCAGGGCCGGCTCTGCCCTGTTTTCTGCGGTAGGACTTTCTCCACCATCGTCGTCACTGGAAGGTCCCTCAGGATGTGGGCTCCACACTCATAACTTGGTGGGGGCAGAGAGCACATCAGAGCGATGCGCAGGTTTGTGCGAAGGCCGGCGTGAGCCCACCGGCAGGCAGCCCTGCCCCGCTCCTGGAGCCCGACCCCCGACGAGGGCCGGCGCGCAGAGGCCCACAGCTCCGGAGCCACAGCAGAGCTGCGCGTGGCACAGGGACGCGCTTGTACCGGCCGGGGCTGCACACAGCACAGGGCAGCGTGCAGGGCGGACACCCTGCCCCACGCCCGCGTGCTCTTTCTGATACGCTCTCTCTAGCTTCCAGGGGGGAATTATGACAGTTACTGTATAGTGCTAAAACCATAGATTTGGGATTCAGAAAGATCCAGGTTTGAATCCCAACTTTGCCACTTCGACAATTCACAGGATTGTTGCAGGGGCTAAACGAGATGATGTCAGTCAAACATTCAGCACAGTTCCGGCCAGGTGGTGTGTTCTTAGTAACCATCTGAACCAGGGAAGAAATACTTGTTTCTCCCTTATCGTCCTTGCTGGAGCTCGCCTGCTCTGCAGGCTGGGCCAGGGACCCTGAAGGCTGAATATGAGCACCCCCATGTTCACCGCAGAGTTCTTTACTATAGCCGAGATCTGGAAACAGCCCAAATGCCCAATGTAGAGGAGCAGATAGAAAAGCTGTGGTACATTTACACAGTGGAACACTAGGCAGCAGTAAAAAAGGAGGAACTCATCTTTTGTGACAGCATGGATGGACTCGGAGACTGTTAAGTGAAATAATTAGCCAGCCAGAGAAAGACAAATACCATATGATCTCACTTATATGTGGAGTCTAATGAACAAAATAATGAGCAAAACAGAATCCTAGGCATAGATGCAAGGAACAGACCGACAGCTGTAGGAGGGGGAGACTGGGTGTAAGAAGGGGAAGGGAGTAGCCAAAGGACATGTGTACATGGCCCATGGACATAGACAGCGGTGTGGGGATGGCCTGAGGGAAGTGGGTGCCGAGGGCTGGGCGGAGGGGGTGAAAGGAGGAAAGTGCGGGGACACCTGTGCTACTGTGAACAATAAAAATAAAGTCAGCCAAAGGCTTTCGGACTCTGCCCATTATTATCCATGGGCTTTTAAAACCCTGAGTAAAGAACGTTTGGAAGTTGGTCCTCCTCAAACTTCAAACTAACATTGCCTTTCACTTCAGACCACTTGTGCTCCTACTGTATGGTTTGGTAAGAACTTCCAAATGACAGAAACAAGAATAAAACTTCCTAATCCCATGCTAGTTAGTGAGATGCAACAAAAAATAAAAATTAAAACAGGTGGTCATTGAGGTTTTTTAACATTCAAAGCACATTATCAATTTCTTATTGCCTCAAATAGTTTGAGGTTCCCTAGAGATTCTTTAAAAGGGACATGGCTATGCTGATGTGTCACGCTCATTTTGAAGGGTCTCTGAAGGGGACCTCAAATGCGGCCACCAGGCAGCAATGAGCTGCAGCCACCACAGCTGGCTGCTACCTTGCTCTCCTGCAGGCTGTGCAGCTGGCTGGTGCTGGTCCCTGGCTGCAGTGACGCAACAGTGGGACACACACACACACACACACACACAGACGCATGCACCCACACTGCTGCCATGGTCTTTGGAGGGGACAGGACAGTGCCAAGGCACCTGAAGAGTCTGGGAGAATGGCTGCCACATTCGCTGTACCACCTCCTGACTTCTCCCCCAAACCTGAGCCCATTCTAAACTGTCTTCTGAGGAGCTCAGCTGCTTCTGGCCTCCGATCTTTTTCCATAACCACATAGAGACTTACATGAAAAGGGTTCCTTACTGGGATGGTTCAAACCCCACCCAGGGGCCAGGAGAACTGAGGCCTGCCTGTCTCTCTACAAAACAAACGCTCCGTGCCCATGGGTGAGTGTGAGCAGGCACAGGAGGGTCCTCTGCCCTGACGGCCCCAGGTGAGCCCGAGTGCCCCGCTCTGTGGGCGTCACCACGCACCTCGCCCACACCCAGGTACAGGACACAGAGAGCTGGCTCTCACGGACAGCGGCAAAGCAGGAACTGCTGATTGAAAATTAGCCTGAATCAGGTTAAAAAGGCAAAATAAGTGAGAAAGTGGACAAAGTTACTTGAAAACACATTACAATACCAATCACCATAGAGTGCACAAACATTAACAATACTAACTTGAAAGATTAATTTTTGGAACCATATTCTTTCAGAGATTTATTAGAACTAATGAGAAAATTTTATTTTATTTTAATTTATTTAGTTTTAAAGGGGAAGGTAGGATGAGAAGGAGAGAAACATCAATGTGTGGTTGCCTTCGTGTGCCCCCTACTGGGAACCTGGCCCATAACCCAGGCACATGCCCTGACTGGGAATCGAACCAGGAACCCTTTGGTTCACAGGCCCGTGCTCAATCCACTGAGCCACACCAGCTAGGGCAGAAAATTTTAAATTCATGGAAAACATTGTTAAGCAAATGGAATAAGCATACTGATCTAAATGAATCAGGAAAATATGCCCCAATTTGGAAACAATATTTTTAAAAATTCATAAAACCCCTATGATTAAAAAATATCATCATTCTTGCCAAAACACTCTTACATTAAAAAAAATATGGTAAGTGAAAAAAATGCTTAAAGGCACAGTAAAGTCACAGAATTTCTTTCTTGGGGCAGGGAGGTTTAATGAAGTTTTTTTCTCTCTTTCTTTTTTATTGTTCGAGTACAATTGTCTCCATTCCCCCCGCCAATCCCTTAACCCCAGCCATCCCACCTTCCACCCTCAATCCTACCCCACTTTGGCTTTGTCCATGTGTCCTTTACACGTGTTCCTAGATGACCCTTCCTTCCCCTGACAGTATCCCCTCCCCCCACCCTCTGGTCACTGTCAGTTTGTTCTTCATTTCAGTGTCTCTGGTTCTATCTTGCTTGCTTGTTTGTTTTGTTGAGTAGGTTCCACTTATAGGTAAGATCATATGGTATTTGTCTTTCACCACCTGGCTTTTTTCACAGAATTTCTTTTTTTTACTATTTATTGCTTTATTTTTTACTGTCATTTTCATCACCAATTATTCACTGTCATAAGCTATCAACCTATTTGTTAAGGGTAGACTGCTCACTGGGGGGGTCCCGGGGGTCCCCAGTTGCTTGCTATCCAAGGCAAAACAATATCTGAAACATTACCTCGGGCACTGGGAGTGCCGCCAAACTTCCAGCTTTAGTTTAGGTTTCACCAGCCACTGACGGCATTTTGCAGGGGTTTGTGCAGTAACCATACCTCAGCTCTTCTTCCCAGTGTCCCTGCCTTTGGATTGCCTGAGGGCCTCGCCTCTGCCATCACTGTTCCAACCCTAGAATGACAGTTGAGCCTAGGATCCGGGGGTGGAGAGACACAAGTCCTAGACAAGGGGGAAACGGCCACCCAGGGCCTCTAACGAGGGACCCTCCCTTCCATTCCTGACTCAAAGCCAGGCCCAGGGGTGGTAGGCTTGACTCTGCTGGGGATAGTTCTTCTCTATCATCCCTCATATTGCTGACTCATGTAAGTGTTGATACCCTGTCCAGATCCCTGTGCCCTTTATCACTTCCATCCCCTGTGCTCACACCCTTTGGGGTATCCCTGGGAATAACAGTGCAGTAAAAGAAGCGTCTGGGATGTAAAACGTCAGCAGAGCTGCCTCTGGGCGTCTGACAGTGAGAGCCCGCGGAGCAGACAGGTGCCCCTCCCACCTCAGAGCCGCCCCAGCCCTGCTGTGGTCCCCACCCCAGTCCTCAGTGTTCTGCTGGGGACATTATGCGGGGGTGAGGTGGTGCAGGACAGCCACTCACTCACAGGGAGGTCCCCACAGTTTCAGCAGCTCTCAGAGACTCCTCTAGTCCACTCTTCTGCCCGAAATCGGGATCATACCTGAACTGCTGTGCAAAGTGATCACCTTGTTTTTGCAAAAGAGAAACCATTTCACATAATTTCTGCTCGTGAAGACCATCTAGTGGAGGGACTGACCTAGGGATTCAGTGGGTATGGTTGTGGCCAGCACTAGCTAGTTGAGTCTCTTTGAGATTCCGTTTGTTCACCTGGAAAATCCCCAGGGGTTGGATCCAATGCCTTCTCATTCTCTTCTTTCCATCACTGGTATTTTATGGTTCTGGGAGTCTGTTGCTCTGGGAATAATCCTGAAAGAATAGTATCTTTAGGAAAACAAGAATAAAACTTCCTTGTTTTTCACAGCCTTGTGGGCAGTGGTTGGGTGCCAGGGAGAGCACAGGTGCAGCAAGTCTTCTGCCAGCACTTGCCCTGGCCAGGCAGCTATTTATGAAGACATTGGTCCCAAGCAATGGAGACTCAAGGGGAGTACTGGTTATTCTCGGGGTCATGTCCTTAGGGCAAGGTATCAAGTTCAGTGCTAATGTTAATAGATGCACCAGCCCTGAGAGCTGCCTTCCAACACGTGAGACATCTTGTGCTTCCAAGTGCTGCAGGGCTGGTGAAGACGGCGCCCTGAGAGAAGCTGTTCCTCAGACTGCGAAATCAATCAAGCAGCCATGTTTATGTTGTAAAGTGTAGAAAATAGATGATTTTAATTGCCAATTGTTCTCGAGACCCCTACCAATATATTTGTTTTAAATGTGGCCTAAATGTTCTTGATGGGCATGGTGGAGGAATTACAGTTTATTCAGAGGCTGATGTGCTGCTGATTGAAGTACAAAGAAGAGTAATCAAGGTTGGTTTTTTAATATGGCTTTTAACATTTACAAGGAAAATTATTTCAAGGGGTATGTACTGGAAAGAAATAAGCTGTAAACAGTTACCAATCAGCCAAATACTCCGATTACTAAGAACATTCCCTCCACTCTCATCTCTTACCACCCCTCCCCCATGATCAATCAGCACCTCGATGTAGGAGGAATTATTCTTTTGTTCATAACTCTCAGGGAAGGAGAAAAAGGGTCAGATGAAGGGCATCCATGCTCTGGGACTCCAGGACCTCACCTTGGATAACTTGACAAAAACCTTCCTCCCTGACACAGGCGGTGGGGGGACGGGGGGGGGGGGGGGCAGCCTTGTGAGGTGCAAATTCAGATGAAATGAGCTGAAGCCGCTCACTGGGCCTGCCCTGGAGGCCAGCCTCCCAGCTCTGCTCCCCAGAACTAGACTGGATGGCAGGGGCGGGGCTCAATTTGCATGTTTTTAATATGAAAGAAAGATAAGAGAGTATGAGAAGAGGAAATTGGACAGATGTAGAAAGCAAGTGTGTGGACTACTTCGAAGAATGTAGCTTAGGGTCCAAAGACTACGAATATCACAGACGCGGTGGAAATGGTCTCCTACAGGCTCTAGACGGGTTTCCTCCCTTCCATCCCTGACTCAGACCCGGGGTTCAGGTGCTGTGAGCCACACAATCGCAGCCCGACTGCCAGACCGCTGGGTAAGGAAGGGGAAATGGAGATGGACTGCAGTCCCCTGGCCAGTGACCCAGTCAGTCACGTCTATGTGAGGAAGCTGCGCTGAGGCGTGGGTGAGCCCGCTGGGTGGTGACACACCGGTGTGCAGGGAGGGCGACGCATCCCGAGTCACAGGGAGAGAGCTCAGACACTCTGCTTTGGAACCTCAGCCGACGTGTCTCTTCACTGACTGGTCTTGACTTGTGTCCTTTAGAATAGAACTGTGATAATAAGCACTGCATTGTCCTGAGTTCCGTGAGTCATTCCACTGAATTATTGCACCTGAGGGGAGTGGTAGGAGCGTGCTTGAATTTGAAGCCGGTTGGTCAGAAGTGCGGGTAGCCTAGGGTCTCCCAAACTTGCAGCTGGCCTGACATGAGGGCAGCGTTACTGGGGGCTGTGCCCCAGACCTGGGGACTGGGTGCTGACTGGGAGTTGGTATCTGAACTGCACTGCAGCATCGCAGTTGATATTGATTTAATATTCCATTTGTGCTGTTCAACATTGACATTTAATATTATGTGATAATATTATTAAGGTTTCATTAACTTTAAAATAATTTAAAATTAATTTACTTACTAATTACAGTTGACATACAATATTACATTAGTTTCAGGTGTACAGCATAGTGATTAGACATTTATAGAACTTATGATCACCCTGATAAATCCAGTACCCATCTGACACCATACATGGGTATTCCAGTATTATTGGCTATATTCCACATTCTCTACTTTACATCTCCATGACTGTTCTGTAACTGCAAATTTGTACTTATTAATCCCTTCACCCTCTTTCACTCATCCCCTTAAACCCTCTCCCATCTGGCAACCATCAATTTGTTCTTTGTTTCTGTTTTATTTGTTCATTTACTTTCGTTTTTTAGATTCCACAAGGAAATGAAATCATATGGTGGTTGTCTCTCTCTGACTTATTTCCCTCAGCATAATACCTCCAGGTCTATCCATGGTGTTGCAAATGGCAAGATTTCATTCTTTTTTTCTTTTTTCAACCCTCCCCTCAGGGCACTGTTTCATTGCTGTCAGAGAAAAAGGAAGGGTGTGTGGGGGGCGAGGTGGGGAAGAGAAATATCCATGTAGCAGAGAAACACCAGTCCGTGGCCTCCTGTCGGCTCCCAGACTGGGGGCCAGACCCGCAAACTTTTGGTGTATGGGACGATGATCCAACCAACTGCACCACACTGGCTGGGGCAAGATTTCATTCTTTTAAATGGCTAAGTAATATTCCACTGTATACAGAATGGGGAAAACAGAGTTTATCCTTATATTATTATTAATTATCGTATTGTTTTCCATGAACCCCTGCAAACCTACTTTTGCCCACCCCATATATCACTGCATTTTATCTGTTTATGTATTGATGGACACCTAGGTGGTTTCCATATCTTGGCTATTGCAAATAACGCTGCAGCGAACATACTGGGGCATATATATTCGCAAATTTGTGGTTTGAATTTCTTTAGGTTAATACCCAGATGTGGGATTGCTGGGTCATATAGCATTTCTATTTTTAATCTTTTCCATAGTGGCTTCGTTAGTTTACAATCAGTCCCACCAACAGTGCACGAGGGTTCCCTTTTCTGCACATAATCGCCAACATTTGTTGTTCCCTGACTCATTGCTGACTCACTGATTTACTGATGGGGTCATTCTGACATGCGTGAGTTGCTTTCTCATTGTGGTTTTGGGTGCATTTTCCTGATAATCTGTGTGTTCACCTTTTTTTCATGGGTTTGTGAGCCACAAAATATCATGTTGAAGAAACATCTATTCATATCCTCTGCTCAAAATGCGCTCACATTTTGATATTCCTCACAGATCTTAAGATATAAGTTAAAACAGTCACTTACGAGGTGTTTCAGGTTTTTTGTTAACAAAGAGTAGATGTGTAACCAAGCACCAACACATAATTCAGTGATCATTTCTTTAGCCATATCTCTCTGTAGTTATTCAAACCAGTCACTGGCTTCATGTTCTTAGTATATACATACATACATACATACATACATATATACACACATACATGCTTTTTACACTGTGTATATGTGTACTAATTTGATGATGAAGAGGTAGGCATGAAGTTCCTGAATAGGAGGTTAATCTCAAAGTCATTACTCCATCAAAATGATTACGATTCTCTTCTGTGGCCGGAGAAAACCATACCTGCAGAGGTAAAAACGATGGTCTATCACACTCCTGCTGTTCTCCCACCTGTGTTACTCGGCACTGCAGTGTGAGAGCGGCACACGGTCAGTCATGGTTCACACAACAGAGGCCTCCAGAAAGTTGGGTAGACTGAGGCAGCAGTAAGTGTTTCTCTTTTGGGGAAAAGTCCTTAAATGAAAATGTAATCAGAGTGAAAGCTGTGGCAAACACTCCTGTAACCAGGAAATCCTTGGGGAAGAGTGCTACAGAGGTGGACCCAGGATGGGGCAAAGGAAGCTTTCTGATTAGTTAGTGCTTTCTGAATTTTCTTTTTTCTAACCTCTTAGTCCAGGGAACTGTATTTGAGATTCTATGAGATCCCAAGAGTCTGAAGTATGTGATTTCTGACAATTAGGGTGCCTTCAATTTGTTTCAAGTGGGTGAGATGCAGAGAAGGGAGGAAGCAGAGCCAGTTTGCCTCCTAGAGTTTGCCTCCTAGAAAGGAAAAAAAATGGCACAAAAGTGGAAATCAACATTTAATGTCAAAGAAAAATGGCCACCAGATAAATATACAACTATTCTTCCTGGAATTCCTTCCCTTCTAGAATAAATACATTTCCTCAAATTATTATAGAGGGATAAAGAATGAAGTAGTGGAATCCAAGAGACTGGCAAAATGAAATGGGCACCAGGAATTTTTTTTAACCAACAGCATAATAGCTAGCAAACGGAGTATGTAGTCTTTAATAAGGATTTATATTTTTTATAATATGGTGATATCCTGCTGTAAATGGTGATTTATGTTTTTGTAACAAGATCTCAACTGGCTATAATACAGTGAATATACTTTAAAACCCACTGAAGTTTGGAAGCCAGAACACAGTAATTTGTATTCATAGTCAGCCTCCAGCACAAAACATCTTGATTTATCCAGTACCACAGGATGAATCCAACAAGGCTATTAGGGTATCAGCCAGAACCACCATATTCCAATCATTCACCAAAAGGGTAGAAACAAAGAGAAAGAGGAGAACCTGTTACAAGTTCTCTAGGCCTATTAGGAAGCATGGAGCCATTCCCTTGGCCACATACATGTGAATGCACAAGAAAAGAGATATCGTAGACATCAAGGGAATGCCCCACCAATGTTATAATGGCAAAACCAGAAGCGTCTACAATGTTACCCAGCATGCCTAACCCTAGTGTGCTGGGTAAACTAACAAGGTTAAGGGCAAGGTTCTTGCCAAGAAAATTAATGTTTGTATTAAGCATATCAAGCCTGAAACACATGGAGGAAATGATTAGAAAAACTGTGGTAGAGGTTATATGATTGCATAAAATTATTAACATTCAGCAATTTATTAACATTCAGTACACTTAAAATAAGTACATATTGCTATATGTAAGTAATTTGAAAAAGAAGAGTCCTCGATTCTGATCATGGACCGTAGGAGGTGGAATAATGAGAAGAGGACTGGACACGGGGTCTCGGGACCTGTGTTGCAATCCTGACTTGGCTTCTTACCCATTATCTGATTTGGGTAATTTATTTAAGCTTCCTGAACTTCTGTTTCAAATATACAATAGAAATAAACATACTGTCTTTGCCTCCCTCACATGGATATTTGTGAAGGCAAAGTTAAAACTGACAACTAAAAATTGTAGGCTATTACTCAGGAGCGATGTATAGTTAACAGTATACCAGCACTCTCATCCAGAAACGCTACCAGAACTAGATAAAATATGAAAAGTATCTCTTTGTAGGCAGCAGAAATCTTCTGCAGTAAAGATTCCTATATTCGTTTTCTATTGCTGTTATATCAAATAACCACATGCAGCATCTTAAAAACATTCATCTCACACAACTGTGAGAACAGAGTCTCAGTGGGATCAAATAGATTTCTGGAGGCCCTAGCAGAGAATCCACATTTTTGCCTTTTCTGACATCCCTTGGTTTGTGGCTCTCTTTCTCCACCGTCAAAGGCAGCAGTATAGCATCTCTCTGATCATCCTTCCACCAGCACAGCTTTCTCCATCCTCAGCCCAGACAGTTCTCCACTTTAAGGATTCATGTGATTAGAACAGACCTACCCAGATAATCCAGGATAATCTGTGTCTCCCTGTGTCAAGGTCCTTAACGTATTCACATCTGCAGAGATCCTTTTACAGGTCTGAGGACTCGGATTTGGGTATCTTTGGGGAACAATTGTTCTGCCCAGCACAACTCCAGGGAGAGAAGAACCCCAGAGGCCACTCCTATCCTGGGATCATTAACCAGTCATGAATTCTGACAAGAGTCTGGACTTTGTGCCCACAAAGGGCATCTCCCAGGGGACACAGAGATGAGCAGAGCGTTAAGCAGGCTTGGAGCCCCCAGGAAAACGGCTAGTTCTCCTCTTAGCACGTTTGCTGACTGTGGGTGGGGCCTGCGTGGGTTAGGTGGCTAAAACCCTAAGTGGAAAGCCTCTGAAATGCAGAGCATTGCTTTTCATCAGTTTTGTGAGCAGAGATGAAAAGTTCAAGCTGCTTTAGGATGAAGGGCCTCACAGAATACACAGGCTCTCAGTTGACCTTCAGTCTGGAAGGTCAGGGGTAAAACAGAGGTACACTGAGCTTTATCAGGTGTACAACCAGCTTCTGGATATGCAATTTAACACATTGAATTGAATTAAATTCTTGTCCAATTGAATTAAAACAGTGGCCACCACTCCATCTACTCATCACAGAGAAAAGCGTACCCTCTCTAGAGGAAGGTAATATCAGAGAAGAGTGCAATATATGCATTTTTTATCCTCACCTGAGGACATGCTCATTGATTTCAGAGAGCAGGGAAGAGAGGGAGAGAGACAGGGAGAGGAATGTGGATGTGAGAGAGCAACATCAATCAAGTGTTACCTTTAGCACATACCCCAACCAGGGACCGAACATGCAACCTAAGTATGTGCCCTCACTGGGAATTGAACCCACAACCTTGTGGTTTACAGGACAATGCTCCAACCAACTGAGCCACACAGGCCAGGGATGGGAGTGTAATATTTTAAAAAGACATAATATTGAAATTCAATTTAAAAACTCCTACACTTTCCAAATGGCAAGAATACATGATTAAAATCAAATGACAAAATATACCCATAGTTGATCCAGACAGCAAAGTTTAGTTGGCAAAGCCTTTTCAAACTATGCTTAATATGTTTAAGGAAAAAAAATGTGAAGGAAAAATACACCTATGGTAAACTTCAGCAGAGAACTGGAATCTACAAAAGAGAATCAAATGGTTATTTTTAGGACTAAAAGAAATACAACAATTAAAATTAAGAACTCAAAGGATGTGTCTAAGAGCAGACTAGACATGCAAAAGGAAGAAACTGGTAAATTAGAGAGCACATTGACAGAAAATTTCCAAACTGAAGTACAAAAATGTGAAAGAATAAGAAAATACAGAAAAAAAGCCTAAGAGATATACGGAATGCAATAATAAATGGTCTAAAATTTGTGTCAAGCTGCAGAAGGAAAGGAGAGTAGGGAAAAAGCAATAGAGAAGAGATAATAACAGAATTTTCCATAACTAATGAAAATATCAACCTAAGATTCACAGAGTCTATGAGTCTTACGTGCAAGAAATACAAAGATAACCACACCAAGGTACATCACAAACTGCTGAAAACCAAATAAAAACAGAAATAAAGAACAGCTGGGGAGGGAGGGAAACACATTACTTCCAATGGATCAACAATAACACCAATGATTTCTCAGAAGGAACAACAGAAGCCACAAGACAATGGAACTTTAAAACACCCAAAACTTTAAAATACCAAAATAAAATTTCTCCAGATTGGAATTCAATATCCAAGGAAAACAACTCCTCAAAAATGAAAGGAGACCAAACCCGCAAAAATTTACTAAATATGTGTATTTTTTTGTATATAAATTTTTCCTTAATAAAGCTTTAAAAATTAAAGGAGAATAAATACATTTCTCAACAACGAAAACTGAGATTTACCACTAAGAATCATGAACTAAAAGAAACAGTAAAAGGAGTCCTTCAGGCAGAAGAAAAATAATCGCACAGGAAAACATGGAATTTCAGGAAGAAATGAAGAGCAACAGAAAGTTGCAAATGTTCAGGTAACTGCACATGATGTTGGCACACACAGTGACAGTGTGTGGGGTTACGTGTGTGTGCAAAATTAAACACATGACAATGGTAACATGAAACATAGGAAGGTGGTACTGGAATTTAAAGTGTTCTAACATTAGAATTCTTGGAGAAGTAAATAGGAAAGTAATAATTTTCATATGGCCATAAAAAGTTAAGAATGCACGTTGTGATTTCCAAGGCAGTCACTAAAAGAAGAAGTAAATCATGTATTACAAGTGAATCAAGAGAAAAATGGAATAATTAAGTTTTCTTTCTGCCCATAAATCCCAAATAAAATTATTCAAACACTTTCAATAGCAAATTATTCAAGAGTCTCAGTTTATAGAACACTTCAGTTGCCATTGGTATTAGCAATAAACAAATGCCTACAACCAACCATGTGATCTATTTATTTTTTGGCATTTGATTTAGTCTTTTTTTATAAAAGAACAAATTCACAGACTTAGATAAAAAGCAAACATAAATTTTAGTAAACATTTTATTTGAACACTTTGAAGTCTAACTTTGTAGGCATTTTTACTCACTGTTGCTACAACCTAACACACTCCCACCGGAACTTATTTGGGGGCCACAAGGTTGGACCTAGAATGTTCCAGACGTTCTAAATTTTGAGAAAGAGTCATGCATCCCATCCCCCACCACATGTGCCTCCCAAAGCAGAGCTCTTCCACAATCCTACCCCTCGGCGCTTCTTTCATTGCTGGACTGCTGATCAATCCCCTATTTCCCTTCTTCTTTTGCATCTATATAAGCCCATGAGGACTTAACTGCAATGGAAACTTCAGGGTAGTTTTGTAGACATTTTTTTGCTTATCAGCCTCCTGATATTCCCCAAAGAGTCATGCCCTCAGGTCCCAGGCAGAGCCTACAGGAGCCAATTGGCTGGAAATGGCTGTCCCTCTGCCACATTGTGAGATTCCACAGTCAGAGCCAGAGTCAGGGTCAAGTTCATTCCAGATGAATACATTATTAGAGAAGCTGTGACTTGCTTTGTGCCAGCAGCAAATTTAGTCCAGTTTGGGATTAAATGAACAAGTCAGTCAGGTGAATTTTGAAAATTGAGGGTGAAAACCAAGGAGTGGCAAGGGAACGGGACTCTCAGAGGGAGTCAGGGTTTCCCTGGTTTGAATTTCAGCGCCACACTGTTGATGCAGAACCTCTGACCAGTGGGCCCAGGTCCATCAGGAAACACATGGCCAAGGTGAGCTTCACACTGCAAAGAAGAGAGGCCTCTGTCATTTCTCCAATGAGGAAAAGCTCTTTACATTGTAAAAGTAGACAGACAAACCCCATGTGGCCACCCAGTGTTTGATATTGACGTGGGGAAAAAGTCTATGGAATTTGTTTAAGAAATGAAAGAACGTAGAACTCAGCAGTAGTAAATAGCTCTCTGTTTTATCAGCAAGAATGTGAGCATGTTATTGAGCTTAGGCCTTGGTTAACTCATCCATAAAATAGGGATAATAATAATTGTAGCTATTTAATGGAATTGCATGACGATGAACTGATATAATGCATAGAAAGCATTTTCACAGTTCCTGGGTAATTACTCAATAATGTTGCTGTAGCCAGTGTATTATTTTTAATTGAAGATAAGATTACGTGTTTATCTGCTTGCCTTGGTGTTTTGCAAAACCAGAACGTTTGAACACACAGGATATCAACATAAATCTGTTGTCCAGATTTAAGCGCTCTCTTCTACCTAGCTCACAGAGGGAACAGTATGCTGCTGTCACCTGCAGTGTCACTCAGATTGTCACTGACACACTGCGGACTGGGGAGGAAGATGAAGAGATGCCAACCACACTAGGCCTTTGCTGCCTGTCCCTGTTCAAAAGAATGTGAAGGGCCATGAGATATCACTTCACACCTGCCAGAATGGCTATCATCAATAAAGTCACAAACAAGCGTTGGTGAGGATGTGGAGGAAAGGGAACCCTTGTGCACTGTTGGTGGGAGTGCAGACTGGTACAGCCACTGTGGAAAGCAGTATGGAGATACCTTAAAAAAGTAAAGATGAAACTGCTTTTCGACCTAGCAATCCCACTTCTGGTAATATATCCGAAGAAACCCTGAACACTAATTAAAAAAAAAAAATGGTCCGTCCGGAAAAAATCCAGCCATTGTTAATATAACAAGAATAGTTTGCACACACTGCTGTAATCTGGCATCCAAGGTGAGTGGACTGAAACGTTCATGAGTGAACAGTGACAGCTTCATTGTATTAGTCAGTGGGGGCAGTAAACGACACGGAATGAGCATGTGTACTGTGTGGTTCTAGCATGCAAAATAAGTGAGTAGAGCAACGAATCTGCATCACATTTTACGTTAAGCTTGAACATTCCTCCGCAGAAACTATTCATGTGATTTAGAAGGCCACAGACATGGGCAACTGGTGATTGGCAGCTTCTTCACGACAATGTACCCACTCATGCATCATGTCTCATGCACAGTCTTTTTGCGAAACCATCAAATCACCCAGGTGTCTCAGGCCCCATACAGCCCAGATTCACTGCCCTGTGACTTCTTGCTTTCCCCAAAACTTAAATCATCTTTGGAAGGGAAGAGATTTCAGACCATCAATGAGATTCAGGTGCAGCTGACAGTGATTGGGAGAACTGTACGAAGTCCAAAGGTGCCTACTTTAAAGGGGACTGAGGCACGATTGTCCTGTGTACAATGATTCTTGTATCTTCTTCAATAAATGTCTCTATTTTTCATATTTTATGGCTGGATACCTTCTGGACAGACCTCATATATGCATCCCTATGTTTACTGCAGTGTTATTTATAATTGTCAAGATCTGGAAACAGCCTAAGTGCTCATCAGTAAATGAGCATATAAAAATGTGTGGAACATTTACACAATGGAATATTACTTGACCATAAAAAAGAAAAAATCTTGTTTTTTCTGGCAGCATGGATGGACCTGGAGATTATTATGCTAAGTGAAACAAGCCAGTCAGAGAAAGATAAATACTATATGATCTCATTTATATGTGGAATCTAATTTAAAAAACAAAGAAACTGACAACAAAATAGAAATGAAGACATGGGTACATGGAATAGACTGACAAATGTCAGAGGGGTGTGGATGGAAGGAACCGGATATAAGAAGGTAAAGAGATTATTAGCTAAAGAATACATATGCTTAGCCCATGGACAAAGACAATAGTGTAAAGGCTACACGAAGGGGGGGTTAGGGGCTGGGTGGAAGTGGGCAAAGGGACGGGAATGGAAAGCATCTGTAATAGTTTCAACAATAAATTTTTTTAAAGGTGAAGGGATTAAAAAGTTACAAAACAGTCACAGGAATGTAAAGTACAGGTGGGTATTACAATTATCAGGGAGATCACTTCATAAGCTACAGAATTGTCTAACCACTATGCTGTGCACCTGAAACAAATATGTATTTAAAAACTACAGAGAATAGCGTGGTGATAGCCAGAGGGAAATGAGGGTAGAAGAGGTGAAAGTGGGCAAAGGGGGGATAAATGGGGATGGAAAGAGACTTTGCTTTGGGCGATGGGTTATGATACAGTGTGCAGATGATGTTTCATTGAGTCATACAATTGAAACGTGTATGATTTTGTGAACCAATGTCACCCCAATAAATAAAAAAGGATGTGAAGGGCCAACTCTTTCTTTCATATTCTCACTCAGCCTCCAGCTCTGGAAGGCTAGAAGCAGGCGAGGCTACTCAGTGGCTCAGGAAGGTTCTTTCTCTAACCCACCCAGAATGATGGGGGAGAGATCGAAGCAGCATGAGTAGAAACCCAATGGGTTTCAGTGACAACTAGATGTGATAAGGACAAGAGGGCTCTTTGTGGCACTTGGGGGAGCATCAGGGAAAACCAAACAGATAAAACAAAGAAACTCACTTGCTTGCAGACAACCTCTGTGCGAACTGATCCTAACGAGGTGTCCGCACGTCTCAGGATTCCTGTGTTACTTTCATCAGAGCCGGATGTTCCATGGGCCTCAGAAAACGAGGGCCATCCGGTGCCAGAGCAGTACTTCTTCTCAGAACTAAGGAAGACATTCCCAAAGCCACAGCTGCTAAGACCGTTATTAACACAGAAATAGCAGTTAAGTCCCAACCAATTTTTCTACCGAGCAGATCTGATTCCCTCCCTCCTCTGCCACATCCCAGGGCCAGCTATGTGACAATCAATGCTACAGAAATTTTGCCTACTGCACCTTCACTATTAAAAAACATCGTCCCATTGCAATGAAAGGATTTCTTGTTCCTTTGTTCCTAAAGGCTTCCCTCTCAAAGTTCAATGAGGACTTAAAAACACTAGAAGTTTTATGAACTGTATTGCATATTAAGAAACACAGATTGGATCCATGTGTCCTAAATGTAGAAAAAGGGGGGCCATTACAATAAAATAACAGCGGTTGAAGGAGGGCATCATGAGCATGAAGTGTCAGAGAAGTGTGAGATCTGATGAAACAGCCACTTTCAGCAACAAAAACTTGGCTTTATCTAAACAAAGATGCCTGACTGCCTGCAGGAATCCAAGAGCTGCCCCTGCCAGTTCTTAGCAATGTGAAATTGGGCGAGCTGCTTCACCTCTCTAACTAAGCCTCAGTTTTCTCATCTGTAAAATGGGGATAATACCTACCTTATGAATATGCTTTGAGAATTTGAAGTGCTACTCTGTGGAGCACAAGGTAAATGCTTATAAATGAATGTTCACTACAGTTATTATTATTATAAATGAAAATGCCTGGTCACTCTGAGTGGATCACTGCAGTGAAGCTTCCCGGGGAAGGCTCACAGGGACCAGTGACGCTGAAGGCTGGGAGGGCCAGAGGAGGAGGAGGGCAACAAGCAATCTGCCCACCAAAGACCCACTAAGTGCTTTAAAAGAAGGTTCTCTTAAATGGCACTAGGAAATAAGATTTTTCCATTTTAAATGGCAGTGAGATGGCTCTAAGGAAAAATGAGAAGAAATGAACTACAAACCTTGCAAAAAAAGCTGAGTGTAGCGAAAAAAACCTGGCAAATAATCATGAACAGGGAAAGAAGCTCAGTTTAGAGCACAAACCTTAGTAGAAACATCTAATGCAATGCAGTGATTCTCCCAACATTTTGGTTTCCGGATCCTTTAACACTAAAGAAGTATTGAGGATTGCTGAGAGTTTGTGTTTACATGAGTTGTGTATATCAGTATTTTACAAATTATAAATTAAAACTGAGAATGTAAAAATATATACATACTATTTTTAATATTTCTTCTGAGTCACTTATTTAAAAAAACAATAAATTCATTATATAATATAAATAACATTTTTAAGAAAAATAAAAAAGACAAAAAATTAATGACCCTTTGACAGATGGTTATATTTTCCAAAATGAAGCACACAGTGAGAAGAGTCACACTGTTTTACAGGGTTGCAAATCCCTTTAACGTCTACTGAAGTAAGGACCACTGAGTCTTCATATGTGCTTCTGCGTTCACTTTGCTGCAGTGTAGTTCCCACGGAAGGAGAGGGGGCCTTGCAAATATGTAGTTAAAAAAGAGAGGACCTCACAGATGCCCTTCAAGGTCCCAGAACTCTCAGGATACTCAGACCAGGTTTGAGAACCACAGGTAGGACTTTGAGGAGTAAAGGCTTTGACTTCTGAAAGACTTGGGTGTGAATCCAGGCTCTGCCCATTACTTCTATGTGACCTTGGAAAGTTATTTAACTTTAAATCTTCAGCGTCCTAATAAATAGATTAGTAATGGCATCATTGACTCACAGGGTTGCTGAGAGGATTAATTGAGATACTTTCTGTATAGCATAGTGTCAGACACTTGGTACATAAATAAGTAGCTATTATTTTTAATATCATTATTATTAAAAACAGATATCCATGAAATATGAATAGCTGTGGATCCAATTACGTGTCTGCATATTCAGGTGGGATTTTTTTGCAATCATTTTCCAAGGGTTCGGAAACATTCATCTGTGCCACTTTGGCCCAGGAACAAACATCTAAGTGTCATCTAATCATATCCTGTCCACCCTCAGCATTGTGTATAAACTAGATCATTAAAGGAGTTTCAATGGAGAATTATGAATATAATAAAATTTCTTAATGAATGAATCTAAGATTTATAAAAAGTCATTTAAAACATTTTATGGGAAACAATAAACCTTTATTGATGCAATTAACAGAAACTGGAGATTTTGCCAAGTAATATGAGAAGGCCATCATACATCATTCAAGACTGGGAACCTAAATATTAAGGCCAATTAGAAATGTTAACATACATATTGAAATGATTAACGGATTATAAGGCCCATCCTTGAAAAACTACAACCATTCTGGATCATCTATTCTCATATACTCTTGGTTTATGATTTATTTCTGGAAATTCTACAGCCCCCCTAACTGATGGCCCCTGGTGATAACTTGCAACCCTAGTATCTTAGAAGAATTTCTGTTCATTGAAGGAATCGCAGCTCAAAAAAGGGTCTTAAACAATGTTAGTTACCAGTAACATGTAGGACATTAGATGTTACACAAAAAGGGAACTAATATCAGACTCTTTGTTTTTTTCTAAGATTTATGACCAGGAAATACATGACCCAGATTTTCATAAACACTTCCAGAATCGGTATCTGAAGGGAGGGAGAAGGAAGGTGGAGAGAGGAAGAAGGGGGCAAAGTCACAAAGTGACAGTCTGGAGCCCTCAGGGAATCAATAACATCCTGAGCGTCCTAGACCCTGGAAACCCTGACTTAAAGGTCTCTGATTTGGAGAGTCAGGAGCTCTCCCTGAACACACACCACAGCGGTTCCACGTGAAGCCAACTCTGTGGGCAGCTGTGAGCCCATCCGCCAAGAGGCAGTGGTCCCACATCCACTCGACTCTTCAGCGATGTAGTTTTGGTTGACTGGCTTTTCACCTCCTTTTGACTTCATAGAAGCGTTTGAAGAAACGTTTATTTTTCTCTATCCCTGCCCCCTATAATTAAGCCTGGAAACTGGGGACACAGTGAGGGAGGAAATGAGAGGCAAAACAAAAATATATTCCCAAGACTAGCCTCTTGAATGACAAGTATGCTCAGTAATATAGCCTTCATGTATAAGTTTTCATTAATTAGAATATATTCTCAAGAAATCCTCATTATCGAAGATACATTCATATATTTAGCTCCGAGAAAGATTATCATTGGTAACACTGCTAGTATTGAGTGCGTGGCCTCTGCCAAGCATTTCTCTGACGTTCTTATATTGTGTTAACTCGTAACTAGGTTAGTCCTGTCAATGACCTTATAAATTCAGTACTACTGTCATGCTCATTTCACAGGTGACCCAACTGAGGCACGGAAAGATTAAGAAATTTGCCAAAGACCACAGGGCCATGGAGCAAGGGTGTACTTCTAGGCAGCCTTAACCACTGTTACACTATAACAAATATCTTCAAAAAGAGAATATTCTGGGACCTAAATGATTCTCACGAATATATTCTTATTTCTCTTAGTCTTCACTGCACCACCAGCAGCAAAATAGAACAGAAACTCAAAAATTCTTTAAAAAAGAAAATGAAAACTATTCAACTAAAACTAAGTGACTGAAAAGAAACAAATAAGGTTGGTGAACTGGCAGTTCAGTAAACTGGCCACTTGGTGCACAGGCTTTGGAGAATCAGCTAGCTCTCCTGTTGGTCTGGCTGCTTCACCACCTTAGGGACCTGGGGCTGCTCAGTCAACTTCCTTCATTTGGACTACCACTGTGCTACAACAGTAGCCGGGCCACACATAGCCTTATAAGTTAAATTAATTAAAATTAAATAAGATAAAATATTCAGTTTTTCAGTGGCATTAGCCACATTCAAAGTGCTGTATAGCCACATGAGATTAGTGGTCTCCAGTGCACAGAGCAGACAGAGAACATTCCATCATCGCAGAGAGTTCTACCAGAGTCCTCTGCCCTGGCCTCTGGGGTCCTCCTTGCTCCCACGTTCTGTGAATCTGTGCCTTCCTATCCTGTGCCTGGGTAGGAAGAAGGTCTCAACTTTACTATTGCATAAACTGGAACACCTTTGAAGGAAAAAAACCCAAAAAATAAAATGTAGGAGAATGCTCTTACAAGGATGGCTTCTAATCGTTTGTCTTCACAGTCCAAAGACAGAAACAGAACATCTGCCTGGTTACCATACTGTAATAAGGCAGTCCTTGATATTGTTACAACATGGTCCTCTGGCTTAAAGCAGGTTGGCCATCTCTAGATCCTACTTCTCTTTAATAGAACCAAAAGTCATGGCACAACTGTCTCAAAAACATGCATCCCACATTTTACTGTGTCAAAATTAACCTTTGTCTCTTAGTTGTCCCCAGGCCACTCTTGGCTGACTGTCATCTTAGATGTCTCCTCACTGGCCACTGACAGAATGAATGAATCTGGGCAAAGGCCTGCCCTTCCATGAGCATGAAGAAAAATCAGTTCTAATTGTTCCTCAACCTTGAAGGCGGGATCTGGCTTTCCAAACTCAGTCCACATTCGCAGGAAAGCCCAGTCTGCCCAAAGCCCGAAGGACATAATGAAGCACTGCCTCATGGAAGACTCCCAGAACTGCCTTGATTTCTATTTTATTCTAAACCAATTTAGGGTTGATGCGAAAGAAAAAAACAACATCTTTGAAGTTCTGAAAAACAAGACTTCAAAGATGTTTTCCTTTCTTCTCCACTGAATCTACTTTTTTTTAGACTGTTTCCCCGCATGTCTAAACAAAAAGGCCTTTGTTGAGAGATTTCAGATCCTGATTGACTTAAAAGAGGCTTTGAAATCAAGGGACAATTAAATTTACTTTCAGCTACATAGAAGAGGGCATAGTATTCACTTCCGTCGAGCATTCTGGGAATCTGTCCTCATAAAATTCTACATTTCCTAAATTGAATTATAAATCCATTTTCCCTGAGAGAGATACAGTTTTAATCACATGGCCAAGCAAATACTATTATGGTTCAGATTTCTTTAAATACTTTCCCAGGGAAAAAATTCTAATAGCTTTTCTTTAAGGTACCCACCAAGTTTTATTATTTTGCTTTTTCTTGGGGACACAAAAAGAAAGAATATAGGCTAAGAAGTCTTGCTAACTGTAAATATTAGAAATAATTAAAACAAGCAAGCATCTTACATAAATAGCTCTCCTTATAGCAACCATGTCAGATGAGAAGGGCAATTAAAAACAATATGGGTATGTTTTTATCCAAGGCATCAAATGAGGCAAACCTGAGGTCTGTTCTCCTTCAGAATTTCTCTATCCTTTATCTCACCTGAAGAGTGGGCTGTCACAGCACACGCAGTGATACATTCCCGATTCCCTGTTATTCAGGTAGATCCCACTGAAAGGCTGAAAGTCAATTAGATGCATCATGTTCAGGTTTCTCATAACTCTAACAGGAGATGATAACAGGAGATTTGAATCCAAGGTGGAATATCCATACAGAGGAACTTTCGTACTAATTTGACAAAGTGCAAATATCACCAGAGAGAAAATTACCACACACCCAATGAAGCAGCCTGCAGACTTATTTATAGCCCATCCTTTATTGTGCCAAATATCCAAATTACGACATTAATAATGTCCTATATTTACATAGCACCTTTCATCCAGAAGCACCAAAGTCTATGAAAAGGGGAGAGAACAGTCCCCTGGATTGTGTAAGATTTCTCTCCACTTCAACAGAGTCAATGCAACGGCAATCTAGTCCCCTGTCAAAAACACTTTGAAATCTCCAATTAAAGATGGAATATGAATATATACGAAGTAGAGCTCAGTGAGATCAGGGTTGTGCCTTTACTATGCTTCACACAGTGTTGAGGACACTGCATACTTAATAAATGTTAAATAATGAGGTAGATTCTCCCAGTGCCTAAGTGACGGCATAGATGGAATGACTACATTAATTGGGGCTCCGGAGTCTGCAGGTGTAAAGGTCTTCTGAGAGGAACACAAGGAAACTTGAGGCAATGAGTAAGCTGAGTCAATTTTTTTAAATGTTATTTTGCAAATTGTATGTCACTGGCTAAAAAAAAAGACCATTTTTGTCCAATTCTTTTTTTGTGTCAAAGAAAATTAAAGAAAAAGAAACCCTTGCACTAGCCAACTACGACCCACTGTCCCATTTTATGGGATGGAAGAGAAGCAGAAGTACAGAATGGCTCACCGAGTCACAGAGCTGATCAGGAAATATGCTGGACTCTTCCAGCCACTCTAGATTTCCCAACTCAACAAATTCACAGGTCAAACATTCGAGTCCCCTGTGGTGGTATTAACGGCACATTTCCAGTGAGCTAAATAATGGACAATGTCAATAACCTCCTGAGCCTACAATCCGGGCACCTTGGATGTTTCCCTCTTTAAAGAACTTAAACTTAGCTGGAGAGATCTGAACAGTAGTGAGCGGGTCATTTTTTGGCCTGTCCCCTGGAATGCTCGTTCCCAACATTGGGAATGAGCATCTATCAGGAGAAGGCAGTTTCACATCCCTCCCACCTGGGCTGATGACATACATATGCCCAAAGGCTCCCAGTTCTGAAGTTAATCTAGAAAAGCCCAGTCACAGGATCCAGACAGCCTGATAAGATTGAAAATATAATTTTGTCATTGTAGGGGGCAGCTGGACAGAGAAAGTAATAAGGAACTGGTATTACAACTTTAAAATATTGAAATGAAAAGGAAGTGCTAACTGACATATTTGATGAAATGACATCTGTGAGCTACCTCTTTGCCTGATTTCCTGATGTCTCCTTCTTCCCTCCACAACTTTATATATCCTAGCTCTTATTTAGGGCTAAACCCAGCTTCCACCTCAATTGTTCACACTAGTGTTTACTTGAAAACCTGGTATGTGTCCAGTGGAAACTTAAACTGGGTGTGCACACGGCATCCATGTGAAGAATGGGCTAGAGCAGGGGCAAGAAAACACTGGAGGCAAAGAACCACCAAAAAGCCACTAATACAGGCCTGGATTGAGCTGTAGCAAGAGCACTGGTAACAAAAAGAAGAGGGAGAGTTAAAGAATTATTTAGAAGACAGAACTGAAACGAGTGTATGGGGAGGAGAACAGGTGAGAGACGGAATGACACTGAAGATACCCGCGGGGTTTTCAATGTCTGCTACGGACTGAGGGTTTGTTGAAGCCTGAGTACCGTGTGATGGTACTTAGAGGTGGGACCTTTGGAAGGTGACAAGGTCATGAGGGTAAGGCCTTGATGAATGGGACTGGCACCCTTATAAGAAGAGTCATGAGAGAGAAGCTGTTCTCTTCCTCCAGTACATGAGGACACAGAAAGAAGGTAGCCATCTGCAAACCAGGAATAAAGCTCTCTGCAGTCATGAAATTGCTGGCGCCTTGGACTTTCTAGCCTGCAGAACAGTGAGAATAAATGTTTGCTGTCTACGCCCTGCAGTCTATAGTATTCTGTTACAGCAGTCGGAAATGACTAAGACAGTCTGGACCAATGGGAATTCTCCCTTCTGTGATCTTGTTAATACAACAAACCCGCTAGAAACAGATGACACCCTGAAAAGGGATAATTTGCAGATAATTTAATACAGAACCATTTACAAAGGTGGGAAGCCCTGGCTAGTATGGCTCAGTGGATTGAGTACTGGCCTGATAACCAAAGGGTTTCTAGTTTGATTCCCAGCCAGGGCACATGCCTGAGTTGCAAGCCAGGTCCCCAGTAGGGGGCACATAAGAGGCAACCACACACTGATGTTTCTCTCTCTCTCTCCCTCCCTTCCCTCTCTCCAAGAAAAAAAAAGTGTGGACAGGGCCAGTGGAAACCAACAAGGGAGGGTGAAGCACCCCTGGACCAGTGACCACAGAACACAAGTCCGCTGCTAGGCCTCTTGGCCAAAGGAAGGGGCAGTTACCAGAACCCGTGACACTGCAACTGTAGGTGAGGGCTGCCTGCTACAGCTTCAATCTGCACTGGAAGGACAGAGCTCTAGACAGGACCCTGGACCCCAATTCTCTATCCTGCCATCTGATCTCTCTGGCATCTCCCAATGGTCAAAGTCAATCAGTAATCAGAGGGTAAGGGAGATGACTACTCTTCCAAGAGCTGCAAGTGGGGTAAAGCAAGAGGCAGGCAGATCTGAGGAGCAGACAGAGGATGGCCAGCGTAAAGCCTGCCTTCTCCCGATATCTGACTTTCAGTTACTGCTCAACCAGGATATAAACCCCTTCATCATGCCTGGCGGAGGGCCAGCACATCACTGCTGCCCAATAAAAACACATGGAACTCAATCTTAATTTGGAGTCACCTATCAAAAAGCTTAGATGTTTTACTTCTTTTTCCTTGGCCTTATGAAGATAGCAAAGGCTTATAGTTCTGCAATATTTTAAAAAGTTAAATGTGGAAATGGATCAAGTGAAAGGGATTTATAGCACTAGTTAAAACAGATGAGGCTCATTTTGTAAAATGGCCAAAAGCAGAGAGTATAACGCACCATCTGTTTGAGAATCCCACAGTTTTCTTCTAAACGTCAGGCAGCTCATCTCCAGGCCCTGTACATACACCAAGCTTTGCCTGAGAACAGGTCTGGCCTAGAATAGTCTGGGAATGCACACAAATGTACCGAGTATCACGTATGGCTCCCTTATGCCACATGCAATAACAGCAAATATAGTCTCTGTCCCGGTAAAGGCTTTATTAAAATTCCACCCACAGGAAGTCTGCAAATACCAGTCTTTCACAAAAATCTATTAGAATTTGCTGGCCTGTCTTATGACTTCAGCACAGAAGTAGAGGGCAAGGCCATGATTATAAGGCCACATGCGCATGGACAGCTACTTGAACTGTGTAGAAACTGCTAAAGTAAACTTATAAATACTCTACAACTTTGCAAAACCACTGTGCTGTAGTCCACTCTGTGGGGTCTGCTTCACAAATTAAAGCATCTAATAGCCAAGTTCAATAGCTATATTCCAGTGGCCAATTAGGGTCTAAGACAGGCCACTTGTTAAGAAATGCAGTGCTGTAAAAGTGACATTATAATGAGGAACTACTTAGGACTGTTCTCTCAGGAAGTGAATACGGTGAGATTCTTCAATGTAGTCTAAATAATGTTTCCGCCTCTTAGTCTTTAACATTCAGGTAATTTATTTTCTGAGTACCAGATGCCATGTTATGTGCTAGGGATGTACCAGTAATGGCAAGTGCAATGAAGGAAAAGGACCCGTAACGCAAACCCACTCTGGAGACGAGGAAAGGCTTCCCTGAGGAAGTGAGGTTTGGGCTGAGAGCTGAAATATAGGTTTGACTGAATTAGCGGGGGTGGAGAGACGGTGATGGGAAAGGAGAGCACAGGGTACAAGGGCCCTAGGGGAGAAGGGAGCCCCGGTGTTTGAGAGATGAAAGGACAGTGTGGCCAAAGTTCAGAGATTAGGAGGTAAAATGGCAGGATTTGAGAATGGAGGTGGGAGGTAGAGGCCAGGGCTGTTAGGGCCTTATTAGCTATTTAAACACTTTTCTCTTTGCCTTGAAAGCAGTGGAAAGCCACTGAAAGATTTTAAGCAGGGGAGTGATGTGGTCGGATCTGCGTTTTGGAAAGAACTCTTCGGAGGCCGTGTGGAGAGCGGCCAGATGAGGAGCACGAGTGGCCGTGAGTAGAAGACTGGAGGCCACTGCAGTGCAATCAGAGAGATGGTGGGAACCTGGACCAGCATGGCAGCAGGAGCCGTGGTGAGGAGTGATTGGGAGGTAACTTTTAGGAGGCACAATAGATGGTGAGCTGATGGAGGGCAGAGAGTGGCATGTCCAGGGGAAGGTTTCTGGTTTCTACAGCTGGGTGGATGTCAGTGGTCTGAGAGGAGGATGATCAGTTAGGCTTTGTAACTAGATCTAGCCCAATCCCACTCTCTATGCCTCTAGTCAGAAGACTGTAAGTCAGTTTAGCTTACCGGTTCAGTTCCTTTTTCTCTGGTGACATAGAATTGCTCTGGAGTCAGCTTCTTTCGCCACTCACTCTTGGCGTGAGATGGCTCATGTTTTGTAATGGACCCTGTTAAATAAGATTTTTAAAATTAAAACAAAAAGGCACAATGACCTTTTGATCCTCAGCCTTTCTCCTAAAGTACACCGTTACCCAGCAGAATAAGTCATTCCCTCCCCTCTCTCCCACTCCTTCATTCGTCACAGAAACCAGAAAGCTCCAGTATAAAATGCTTTAATTGAGTCATTAGTTTAATAAGAAATGAGTAATAAGCAGAGAGCCAGTTTCCTAGTCCCCGTGGGGCACAGAAGCTAAAGAGGCAGCTGAAATATGAAACAATGCAGAATAAATTCTCCTCAGGTACCTAAGGGGAGAAATTGATCCTTCTTCCATTACTATGTTCAAAGCACTAGTTCCTGTCAGGATACAGCTGGGAGTAGTTGAGTGATTGGAAAGAAAAGAAGGTTGAGCTAGTGGGTTATTAAACTCCTCTCCCTTGCGGGTTTATAAAGATATCTCTGATTTTGTTTGTCAAGGAAAGTCTTTATTAAAAACCCTTCTTGTGCGGGGGAAAAAAAGAAGAGACCCCTATAGCATATACTCCTGAAAGGGAAACCGAGACCCACCAGAACCTATTCTAATGCTTCATAGTTTTTATTCACAATTTGTTTCCTTTCTCCTACTTTCTCTGGCCTCTATCTTACTACTTCTATTCCAATGAATGTAAACAAAATAACTAGCACCAGACAATGTATTCGAAGCTGTGAATCTGCATGTGCAGAGGGCCAACTAGTAGTTATATGCAGATTTTCAACTGCACCCCAAGCCCCTTGTTGTTCAAGGGTCCACTCTACTCTCTTAGCCAAAGGGGGACAGGAAGCCAATATATATAATAAATGTTTTAATCATCCAACATTAATAATTTGATGGGATCTTGTAATTTGTCCACCTCAGTGAGAAAGCAGAGGTCCGAAGGGTGAGTAACCTGGCCATTGCATTGAAGACGGAATGTCAAACACCTGTGATCTCACTATCAAGAATCAAACATGTCAGAACCTCATATTGGAAATTCATTTTGGTTACAAAAGATTCCTAAACACTCTTTCAGCAAGAAAATACATATATTTTCCTCATCAGGTCATAATAATGTACAGTATGTTATTTTGGTATTACATACTGTTGATCCCTTATAGTTGTTTACATTTTATTAAAGGGTTTTTGCCTGTCATATATACTGAACGTTGCCCTTTCTTAAATGGTTTTTATAAAGCTACAGGAATTTATTTTACTATGGAAATATAGCTCAATTACACGCAATTTTTCAGGAACTCATCTCTTGGTGAGCAAAGCAAAATGTATTTATGTGACAATTTTTACTGCTCAGTAGCTTTCAGAGTTATCAGGCAGAATGCCAAGTAATAAATAGAGAAGGAATGATAAAAATTTTTTAAATCAGCATTTTTGCAATCAATAAAATAATAACTGATTCAATCAAGAACCATCAGGGGATTCTAAACCATTTGGGTGAAAGCTGTTGAAGAATGGAATATTCAAACATTTTCAAAATATGATGTCAAAGATTATTAATTACAAGGAAGAAAATATTCCTTCACAATGGAAAAATGTAGAAATCACCACCTTATCCAAGTAAGCGAAGTTAGCATCAGCAACACAGACACAGTGTGTCACAGGGTGTGACACACTGAGGACACAACCTCACCCCCACCCTCCACCCCTGCAATGCACTGAATCTGTTCTCAGAGGGCTCACTGAGGACTTCTTAGTAAAAAACCTAGGGACAGTTCATCCTTTCATCCTTATTTACTTCTCGGCAGTATTAACACTCGATATTCTCTTTTCGGGGGTATATTTTGTTCCCTTGGCTTCCACGACACCAAATTCTCTGCAGCATCCAGTTACTCCCTATCAGTCTCTTCAATTTCCCTTCCTCTAGCCACCCTGGAATCGTGGTGTGCTTCAGAGGAATCTATCTGTCCCAGGCTTTCTTCTACCATCACTCCACATGTGCTCCTTGGGGTTTTATCCATTTGGTAGCTTCAAGTACCATCTATATGATGAGACTCCCAAATCTACTTTTCTTTCCATGCTATATCTCTCTGAATTGTAGATCAATATACAGGGGTGGGCAAAAGTAGGCTTACTTTGACCACTTTTTGGCAAAGTCAGTTGTGAATGACGATTTTTTGAGTTAATAAAGCTACTGTAATAATCATAGCCTGCATGTCTTTTTCCATGTGAACAACTTTGAACCTACATTTGCCCATCCTTACAATCGACACCTCGATATCTCCACTAGGATGTCCCATCTCAAACTACATGCACAAAAGGCCTTCTTGTGCCTGCCCCACCTGAACCCAAATCTGCTCCTTTCCTCACATGTTTCTCCTCACATGGGATGGATGGGCTCATCCATCCCATGTTTCAAACCAGAGAGCCAGGCCATTGCCCATGATTCTTCCATTTTCCTTGCACCAAGTCCTGTTGGTTCTACTTCCTAAATGACTCAGATCTGTTCATTCTCATTTCTCTGCTACCACCCTGCGTCAGGCCACCATTACCTCCCGCATAGATTATTACAAAAGTCTCCTCTTCCGCAAGTCCTTGCAGATCCTGATCAATTCCTTTTTCTCACTGCCCCAAACTATTCAATACAACATGATACACTCGAGTAAAATTCCAAACTCCTCAATGTGACTTGCAAAGACCTGTGTGATTTGACTCTGGTTACCACTTTCAACTCCTCCCTTCCACTATGCCCCAGTCCTTCTGAACTGCAAACCTCTGAGTTCCCCAGAACATGTCCTGTTTTGCTCAGCTTTTTACTTGTTAAGATGGAGTGAAGACTTCCAAGATCCCTATATTCTGGACCAGAACCTGGAGGTCTCCAACCTCTGTTCTCAGTCTACATGTTATATTCTCCAAGAGACCTTCCCTGACCACCATCCCCCTTCCTCAGATCTGAGCTGCCAGATCTTCCTCTGCAGTATTGCCTGCAGTATACGCCCTGCAGTATTTCCTTGATAGGCCATTTAATCACAATGACTGCAGGGTAGTTTGTCTGGATGTCTCATTAGTCTAGAAGCTGGAAGTCTGAAATAATTGTCTTTGTTCAATGTATCACTATTATATATTACAGTGCTTTGGCATTTAATAAATATTCATTTTTTTGTTCAGTCAGTCAACAAATATTTACAGAGCACCTACTGTGTGCCAGATAATATTCTAAATGTTATGAATACAGGAGTAAAGAAAACACACAAAGAATCACTGCCTTAGGGAGTAGAAGTAAAATTAACTAAATAAGTAAAGAATATAGATCTTTAGGTGATTTTTTAAAAAAATCACAAAGGTGATTAGAAAGTGAGGGTATGTACACACATGAATACATGAAGCTGGGCAAAGGCTAAAGCCAGGAAAACATGAAAGAAACAAATAATCTGGCTGAGAGATGGAAGAGATGGAAGAAATGGGGGCAGGGTGGATGCAGCAGAGGCGCTTAGAAGCAGTCACACACTAGACACGTCCTGGGGGCAGAGCCAGAGGGTGTGCTGATGGATCAGCTGTGGAGCATGAGAGAAGGAAAAGGGTCAACGGTCACCATTCCAAGGCTCTGGTCAGGTACTGGACAATGGGAAAGAGGACAGGAGTAGGTTTGGAAATTTGGTGTCGTATGTAAGTTTAAGAATGTCAATTAGATATGCAAATAGAGAGGATGGGTAGGCAGTTGGAAATACGGACTTAGAGTTCAGGGAGAGGCCCCAGGAGAGATGTAAATTTGGGACTCCTCAGAATTAAGATGTATTTAAAACCATGAAACTGGACAATCCCCAACTCGGTGAGTATAGACAAACAGAGGCCAAAGAGCTTGACTTTGAGGCACTCTAAACATACAGGCTGATGCTACGGGGAGCCGCAGAGAGAAACAGGAAGGAAACCAAGAGAATATGCCGTCCTGGAGCTAAGTATTTTAAAGAAAATGGAATAATCTACTGTGTTGAAAAATCAAGAGATGACTGACAGACCTAAAAAAGAGCAGTTTAGGTACAGTGGGGGTGAATCTGATCGGAATAAATTTAAAAAGAGAAAAGGAGGAGGGAGAGACAGGAGTACCTCTGCATCAGTCTCTTGAGGAGTTCTGGGGGTGGCTAGGAAGGAAAGTGAGGTCAAAAGCATTTTTTAACATGTCAGAAATCATAGTACCCTAATGTGTTGATGGGACTGATCCAGTGGAAAGGATAAATTGATGATTTAGGAGAGAAGTGGGGAGAGCTGCGGAGCTATGCTTGACCTAAAGTACACCAAATATGGAAACCAGTTAAACAGAGAAAAATTTACTGACCATATAAGCTTTGGGTAACTGTTCAAGATAACAATAAAGGAGGTTTACAAAACAATGCAAGATAAACTGCCAAAAGAATGATGGAAACATTTAAAAAATCATTTTAGGCTTGGTTATCAGGTGTTGTTTTTGTTGCTGTTGACTTTGTTTTAAGAGTAATTAGGATCAAATTACTGTTTTAAGAGTAATTAGGATCAGAGCTAGTTTTAATGGGTGTGAACTATTTGCTTAACCCTAAGGGAAGTGGAAGACATTCCACTTTAGACAGCCTAAAAGACTGGTGGGTGTACAGGTATAAGTACATTTTGTAAGCCCTCAATCAAGGCCAAAATGCTAAGAGCTGGCCAGTGTCAATGTGTCAGATTATGATCTAAGCCAGGAGTGGTCACACAAAGGGCACTCCAAAAGGTGAAAATTCAGAAGGTAATGTTACCGAACAAGAGGTCCAATGGGGGGCAATATTTGGCCCACCTAGGGATGCCAAAAACTGCTAAAGAACAGGGGCCCCTCCCAAGGACAAAATACTAATATCTACTGGGCTCTTCTGTCCGCTGCCAATTGGAAAGACATCTCTCAATGCTAGAGATTTGTGAAAAGAAAACAAAATGTTTATTTAATGCTATTCAGGCCTAACGCCTCCACTAAAATATCAAAGTCCTTTAGAGTATACACCTGCACCCACACAGCGCTCCCTTCTCCCACTGTCCCAGCTCCGGGTACCATAAATCAGGAAAAGAGCACACGTCCCTTTTTCAGGCCACTGGCACCGTCAGCTGTATCACCGTGCAGGCAGGATCTCCAGTTAATCCAAAGTACTGTGGTACCCTCTCATGGTCCACTGGCAAGAGTCCTTTGTACCCAGTTCCAGTCAAAGTCTCTCCTGCTTCCCAGGCCACTCGGCCAAAGGGGGCACCCCAAAGCTGCGTGGGCCTCTTCTATCAAAGCTGCAGGGGTCAGGACTCTGACCAAAAGTGTGAGGCTTTCTTCACCTGGCTGCAGGGGTCTGCACTCTTCCAAAACAGCATGGCTCTCCTCTCCACCTCGCCAAGAGGGGATCCTCACTCTGCTGAAACCGCGTGGCTCTCCCCTACATGGCTGCAGGGGTCCTCCCTCTGCCCCAAACCGCGAGGCCCTCTCCTCACCTGGGCAGTTATCCCCTCATGTCCCAGGGCCCATCTTTTCCAAGCTCTCACAGCACCCCCCTTGGCTGCACCCTGTATCAATAAGTAAAAACAGGTTTTTCTAGTTAGAATGAACTGTCCTTGATTCCTCCTCACAGAACCTAAACTCCATCCTTGAGGGAAACTTGTGAAATCTGAATCCTGGCTATTACTGGCAACTAGCAACAAAAGGAGCAATGGAGCACAATGGTAAAAGCTCTCCTTACCCTTCAGATATCTGTCCTGCCATGTCATTCTTGGCTTTGGCAAAGATCTTACATTTCTGCATTATTTCTATGGCTAGCTAAGAGGAGGATCAACTTTTGGTGTTAAGGTTGGGATTTATAGTTCATAAAGCTGCCATTATCTTCCCATCTATCTCCTTTTGGGAAGGAAATGGGATAGAATTAGAGAAAAAGAACCAAAACCTATTGTCTCCTGAAAGTATTGCCCTTAGTGTCTTTCAACATGCAGCACAATATAACAGCGGACGGTAGAGAGGGGAGTTCATGAGGGGCTGCGTTCTGTGGGACGCCCATGCTTTAGCTCTGAGCCTGAGGCATGCATCCCGGCTCCCTCTGCCTGGCTTTCTGACCACCTGTTTTCAGGCACCCACCTTCTCCCTCTGCTGCAATGGTTTTTAGTTAAAAATTCACGTTTAAATGGTTAAACAAAATAATTCCTCCTTCATCTAAATACAAGAAACTACATTTGTCATGGCTCTTCTAACCCTTACCTATCCTTTTACACTATTATTGTGTGCGAAAGGTTTCATGGGTGGGTATCAGTGTTAAAACTAGTTGATGAAGCACCAATTCAAGCACCAATTACAAACATTTTGTTGCCAATTTGCCGGCCTAGGTGACTGTGTCAAGGGGAGACAGAGTCTGCCTTGATAGCCAAATGACAAATGGTCAGTTGGTACTCTCAGGTCAGGATATACATGATCTGCATCACTTGAAGATGTTTAAACTGGGTATTGTGAGCTGAACTGTGCACACCCACCCAGCCCATTCATATGTTGAAGTCCTAATTCTCAGTGCCTAATAATGTAATCATATTTGGAGATAGGACTTTTAAAGAGGTGATTAAGTTAAAAATCACATCATGAGGATGGGCCCTAACCCAATCTGATTGGTGTCCCTGGAAGACACGCCAAGGAAGTGAAAGCACAAAGAAAAAGCCATCTGCAAGGAGAGACGGGCCTGGCGGCGGGAAGGGAGCAGGGTGTGAACCCTGCCCAACACTGATCTTGGACTTGCAGCCTCTAGAATTGTGAGGAAATATATTTCTGTTTTCTCAGCCACCCAGTCTAAGGTATTTTGTCATGGCAGCCTAAGCAGAGTAATCCACTGTGCTTTAGAAAATGACTAAAGTTGCATTATCAGTAAATTCTTTGCAGTTTTACCAAACAGCAATTTAGGTGCATGTACATACAACATAGAGCAAGGGAATGAGTTAAGTCTTTCTTTTGGCCACCAGTGGCTGGAGAGCAGGATTCAGGTTGGTCTCCTCACGCTACTGTGTGTGTGTGTGCATGCAGATGTTTTCTGTCCTCAATCCATATCACCTGCACCTTGTATGGGTCCTTTGACCTCAGGTCTTTCAGATTCCCTCTACATTCTCTTGCTATCTTCACAATCAAGTCTGGGCTGCTGCCGCTATTGCATTTGATGGCTACACAGCTCTACCTTGAACTATGCTTTGATAAACTCAGATTCATTTGGGTTCCTTTCTCTCTTTATGCTGTGATTTGCACAGGCTCCATTTCTTGTCGGTCATGTGTTCCATAAGGTAGGCCTTTATTTGCTCATATTTATAAAACACACTCTTACTCATATGGTCACCCCCCCTCCTGGCTTTGCTCACCTTTCTGGCCACAATGGCTATGCTGCAATTGTCCCACACAAGCCATTTCAGTAACTACTTGTTGAAAATAAAAGAACCTATAGGAACTGGTGTAAAAAGATTCCCCGCCTACTCTTAACTGTAGAATTAACCTCCTCTCCCACCACAGTGACTGGACTGTTTTAAACTTTAGCTCAGATAAAGTCCAAGCAGACATCTCTACAAAGAATGTTTTCCTGAAACAGATTGTTTTTCCCAAATACTTCTCACTTTCCTTTTCAATTTGCTCTTTGTCTGTGTAGATGACAAAATTATAGGGGTCTTGTCCTTGTATATCACAAGTCTCACTGCTGGAGAACAGTCCTCTGTCACTTTCAACATCTTCTAATTTTTTTCTCCAACTTCTGAAGTCCACACCACATGGGTTAAATGTGGACTCCATTTTCATCTTTTCCATTTCTTTACATGTGAAGTGTAAAGTGTAACTAACATTTATTGTGTGCTTACTAAGTGCCAACCATTGTGATAAAGTACTTTAAATTATTTTTTCCATTTATTCTGTACAAGACTATTGTCATTATCCTTATTTTATAGAAGAGAAAAAAAACAGGTTTAAACTTACCAAGTTCAAGATGTGCCCAAAACACAGCCATTAAGTAACACTGTCCACACCAAAGCCTTTAATTACCTTTTAATCATTTTTAATGAATGACTAATAGTTTGTTGAATTGAACTTTCATGGTTTCTGCAAGCATTCCTTAACTGATGGACATTGGACAATAGTCAGGCTCTGGTTCTTAAACGTAGTGCTCTTAAAAACATCTTTGCACATAAGCTTTGTTCCTTTGAATTACTTCCTTAGGATCTACATCCAGGAGGAGGTATCTGATAAGTTACACCACTCTAGTTATGTACTGGTGTCTGGCCAAAATTTAATATTGCTGAAAAACTTCAGATTCAAGGACAATTCACTAGGCTGTTTCAGAGCAACAAGTATGTTTGTAAAGGACACGTTTCTGCTGAAACCACTACCCTATAAAAGGGGAAAGAGAACTTCAGCTAACAATTGCGACGTTCTTAGCAAAGTAGTGCTTGGCACACAGTAGACAGGCAACAAATATCACCGGATTGGCTGATTAGAGACACCAAGGGGTTCTGAAGGCCATGACCAGAAGTCATGTTGGATCAGCTATCACTCCATAATGCTGGTGCTTCTATTTAACACTACATTTTGAAAACTTCCAGGAATAAAAAGTTCCAAGTGACTGGGTACATTTTCAGCAGCATTAGGTATCTTTAAAATGTCTTCAAAGAACACAGAACAGAACTGGATTCAGAGATGGTCTGGAAGCCAACCCACACGGGCCACTAAATTACCCTGAAATAGATCTGAAATACAGGGGATTACATACTAAAGAATGAAATGTAAAGGTGACCCAATCCACCAGAGATGCCAGGGGCATTTTGCAGAAAACGTACACACTTTCCCGTTGTCGGTCTCTGCGACTGACAAGCAAGGATCAGTTTAAAGGGTTAGCCTGTGTTTCCCTGGGTCCTGAAACATCACAGCAGTAGAGCGGGGCAGGAAGCCAGTCCACAGGAGCTCCAGATCTGAACTGCCTGCTTCGAGAAGCGACTCCCCGAAGGGTGCGGGAGCGGGACAGTGTAAAAGACGAAAAAGATGAAGGGCCTCCCGGGGAGAGCCCGCGGGTGTCCGGTTGTTGCTCCCCTACTGCGGGTCTCCAGCTAAAGTCCCAGGATAAGCGTCAGGCCTCCTGAGCCCAGAATTTTATGCAAAAGGAAAAAAAAAGTGTGCACGTTCCGGGAGAGGATCTATAGCTCTCCTCCAATTCTCAATGACTCCCCTTCTGTCCCTCCAAGTTTGCAACCCAGTGCCCGAGCCGGGTTCAGACCGGCATTCGGGCACTCAAGTCCCGGCCACAGAAACTGGAAGAACTGAAAAACGGGAGGCGGCGGCGAGGCCTGCGGGGGGGCTGTGGGGCCTGCGAGGCCTACGAGGCCAGCGTCCTACCTGCGTCCCCGTGTTTGGCCCTGACGCCGAGGACACCGCTAACTGATCGGCTCCGAACAGCCTGCAGAAATGCCTCTCGGAAGCGGAGACCCCAGGGGCTGCGGAGCAGAAGCGCCATGACTCTAACGTCCGCAGTCCCCGCCCCTCGGCACCACCCCGCTCCCTCCCCTTCCAGCCCTTGCGCCCCGCGCCTGCGCTCCCGCCCCTTCGCTGTCGCCCCGCCGCTCTCCAGGCCTTCGTTCTCGGTGCCTCCTCCCACACACTCCCGCTCCTGCCCCGCCCTACCCCTTCCTCATTTCTGCTCTGCCCCTCACCCTGTCCCACGCCACCCAGGCCCGCTGTCCTCTTTCCTAGCCCAAACACTGGTTTGTCCCAGTTGGTTTGCATTTCTGAAATTATATGTAAAGAGAACTGTAAATCAGTTCACATTTTCTTGAGTTGAATAAACATGAAATCAAACAATGTGTACTTAATTGTGTCTAACTTCTGTCGCTCAGCATAATTATTTTGAGTGTAACAATTCATCCCTGGTTAGTGCTGAGTAGTATTCCATGGATGTGGATGGAATACTACTCAGTATGGGTAGTATGGATGTGCCACAATTTACCTACTCACCTGTTGATAAACATGTATTTGTATAGTTTCCAATTTTTCCTGATTGGAAATAAAGCTGCTGGGGACATTCCTGTACACATCTATGTGTGGACATGTGTTATCTTTTCTGTTGGGTAAACCTAGAAATGGAATGGCTAGGTCATAAGGTAGGTATAACATTTTAAGTGACCACAAAAATGTTTTCCAAAATGGCCCTTCCCTTTCCATTCCCACCAGCTGGTATGAGAGTTCCAGTTCCTCTACATTCTTGTCAGCACTTGAATATCCAGACTTTTTCATTGTAGCCATTCTAATAGTGTGTGGTGGAATCTTATTGTGGTTTTATTTTGTCTTCTCTACTGACATATGATGTGGACATCTTTTTCATGTGCTTTTCTACAGAGGATATATTTTCTTTGGTGGAGCATCTGTTCATATCCTTTGTCCACTCTTAGTGGGCTGTTTCTTACTGAGTTCTTTGTATATTCTGGATACAAGTCCTTTATCAAATACATACCTTCCAAAGACTTTTTTCCCAGTCTGTGGCTTGGTTTTTCTATGTCCTAACAGCATCTTAAGAAGAGCAGTTGTTTTTCATTTTTATAAAGAACAGTGTATTTTTTCTTTTATAGAACATCCTTTTCGGTGTATTTAAGAAATTCTTGCCTGACTCAAGATTTTTTCCTATGTTTTATTCTAAGTTTTAAAGGGTTTCTTTGTTTTACATTTAGATAATTTGGAGTTAATTTTGCATAAGCCAAAATGTTTTGTTTATTTTGTTTTTATTCTTGTTTTTTTTTTTGCTTTTGCGCATGAACATCCAATTGTTCCAGAACTATTTGTTTAAAAGATTCCCCTTCCCCCACTAAACTGCCTTTGAATATTTGTCAAAAGTCACTTTTCCAACCATGTGTGGGTCTTCTATTTCTGGGTGTTCTTTTCCATTCTGTAAATTTGTTTCTCTATCATTCCACCAGTACCACAATGTTCTGATGACCACACTTGGAATCAGCTAGCGTCAGTGCTGAATTTTTCTGCTACTTCTCAAGGTTGTTTTGGCTATTTTAGATCTTTTGTACTTGAACATAAACTTCATATCCAGTTTAACTTCTACAATTTTGATTGGGATTGCACTGGCTCTATCCATAAATTTGGGGAGGATTGATATCACAATATTGAATCTTCTGACTCGTTTATAAAATGTGCCTCTCAATTTATTTAGGTCATCTTCAATTTTTCTCAGCAGCATTTTACAGTTTTCAGTTTATAGGTTTTACACATCTTTTGTAATTTCAGTTTTTGGTGGTTTATTTCTTGTATATAGATTGCTTTTTGGCCTTTCGGCTATGATCAAGTGATGGCTTATTTCTTGTATCTAGATTTGTATGTTCGACCCTCTGCATAGAGGTTTTCTGCATAGAAACCATGTTACCTGTGAAGAGAGAGTTTTTGTTTTCCTTTCCAATACAGATGCCATTGATTTCTTTTTTTATTATTATTATTACATTGGCTAGAAACTATACAATGTTGAGTAGAAATGGTAAGAATGAACATCCTGATCTTAAAGGGAGAGCAATCAGTCTTTCACATTCGGTGTGATGTTGACTAGGTTTTTTCACAGATACTCTTTCAGATCAAGGAGATTTCCATCTATTTGTAGTCTGCTGAGAGGTTTTTATTAGGAAGAGATGTTGAGTTTTTATGCTTTTTTCTACTAAAGGGGAGATAAATGGTAATGGAAAGAGACTTGATTTGGGGTAGTAAATATACACCATAACATACAGATGATATATTATATAACCATGTACCTGAAAGCTATATAATTTTATTAGCCAATGTCACCCCAATAAATTTGACATAAAGAAAGAAAAATGCTTTATCCTGCAGCAGTTAAGATAATCATAGTTTTCTCTCTTTATTTTATTGATTGATTTTCAAATGTTAAACCAATTTAGGATTCCTGTCATAAACCCTACTTTATCTGCTTTATTATCCATTTTATATGTTGTTGTATTTCCTGGATTAAAATTTTGCTTAGAGTTTTTGCTTCTATGATCATGACAGATAGTGTTGCTGGTGTTTTTCTTTTCTTTTTTTAACTTCCTTGTAACGTCTGTCTGGTTTGATGTCTGAGTAATAAAGAAACTGATTCTGATCCAGGGAAGTTAAATAGTATGTCCATGGTCACACTGCTAGTTAGTGGAAGAGTTTGCAAAGTACTCGAATGTTTCAAATTTAGAAACTATAAAGGAATAGCAGAAGTTTAACCTAGCCATCTTCACTCCGCAATCACCAAGTTAAGAAAGGAATTTAACATGTGGCATTGTTCTAAGACCCAGTTCAGGATATCTTCCATTTAAAAGATGCGTGACGTTGGTCAAGCATTCAATCTGTCCCAGCTTCAGTTTCCTTATCCCTAAAATTCAGCTTTTACAAGGATAGGAGATGATATATATTTAAAAACCTAGCAAACCCTCAGGTTGACATAGTTGGTTTTAATAAATGTTAGTTATTGTTATGAAGAAGTAATTAGGAAGACAGTGATGGGTCAGCAGAACTGATCACCAACTCTTGCCTGCGTTTCTCTGCACCCCACACTCCTAGGACGGTCTAAATGCAGAGGGATAACCCCCCTTCCTGTTGCTGTTCTTCCTTGAACCTGCTATGAGAACTCTTGCCTCATCTTCCCAGTTTTGAAATGTCCCCTCTGCCCACCACCCTTTGTCTAAATCCAACTTAACCATCAAGATCATGTACTAATCTCTAATCAGCTGTATCATCTCAGCCTGAACAAAACACAGTTTTATATTATACCTTCCACCTCATACACTGAGTGGAGGAGGCAGTGCTGGCTGCCTGTCCAGTATCTCTTTTCCTCTCTTTATTTACAAGCAAACATTTTATTTTATTGAGGATAGCAGCGTGCCTAGCTAAAATGTTAACAGCCACTAAAGAGCTCCCTTGTAGGTAGTGCTGGTCATTTCACACAGTCTGGGCAGTGATAGAAGCAGCTGTCACCAGGTCTCCAGGAAAATTAGAGAGGACTTGACTCAATTAGCACCAGCCCTTTGCTCTTCTTTCCTTTCTTTCTTTTTTAAAAATTACATTTTAATTTATTGATTTTTAGAGAAAGAGGAAGGGAGGGGGGCAAGAGAGACATCAGTTTTTTGTTCCACTTATTTATGCATTCATAGAGTGATTTTTGCATGTGCTCCAGCCTTGTTGCTTCAGGAAGACTGTCTAACCAATGGAGTTACCTGGCCAGGGCTCTTCTTGTTCTTTGTGCCTGGGAGTCATGATGGCTGGGGTGCTAGCAATCTTCTGATGCGCAGTAATGGGACTCACACTCTGACGCTAAAACAGTAGATGTCTGGAAGGGGCCTGGGTGCCTGATGACACTGTAGAACCAACATAATAGCCCTGGACAGCCTACCTTCAGAATTCCCATCACATAAAAGACAAATCGTATTTTCTTTAAACCACCATTATTTGAATTTTCGGTTGTGCTTTATTTCAGGTGTCTGGAATATGATATCAAGACTCTCCAGAAAAGGAAAGATTCTATAATTTTTATCTCTTTGTGTATCTAACATACTTCCCTGAAGACTAAAAGTGAGCAAGAAACAATTGTTCATAATAAAATCTTTTAATACGTAAGATAGACTGACCCAGAAAATAAGACTGGTTCAAAAGCCAATTTGCTTTTCCTTTTCTTTTTTCCTTGGAGAGAAAAAAAAAACATTCAGGAAAGTATGATGTAATGGAATAAGCTCTGAACATTTTCTCTCCACTGAAGAAACCATATGCTCAAAGTTCAATATCAATGATCATTTTTTTCCTACTACAATCTAAAAAATTCCTAGAAATAAGCCAACTAGGATATATCTGACATCTGTAACAGGAGTTTTAAATTGTAAAAGGCAGTGAATGAAGACTTGAATAAATGGTGTCATAGAAAAAGTATATAATGAGATAGGCCCTGGGTTTTGTTTTCAGCTGTTCCTCTAACCAGGTACAGGTTTGGGCACCTGGGTCTGACCATCTGTCCTGGCCTTGGGTTGATCATCTGCAAAATGGCATGTGTGCAGGGCAGGGAAGCCTCAAACTTGAATGATATCTAAACTCTCTGAAGTCTGTAATCCTATGGCTTTTTGTGAAAAATGGAAGTATATCCTCTCCTGTTGACCAAAAAGTTGAAGTAGTAAAGATTAAAATAATGTTCAAGTTAATTAATGAATTTAAGCAATATCATTTATAGTCCCAATGGGTCACTTTAAAAATATGACAAAGAACTAAAGTAAATGGGAAAAATATATATGAATTATTAGTTTTGGAGAGGGGCAGAGAGAGAGAGATGAAACATCGATTTGCTGTTCTGCCCATTTATACATTCATTGGTTGCCTCTTGCTTGTGCCGTGACTGGAGACCAAAAGTATTCTTTTGTAATGAAGGTAATACTGGAGAAGTGGCCTTGCCCCACATGAAAATGCCTTATTAAGGAACAGTAGTTATCAAAATGGTCTAACGAAAAACTAGGCCAAGGAGATAAAACAAGGATTATCTAAACTAAGGTAAATTTAATCTATTATAAACAAAGAAATATAAAATTATTTAATACATATGTTTGGGGGGAAAGTGACTTAGTGTGAAAACAATAACCTTAGAGTCCAATGTTTAGATTGAAAACTCCCTTCAACCAAAATAATTAATTTTTTTAGTTAAATATAGCTATATACACACGTGTGTGTATACACATAAAAATAAACAATCCTTTATTCATTCTGGAAGAGAAAGGATTTCAGACAATGGATGTAATAAGAGGAATTACCAATTAACTGATGATAAGGTTGACTGGTTCAGGTACATGGAAACTAAGATACATACATACCAACCACAAAATATTAGGATTCTACACACACATACACACAGAGTAACAGAATTCAGTTTATTTAGGTTTTAGTTTTATGTTATCAATAAAAAAGAGCTGCCTATCTCTTGTTAAATTTATTCATAAAAGCCTTTAACTTGTGTTGCTATTGTATGTTCAAATATTCTAATTTCTAGTTATTTTGGTCAATGTCTGTTTCGATGCTGTTTTAGTACGTTGATATTTTATCCAGTAATCTTGCTGAACTCTCCTCTTATATTCAACAGTTTGTCTTGAAGAGTTTCTCAAATTTTTGATGAAAACAATCTTATTGTTACCTCATCTTTCCTTCTTTCCAATCTTTTTATCTTTAGTTTCTTATTGTGCTAGCTTGGACCTCCAAAAATTATTAAATAGGTGTAGTGATAATAGGCATCTGTTCTGTTCTTGACTCTGAAGGAAATGCTTCTAACATTTCTCCAGTACACATGATGTCCACTGTAGGTTTTTAGTAATCTTTACTAGGCTGTAAATGTTCCCTACAATTCCTAGTTCACTAAAAGTTTGTTATGAATGAGTACTGAATTCTGTTTGTTGGCTTTCCTGTGTCCAGTGAGATGGACTTTTCTCTTTTACTATGTTAATGTAGTGTCTCTCATTGTCTTATGTGAATAGATTGTCTACTGATGTTAAGCCATCGTTGAAATCTTGAGATCAACTCAACATGGTCATGATATATATTTTTACATATTTTTAGACAATATGCAATATTTTATTGAGGAGTTCACAATTATATTCAAAATTAAGTTTACTTAGCAATTTTTCCTTCCTCATGGTGCCATTGCCTTCTTAATATCAAACTTGTGTTAGCCTCACCAATGAGTTCAGAAGCCTTTTGTATATTTTCCAAAGTCAATTGATATGTTAATAATTTCGTTTAATTTTAATGGCTTAATTATTGTTTGTAATAATTTACTTACAAATTGAAGAAGATACTATGTGTCTATTTATTAGTAATTTTAATTGTGAAGATGGTATATAGTTAATAAAATAAATTTATTGGTTCTTTCCCCATATCACAGAGATTTCCTGGCCAAATAGGTATGGCTGGCACTTACTTTTCCACTGAGGCTTACTTCCCCCTCCAGAGGACTGACATACTACTTCTCTGAAGTCTGCCATCATTTCAGGTTCATCAGTTGGCCCAGGGAAGTGTGGGTTGACCTTTGATCTCCTGGGCCATTTTTTTCTCTCTCCCCAGACTATGCTAATTTATCTTTTTTCATTAAAATGTTAAAGCTTTCTCTGCCTTCTGTGCTCCTCTGCATCTTTTGCTTCCTGGGACTAATCTAAATTTGTCCTATGGTCTTCGTGGGAGTATTTGACACTCAGGAATGATCCAGAGAGCTGGATTCTGACACATGGTAATTTCCCTCTCAGTCCCTCTCTCCATTACTTGCCTTTTTAGGAGCCTTTCTGTTTATCTGTACAATACAGTTTCAGGATAGTTTCCACTGGCTTTTTGTTCCATCTTTACAAGCACTCAAGCCGGTCCTTAAAACCCAAATACCACTCTCCTCAGACTAAGGAATATTTCTGCCCAGAAGGAGGTCTAGATTTCCCTTCAGGTGCATTTGAATTTCATTGGAACAACTGGACAAGGCTTTCTAAGGAAACATCATTTGTGCCTTTGAGCAACTTCAGCACTTTCTTCAAAATCATGGTGGCAAATCTCCGAACATATTTACAGGGGATGGTGAATCTTCTCTCTCCAGATGGCTTGCCACAACAAGCTAATCCCACTTCATGTTACTGGTAATTGAATTCTCCCCTGAGAGGGAAATTGTATGAGATCCATGAACATTTGATGTATGAATATTTCTGAACAGCCTGACTGGGAAAAGATTAAAACAGCCTTGTATTCCCAATCCCTCAGACCTCCTCACCAGCAGGACCCAGATTTTAATCTGCTCCAGGTGGCTAAACTCAGGAAGGTTTATAGCTCTCAGCATCTTCAATTAATGCCAAGTGTAATCATAGTCGGCAGAATGCAGGGTGTGCTGGCACATTTAAGGGATGGGCATAGACCCTTTCTGCCAAGTCCTCAGTGTATTATTTTTTGATTGCACTTTTCATAATGAAAAGCTACCATGATTAATGAGCTATAGACAATAAGTGATCCCCTACACTTAAAAATGGAACCATGGGGAAAGGAAAGTAAGAGCAAATTATTCTACACAGCCTTGGGGTTCTCAACCTCAAAAGCTTTGTGCAAAGCCTTTCTTTTAGGCCCTTTGCCATGCAGGCAGCTGAGTCTGATTGAGTTGTGTTACATCTGCATGTGCATTTGCTGCTCTGCATCGATGTGTATATTTGTTTTAATTTTGCTCATGAGCTCAGAGGCATTTGGAATTGGCCACATTTAAAACAAAAGCATCCAAACATTGGATCTGGGAAATAATCACATAACTGGACTCCCCTTTGCCTGTTTGATTAGCTTCTGGTCCAAGGCAATCTGAAGCAAGATGTTTCCAGAGTTCATTACGGGGACAAGTCTACATTGGAAACTGTGACCCCTTTGACACTACCTTCATTTCAGCAAGTCATGAAAACCCAGTTTATACTCCAGAACTGAAAAGGAAGTGCTCACTCAGAAAAAATTATTGTGATGCTATTGTGAGGTTAAAAAAAGTGAAGCTGTCTAAATTCCGGCAGAAAAACAAGGAAAGAGTATGACAAAGCCCATGAAGGGGAGAGCAGCTCTTGCATATAATGCCCCTTTAGAAATACTACCAAAGTGATAGAGTAAAGGATCATACATTTGGAGTAAACTGTCATAAATTTACAACATTTTTGATACAGGTAATATCTTGGTTTTTATGACTTTCAAGAAGTCATGAGAAAATAAGAAATGGTTTTAATTTATTTTGACTAGGGTAAAAAACAACTTAGTAAGTCCTTGATATTTCTCTCAATTTTATAAATTATTAAAGTTTGTATTTAAATTAGATTTTACTAGTCATTGTAAAGTGGTGTGTTGAGTTCATTACACATTGTTTTTTTAAAGATTTTATTCACTTACTTTTAGAGAAAGGGGAAAGGAGGGAGACAAGCATCAATGCAAGGAACACCCATTGGTTTCCTCTCGTAGGCAACCTGACCGGGGAATGAACTCTCAGGCCAGGTATATGCCCCCAACCAGGAATCAAACCAGTGACCATTGGCTCTGCAGTATGACTGCCCAATCAACTGATCCATGCTAGTCAGGGCTACACATTGTTTTTAAAAGCTGGAGAAATGCAATCTTAATTCTATGTTATCACACATGGCATAACAATCTTTGTAATGACTGTGCTTCATGAGACCCCCTACAGGTGGGGTACATTGTAAATCTTCCATTCCACAGTTAATAGATGGTCATAACAAAGCACGTGGAGGTTTTGTTGCTGGTGTTCATGTTACAATAGAAGAGATGCAATAATTAATGGAACAATTTGCCTCCACGTTGTGAAGCCCAGAGCCCTCCAAGTGTTTTGGCAGAGAAGAGCTGTGGAAAGGGGAGGGAGAGTCCACACGTGGGTCTCAATGCTGTCCCTCTGGCTGTCTCCCGCCCCTTTGAAGCTCTGCCGTGTCCTCCTCTTGTTCTCCTGTAAACAACAGCAAAAGAATATATGGGACTCCTCTTAGCACAGCCTGGGCAGAATGGCATTTTTTAAAAGAACGTAATGCAAAAGTTAAATCAAAAGGAAACAAACAGAGAATGAAGGCTCCTTTATTCACCCATCCTCTCCCATAATCTGATCTCACTGAGCCCGGATTTCCTTCCTCCCTGGCTTCCTTTGCACACAAGCTCTTCGTGTCCCCTCTGCAATTCTCTCTACCATAAACAAATGCCCACTTTGAGGCTCGGGTTACTTATGTCCACAGTACCGGTGATCTGTTCCTCAATCCTGCCATCTGTCAACCTTCAGGTCACTCTCCCACATTCATTGAGGACATTTGCACCTGGCTCATCATCTTTCCTTCCAGCCCAACTGCTGGGCGACCTCGGGTTCATCTAGAGGACTGTTCGCCACCTTAATGGCAGTCTGTGAGGCCCCACTGCTGGCTTTTGAAGTTGCACCACTTTGTTTTATTTATTTTTTAATGGTTGCTCTAGTGATTACCGCATATAGCCTCAATTTATCACAGTCTACTATACCAATTCCAATATAAAATATTAAACTATATCCTTCCAGTTACCACTCTGTCACTGTGCTATTGTTGTTATAAATCTTAAACAGACACCTCAGGGGCAGGCAAACATAGCTATACAGTTCTGAGTATGTGAGTTTATTCTTGTATTATTATTTATTAATTTTGTATTATTTTTCATACAAACAACTACAAATCTACTTTCGCCTACCCCTGTGTACATCTCACAACATAGTGCTTTATTTTTCTTTAAACAGTCAATGTAACAGTAAAAAAAAATTAAACCAAAAAAGTTTTTTGTATTTACCTTTTCTGGTATTCTTCATTCCTTTGCATCACTATGAATTTCCAACTGATAGTATTTCCTTTCTGCATAAAGGGCATTCTTTAATATTTATTATAGAGGCAGAACTTCTGGCAATGGTCTCTCAACTTTTGTTTTGGAAAAATCTCCCTTTTCATCTTCATTTTTGAGAGAGATATTTCTACTAGTTATAGAATTCTAGGATGACAACTCCACCTCTCCCCAGAAACACACATGCACACACCAGCACATTAAAAATGTCATCATATTGACTTCTGGCTTGTACTGTGTCTTATGAAAAGTCAACCATCATTTCTATTCTCTTACGTGTAATATGATCCTCCCGCCACCCCCACCTGCTAATTTAAGGCTTGGTTTCCAGCATCGTGACTATGATGTGCCTAGATGTGGTTATCACTGTTTTTTTTTTTCTACTTGAAGTTAGTTGAGGTTCTTGAATGAATCTGTGGGTTAAAATTTTTCTACAAGACCAGAAATATTATAGTCATCATCTTCAGTTTTCTTTCTGCCTCATTCTTTTTCTTTCCTCCTCCTCTGTGACTCATTATGTGTATATAGATTACCAAAGGCGGTCCCACAGGGCACTGAGGCTCTGTTGATGTTAACTTACAAAGTCCTTTCCTTTCTCCCTCTCTGTGCTTCTGTTCTGAAGTTTCTGTTACTTTGTCTTCAGGTTCTTGGGCCGTGTGCAATCCAATGTTAAACCAATACAGCGTAATTTATATTGTATTTTTCAGATCTATAGCTTCCAGTTGGTTCCTTTTTTACAGTTTTTCTTTCTAGACTGAAATTCTGTATCTGTTAACTCTTTAAGTTCATTTCTTCATTAAATCCTTGAACAAATTTATAATATGCTTTAAAGTCCTGTCTAATAATTCCAACACATGTCAGTTCCTATTAACATTTCTCCTCCTGGTTATGGCTCACTTTTTCCTGCTTTGTATCACATATAGTATTTTTTAAAATCTCTCTATATACATACTTTGAAATGTTACTTAGTGCTAACTTTTGATGTTTATCTTTAAAGGATGTTGGGTTTACTTTCGGCATTCCACTGATTTACCGATGGATCAGTTTGAACCCGCCGAGACTTGCTCTAGGCTTTGTTACGGCGGGTGTTGGGAGGGCCTTGCTTTAGATGTGGCCTTTCTAGACCCTGAGGTCTTCAGCAAGCTCTCTCCACTCTGGCTAGTTGGAACTCCAACGTTGTCCAGTTCTGCATGGCTTCTGGAGGTTCTGTCCGGCTTAGACCCCCCAGTGGCTGTCCTCTGCTCACCAGGGTCTTATCTTGCACCTACACAGCTTAGTCTTCAGCAAAGACTCCAGAGGACCGTCTGGGAATGCAAGGTTTCTGGAGCTCCTCCTCTGTCGGTGTTCTCTCCCCCAATTCTAGGTTGTTAATGCACTTTAACAACCCTGAGCCCGTTCTCTGTTTTCTCAGCCCAGTGAGACCACTGCTGTCTGTCTGGGCTCCACTTTCCCATGCCACAGTTTGGAAAGTGCCCCCAGGAAGATTCTACAGTGAATGTGCTGTGTCCTTTTCCCCCAAGATCACAGCCCTGTACTGGCTGCTGTCTACTGCCTGAAAACAGTGCTTCATGTATCTGCCCAGTCGTGTCATTTTTATGTTGGGAGAGTGAATCCGATACTTATTACTTCATTATGACCAGGAACTAAAGTCAGCTCAGGAGTTTTTAAAAATACAAACTTCCATGTTTGGGGGAAGGAATGCTATACTTTCATTTGTTCATTTGTTTTCCTATGGTGGCACTAAAAACTTTCTGCTCTTTTATTTTTTTCTCTTTTTCTCTTCCTTATATCTAGTTCCTTCTTTTAAAAATTCTCCTTAATAGGAGTGCCCAAGGTTTGCTTATATGCAAACTTGAATTTTTGGAAATAAAGGAAAAAATTTCTACACTAGTAAATTTACATATACTAGAATTTTACTTAAGGGGCATAAGAGAGGGATTTATGTATATAAAGCATATAAACAGCTAAATTTAGAAATCGCAGTAAGCATAGCTTGCAGAAAATTTGCTTATCTTATTTTCATCCCAGTTCCATGTTTATTTTCACATAGACAATCTTATTTCTCACTGTTCAAGAGTGGTCTCAAAACCATATCTTTTGCTCAGATAAGGCTAAGAGACTCCAGTTTGAGATTCCTAAATTCCCTGAGCTGTTCAGTACATTTTCTAGTCTAGGAAAGCATCTTGATCGCAAGTAAATGGCAGGATTTTTATGGTTTATACTCTGAACTTGATCACTGTTAAAATGAAACTCCACCTTCAAAGCTGTACACACCATCACCAAGCTAGATGGTAATCAATCCGTTACAGGTTCATGAAACAATGTTTAACAAAGAACTTGAACACATAGTACAACAGGAGTTTATCCTTCCAAGACTATGCAAGTATTGTGTTGAATATTAGAGTAGGAGGGTCCTTAGAAGTCATCAGATTCAAACCCTTCATTTTGATTTCAATCAAATGAGTCCAGAAAAGCTGATGTTTTCCCCAATGTCACACACCTAAAGGATCAGAAGCGGAGTGACAGCTTGTGTTTTCTGAACTTTAGTGTAGATCCTCTATGCTTCGCTTTGCAAATGAAAGATTCACTCATTCGTGTTCCCTTGTTTTATTAGAGGCAGATCTGTTTTTCAATAAGTTCAACACAGTGGGAGGGCATGTGGAATAGAAATGACTAAAATGATCATGTATCTATTTTGTCTTGAATACATTGATGCATTCCAACTTTCTTAATTCTTGGTTTATTGCTCTAAAGGCCTGTGTTTTAATTGAACATATTCATTTTTGTTATAATGACATTTACAGACATTTTATTTAAAAGTATTCATTTTACTGCATATCTTAGCTGAATAAGCAGGTCATTACAGCCTGTTTTGATTACATTTTACCTCACTTCTCCTTATTTACCCAGATCTGCCTGGCTTTTGGATGACTGAATTGCAAACTAAAAAGCAGAACATCACACACCATTGCTCTGAAAGTCAAGTTTATGTAGATCTAGCAATTATCCACATGGGGTATCATCTATTTTTATACCTTTGTAAATAAATAATGTTCACTTGAATAAAAAATCACTTGCTTCCTGATTACTTATTATTTATAATTTTATAGAACTTTGTATGTTTAAATAATGAGTTAAAGAGGCATCATGTGAAAATTCTCAATACTATAACTGTTACTTCACTTAAGGATGTAATTGTAAGTAAACAAGTATTTAGTAAGGGCTTGTGAAAGGTTATAAAACCACAGACAGGATATTATTGTGATCTTCATGTGTCTCACCAAGTGGGCAGTCGAGATTTAAATCCTGATGAATGAAAGCCTGATTTTGGATAAGATGGGAAGTCCTGCATAGTTTTATAGGAATGAAATTGAAAGTAGGTATGGAGAGAGTATTTGTGAAGCTGGAAGGAAAGAATCCACAGAAAGAAGCAGAGCAAGCCGAGAGTGCAAGCAGGTTAGGTATGGAGACTGCATTAGGTGAGATAATTAATAAGAGCCAGTGACACCTAATAGCCCATGAATTCCAGGCACTGTACCCATCCCTGTACATACTTGCCCTTATCTAACTGCCCAGTGATGAGGCTGTGGTTGTTATATGACTTCAGTAGGAAATGGACATGATTCCTGTTCCTCTTTCAGAGGTGAATCAATTCAAGTTCACAGAGGGAAGTGATTTGACACAGTTTCCACAGATAATAGTGATGGTGGTGATAGCGGTTAGGATTTGATATTCCAGAGGCCTTGCTCCATTTCACTTTAAAAAAAATCCTCATTGGAGGATATGCTTATTGTTTTAGAGAGAGAGGAAGGAAGGGGGAGAGAGAGGGAGAGAGACATTGATATGAAAGAGACTCATCTATTGCTGGCTTCTTACACACACCCTGACCAGGCACCAAATTGTAACCTAGGCATGCGCCCTGATGGGGAATGGCACCTGTAACCTGCCAGTTTATAGGATGACACCCCAGCCACGTGAGTCACACCAGTAAGGGCCATTTCATATACTCTTAACCACTCTGCTCTAATACTGCTTTGACAAGGGGATCAAATATGATGTTTTATCTATTTTTGCTTAACTGTGGAGCATATGGACTGATTCCTATTTAAGATTTTGCAAATAGCGCTAACATGGTATACTTTCACCTGCCTTGTAAACCAGGGTGCAAAGGCTTATGCTAATGTAATATTACACTTCAGTTTCTATTCAGTGTGAAGTTTCTTAAATTCAGCCTCTCCCCCAGGTTCTAGCTTTAAGTCTGGTCCCTGACCTATGTTATTCTGAGATTATTATCTAGTTGTGAATAATTTTTCCATTACTGTGATTATTACAGTTTCTACTTCTGAATTTCTTACTTCCATTTCCTAGAGGAGGTGAAGGTTGAAACAGGTCTTGGAGAAGTCAAGTTGAGGGAGTGAATGAGCAGGAAGGAAAAGCCTCATCCTGGGCATTGGATTTGCTGCATGAAGAATGCTTTGCTGGCATAAAATTACCGGTTTATTGTATAGATTTATGTCTAGGTTAATATGTGATGGTTGGGTGGTCGATCTCCTCACAGTCCAAGTTTAATGTGTCTTTAGCAGAACCCTACTGTTGTTTATTCTGTTCTGATAAAAAATAAAACCTGAGATGTGATTACATCTGAATTTCTACCTCTCTTATGCAGGTGTATCACATTAAATATAAAATATAAACAAAGAACACTGAACATTCAGATGAGATATCTGAGGCTAATAAGATTCCCAAAGAAAAACATTGCTGGTATGTAGTTAGTCTTTAAAGGCAATCAATTGGTTAACACTTCAACTCACCAATACTGTGAATATTTACTCATGGAACCAACATTTTTCCAGCACTTATTATGTGTAAAGGTAAGGCACCCTTTTCTGTTGAAGTATCCATGTGGTTTATTAATAAGTCAGCAACATTTTTTTGAGTGCCACGCTGTGCCGAGACAGATAATTATGTTTAATAGTTGCCATAAATGCTTTCATTAACTCTGTTTGTTAGGCCATCCCTTCCAAGGAAAATTCTGTTATTCAGTTTTCTAACTAGATTTTAGTCATTGTAATTTACAAACTATGTAAATTAAAGTCTTTGATACACACGCACACACACATGCACACATGCACACCACTAATGAAAAACTTCGGTCATGCTGCATATTAATTAATTTCTCCCTGAGGAATGCTCCATCAATCCTAACACACTAATGCCTGACAAATCAAGCCAGCTGAGGTTCTTCTGGGGCCATGAGGTAATATTTTCCTGTGTTGTAAGGCAGGATGCATAAGCAGCCGTCTCCTGTAAGGCTAAGAGATAGTGTGGCTCACAAACAATGAAAGCGCAAACCATAGCTCACACAGTGATGAGCGATGGGAATCTGGACGGTCCCACGTACCCATGTGCTGCTTTTTCTTCTTCATAGTCAATCTTCTGAGAAGAGTGAAACAGCATCCTAGTTCTTTTCCTGAGGACTTTCATTTTAGTCCAAGCACTGATGAAATCAAATGTGTTCCACAATAGGACTTAAGTAAACTGTCTTCCCTTTCTTAAACTTAACTGTCTCCTTTTCTCTAGGATAATTATTGATTGAAATAGGAATGCTCACAAGAAGGGGAGACTGGTCTCTGATCCCTGGCTGAAGGCTTAACAAGTTGGAAAGATGAGAGACTTGAATTCTCTGGAGTTTGGTGCATACAAGCACGTGGGAGCTGTTGCCAGTTTTGGTCTAGAGCATTCTGAAGGAGGAAGGTCTAGTGCTGTTCTTGGCACCAGTAAGTCTTCAACCAGCAACCTGGGTGGGGTATAGCTACACCCCAACCAACTTCTCTGTGCTGCATAAGAGAAGAGAAAGGTATTCTACCCACATGAGAGAGTATGGAACTTAGAGAAAGGGTAGGACCTGGGGACTTCCCGAAAGGCCACTGAGCCAAATGATAGGGTGCTCCATCCTGAGAAAGGGTCAGAACTGTGGACTTCTGGAGTAGTTAAAGGGAGATTATTGTTCAAGGAGTCTTCCATGACCAAGAGGACTTGGGTGAAACTGAACACCATCCAACAAAAGGACTTAAACCACCCATGCAGCATCTACCACATCAGACTAGGTGACCAGTTTTAGACCAAACTACTTGCACTTAAGTGAATATTCAGCTATGTTATCGCAGGATATTCAAACATCAGGTCCTGAAAAACACTTCATTATCATCACTAATCACATGCTGTGAGCACAGTGCTGCAGTGGTACTTCCCTACCCTTCCTCAACCTCCCCACCAACAGTAGCTAGACCCAGGAGTGGGGCCAGCAGTCCCCTCCATCCTTCTGCCACGTCCAACATGCTAGGATGGGAGGAAGGATGAGCAAGCAAACCACACCTCAGACCCCAAGCCTTTGGGGCCCAAACCTACCCTGTACTGGGGACAGAAAAAGCTTTGGATTTAGCTGACTATGTTCCTATGACTGAAATTAATTGGAAATTATGGATTCTGCCTCAGATATCATTAAGAGAAGGGAAAAATTCATTTGACACAGTACCACCGAAAGTTGTAGTTGAGGGGGAAATAATACTTTTATATCCTCAAATCACTGAAATTCTCTGATTAATATTTTTATGTGTAATTCATTTTAGAAAGATTGCCATCCGAGGTGGCTGACTTTTTTTCTAAGTGTGGGACTTTAAAGAAGCGAGGTTTTTGTATCTAGAAAATTAATTTATGAGTTACCGACATTTTTTCAGATATGTGAAGTATTAGTATACTTCCTGTTTAATCTCTTGTCTTCAAACACAAAGAAAACTTACTAGAATCTGGGATGAATATTGTCATAAACAGAAGAGATCTCTTACATGGAAGAGATCTTGTCTCTTTATGCATGAAGAAAGTGGCACATTTAGTCCCTTATGCTCAGCGCCTTGGGCAGCACTGTTCCAGACGCTGACCACAGGGGTAAAACGCACTTTCGTATCTTACAAACCTGAGCCATTGAGCCCCTTTGGCCTGGAGGCCCTGTCCCCACGTTCCACGAGGAGAGGAAGTAGAGCTGATGAAAAATGATAGAACAGGAAATGGATGACCCATTCTTGTTTGGTCTCACATGAGTTTGAGTGAAGAGATTTGATCATTTTAAGCAACCCAGTCATCACCACTAAGACCAAAGTAAAAGTAGACAACTTCCAGTAACATTTGCATATCAGTTACAAGACTGAGACCTCTGTTCTTGTTGGTCATTTGGTAAAACCTTGGTTTCATACACTTTTTTCATAATTTGCATTTTTAATCTTTGGCATTTGAGGATTTAGAATTAAAAACAAAATTTCCTTACATTGAACCTTTTAAAGTAAACAATCGACTTCATCATTATGTGGCTGTAGGAACAAATAAATACAGTTTTACCTTTTTTAAATGAGTACAGGAAATGAACTTGTGCTCGTTGTCAGTGTTCTGCCTCATCGTCTGCTGGTGCACCCAGAGCCTTGGAGACGAGGGTGTCACGCTGCGCCATAAAGGATGGCGAGAAAGGACAGGTGCAGTGAGCTGGGCAGAAAAGTAGAAATTGTGACAAATGAACATATGAATGAGTTTTTCAGATTAATCTCTGGCTTGCTGATCAAGAGATTGAACTTGAGAAAGGCTGTAATAAATCAGCAACTGCTCGCACTCACTGACTGCTGAGCACAAGACCCCAAATGAATCAGCTATGGGCTGGTGTTGAATCCAGAGACTGGGGAGTCTGTCTGCGGCCTGCTGACACCTAGCAGGATGTGCAAGAGGGCAGGCATGACCTTCATGGAAAGGAAGGCTCAAACCATGAAAACATAGTTTTAAAATTGCCCTATCTTTGTACAGCACTCTGTAATTAATCTTTTACCTCATCTTCATTCTCATGCTGGCTGTGGAGTCTCTTACTACTCGTAAGAGGTAAGTGACTGACTGGAGATCATCTAACTGGAACCACGACTCCAACGCAGGTCTTTGGGCTCCAGCATCCTTCCTGGCGGGCTCGCCCAGAAGGACGATGTTAACCCAACATGGCCAGGGCATCTCCCATACTCAGAAATGTGCAGGAACATTCTTTCAACCCAAGAATTGGGAAAAGCTTTTCTTTGGATGAATTGTGGCTTTTTTCCTCCATGAATAATATAAATTTCGCATTTCTCATGTTTTTCTTTGCTGACAAGCACAGAGTCCAATTTCTGGCTTAGTCTCCTTGGGAAATTGCATAAGATCTTCTGGTCATATCTTCCCATTCTACCCATATTATCCCTCATCCTGAGTTTTATTCACATTTTCTTATTTTAAAGTGGCATGCATGTTAAAAAGCCTCTTCAAATTATTTGTGGAACAAAGTAGAATATAAATATATAAATAGAAAAAGGAAATATGTGACATTTGACAGCTTTAGGTTTCTGGAAGCAGAGCTATCATTCTGAGTCCTACGAACAACATGTAACTATCCATCTTTTTACCTGCGTTTGAATGACTAACCAGCTATAAATAGTGATGTTGTGGAGCATTCAAGTGCCGGTGCCTGACAAACATCTCATTGTAACGACTGCTTTTTATCAAGTGCTGCAAGCACAGTGCTGCCGTGGCTGAAAGATGGGCTCACGTTCTTCAGGTTCACACTGAGGAAATCTCCACTGGGAAGAGGTATAAGTCTGGACTTTCCAAATAATCACTCCATGTCAGGAAGGAACACTCTTGTCCTGCAGCTGTTTCAGCTTCAGAGTCTCACGCCCTCGCAGGTCCTGCCCAGTCTGTGCTCAGTGAGAATGCCTGGCTCCATTCGTTCCTCTCTTGGATCCTGAGATTTCTTCTTTCCCTTCCTCCTCTCAGTTCTGAAGTGCTGGGACCCCATACTTCATAATCTTCCTAGACCATGGTATATACAGTCTTGAAACTCAAGGAAAACCTGGCTATTATTGGTAAAAACCCAGCCTCACCAAAACATATAAAGCACATGACATATATCAAGTATGTTGAACATGAAATTCAACTGTGAAATACCATGACAGATTTTTAGAACATATACCCACAACTGAATTTGGATGTTCATTCTGATATTTAAAAACAAAACAAAACAATCCAATCATTAGGAATTCCCACCTAGGCAGTAATAGAGGTGGTCCTTGGTATAACTGTTGTCATCACTAACTACGCCAATAGAAAGTAATCACTGAATGAACATAGATTGGGGGGGGGCTAAGTTCTTTGCTGAGGGTGTCAAATCTTCAAAACCTTGGATACAGAGTTCATGGTTAAGGGCCTCTTCCTGATACAAAGGACTCAGCTAAAGCTGCACCTTGCATGTAGAACTGCACATTAATTACACATATAACTACGTAGCAGCCCATTTGTATTGTCAGCCTACAAAGCTGGTGGCCAGTGAGTGAAGAGAGAGTTGTTCTGATGCAGAGATAGGTAGAAATTCTATCTCTTTTTTAATTTAAATATTCTGTGCTAAAACAGGCAGTTTAGTATAATAAAGCTATCATATGCTTCCGAATCTTTTTACTTGCTTTGGAATTGTCACGCTTAGATCATAGCTCTTTACTTTCATTCTTTGTCCCAGACATCTTAGAGGTCTGCTGACTTTAAATACATTTAGTGTACAGAATAAGAGAAAAAATAGTTGAATGTAGCTCTATTTGGCTCAAATGCCCTCATTGTGGTGAAGGCTGCTATTGTTTTAGTGTTTTCCTGGTTTCTGGTGGTAATGAAGAAAGCTAAAATGGAAACTCCGTGGGTTATTAATGAAGGAATTTTAATTTGGAAATTGTCAAAACTGCATATCTTCTTCATTTATAAGTCAAGACGGTAGTTAACTTTTAAGGAGTAATCAGTATCTGCTGCATTTCTTGGTACAGGAATGTTGGGAAAGAAAGAGTCCAGCTAGACGAAGTGGGCAATTTCTTCGGGTTCTAGGTCAGTGGTTCTCGATGGGTGGCCCCAGTGAGCAGAGTCACCACAACCTGGGAACTTATGACAAATGCAGGTGCTCAGGTATTACCTCAGCTGCACCAAATCGGGAACTCCGGGAGCAGTGCCCAGCTATCACCAGGTACAGGTGCCTCCGATGCCCGCTGAGGTAGGAGAACCACTGCTCTGGCAGTCTGGGGTGATGACAAGTGCCTTGCCTTAAACCGAGCTATGAACGCACTTTAGCTTCTTGTACCAGAATATATACAGGTTTAGCTAATGCGAGGTAGTAGTTAATGGATGGAACATTAGGGATTTTTTTCAAAAAAGTGGCTTGTGGTTTGGGAAGCATAACTCCCTTGCCTTAGTTAATGGTGTCAGTAATTACTGAACTGTTTATAATTAGACAATGATGCCAACACACGGGGCGGCCAGTAGCCCGTCTCCTGGAGTGTTGCCTGAACGCAGACGCAGCCCACAGCCGACTGCCCTACCACAGCGAAGGGCGCAGCGCAGACAAACAACCAGACCTCGGAGGGCACACTGCTTCTTGAATGGCAGTAGACTCAATACTGCTGACGGAAGTATTTTAGCCCTTGATTATCCGATCCCCCTCTCCTCTCAGTTTTCCCATGTGCTTGAAAAAGAGCCTTCATGGCCCTCCTTGTAAATAGATGTCTGTGTCTGAGTTTTCCAGTGGTTTCTATAAAATTGTGACAAGAACTTTATAGAAAAATAAGTGCTGGCATCAACATTTTAAATGGATCTTTCTGGGAATAGCCACGGTAGTGTGTGCACCCAAACTGACCAGGAAGGGTCTTCCCCCTTCTTGAGCTTCCTTCTGTCACTGAGACGAGCAAGTGCCAAGAAGACGGTGGTGCCGGGACATTGCAGCCCCTGCCTCCTGCCCTCGGTCTCTCCCTGCGCCTGGAGCCGCTGCCGCCTCCGTGCCCCGGCGGTGGCCTGTTCTGCCTCTGGTCCGTGCGCGGGAACTGTTGGTCTGTCCTGGGAAATGTTACCATTTCTCTTACTTTCTCTGTTGTCACTATGAGACCCAGAGACCTCGAATCAAACCAATTTGAACAAGGTAGGGATTAGAACTTATCAAATCAGACCAAAGAATAATTACTGCCCGTGTGAGCCCATTAAGACATGGTCACACTGGTCACATATTTACGTCCTGCTATTTGTCAGGAATTTTTAAGCCTCTACTAATGTTACCTTAAAAATGTCTAAGTGGAAAGACTGTTTCCATCCTACCCTGAACTTGAGCCTGCAGCTGAAGCAAGGCCTCCCCGGTCTCCCAGAACAAGCAGATGGTTATTAATGGAGATGCACCCCCCGCTTGTGTGTGTACTAACATCTGTTAAAACTGCGTTTGTACAGGACTGCATGTAAGATTGACGCAGGAACATATCGCCTGGGCCACATACAAGCTTTTAAGATTTCATGATGGTGCTTTCCAGAGTTCTAGGTTATGATGACCTGATGTTCCAAGTTACAAGTTAAAGCAATCTGCTTTCATCCCAGGTGGCTGTACAGGAGAGGTTTTCATCTGGTACAATCTGCCACTTAAAGACAACGAGGTTTTCACCTGTGGAGGGAGCCTGACCGTTGGCTAGGACTCCTGCAGGGCCTCTGAGAGCAGCTGTGTAGCCTGACACACTGAGGCCCTTCAGAAGGAAATGTTTTTTCCAAGTTTAGGGTCTGTAACTTTACTGCCTGGGGAGGGTGACTGTAGAGATGCAGTGTATACAGCAAAGTATATACTGCAGTGTATACACTGACAGTATACAGTCAGTGTATACTGACCATCTGATTTGCATATCCTCCCAAAGAGCATTTTTAGTGCTCTTGAACTTACACTCATTGCTTTTGAACTTATGTACACTTGAACTCACATTCAAGTATAAACCAGCAAGCTCACAGTGCGACAGGCAATGAGCAGTGGCTCTTTGCTTAAAAACTTTTTATCCCCCTGTATACCTTCTTAGAAAAATATTTTCAGAAGTGAGGGAGCAGAACAGGTTTGTATTTGTTTGTTTGTTTGTATTATTAGAACACAACCATGATTTTTTCAACCTAACTAGACATTTCTCTTGCCTGTGGGTAAGATTATTGTGTTTGTGGGACTTGGCCACTAGGGGGAGCCAGCACCTCAGACTCGCTCACCTCTGAGCCAAGAGCTAGCTGCTGGCTCTGCTGCTGGAGGCTCTGCCGGGTGGGGCGGAGGAGGCCCTGGAACTGGTCCTGGGCGGGGAGTGGTGGTGGGGCTTCGTCCGTTAATTAATTAATGGCTCTGACAGAGAGGAGCCTGCTCGCCCCCAGAAGGGGTAGGTGAGAAGGAGGTTCAAGGAAGAGGTAAGGGATTGAGAAAACTGGTTACAGGAGGGAGGGCGAGAGGGAGAGAGGATGGGGAGGACTGCGGGAAGGAACTGGTGAAGGGGAGGGAAAGGACTCTGCTTTTGTGGGGGGCGGAGCTCCGGAGACAACGGGAATATAGTGCTTTTGTGGATCATATGGTGTGACATGGCAGGGGGACAGGGACGGAGACAGGTGTGCGCTTAGTTAGGAGACTGGGGTGTCTCCTGGGTCCAGGAAGTCTCAGTCATCCTGTGGGCCAGGGTCTCCCCCAGTCTTCCCAGGCCCTGGTCACCCCAGAACCTCTGTGAGTTCTCTCTGCCCCCGGAGGGGACAGTGGGTGACTCCTGACCACACACTCCTATGGGCTGGAATCAAGGCCCTGCAATCGCTTATCCTGGTGACCCTGGGCTTGGCACGTTACCCAACTTTCCAGCCACAGGTCCCATCTCTAAAGGGAGGTAATCGTCGCCTCACAGGATTACAGAGACAATTAAGTGAATGATGTGCGTCAATGCTTAGAACAGTCCCTGGAATGTGAGTATTCAAAATGTTAGTATTATGACCATTTACAATGATTCTCGGCACCTTTATCCTCTCTATAAATTATAAAAACCTTAAAAAAGTTTTTGTTTATTTTCAGAGAGAGGAGAAAAGGGGAGAGAAAGAGAGGGAGAGAAACATCGATGTGAAACAGAAACACCAATCATCCATCTGTTGTCTCTCGTATGTGCCCTGACTGGGGGTTGAACCCACGACATAGACATGTGCTCTGACTGAGAATCAAACCTGTGACTCTCCATTTTGTGGGATGACACCCAAACAACTGATCCACACTGGGCAGGGCCATGTGCCCCCTTTGGCTTTAATATTTATAGAATATTGGTATGTTTAATCTTAAATAATCGGGCCATTCTGGAGACAGAGATAAAACCCATCTTGGCACAGCATTCAATCCCAGAAGATCGCGATGTCCATTCTGAATATTATCATTTGCAGTTTCCTTTCCATATCAGAAAACCTGAGGGTTTCTGATACAAGGATCAGTGGACCGACTAACTGGGGTTGGAACAGAAAGCCAGAGAACACATGGGATCTGTGGCCGGAGACAAATGGCCGGCTATGGTGCCAGCACAGTATGACCTCACTACATACTAAAAAGGCCAGATGCCCAGTTTCCCGTCACTGGCCTCCTCATGGGGCCCAGGGTCTCTGCAGATCAGTGGCCTCCCAGATGCTGTCTTGGGGAGAGGTGGGGTGGGAGGAAATGTGGGGCAGGGGAATCTACCACATGGAGCATTACCTGAAAGAAGCTGGGTCATCCCAAAAGAAATATTAAACAACAAGTGGTACATCTAACTTTTGTCCTTGCTACTCTGGTTATCTTGGCTCACGCTCTTAAGGAGTTGAAGACTGAAGGCCTGGTTTATTCTTTCTTAGAACCTTATTTTGTATAATATCCTTTCTCTGTTTTTACCAAGTGATGACAAATATCCAGTTTTAGTTTGCAAAGAGAGCCTAAGGTGCCATAACCCATTTAAGACTTCAGCACACATCTGCTCCCCACTGGCAGTGAGAATGTCTTTCTTCAGCTGTTGGCTGTCAGTGTTCTTTGCAGGCTCATTCCAGTTGGCCAGGGATGACTGTAAGGGAGGGCCATGTGGTATTATCCACATGCTATGTAACCAAAATTGTATTTTCACGGCAGAGAGAACAGAAGCAGGACTCCAAGTGGATTTCAGACCAGTTCCTGATTCTCAGGCCGATGTCCCATATCCAGTTTCCCCACCCTCGTTTTACATTTCAGCAAAAGGCAGCGCCTTGCAATCCCAGAGTTTGTTTGGCCAGTGTCATTGGAGAATGCAACAGGGTGATTTGTGGTGGGAGAGATGTGTTAACTGGGCCAAACTGCTATCTAATATCCCCCACATAAACCATTCCTGCAGGGTTGGAAAAGGAGCTTAGCCCTTCGGAAAGTTTACCTTTCATTTTCTGAGGCCTTCCAATTTCTTGGTTGCAGCTGGACGTGCTCTCAGAAAAGAGGAGATATCCTGGGAAAGCAAAGAGATGCCCTGTCGTCCAGCCCAGCTGGGGGCAGTGGGGCCTGGCTCCCAGATCTGGAGGCAGCTCTCAAAGCCCAAAGATATAAGAACCCTGGGCTGATTGGATTCTCCAGGAAGATCCTTGTATAGAAAAATTACCTTTCAGCATCTGCGCATTTTATCTTTCCAGCCAAACATCCTTTCCCAAGTATTTATTAAGCACCTCCCATGTGGCAGACACCACGCTCAGTACTTAGGATCCATCTGCCATTATTTCCTTGAAATTTGTTTTCCAGGCAAAATGAGATGTGGATGCTTAGCAATCCTTACTTCTTTGTGCAGTGCTTCTTGTTGAAAATGCCTGTAACTTTTCCACACATACCCAGGGTTTGTGTGATGGGCAGAGTTCTTGTGATACATTCCAAATAAAGTTGAGGACTGAAGGGACTTGTGAGAAATGTAGTTTTTACTTTTAAGGCTTTTCCTCAGTCATTGGGAAGGAGTTCTAATCGGCAAGCAAGAGTTCCAAAATGGGAAAAATTAATGGGGGTGGCTGGACCTAGGTCCTGGTGCCTGAGCTTCCTGGGAAGCATTTAGTTGACTTTCAGCGAGGAGACTGAGCGGCCATGGCATACTTGCAAATTTATCTCCCTGAACTATGGACTCCCATCTGTTCTCGCCTCTAATTGCAAATGCAAAAAATAGCTAATTTGCAATGGCATCATAAAAAGAAATATGAGTGATTTAAGAGCTGCTATACGCTGTGTTGTTCATGTTGTACACAGTCCATCCTGGCAGAGAGAAGTTGTTCTCTCCTTGAGTTAAGAGAGTTCCCTCATATTAGCCAGTTTCTGATTTAGCAGGACCATGGGAGAGTTTCTATGAGCTTGCAAAGGTGGAGGAAAACAGGACTCTGTCCATGTGATTCTGCCCAGGAGACATGGCTAGACACTGGGATCACTGCTCAAGGCAAGTAGTCTGCCATGATTTCTGGATTATTCAAACTTCTCTGGGACATATATAATGTGCACACAGTACTATGAGTCTAACTATGATCACTGTAAGTTATTTTCTTTTTAACTGTGCCAGTGATAAAATAAGGAGGGTTTATCATGAATCATCTTTGTAAGAAGAGGTAGAAAGGTATGTACATACACAAAGACATAGGTTTGAATTCTTCTTCTTTACCTTCTCCTCCTTCCCTTGTCCCTCATCCTACTCTCTCTTCTGTCTTTCCATGTGGAGGATCTTAGAAATCACCTGGAATGGCAGCAGCCTGGAACTGAAAAAAGAGCAAATGGTTTGCAGTCAAGGGCTTCCTCTAGATTCCTGTCATGCTCCTGGCACCCAGTAGTTATGTACGAACAGGGAAGGCGACAAGCTCTCCAAGCCTTACTTCTCTTAGGTGTGGGCGGAGATGAGAGGCACCTGCTATGTTTCCCAGGTCTTTGTAACCCTCATGTGGATCCTGACAGGATGGTGCTTAGTAAACTAGAAATCATTTGTGGGAGTGTGTACTCTCTGAGTCCTTTCATTTCCTAGATGAAGAAACAAGGATTCTGTAGTGCTCAGATGAGAGCCTCACCTTTGTACTCAGTCCCAGCACTTACCTCCTCACTCAGGTTGTATTGGACACTTTTATGGCACCTAGGACTATGCTGGTTCCTGGGGAAAGGATCAAGTGATAGCAGAAGCTCTAGTGGAGGACACACATCAAAACAGAAGACACATTCTTTGTTCTTGAGGACCTAGTTGGTCAGGTTTCACATCTACTTAAGAAGTGGAAAGGCAACTTCCATGAAAGTTCAGAGACCTGTGCTCACAATCAGCATTGCTAGGAACTTATTAAAAACTTTGGGGAAATCACTCTGCTTCCCTGAGCCTCAGCATTTTCCTGCTGTAAAATAAGAAATTTAAACAAGACATCTCTAGGAATTATTTAACTTCTAAAACTCCATTATTGACTTTTGGATAAGATGGAGGCACAGGTAAACACGGCTCACCTCCTAACAAAACCACATCAAAATTACAACTAAGCTATAGAACAACCATCATTCAGAACTATCAGAAATCAAGCTGAATGGAAGTCCTACAATTACAGAATTAAAGAAGAAACCATACTGAGACTGGTAGAAGGGGTGGACACAGAACAGCCTCGTTCCACACCCACGTGTGGCAAATAAAAATCAGAAGGGATATTTGAGGAGCAAGGGTCCAAGTCCCACATAAGACCCCCTCAACCCAGGGCTCTAGTGCCAGGAAAAGATGTCATGATAAGTTCTGAGTGTAAAAACCATCGGAGATTGAGGCTGTGGAAGACAGAAATTGCTGGAGTCTCAGGCAGTTCCTCTTAAAGGGTCCACACATAAACTTACTTGGACTCATTCTGACCTCCAGCACAGGGGCAGCAGATTGACAGGCATCAGAGACATACAGGGAGGAACCAAATTGTCTAGCATCAGGACGAGAATTGGGGGCGGGGCAGCTTCCTCCCAGACAGAAGTGATGGTTGAGGTCATTGTTCCTTTCTGAGATCTCTCCACACAGAGCCACAGAGCCACAGAGCTGGCAGGAGGGCACCATATCTGAGACTCCATTAAACTGGCTCGCACTGTTTACCCCACACTGGTGATTCCCTGAGGCCCTGTCCCACCCAACTTTTAATCCCACCCAGGCTATTTCCAGTAACTTTTCCATACAAATGGCTTCTCTAGGCTCATGCTTCAGATTTTCCTAAATTCTCTCCAACAAGCAGCATCTGGCTTCATCAAGAAGCTGGCTTCCCATACCTCTTGGGAATATGCTGCATATAATGCAGCATATCATGGGTATGCTGGCTTCCCATATCTCTTATTAAGTTGCCCCAGGCCTGGCACTAGCAGCAGCCAGGCTTGGCTCACAGCCTGGATTCGCCTGGGTACCTCCAAGCCCAGCAAAAGTAGCAGCAATCTGAAAATTGCTTTGTAGCTTATGCTGTATGACCTTAGATGGAACAGAGTTGGTGGCTGACCTTGGACATGACAATAGTAATCAAGGCTCAACTACAACAGGAGGGTTATATGCAGCCCACATGGTGGGTGTTCCTTGAGTATCCAGCCTGGGCAATAAGGGAAGCTGTGCCACTGGACTCTATAAGGACACCTACTACATTAGGTCACCCTACCAAGCCTGGGAGCTGTACCAGCTATACCTAATATTTAGGAACAAACACAGGGAGGCTGCCAAAATGAGGAGAAAAAGAAACATGGCCCAAATGAAAGAACAGAACAGAACTGCAGCAAAACAACTAAACAAAATAAATGAGCAACCTACTAGATGCAGAGTTCAAAACACTGGTTATAAGGATGCTCAAGGAACTTAGTGAGGACCTCAGTAGCATAAAAAGTCCAGTCAGAAACAACAGATACCATAATTGAAATAAAAAGCAATTTTCAGGGAATTAGCAGTGGAGTGGATGAATTGGAGAATCAAATCAGTGATTTGGAAAGAAATAAAAAACAACTGATCAGAACAGCAAGAAGGGACACAAAAAAGAAAGAAAACTACATGCCAATATCTCTGATGAACATAGATGCTAAAATCCTTGATAAAATATTGGCAATCCAGATCCAGCAGTACATTAAAAAGATCATACACCATGAACAAATGGGATTCATCCCAAGGATGCAAGGATGGTACAATATTTGCAAATCAATAAATGTAATATACCACACAAAGAAAATGAAGGACAAAAATCACATGATCATATCAACAGATGCCAAGAAAGCATTTGATAAAATCCAGCACCCATTAATAATAAAAACACTCAACAAAGTGGGAATAGAGGGAGCATACCTCAACATAATAAAGGCCATATATGAGAAATCTTGGTCAACCTCATACTCAATAGGTAAAAACTAAAAGTTTCTGCCTTAAGATTAAGAACAAGACAAGGGTGTCAATTTTCAACACTCTTATTCAACACAGTACTAGAAGTTCTAGCCACAGCAATCAGGCAAGAAAAAGAAATAAAAGGCATATAAATTGGAAAGCAAGAAGTAAAGCTATTATTATTTGCAGATAACATGATAGTGTACATAACAAACCCTACAGTCTCCATCAAAAAACTACTTGACCTAAAAAGTGAATTTGGAAAAATAGCAGGATACAAAGTCAATATTCAGAAATTGATGGTATTTTTGTACATCAACAATAAACTATCATAAAGAAAAATGAGGAAAAAATCCCATTTGGTATAGCAACAAGAAAAATAAAGTACCTAGGAATAAATTTAACCAAGGAGGTAAAAGACCTGTACTCAGAATACTATAGAACAGTGAAGAAAAAAATTGAGGAAGATACAAATAAATGGAAGTATTTTCCCTGTTCTTGGGTTGGAAGATTTTTTAACATCATTAAAATGTCTATACTACCCAAAGATTCAGTGCCATTTCTATTAAAATACCAATGGCATATTTCACAGATCTACAAAAAATACTCCAAAAATTTCTGTGGAACCAAAAGACCCCAAATAGTCTCAACAATCCTGAGAAAGAAAAACAAAGTAGGAGGGGTCACAATACCTGATATCAAACTATACTACAAGGCCACTGTAATCAAAACAGCCTGGCACTGGCATAAGAACAGACACATAGATCAATGGAACAAAACAGAGAGCCCAGAAATCAACCCATGTTTCTCTGGTTAATTAATAATTGACAAAGGGGGCACAAGCATACAGTAGAGTAAAGATGGCCTCTTCAATAAGTGGTATTGGGAGAACTGGAATGAATAAAAAATTAACTATAAATCCTGATAACTATAAAAAGTCCTAGAGGAAAACACAGATAGTAAAATTTCAGATATCCAGATATCCCATGTAACAATATTTTTTGTCCATATATCTCCTAAGGCAAGGAAAATAAGGGAAAAAATAAACGAATGGGACTACATCAAAATAAAAAGCTTCTGCATGGCTAAAGAAACCATCATCAAAATGAAAAGAAAGTAACCATATGGGAGAATATGTTTGCCAATGATACATCAGACAAGGGTTTCATCTAGAAAATATATAAACAATTCACATGACTCAACACCAGGAAGACAACCAATCTAATTTAAAAATAGGTGAAGGACATGAATAGACACTTCTCCAAGGAGGACACATAGATGGCCCATGGATATATGAAAAGATGGTCAACATCACTAACCATTAGAGAGATGCAAATTAAAACCACAATGAGATATCACCTCACACCTCTCAGAATGACTAGCATTAATAAGTAGACAAACAACAAGTGCTGGTGGATGTGGAGAAAAGGGAACCCCAGTGCACTGTTTGTGGGACTGCAGACTGGTGCAGCTACTGTGGAAAACAGTATGGAATTTCCTCAAAAAAATTAAAAATGGAACTGCCTTTTGACTCAGTGATTCCACTGCTGGGAATATACCCTAAGAATTGTGAAACACCAATTCAAAAGAACTTATGCACCCCTTTGTTCATAGCAGTGCAGTGCCCATCAATAGATAAACTGGCCAAAAAAAAAAACTGGTACATTTACACGATGTAACAATACACAGCAGAAAAGAAAAGAAAAGAAAGCTCTTCTACCTTTTGCAACAGCATGAGTGGAACTAGAGAATGCTAAGTGAAATAAGTCAGTCAGTGAAAGAAAAGTACTATATGATCTCACTTGTAAGAGGAATCTAATGAACAAAATTAACTAATAAAAAAGTAGAACCAGAGGCATGGAGACATGGAAGGGCCTGACAGCTGCTAGAGGTGTAGGGAGAGGGGGATAATGGTGGAAAGAAGGGGAAAGGACTAGTCAAAGAATGTGTATGAATGATGCATAGACATGGACAATGGTGTGGGAATTGACTGTAGGGGGGTGGAACAGGCAGAGGAGAACAATGAAGGAAAATTGGGATAACTATAATAAAATAACAATAAGCTATTTTTAAAAAAGGTAAAAAAAGAAGAGCAAGAGGAAAAAAGTATTTAAAAAATGAGGATAGAGTAAGAAGCCTCTGTGATAGCTTCAAGCATACAAACATTCTCATCACGGGAGTGCCAGAAGGAGAAGGGAGACAGCAAGAAATTGTAAACCTACTCGATAAAAATAATGACAGAAAACTTTCCTAACTGGTGAAGAAATAGACATACAAGCCCAGGAAGTGCAGAGTACCAAATAAGATGAACCCAAAGAAGCCCATTTTAAGAGACATCATAATTAAAGGCTAAAAATTAAATACAAAGAGAGAATCTTAAAAGCAGCAAGAGAAAAGCAGTTAGTTACCTACAAGGGAATTCTCATAAGACTGTCAGCTGATTTCTCAAATGAAACTTTGCATGCTAGAAGGGATTGGCAAGAAATATTCACAGTGATGAAAAGCAAGGACCTATAACCAAGACTACTTTACTCAGCAAAGCTACCATTTAGAATGGAAGGACATATAAAGAGCTTCTCAGAGAAGAAAAAGCTAAAGGAGTTCATCACCACCAAACCAGTATTATATGAAATGTTGAAGGGTCTTCTCTAAAAAGACCAAAAGTGTGAATGATAAAATGGCAGTAAATAAATATCTATCAATAATTGATTCTAAAAAAACAAACTATACAAACAAACTGAAAAGAAACAGATTCACAGATATAGGCAATGTTTTGATGGTTGCCAGAGGGGAGGGAGATTAGGGGAATGGGTAAAAAAGGGGAAGGGATTAAGAAGACAAACTGGTAGTTACAGAATAATCATGAGGCTGTAAAATACAGCATAGAAAATATAGTAGCCAAAGAACATATACGCATGACCCACAGACATGTACAATGGTGTGGAGATTGTTTGAGGGAGTAGGGGGTAACTGGGCAGAGAGGAGCAAAGAGGAAAAAACTGAACAACTGTAATAGCATAAACAATAAAATATAATTTTAAAACTTCACTATTATAATATTTTTCAATGTAATGAGGCATCAACTTTTGTTAACTGTAGACTTAAAACACTCATTTTCTCTGGGATCCTGTGGTTGCTTAAAGATATCATGACTTGTTATTTCCATCTTTAATGATTTTATATGTGCAATAAGGACAATAATACATAAAGTTCTTTCTGAAAAAGTAAAACAAATATCAATGAATAATTCATATAGGTAGGCTCTAAATAAGCTTTAAGTAGTAGTTACTTGGGAGATGCTAGAGAAAATTATTCTGCATTTGTTAAGATGGTAAGGAAGACTATTCAGGACTATTGCAACAGAGAAGAGAGATTGGGCTTAACACCAAATACAGAAAAGGCAGCTGGGGATTTGGAGCAGAGCAGCAGAATGAGGGGGTCACTGCATCAAAAATCATGAGAGGAAACATCAGGGGTAGGGGTATTCTTGTTAAGCCCATTTAATAGGATTCTTGTGGGAGGGAGGCCAGAGTAAAAAGAAAGCAATGACAGAGAGTAAGGAATCTGATCTGATTTGAGAATGATCGGATATCAATGAAGGAGTGGGGTCTCACTAAAGTGACTTAGTGAGATTTCTGCTACAACTGGATGAGGCTGACCAAGGACAAAGCCCAGGGACAAGACCTGGTTGAAAAGAAGGCTGTCTAAAGCTTGGTCAAGGAGAGAATGCTTGTCAGTGAGGGGAAATAATCTACTTTCTGGGACAGTAATATCCTTTTGAGGTGAATTTTTAGTAATCATTGGATAATTAGTTCTTCATAGTTGCTTTACAAATAAAGAACAGAGGATGAGAGGGGGTGAAGTGGAAGGCCAAGTTCCACTTAGGTTAATAAAACACAGTCCTCAGTTCATCCCCTTGGGGGTGGAGAGCTTGGAACCTTGAATTGCATGATACGGGGTAAAACACACCTGAGTCAGCTACCTAGACTAGGCTGGACTCTATGCTTCTATGAAAAATAGCTGTCATGACAAAATGCATTCTAGCATGCATTCTAGCATGCTAGAATGTTTCTTGTATTACTCACAGATCCACCACTTTGTAACATGAAAAAAATTTTAAGACTGCTTTGTACTATTAACTCGTGTTCAGAATATACTAAATAAATGTCACAGCATAGACACATATCACGTAGTCTACACAGCATGCTTCTACATGTATCACGTTGTCTACACAGCATGCTTCCATACCTTGCCCTCTTCATTACCTCTCCCTCCCCATGTGCACTGGGGTTCTGGAACGTCAACAATACTGTCTACAGAGCAGTTCAAAAAGGAGAACACATTTTGGGGCCCTAATATACTATTTTAATTCAAGATTTGAAAGTACAAATGATCTTGAGAGAGGGAATTTGAACTAAGAAGACAACAAAGTAGGTATTTGTTAGTATCATCCAGGCCTCTGGCCGCAGGGACTCAGGGAGGACTACTTCAGATTCAGTAGGATGAGAAGGCAGGTCCAGTGGCCTTGCCTTCTAGGAGCTTCTGGTTAATATGGGGACAGTGCCCTGAGCACACTGGGGCCACAGGTGTGGGAGAACATTCAGGATGAAGGAAGGTTGGCGCACAGGGGAAAAGAAGTCCGAGCAAAAACAACTGACCACCAGTCTGAAACAACAGAAGGGAAAAGTCCACTTCCACTCGGCTTCCTCAGACTTCCAAAACCTTCCAGAAGCAAAACCAAAAAATGGCAAAATAAAAGAAACAGTACCTTTCTAAAAAGGGAAAAAGGAAAAATGTTGCCCCTCACCCTCAAATATAAAGAATACAGAAAACTAAGAAAACCAAAGTGCTCTTACTGTCCATTTATATGCATAAGCAAAAGTAGGCTCTCCCTTTTTTCCTGTTGATTTTAGTGGAGGAAAGCAAGTTTCAAATTATATTCATACATTGACTTTGCTGAATAGATGTAGCTTCAATTCATTCAATTGGAAAACAATGGTAATTATTTTCGATTACTTGAGCAGAACTTTTGGAGCTGTGATCAAGAGGTTCTTTGAGGTAGTTTATGGAACTTGAGGTTTGCCTTTTCTTTTGTTCAGGTGCATATACTGAGAACCTGAGTGAAGAGGCCTCCTTATTCATAAATAACAGGCAAAAAACAAAACAAAACAAAAACCTCTTTGCTCTGCTTCACAATCGGAGCAACTCCAGGAAAGTGTTGTCTGGTTAATCTGGACCTGACTAATTCAGCTAAAGTGGGCTTTAGATATGACTGAAAATAAGTTGTGTCTCAATTGCTTCCACCTACACCATCCTCAGTTCTCATTCATCCACCTGGGCAGCGAAGCACTGGGCTCCTAGAGTTTGGACCTGGCATTTCTGTCACACTTTCTTCAACTGGAAGAATTTTCTGTGTAATTAGCATGCAAATGAGCATTTCAGTGCAGGATATAGACAAGCTCTGCTCCCCTGCTGAGGGATTGATTTTGTTAGGGGCTGAGAAGCTATGTTTGTCATTTAGACATGCTTGTGTGACTGAGCACAGAGGGTAAATTCCGTCTAGGCAGTAATTGATAAGGAGAGTTATGAGAAATGAGACCTACCCCACAGCCAGGAAACATATGTGTTCCCTGTGTTGGCGGAAAGAAGAGTGTCTCAAGGAATGTTCGTTTTGATCAATTCCTGCTTTTTATGTATTTAAAATGTTGTGAAGGAATTGTTTAAAGAGCTTCAATGATTATTTGCAAAATAAGTATTACAGGGCTGCATTAAGTCACACCATCTCAGTTCATTTATTATTTCTCCCCTAGGAATGAGGAACTAGGGCCTTTGTTGGGTCTTTTCCCCCTTCTGAGAAGGTGGCTCACTAGGAAAGAGGTCTGTCAAGGTTTTCTCTGGTGATGTTCAGAAGGAAGGCTTCCTTCTCTCTTGTTAATAGCTCTGCTTGGAATGCCCGAAATGTGTATCTTTGAAACTAGATTCCCTGGGAGTTGGTTGTCTTTTTCTTTGGGGGGGGGGGGCGTATTTTTGGTGCTTTGGTGCTAATACATTTTTCCTGCCTGGGTTGATGTTTTGGGGCTGGGATGACACATCTTCCAGTACTTGAATAAACTGAGGAGGGAGAATTTAGCATTTTGGGTATCAAAGCAGTTAGAAGCTTCTGGGACCATTTTTAGCGAGACACTGAAATTTGAGCTCCCTGCCTTTTGAGCCAGGGAAAGCTGAACTGGCCTCATGGTGAGGGGAAGAGACAGGTGCTTTGCCTTTGAATAGAGGGTGATGGGGGCAGAAGGTGAAATGCATCACTTCATAGGATCCAGGGTTATGGGTACCATGTCTTTTTAAAAGTCTATAAGAGGACAGATGTTACCAGTCCTCTCTGTCATGGGACTATTTTAAAAACTCTCTACAATGAGGCTGCACTACTTGTAGAATCCTAGTGGACGAGATTAGGAAGCATCACGGGACTGGTAATCATCAGAAGGCACCCAGGCAGGGGCACAGCCCTACTTGGGCTGGAACCCCACCCAAGGCTCCTCAAACCCTGACATCAGAGGGAGGCCTGCCCTCTCTTAGCAGGTGAGGGCACCACTGCATTACGACCAGGGAGGGGTGTCTGCACCCCACGAGGGGAATCTACCATTCTCTGCAAGGTGCTTGGAAGACCACCTCTGCTCCCCATCCTCACCTCGCAGGACTGTGGGGCCTGCATTCCCTTAGCACTGCCCTTGACTGTGGTACCAGTTTCTAGCATGTTGATTTATGGAGCTATTTGGTGTCAAGTAATTGCCCATCAGTATCCTATTTATCACCCAGCTTGTCACAGATTCTGGCTGCTATTCCACAAAGCCAAGGCTTTTGAGAAAGCGCCAGTAACTCAAAACACAGAAGGAGAACATGAGAAATGTAATGTCTCCAAGTTCTTTTCTCTTAATTTTCTTCTTACTGCTGGGCCTTTCCATGAAAAAGGGGAAGGACAGGCCTGTGTCTAAGGCAGGGAGCTGCAGCAGGGCTTCTGGAAGCCAGGAAGGCTCCCCCTGCCCCAGCACTTTTTTCCCCAACAGCCTTCCTAAGTACCGTATTTTGCCGTGTATGATGTGCACCTATATTTTTGGCCCAAACTTTCAGGAAAATAAATCTTTCATTTTAATTTTTAATTTCATTTCTTATTTATTTATATTTAGATACTTGGTTTTTGTATTGTAAAAGAATTTATCTAATAACATTTCTTTTTTAACATATTATGGTACAAGAAATTTTATGTAACAAATAATTACAAAACACAAGAACAAATACAAGGTATTTCAGGTGCTGCCCACATATAGGGTGCATCCTTATTTTTCCCTCAAAAATTTGGGCAAAAAAAGTGTGCATTATGCACAGCAAAATATGGTAAATTTGTTGGCAGTAGGAATGAATAATTTGCATATTCGGTGAGTCATTAAGGTTTTTTAATATCCAAATTAATAGACTGGAAAGAAATCTATCAAAACATAAATACTCTGTGGCAGATAGAAATCTTTTTTCTTCTTTGCTATATTTTTCTAATTGTCCCTAATGGGCACATATCTTTTAAAAGACAATAATACATTTTTTGTTTACTGATACTTAAAATCCCACGGTTAGAGTTATTTGTTCAGCTTCGAGTTTTTCACATTTAAAAAATGCAGAATCTTTTGGAAGGTGTCTTTTACAGCCTCCAGGTGAGAAGATCCTCTTCTAGAAAGGAGGTTTTGGAATTCTGATGGGGTCCCAGAGACCAGGCTGTAATGAGGCTGAGGGTGCGTGAGAGGTGGGGGCCAGGGCAGACAGAAAGGGCCGCAACTGGGCTGGGAACCAGCTTCACCCACCACGAGGTTTGCCAGGGGTGTCCCTGACGACTCTGCACCCTGGGAGTCTCAGTGAAGACGGAGGACCCTCCCCACCTCGCTCTGCGGATGCCGGGAAAGCCCGGCGTGGCCCGCCCGGAGCTCTGGGGATCAGGGGCCACTGACCTTTCTAGGCCCCTCCCTTGCCCTTCTGTTTCAGGGGCTCTGTCCAGAGGCCCTCGCTCTGTGTGGGGAGAAGAGGAAGCCTGAGTATCCGGGGGTTTCACCACAGAAAGTCCCAGCGGCTGACTGTGAGCGATTCAAAGTGATTTTTCTTTTAAGGAAAAGGAAGACTTTTACCATGCTCTTAGCTAGGGCTGTCAGAAACCGTTTGGGCGGGTTTGCCTAGTCTTGTTTTCACCGGCAAAAGTGGGAGGACATACCTGTCCTCACTTCGTCTCACCAGCACCCACCCCACCCGCGGCACCCCGGCCTCGGTGAGAAGAGAGAGGAGGTTTCGGGTGTGGTCCAGGGAGGCCCGGGTCCGAGGACTGTTCTCTTCTGCCCAGCGAGGCCCTCACAGCAGGGCAGGGGCTGGGAGTGGTTTCTACCGGCAGGTTCCCCTTTATGCTGATTATGTCTGAAAATCGGGGACCCAGGGCAGGAGCACGGCCTGAAGGAGGTGAGGAGAGCTCACGTTCCTTGGGTGCTTTCTCTGCGCCAGGCGGTATTTTAACTCCTTCATGTTGATTCATCCATTTCAATCTCACAGCCCTGTGAGAGGAACGGAGGACCAGAGGGTCACTTGCCTAAGACCCTCAGTGAGGAGCAGAGCCAGGATGGGAAGCCACCTTCACCGAAAACTGGACACAGGTTGTCTGTTCGCAGGAGGCTATTTTAAATTTTGCTTACGTCTATGCATAGAAGTTTTACAAAGTAATGATAATGAAATACCTGTTCAGGCATTGTGCTAATTATAATGTGCCACACAATTCCTGGCTGTAATTAGAAAACGAGATGAGTGTTTCTGTTGCTTGAAAAGTGAGAGCACAGCACTTGTCTTTGAGGAAACCACGCACTCACGTTCCGAGAGTGAAAACAGCATCCCAACAGGCACTGGTGCCCAACGGAAGCCCATCGTCTACGCATTTTCAAGACCTGAGGACTTCAGTGATTACATGTCCCCATGGCGTAAATTATAAAGACAAGAAGGTGGGCCAAACCACTCAAGTCTGCAACCTTCAGTGAAGAAGAGGGAGAAGTCTTTCCTCCTACCCTCCTAGGTTCTCTGGCTGGGCCCCTGAAAACTGGGCTGGCAACATTCAGGTTAACGAGAGAAAATCACACAAATGTATTTAATATGAGTGTTACGTGACATGGGGCCCATCATAAGGAGATGCGGACCCCAAGAAAGGAGAAACCTGAGGGTTTTTACACTAGGTTTGATGAAGAGTGGGAAGTTGTAGAAAAAGATGACAGACAAAAGGGTGTGCGCCGACTGTAGCGAGCTGGGGAAACTCAGCAAGGCCCGTTCACGCAGGTCCCTCTGCAGGCTCCCTCCGTCTTGAGAGGCAGGGTGCTCCTTTTCTCTGGGTGTGAGGAGGGCACCTTTCACGTGAGGACCCCGTGATCTGCTTCAGGAGAGATGGAGGAGGTAAGGCAGACCTTTCTGTATATGCCATTCCTCAGGTTCCTTTAGCTAAAGTAGCCAATATGCCAAGTGGCCATATATTTGGAGGTCACATTTTCAACCCCATCATCAGCAAACAAAACTGTGAAGCTCTTGGCATCTTATACCCAAGATGTTCAGTACAACACAGGTCTCAACTTTCCTAGACAATTTATCTCGTATAATTTTTGTCTTTTTATAGAAACAAATACACTCATTTAAAAAAGTTGGTTCCAATTTTTTTCAACTTCAAAGAACAATGACTTGCAAACCCTTACATGGACCGATGCCTTAACATCGGCCCTTAACCGCAGACATGGAAACCTGAGCTGAGGGAACACTTCTGAGCACTCGCCAAAGATCCACTCTGACCTTCTCTGAAAATTTCTAATTCACAGCTGAACTCTGTGGGTTTTTTATTTTTTCTCCATAGCATCTTTGACAGAGATGACAGCTGTACAGGAAAAATGATAACAGGGTGTGTCCTGAGGGGAGCCACTCTCCCAGCATCCTCCGGGGCACTGCTGTATGGACAAGCTCTGGAGCTTGTCTACAAACAGGCTGAACTCAGGCTGGGCTTCTCTCCTGGAGTGATTCCCATTAAGCCTCTGGGCCAGGTTCCCAGGAAGATGCCATCCTCCTCCCCTGCCTAGCCCAGCCCTTCAGTGCTATGCCAGTCATGTGATGGTGACCCTAAAATTAAGCCTGAAAGGAATTAGGTGGTTGGTGTGAAGAGATCTACCAAGGCCTTCCTCCTTTCTTCATTTTCCTTCTGTGGGATTTCGTATTCTTGGGCATAGTCTCTGATTGCGATGGTGTAGCGTGTCAGACACAGCGGTCCTGGTTCTCATGGTGCTAGTTTTGTAAAGAACAAGGCGAGGGAGAGCCTTGGGGTTATTCTGTCAATGTTTTTAACTCACAGTAGTGTTTATGTTGCTAGCAAACATGGCTCTGGGCATGGAGAGGGCTTTCCCGTTAAGTTTTGTGTGACTCCTTAAAGCCAGCCAGGGTGGGTTCCATGTCATGGCCTCTGAGTGGAGGTCTGAAGTTCATTTCTGACCATTTTTAGCTGACTTTTTATTTATATCTTAATATTGTCTTATTAGAAGGGAAAAATAACAACCGCATAAGTAAATCTCCTCATCTCATTCAACAGTTACTTTTTTCCTCTAATTCTAATCCTCAAAGGAGTAAATAATTGCACACAAAAGATAAAAATCAAGCTTTCTATTCAGTAAGAGTCTAAGAAGCCAGCATATTTATCTGTCTCTCTGTCTGTCTCTCTATTTGTATTAATAAAATTAGATTAAATTTTTTTCTGGAAAGCTAAATAAATAAAATCACACAGCTAGAAAACTGTATATAGAGGACAATGACTATCGATGATTTTGCAGATAAATGACTTGATAATAGAGACATGAGTACATTCATCTGGGCTTTTCAAAGTTTTTCTAATAGTAAAGACTATGGAATGAAAAGAAAGACACAGATTTTTCAGAGAAAGGAATCTATAAATAAACTAATTGGACTATCACTTGATTTGTATGTCAGATATGTAAGTACTTAGAGAAAACACTGTTTGTTTCAGCTGTTCTCATCAGTACGATTAATGACTACTTAAAGTGCTTGATTCCATTTGTATGCCAGCTGTTTTGGGGTAAAACAAATGGGGACTTTCTCAAGATAATCAGAGTTGTACTGTGTGCAGGATGTGGGGGCTGATACCTATGAGTTGGAAAAGGGTATTGATGGCTCTGAGCTCATTGGTCTGAGATCAGATCTCACACGTGACTGAAATACAGTAGACCTTGAACAACATGGGCTTGAACTACTTGGGTTCATTTTTACACAAATATTTCTTAATAAATATTATAAATGTATTTTCTCTTCCTTATGATTTTCTTAAGCTAACTTTTCTCTAGCTAGCTTTATTTTGAGAACACATTATATAATACATATACCCCACAAAATGTGTGTTGACTGTTTATGCTTATGTTTATGTAAGGCTCCTAATCAAGAGTAGGCTATCAATATTAAGTTATTAAGGAGTCAAAAGTTGTATGAAGATTTTCAACTGCACAAGAGGTTGATGTCCCAAACCTCTGTATTGTTCAAGGGTCAACAATGCTGAAGTCTGTCCAGGAGCTATCCAGCCATGTAATACAAAAAATAGAGTAATTTTTTGAAGAATATACAATTTACAAGAAACATTGTACATAGGACAATGATGTCTCAGTCCCCTTCCAAGTAGGCACCTTGGGACCTCACACAGTTCTCCAAATTGCCCTCAGCTGCCCCATTGTATTTTTCTGAATCTCGTCAATGGTCTGAAATCCCTTCCTTTTAAAAGGTGATTTTAGTTTGGGGAAATGCCGGAAGTCATGGACACTAATTCTAGGTATAGGGGGGAGTCATCTGGGTGAGTTGATGTTTGGCCAAAAAATTCTGCACTAGGCGTGATGCATGAGCGGGCGTATTGTCGTGATGAAGCTGCCAATCACCAATTGTTCATAGCTGCAGCCTTCTAAATCATCTGAATGGTTTCTATAGAAGAATGTTCAAGCTTAATGCAAAATTTGATGCAAAATTTGATGCAGATTTGTTGCCCTACTTACTCAGTCATTTTGAATGCCACAGCCACACAGTACATATGCTCACTCAACAGCATCTACTGCTCCTACTGACTAGTACAGTGAAGTCATCATTGTTCACACATGCACATTCCAGTCCACTCTCCTTGGCAGCCACGTTACATCAATGCTATGCAAACCATTCTCATTATAGTAACAATGGCTGGACTTTTTCTGGACACACCTTGTATGTCTGAAGTAGGTGATGATTACTGGGACTTGTGAAAACAAGAACCTGCTCCTTTGCAGGTTTTGGTTGATGAAGAGATGGAGCCAACATGGAGCCTGATACATTGTTAGCAAGTTAACAAGAACCTAAGTAGTCTTAGCCATGCACACTTATAGTACTTTATAAGGTAAAAATGCAAGTTGAGTCATTCGGATCGCAGACAAGTTGGGCCAAGCAGCAATACAAAATCACCAAACCAGGGGAGTAACGATATGTCCTTTCACAATGAGGCAGCTACCACAGGTTACACCCTGCGGGTAGACAAGGTGTTGGTGATGGGGAAATGAGCACAAGCATATGGGGGAAGATTTCAGGAATAAGCTCCAAAGATAGTGCGCATTTCTGCCTTTTCACTTCGTGTTGCACAAGTTCAAAAGTAACTGTGCAATGAATGAAAGTGATTTTTTTTTTTACCACAAAACTACTTTCAAAAGTATCTAAACAAAAATAAAAACTAAGAAAAATCTCATTGTCATCTTTAAGGTCAGTAATTTAAGGCATAAAGACAGTCTGCAAATGCTGCTCAAGTCACCCTGTACCAGACCTGAAATAGCTTTCTGTCTCATTGGAGGAGATCAAGACAGAATAGCTAACGATTGTCAACTACTTACTGTGTTTTGCACTGTACTGAGCACGATATATGCACAATCATTTTTATTCCTCAGAGCAACTTTACGAGGTGGCTACTATTACTATCACACCATTTTAGGGACAAGGAAACAAAGACATTTTTTCGACATCCCACAGTTAAGAATGGCAGAAGCAGAAGATGAAACCTAAGTGTATCTGACTCCGAAGACCACACATGCTCTTAACCACTACATGCTATGCCCTATGTGTGCATTAGGAACATGGCAATGACAGGCAGTAAGCTTAGGGGGAAATGCCAAAATGAGTGACAAAATGCTGTTACAGAAAGTCATCAAAAGAGCAAAAGGCACCTGGAGAAGCTTAGAGAGGTGAGGCTTAATTTAAATTCAGATTTGAATTTGTAGATAAAAGATTAGTAGGACGATATTGAGGATAACTACTATACCTTCTCACAAATACTGCCCTGGTGGTATCGGAGAAAGAAAATTGACCTCATGAGTCATTAAGCTGATTTACTGTGACTTATCTTATATAATTTTATATATAATTTTTATATGTGTATATACATTTTTATTAAAAATTTTATAAATATATATATCTTAAAGTACATATATGTATGTACATTTATAGGAGTACTGGTTAAGGCAAGTTCACATAACCATGTGTCAATCATCTCCATTATAGACGAAAAACTTCATAAAGGCTTGACTACTGTAAGAATTGATGGAGGTATTGGGAGAGAATTCTCCATGGGTCTACTTGTTTCTCCATGTCTTACAAATGCAGGCTTCCTAACAGCTCCTTGTCCTTGACTGCCTTCAAGTTTTTTAGCAAACAGCCTCAGAGGATATAATGTCTCCTTTCTGGTGAAAAGGGCAGACATGCTTACCCTCTATCATAAAAGATGGGGTTCTCCAAACTCAGGGTCCCTCTTCTGTATCACAACCTATTGCACTTGTAGGCATCTATCTGGGCCTGTCCACATTGCCCCATGAGACTTCGGGGCAAGAAGAACTGACACAATAAGCAGTCACATGCTACTTGCTGTGCCCTGACTGATAAAGTCCCTTGTCTCTGACCCAGGAATCTCATGTCTCTGGCAGCAGCCATGAAACTGTGGCAGTTAGCTATGAGTAAGGTAAAACCTCAGTGCCTTCACACTTTAGAAAATAGGAAAATTTATTAATTTTTTTAGATAGGTCAATTCTGCCCTCATCCTTATTGAAAAATAAGGCATGTGCTTTGGCATCCATTGGCTGAATATCAAGCAGATCTACCTTAGAGCTGAGAGAAACCAAGCCTGTGTGAGAGTCTCCCCGAATGCTCAGACAGGGTGTCCAGGGACCAGGTTAAGTCAAGGGCAGCCCTTTCCATGTCCATACTTTCAGAGTGCTCAACATCCAAAGCAAGGGTTGACAAGGTGGTCCATGGGCCAAATATGACTCACCTTCATTTTACTAAACAAAGTTCAGTATCTATGGCTACTTTTGTGCTACAATAGCAGAGTTGAGTGGATGCAATAGAGACTGTACAGCCAGCAAAGCCTAAAATATTGACTGTCTGGCCCTTTAAGGAAAATATTTGCTGATTTCAGATCTAAAAGAAGAAACAGCTACGTGAAGAATAAAGTATTCCTCCAAAGCATACTGGAGGCAGTGGTATGAACAGAACATTATGTGAGAATCAAACAGAAAGCTATAAACACACACACATGCACATACTAACATACACAGGTACCTCCCCCACCCCTTTGCACACACACATTGGTCATTTACACGCATAGTCTTATTTCATCCTCACAGCAGCTTTATTAGGCATATAGACTGGTTCAAAGTTAAACTGTTGCCACTTACTAGCTGAGGGATTTAGAGTAAATTATTACTTCTCTGTGCCTCACTTGCTAAACATGAGTAATGCTACCTTATACTCATAGGGTCCTGGAAGGATTAAACGAAGGCATAGACTAGCCTGACACACGGTAAGCAATATGTAAATAGTTGTTACTCTTTACCCCCACTTCTTTCCAGAAGAGCAGATTGCAGAACAGAGAGGTGTAGTAATTTTGTCAATGTCACACAGTAGAAAAAGGTAGATGCAGAACTTAATCTCAGCTCTAACTTCACACCTGGGCTTTTCACCACTGTTATGATATTGCTTCTCAAGAATAAAGGCTTATTGAATTTATAAGTAAAATCACCACAGTAAAGTTTCTTTACTTTTTCCAAAAATTCTATTTGTTTTTTAAATTACAATTTGTGGTTTTTATTGGCAGATCCTACAGGTCTCTATGCTGGGTGAGTTCTGAAAGAGCCTTAACTGAATTCACTATGTTAATACATTCACACCTAACACTGATGGCTGTTGTTTGAAGGCACAACCACTTTTATTATTAAAATAATTAAAATCATAGCTTTAAAAGCAAAGATTTTGTTAGTAATCTATATAATGTTAAAGTAATTTTAAATAAAGAATGGTACTTTTAAATACTAAGCTCCAGGTAGATGATTTGATACTATTGTATTCCTCTAAAATTTAGCAAACTGAAGTTTTCCTTTCAGTTTTCCTGGAGTCAGTTTATCCTACTGTTGGTATTCAGCGAGTTAAAACAAGGAAGTCCCGTCAGTGTGTGGATCACAGCCTTCTTGTGAATGGCTCTCAGGGAAAAGGCACCATCCCCTGAGGCACCGCATCTGACCCCCGATTACTGCAGTGGTACCATAGTGCTCCTCTCCCCTTGGCAGAGGAAGCCTCTAGTGATATCTGCTGAAGAAAAAGTTAGCATTTAAAGAATTCTATGTCAATAAAAAGAACAGGCAGTATCCATTTGATTTAGCATATGGTTTTGAACTTCTAGAAAAGTATTTTTCATGGATGACAATGCTCTTTCTTTGACGACGAAATAATACTTTGGAAATCTGATATGTACTCACTAAAACACAGTGCAAACTGAAATTCTCACTCATAATACCTGCTCAAAGGCTGGAGGCTTTGAAAAGAATTCTATTTATTTCTCCATTTAATTAATAGCTATTTTTGAAACTTAAATATTAATTTTATTTAAATATTTTTATCTCCAGAAGAGATACTGTGGCTTTTGATGCTGACAAACTAACAAGTAGCTTTTGTATAAATTGTTTTGAAATCTCACCACCACAACAGTTTCAGAGTTTTCACAGTTCTTAAGTGACAGGATTCTAACTCAGCTCTCCATAGCTCTAGACATTGCCCCACATTTCCTGGATCTAGTTCTGACTGAATAACATGTTATTCCAAAGGGAGATCCTTAGCATTTTCTCCTCCCATTGCAGTGACAGAGGTCATGTGTTTCAGACAGGGCAGCACAAATTGAGGGGCTGCTGTCAGCCTGGGTCCCCGAGTGGCTATGTGGGGCAGAACCCTCTCCACGGGCCTGTGTTTGACATGAAATGTGATAAAAGGCTTCTGTGTTAAGCAACTGAAGTTCAAGGTTTATTACCACTGTATAGATGTTCTATTCAAATACAACTGTCTTTGCCTCTTCTCTGAGTGAATCATCTTCTCCATCCTGATCCATCTTGGAGAAAATGAACCACTTGGATCATCTCATTGGTTTGTAGAAGCTCTTTCTTTCTTAAGGATATGAACATTCTGTTTCTTATATATGCTGCCAATTTTCACCCTGCTTATAATTTTGTTCATATTTTATTTTGCTGAACAGACATTATTTTGCTTATCCTATATTTTCTGAAAAGGAATTTAAAACTTTTATGTAGCCAAAGTTGTCAACTATGTTCTATGGCTTCTAGTTCATTTTTTTAAAAACACAAATAGAAAGGAGCTACACTTGCCACGATCACAATTTTCCACAATTGTCATTCACTGAACAGGCTATCACTTCCCCATAAGGTAGAAGAAGCTATGTCTGGACTTTGTATTTTTCTATGTCTGTGCCTGTTTTATACTTATTTATTTATTATTGCTTTTTAATGTATATTCTTATATGTGATGGATCCAATTCCTCTTTGTTTTTCTATTTCAAATTACTATTGGCATTCATATGTTTTTATTCTTCCAGATAAATTTTACAATTTGTTAAATTTCAGAAAAGAAAATGTGTTGGAATTCTATATGAAATTATATTAAATGTATATTTTGATTAAAAATGTATATTTTGATGAAATCTTCATTTATGTGGATCTCATTAAAATTTTGGTTTTTTTTTAAATGTGGAGATTTTTGTTAAATCTACTTTTAGGTATTTTATAATTTGTGTTGCTATTGTGAATATGTTTTATTTTTATATTAGATTGGATTATTATTAAATTTTATCACTCTGTATTTAACTGGTAACACAAAATAGATCAACTTCAAAGACCCAGGGATGTAATTTAAACTCATTCCTGTTAATAATTACCCAGACTCTAGTTAAGATAGGTGGCGTACATAGTGTCTCAAAGGTGAACAAACGTCTTTGGCAACTCCAGATGAGAAAGCGTGGCATCTGTCTACCTGGACCGTATCACCACGGCTCTGCGCGGAGCCTCTTCCTCACTCCATTTCCATATTGGGTCCTATGAAAACTCTTTCCAAAATTCACCAGGAGGCTGTTTTTCAGGAAGGTTACTTTCCGTGTTATATTTGTGATCCGTATGAAGCTCCCAGAGAGGAATTTCCCAGTCTTTGCTCCTCCTGAGAAACTGCTCTGTGCTTGCACCTCGTGGCCCCGACTGTGCGCCTGTGAAGGAGCATTTCCTCCCACACGGGCTGCTGGAGAGAGCACAGTCTCCACATTTCACTCACCTCTAACACGTGCGTTAAGATTTTCAGGGACGCATTTGAATTCTCAGCTTATTCCTGGACATATTGAACTTTCTTTCCTTTACTTATGCCTGTTTTTCCTTTTTAAATTTTGTTTTATTTAATTTTAATTTAATTTATTGGGGTGATATTAGTTAATAGATGTATACAATTCTACAACACATCATCTGTTCATCTGTATTCACCACCCCAAGTCAGGTCTTGTTCCATCACAATTTATCCCTCCTTACCTTCTTCTACGTTCTCCTCCCATCCTCCCTTCTCTCTGGGAATTGCCATACTGTTGTCTGTGGTGTGTATCCATGAATCTTAATCATTTTTTCTTTGCTTCATCTCTTCAACCTTCTCACCCAGCCCTTATCGCCTCCCTTCTGACAGCTGTCTGTTCTCTGTATCCATGAGTCTTTATCCACTTCATTAATTTTGTTCTTTAGATTTCACATATAAGTGAAATTATACAATATTAATTAATTAATTAATTATAGTGGGAGGATAATTTTTAAGTATATTTTATTGATTATGCTATTAGAGCTGTCCAACTCTTTTCTTCCCTTTATCTCCCCCTACCCTGTACCCTCACTCCCTCTAACATTCCCTCCCTCCTTAGTTCATGTCCATGGGTCATCACATAAGTTCTTTGGCTTCTGCATTTCCTATACTATTCTTAACCTCCCCCTGGCTATTTTGCATCTACCACTTATGCCCCTTATTCCCTGTATCTTTTTCCCTATTCTCTTCTGTTACCCTTTCTGCTGATAACCCTCTATGTGATCCTCATTTCTGTGATTCTGTTCCTGTTCTAGTTGTTTGCTTAGTTTGTTTTTGTTTTTTTTTAGGTTCAGTTGTTGATACTTGTGAGTTTGTTGTCATTTTACTATTCATATTTTTAATCATTTTTTTCTTAGATAAGTCCCTTTAATATTACATATAATAGGAGCTTGGTGATGATGTACTCCTTTAACTTGACCTTACCTGGGAAGCACCTTATCTGCCCTTCTATTCTAAATTATAGCTTTGCTGGAGAGAGTAACGTAGGTTGTAGGACCTTGCTTTTCATGACTTTGAATACTTCTTTCCAGCCCCTTCTTGCTTACAAGGTTCCTTTTGAGAATCAGCTGATAGTCTCGTGGGAACCCCTTTGTAAGTAATTGTATCCTTTTTCTCTTGCTGCTTTTAAGATTCTCTCCTTAGCTCTGGTTGGTGTGGCTCAGTGGATTAAGTGCCCACATGTGAGCTGAAGGGTCACAGGTTTGATTCCCAGTCAGGCCACATGCCTGGGTTGCAAGCCAGGTCCCCAGTAGGAAGCATGCAAGAGACAACCACACATTGATGTTTTTTTGCCTCTCTTTCTCCTTCCCTTCCCCTTTCTCTAGAAATAAATTTATTTTTAAAAGATTCTGTTTATTTATCTTTAGAGGGGAAGGGAAGGTGAGAGGAAGAGGAATGTCGATGTATGGTTGTCTCTCATGCATCCCCCTCTGGGAACTGGCCTGCAACCCTGGCATGTGCCCTGACTGGGAATCGAACTGCAATCCTTTGGTTCGAAGGCCCACACTCAATCCACTGAGCCATACCAGCCAGGGCTTCTAAAAATAAATTTAAAAAATCATTTAAAAAAGATTCTCTCTTTATCTTTAATTTGGGTAACTTATTTATGATATGCCTTGGTGTGTTTCTTCTTGGATCCAACTTCTCTGGAACTCTTTGAGCTTCCTGGACTTGCATGCCTATATCCTCCATTATTTGGGGGAAGTTTTCCTTAATTATTTTTCAAATAAATTTTCAATTTCTTGCTCTTCCTCTTCCCCTTCTGGCACCCTTATGCTTCAGGTGTTGGAACATTTACAGTTTTCCCAGATGTTCCTAAGCCCCTCCTCATTTTTTGAATTCTTGTTTCTTCATTCTGTTCTGGTTCAATATTAATTTTTTCCTCCTATTCCAAATCATTCATTTGATTCCTGGTTTTTTCCCCCTCACTGTTGGTTCCTTATATATTTTTCTTTATTTCATTCTGTATAGCCTTCATTTCTTACTTTATTGTGCGTTCATACTCAATCATTTTTGTGAGCATCCTGATTACCAGTGGTTTGAACTCTACATTGGATGGGTTGGCTATCTCTTCATTGCTTAGTTCTTTTTGGGGGTTTTGCTCTGTTCTTTCATTTTGGCCATATTTCTTTGTCTCAGCACACCAGTCTGGATGAATGTTTCTTCTTTCATTCCTTTGTTGTTGGACTTCCACACAGTTCAATTTTCTGGCAGTTCTGGGTTTTGTTTGTTGTTTTTTTTTTACTTTAAATTGGTTGTTCTTCTTCTTTTGGTTGTGCAAGTTAGCAAACCTACAACTCTATTTTGTCTGGAAGCCCCCAATATTCTCTTTTTTTGTTACATCTTTCATATCTTTGAAATCTACTTTAAATAGTCTCTGGATCAAAGCAGACTTGAAAATGCTTAAAAGATTTTGTATGCTCTGACAGGTGTCCAACCTTTTGGCATCTCTGGGCCACATTGGAAGAAGAGTTGTTTTGGGCCACACATTAAATATACAAACACTAATGAAAACTAATAGGCAAAACAAAGGTCCATGCATAATTTAGAGTTTTGTATTGGGCTGCATTTCTAGCCATCCTAGGCAAGTCTGTAGGATGTGGGTTCGTCACCCATGCATCCATGTGATAGTTCATGAAATTGCATGATAAATATAATAATCACACTGTCTGATATACAGAACTTGAAATAAAAAATTATACAGCCCTTGAAATCACAAACTGGTTCATACAGAATAATCTTGGCCTTAATTTCTAAAATCAAACTCACTTTTTAACACCTTCTAATAAAATGGTAAACTTTTAAACTTTGAACAGGTAAACTTTAAAGTCTGACCAAGAAATAAATACTTCATGAGATTCATCATATTACTTATTTTTATCTCTCTTACTATTTGAAATGTGTGTTTGCTCTGTTCTGTGCACAATTCCTCAGCAAAGATTTATTCTGTTTCTATTTTTCAAAGTTTCCCAGAGAAGCAGAATTTTAAAGTTGTTTAAATTTAAAATAATGTTTTTGTCACTCAGCATTAAAATGTGTAAAAGCAAAACAGAATTGCTTTCAACTAGAGGTATATTTCCAAGTCAACATAGATAGGACAAATACAATTTATGGAAATAGGTTTTAGAAATATTTATAGCTTAGTGGAGTATCTTTAACATTGTTCTAAACACATTTTTAAAACAAGAACAAAAATTTTTAGAATTTGTAATACTGGAATAGCTCTATAAATATTCCAGCTATAAAGAACTGTAATACTATGAAAGTGAGAATGTGACTGAAGACACTGAATGGCACTGAGGTTATTTAACCACGTGTTCCTGAAGTGTTCCGGGCGTGAAGACTGACAGCGGTGAGGCCACAGAGTTGTCTGGGATCAGCAGCTGAGTGTTTTTACGGCAGGAGTCCCAACGGGCAGAGACAGTCCTTTGGAAAGACTGCGGGGATTAATTTTGACAATAATAAGCTTTTCATGAGGGACAGGAAGCATATGACGATCTAATCAGGCTAAACTTTTGCCAAAGCCTGAATTCAGAAGCATAGTCATGTCAATCCAAGTTTCTCATTTCCACACAGAGAAAAGCTTTCTAATACTTTTATTTAAATAAATAAAAGTTATAGGTGAACTTCATGGAAAATGTATAGAATAAATTTCTTGTTTGAGCCCTTTTGTTTTGATAGTTTTTGAGAAATTTGTAAAAATCTGCTTCTTTACATTTTAGTTTCATTAGTCCACCTGGATGGAACATGAGGTCAACAATGTATATTTCAGGAGGGAGACCCCCAATCACTTCCTTCTGAGATCCATCCATCAGCCAACTTCGTTCCATGCTCTGTGCACTCCCCTAGAACCAAAGAGCAGCCTATGTCACTTTTATCAGCCAGAGCCTGTGGGTGAAAACACAAGATCAACCAAGAGTGAAGAGGGAGAGGGGTGAGGGTAAGTCCTTAGTGTAAGACCCACCTTGGCTGAAGGCGAAATATACAACTCTTGCAGAGAAGGGCTTAGACCGGAGGCTGAAACAATGTGGAATATTGTGCTAGGAGCCAACAAAATGTGGTGGGTTTCCTTGATCCTTAAGATCCTGTAGATTTAAAACCTCTGTGTAGGTCCTGCTGGGAAGTGACATTTTTCAGGCGGTTCCACTGCATTGTATCAGCACAAGATTGATAATGTCTTTGGAGAAAAGCTATTCCACAGGCTTTCAGCACTGGTGCATCTATTAATCTTTCCATGTGCCTAGGCTGCTCTCTGGCTGTGATACACAGTGAGATTGAATGGAGGGACCAAATGGGTGGGGGCCCATTTCTAGCCAGTTTATTCTGGGTGATGTAGACAGACAGCTGTTGTAGAGCAGGAGAGAAATTGCGAGTGGTTGGTCCTTCCCAGGCTGCCTGCTGCCACCTTCTCAGGGGTTGCTTATGTTCTCAGGGAGCTGACTCTTCAATTTGTCTTGACGTTGAGGTTATTTTTAAAAAGTAGCTCAGTGGATTGAGCATGGGCCTGTGAACCAAAGGATCGCAGTTTGATTCCCAGTCAGAGCACTTGCCTGGGTTGCAGGCCAGTTCCCAGCAGGGGACACATGAGAGGCAACCATAGCCTCTCCTTCCCTTCCTCTCTAAAAATAAATAAATAAAATCTTTAAAAAAATTTTTAAAAGGAGCTTTAAAATAATCTGGAAACTTCTTAGCCACATTACAGTGGATAAGAGAGCTGGATCACACTGCCTGGGTTTGAATTTCAGCTCAGCCACTTACTAGTTGTTGTCACCTTATGCAGATGACTCGGGCTCTGTGTGCTTCTATTTCTTCTTCTGTGAAATGAGGAAAACAGCAGTCTAACCACCCTCCACATAGGGGGTTTATAAAGATGAAGGGAATTAATTCGTGTTGAGTACTTAGAACGTGAATGCTGGCACAGACTGAGTACTCAATAAACGTGCCTGGTACTAGAAGGCAAGAATTGTGTTGTTTCAATAATCTCTATATTCATGTATTAAGGTAATTTATCTAATGTATAGCACTCTGTAATATTGTGACTTCTACTTAGAAATGTATTTTGGTCTTCAGGGTTTCTGGCACAGAACTCCTAAAACCCTTAGAATTTCCTAGATGAGAGCCATAAAGGTGCCTTTTGTTATGCTAATGAATGACTGTTGGACCTCACCTGAGGATGAAGCTGGTTGCCCAGAGAATCAACCACTTGATTAGAGGTTTGGAACTTTCAGTCCTACGCCCTCCCACTACCTCTGCAGAGAGAGGAGGGGCTGGAAGTTGAATCAGTCAATGGCCAATGCCTATGTAATGACGCCTCCCTCCGCAGAAACCCCAAAGGACAGGGTTCCAGAGCTTCTGGGTTGGTGAACAGGTAGAGCTTTGGGGTAGTGGCCCTCCTGAGGTCATGGATGCTCCACACCCTTTCCCCACACCTTCACCTGTGTTCATCTCTCCACCTGGCTGTTACAAAGTTACATTCTTTCATAATAAAATGGTAATCTAAGAGGTACGATGTTTCTCTGAGTTCTCTGAGCAGCTCTTGAAAACTAATTAAACCCAAAGGTCCGGTTGTTGGAACCCCCAACCTATAGCTGGCCAGTCAGAAGCACAGGTGATAACCTAGTCTTGTGACTACCATCTGAAGTGGAGTAGGGAGCCATCTTGTAACACTGAGCCCTTATTCTGTGGAATCTAATGCAATCTCTGGGTAGATAGTGTCAAATTGAGTTGAATTATAGAAACCCAGCTGTTGTCCGAAAATTGCTTTTATATGTACGACACCTTCCCTCCTATGTTGGAGTTAGTACTAGAATCATTTAACACTCATAGTTTAGTGGGGTAGAGAGAAAAAAAATAAACATACAGGGGTTTGCAAAAGTAGATTTACAGTTGTTTGCGTAGAAAATAATACAATAATTAATCAACAATAATACAAGAAACTGTATATTTTGCATACTCACAACTATAAATCTACTTTTGCCCACCCCTGTATAATTATCTTTTCCAAAATAACTTTTCTGAAAAAACCGATCTCTTACTCCATGGCAAGACACATTAAATAATCAAAACAACGTCATGAAAGAGATACTATTGTATTTCCTGTTTTACAGAGAGTAAAGCTGAGGTCAGGTAATTTTCCAAGGTCATAGTAGGTGGTGACCCGATGTGAGAGCCAGGGACTCGGTCTCAGGAGGATGAGTTCTGAATCTCAGAATGACACTACCTGCAGCTGAGATGAATCTGAAGTCCCTGGGGTTTTTGGTGAAATGAGAAATCCCACCATTGGCTTAGAGAAGAGGTGAAAACGGAAAAGCTTAGAAAGAAGGGCTGATGTGGGGCATGGCTGCTGAGGAAAACGGGAGACGCCTGTGACTAGGAGCTGGAAAAAGGTGGCCGGGCTGCCTGCTAGTCCACCCACGATGGGCACCCTGAATCCTCTGTGACAATCCTCACTGTCATGTTCTGCAGCTGGAGTGGCATCAGTGGGAAGGACAGGCAATCAGACTGGTGGGCTGGCCAGGCGGAGGAGTAAAAGGATCAGGGGCAAAAAAATGAGGGAAATTAGTGAGCAAATTATAAGGTCTGTGGACAATTCATCTAGGCTGCCAAGGAAACAAAAACTGAAGCCAAAAAAGAGCCAAAAACTGGAAGAAAATGGGAGAGACAAAGAATATATGTAAGATGAGTGAAAGATTTAGGAGGGGTGAAAGGATAAGGGACTTTATCAGTGAGTCAAGTTAGTGTTCAGGATTTCATTGGTGGGCAGGCAAGGCCTGGGTAATTAATTGCATGAGTCAGTTGAAATATCAGGGTAAAGAATTCAGGTTGGCATAATGTTAGAGACTGGGTACTTGTCCCCTCCCCAAAATTTACATGTTGAAGCTCTACCCCCAAATGTGATGGTATTTGGAGGCGGAGCCTTCAGAAGGTAATTAGGTCCAGATGTGATCACGAGGGTGGAACTTCCATGGTGGCATCAGTGCCCTTATAAGAGGAGGGAGAGACCAGAACTCTATCTCTTTGTGCCAGGTGATTTTACACTAAAAAAAAGGCAGATGCAAATCAGGAAGTGGGCCCTCATCCAACATTGAATCTCCCGGTATCTTGATCCTGGATTTCTCAGCCTCTGGAACTATGAGAAGTGAATCTTATTGTTCAAGGCACCCTGTCTATGCTATTTTTTTACAGAAGCCCAAGCCAACTAATCTGGTATCTATGAGACACTTACATGTATCTGGCTAGAGGGTAGGGAGATACACAAATGTGGGGTCAGGAGACATTTGTGGGACAGAGGAAAGCATCTGGAAGGTAGGTGGTATTTAAGGCCACAGGGAAGGATGGCCTCACCCTGTGAAGTACATAGAGGAAGAAGAGAGAAAAACCTGTATCAGAGCCTCGAAGGACCCCAGTGTTTGAGAGAGGGGTAGAGGAAAAGAGGTCTCCAAAGGAGACAAGATGAAGTAGTAAGAGAGGACAAGTTACTAAAGAGAGCAGTGTCAAAGAAAGAGAATGATCAAGGATAAATTCTATTGTCTATCAAGTAAGACAGACAACAGATCCCTCTCGTTCTTCTTGAGGGAGAGCAAAGGCCATACTGCAGTGAGTTGGGGAAAAAAATGAGAGGTGCGCCAAGGAGGGACAGAGTCAGGATGACTTGGTTTTGACCAGGAATGAGAACTGTCTATGGTAGAAGCATTATTGTAGGTTTTCATTCAGATAAGAATGGGTTCACATTCCAGTTGGACCTCTGGTTGACCTTAGGTAAATTTCTTCTCTAAGTATCTGTTTTCTTATCTCTAAAACAAGGAGTTATTTCACCATTGGCATTTTTGAGACTCTTCACCATTATATTTATCAAACGCCTGGCACACAGGTAAAAGAGGTGGTGGTGGTGATTATAGGAGCTGTAGTAGTGGCTGTGGATATCATGAGAAGAGAAAATAGACTTACTCTTTAAGTATGTAGATTTAATTTTAGATTTTAAAGGAGAAACAGCTAAGAGAGAGAAAGAGATTAAAGACGGGAGAGGAGAATCGAAAGAGCAAGAAATCCAAGGAGTTAGAACAGACTGACATCTGGATTATAAACAGAATTAGGGACTGGAGGCAATGTACACGTGGACGTAATGAGGTTTATAGGTACTTGGGAGAGGATAAGAATTTTATACATTCAGTCTATAGTTTAGAAACCATTTCCTTAGCTCCTATTATATCACCAACAATGGATACAATGAAGAAAAACAGAGATCTCTTAAACCCGATCCTTCTCCAGTGTACCGCACCTCAGTGAATGGCGCCACTGTTACCAGCTGCCCCTCCTAGAACTTAGAAACCATTCTGTCTTTCCCTTGTTTTCTCTCACGCCACACCTGCGCAATCAGCAACTCCTTTCAGCTTTATCTCTTGAATCTCCCTCTAAATTCACCCCCTCTCTCACATGCTCAACACTGCCTTCGGTAAAGGCCATTCATACCTCTTGCTCCAGTAACCTTCCAACTGGTCTTCCTGTCTCCAGTCTTGCCCCTGCTCTAGTCCATTCCACATTCTGTTGCCTGAAAGGTCTGTGAAAATAGTGTTGCCCATTCATTTCCCCTCAATAACTTTTGGCTACTCACATGGTGCTTTATGATTTGGTCCTTTAGACTTATCCAACCCTTCTTTCTCCATCCAGACAAACTATTCTACATTTCCCAAATGGCCCATTGACTCATACCTGTAATCTTGTATAAAAGGTTTACTTTGTTTAGAATACTCTTGCCTCGTTTCTTATCTGCTGGAATCCCATGTCACCTCTAACATATAATTTTCTCTCCTAAGACTTTCCCTGACATCACCTCAGAACCCAGAATTCTGGCTTAGGTATGCCTTGTATACAGGGACAGTTCCTCTGGTGTCTTTATATTCCCAGACCCCAGAAGAGGCCGTGGCTTCTGGTTGGTGTGTGATAAATATTAAATTTATATGCTTTTAACAGTCTGTGAATATATATGTACTTCTGTGTATGTGTATACACACACATATACATCTCAAATCTAAGTGATAGGATTAATATTATCCAGTTGGCAGCTGGCTCACTCTATTATGATAAAGAGAAAACATTTTTACCTAATGGCAAATGAGGCAAAACATCTTAAATATCTTGAAAAGCAAAGCTCAATGGTAGAAGATTCCTTCTTTGATTTGTCCAATTGGCACAACATTGAATTTAAGTTGAAATTTTATTTTACTTATATGAAGTTGCCAGCTGAAATTTTGTAGTTTCTCTTTTGGAATTTTACTGCCCATTTTCCTGCCACATACCTGTGTCAATTACATTGAAATCAAATCATTCAAGTTTAATATCTCACTTTGGATGCTTTGAGTGTAACTATATGGGTAATTATAAAAACTATATTCCCTCTGATTTTAGTGTTTGCTTTTTTCTTTAAAATGTACTTATTGTAACTAGGTTAACATTAGGCTTACTGAATTCAAAATGTCATATAGAAACTGAAATTCTAACAATTTTATTCAACACATGGAAAGAAATGCATGTGAATTTTCCCAATAAGATACAAATCAGTATCATTAAATTAGTATCAATGGAGATTTAGAATTTTATCCTATTCTTGAAAAGTATTTGTAAATGTCTATCTGAAATCCAAGGCATGGTACTAACGTATGGTCTTTCTTTCAAGAAATTTAAACTCAGAGACAAGACAAACACATAGAAATTTTCCCGTTAGACTTCTAAATATTTTTAAGTTTTATAATGTTTTTCTTTTAAATTTCATTATGTTTCAAATTTAGTGAAAGACATGACATTTACATAACAGTGAAGTTAGAGGAGAGAGGAAGAAGCAAAAAGGACAAACAAGAAACAGGTGAGGATGCAGGATGGCCATGGTACACTTTGCCTACGGGTTTCTCTTAATGTAGGTTCTCCCTGAAGAAATCAGGAAACGCACCTGCAAAAATCTTCTGTAGACTAAGGCTACTGCATCTTAGAGTAAAGTCAAAATTGCATATTTTAAAGAAAGAATTTCTCCTTGTTGCATATGGAAGGGAGCAAAAAACAATTGTGAAAAGCGAGAGAAAGAGCTGAGGAGAAAGATTCTGACCTGACCCACAGTCTCACTGCCCAGGTGCCCTGTAATGAAGGCCAGCAGCTCAAAGCATGAGGACAAGTCTCTGTCTCCATCCTGATGTAGACCCAGGTTAAAAAACAATTATTTGGAAATGATGAGAAAGTATTTCTGATAGGAACAAAGTATGAGGGAATTTGACAAACGTTGAAATGAGCTAAACCAGAGTTCTGCTTAAGCCATCACTTCTCAAGGATATGAGGAATCTTTGGTAGCCAAAAAAAATGCTTTCGTCCAGTTTTGCCTGATAAGAAGTCAACGATCTGGTGGCTGGGCTTCTTGTAGTTGTCACATTGGGGTTTGATGACTGCATCTCACTTCTGTTTGGAGTAGATACAAGTTCCCATGGAGACCGCAGCTGTTGCACAATCCAGTAGCTCACCTGCTGGTTGGTGTCAATCAAGAGGGCATCCTCCGTTTCCAGTGATTCCTGTTCCCTTACAGCTACCAAGTTAAGTTCTCAGCTTCTCTTAGTGGAATCAGATTAGACACTGAGCCTGCCCAAACATTTCGGTATACTCACTCTCCCACTTTCGAGCAATGTGAAACGTATAAAGATGGGAGACAGTTGTTTGTATTAGTAAACAGCTTGTGAATTTACAAATAATTCACAGTAGAATTTTTTAAATTGTGAGAAATTTAAAGAAGTTCCCTACCCTATATACACAATAAATGATGTACTTCTCGAACTTTTGATTCATCAAACAAGGTGATTCCTCAGGATCCCATTGGAAGATGCTTCTTGTGGTTTAGCAGGAGAAAATGACAGGCATCTTTGCCTGTTTTTATTTTTAAATGTATTTATTTATTTTAGTAAAGCATAGTTGGCATATGCACAGGCATTTTTAAAGCAATTTCTAACTCCTAGTTCTGATTCTTGGCAGAAATATGATCTAAAATAGAAACTGAGAAAAAATTCAATTCATGTGCTTCCGCTTCAGAATCAGAGGTAGGGAGCAGCAAAGTTCAATTTTATTATGGAGCAGTTGTCTAAAATTTGGCTAAAACTGAAAACCAGTAAAATAAAATATTTTTCAGAAATTAAAAATGTACATGTGTGTATAGACAACTTACTTTGCAAGAGCTTCAACCTGTTCCTTTGTGTTTGTTATGGGAAGTATTGGTTTGGTCACTTCACACACGTAAGCACAGAAGTAGGATCAGAGGGAGGGTACCATTCTTTACAGGGGCCTCCTTCTCCAGCCCATTTTTGTGCTGCTGTAACCTCTTCCTCCTCCTTCAGCTTTTCCTCCTCTTTATTTCCTCTGCCTTTCCTTTAAGAGTAAACAACAACAATAAAAATGAATAAGCACTCACTGTGCTCTGAGTTCATCTGAAGAACACCCCAGAAAATCAGTGTTTATACCTCAATGACCACACCGCACAGTTGTCAAATTTTCCATGACAATGATATAGTTTTAGAGTTCCTATGTTTTGCAGTTCTCTTAATTTTCAAGAGAACACTATAGGATTGATATATATAATGAAAATCATGTATTTGTCTTTTGTAAAATTGCATAGCAGCCTGTCTGGACCATTATAAGTATGCAATAAATATATATTGAATTGGAAAAAAATCGATTGCCTTCTCAGGAAGTCTATGCTGGTTTCATATCATCTCCTGTTTCAGTTGACACCTTCTGAAAGAAGAATTTGTACCACAGTTTTTAAAAAATATTATCCAAAATGTAGAAAAAAGCAAAACAAAACAAGGATGGCATTGAATTAACATCACCCAGGGGCAAAGACTCACCAAAAGTTTTCCTGGGCAAATGTAATTAGTTATTTTTTATTATTAAATTTGTTGGGGTGACATTGGTTAATCAATTCATACAGGTTTCAAGTGTACAACTCAACAAAACATCACCTGCACACTGCACTGTGTGCCCATCACCCAAAGTCTCTCTCGTTCGGTCCCCATTTATCCCTCCTTTGTCCACTTTCACCGCCCCACACCCCCTTAAAATGTCCTTAGTTCTCCACTTGGAAAAAATGGAATGTGCTTAATAAACAGTAAAGATACTGTTTAATTAAAATATACTATTAATTAAAAGTTTCTGACTTAGAGAATTTAGTAGTTATTGTATAGATTTTTATTTAGTTAGATGCAAATTATTTCTGTCTAGTGGAAAAGATACTTCCAAAGGTTATCATTTATTGTTCTAGAGGATGGTTAATATCCAACAGGATGGTTTTTTTATGTGGCAATCCTTTTCTAACTTTTCTAAATTAAATACCTAGCTTCTCAAATGTTCTTGGAACCAGTGTTGACATCTTACTGACTGTTTCTAGTTAATGAGTTGAACAAAAAGAATGGTGTGGGTTCTTTTGCCAGGTAACCTAGAACAAGCACACTTTACCCTGTGTCTCCCACTCAATACAGTCATAAAACCTGGGAAGAATATATACAATAGCTATTTGAAAACTCTGAAAAGTAATCAATAGCAGAGAGACCAGAGAAGACATTGAATTACTCCCGAACTGTTGGTGAGTTTAACTTGTTTATTTATTTTCATCCACTATTCTACAAGCTGAACTAAACATAGCCCCAAATGTGAAAGTGGGCATCTGCACAGACAGTTGAAGCTCAAGGAGAAGCCTATTGGAGAAACAGGAAAGAGAGAAAGTGAAGAAAATCCCTGCTTGTTTCTTATTTTTCTCTGTTCTCTTGTGCTCCAGCCCCTGAAGAATCCTGTGACAGTGATCGCAGTGGTGGCATCAGGGTCCCTAAGAGACTAAGAGTACCTTATACTCAGTCTTCCTGCTGTTTGGTTATAGATATGGATACAGTCATGGCAAGAGTGTATCAGGGCAGGTTTTGGCTTGGAGACTGAAAAGGAAGCCCCAACAGCCAGAAAAGACAAAGAAGATCATGGAGAGGTAGGAGCTCAGGAAAGTAACCCATAAAAATTTGTTTATGGATTTCTCCCACACTGTGTGTGCATGGTTCTGACTCAAAAAAGCACTCGCCTAAGTTTTGAGGGTTAAACTATGGGACAGACCATGTTCCAAGTCCCAAACTGGAAACTAGTTGGCATACGTGTAGGACTGATTCAAACAGTACTCCAAAGCCTTTGAAAATGAGCCTGACAGTGGAATGAAAACTCACAGAACACTGGTTGGAATATGAAGATTGAAAACGACTGTGTCAATTACCTTTTAAAACACACACATATACACAACAGAGAATTCTTCTTAGAATGTACATAATACCCATAAATAAGAACTGTAGGACTCATAACATAATATTACAATCTAATTACTCAGCCTCAACTCATATGAGAAAAGACAATCAATAGAGGACAATGCCCACATGATGCAGATGTAACATCCAGCAATTAGTAATGAACACTCTTGGAATAAATAGAAAGTCTTAGAAAGAAATAGGAGATATAAAATAGAATATTGGAGTGAAAGAACACAATACCAAAACTTAGCAAAATGTAATTTTGAATAGGTTTAAGAGAATAGAGATAACAGAAGAAATAATCCAATAACTTGAAGATAGATCAATATGAATTATCCAATCTGAACAACACAAAGAACAAAGATTGAAGAAACAACTGATGGAGTCTCAGGGACTTGTTGTGCAATAAACAAAGACCTAATATTGGTGTCATCAAACTCCCAAAAGAAGAGAAAGATGAAGTACTTAAAAAAAATGAATCATTAGGAGTGAGATGGCTTCATCAATTTGGTTAAAGACATAAATCTACATAGTCAGGAATTGTAGTAAATGTCAATGAAATAAACCCAATGAATTTACCTCCTGGGAAATTCCGACACATCAAAATGAACTATCGAACCCCAAAGGCAGCCCTGGCAGGTGTGGCTCAGTTGGTTGGAGCATTGTCCTGGGTTGTGGGTTTGGTCCTGGTTGGGATGTGTGTGGGACGCAGCAGACTGATGTTTTTCTTGCATCAATGTTTCTCTCTAGCTCTTTCCCTTCCTCTTTCTCTGGAATCAATGAGTATGTCCTCAGGTGAAGATTTAAAAAAAAGGGCAAAGCAGATGACATGATTGTCTATGTAGAAAATCCCAAGAAACCTACCAAAAAACAAAGAAACCTCCTAGAGCTAACATGTGAGTTTATCAAGGTTTCAAGATATCAGATCAACATACAAATTGAATCTGCATAGTTCAGTGGCCATCAGCTCATCACTGGTACAGACCATTATGTCCCAGCTGGCTACCATCTGACCTTGGCATTCCTAGAGCACAGGAGCTCTATGAAGGGCTCCAATGCCCCTGAATTTCCTAACTGCAAGCAGAAACCAGCATTTAATGCATTAGGAGTCCTGTATATAAGCATTATGCCTTCCAAAAAATCTCATTATTTGATTGTTTTAAAGGTTGTAACTATGTAAAAACATTTTAGGATGTGTCCCTATTTAGGTTTATTAAATTCAGGGGAAAGGTCAATTGCAAACCCCTATATACAGGAGCCAATTTTCTGCTCAAAGTCAACAAGGGGCCACAGTAAAGACATTGAGGGAGGTCACAGTGATTTTGCACAGGGGGGCAACTGGGAAAAGAGCCATCTTCTCACTGCCCACCAGTGGGATGCCCTGTACTTATTCACTCAGCTCAACACTGAATGTCCATTTGGCCCTAAGGTAGACAGAAGAATGGTTTCCCAAAGATGCCCTTATTCCTAGAAGAGATTTTGCAAATGTAATTAAGTTAAGGAGTTGAGATGGGAAGATTGTCCTAGATTATGGGTTGAGCCCAATGGAATCATAAGGGTACTTAAAAGAGGGACACAGAGTGCCAGGAGCAGAGAAAGGAGGTGCATAGAAGCAGATGTTGGAGTGATGGAGGAAGGGGGCACAGCTGAGGAATGCAGGTGCTGGTAAAAGCTAAAAATGGCCAAGAAATGGGATTTTCCCCAAAGCCTCCAGAAAGGATATCACTCGGCTGACACCTTGATTTTAGCCCATTTTCAGATTTCTGACCTCTCGAACTGTGAGATAGTGGGTTTGTATTGCTTTAAGACACGAAGCTGTGGTGGTTTGTTATGGCAGCAACAGGAAACTAACGCAGCCCCCATGGCTGGGCAGGGGGCGCTGCTGCAGGCAGGGCAGGGCCTCGGACGTGGCCGCCAGGTCCGCAGTGTGGCCCCAGCAATGCTGAGGCCATAACCTACACAGAGACCCGTTTCTGTTATCCTTGCACAGTGCCTTTTCTTCGTTTCTCCAAAAAGTAAAAAAGAGAAGAAAAATAGTAAAAGAACTGGACAGAATTACATTCATTACATTATTAAAAGAAATTACTTATGCACAAAATTATTACAACCAGAAAAAAAGATTTGACCGAGCTATTGTTTCACTGTCTAAAATGCAGTTCTTTATTATCTGAGCCTGGAGGACATAAAGAATGTTCTGCCAGTCTCTGTGTGCAGCATCCGAAGACACGAGTCCTGGTGGAATATGATCCAGTTTTGATCGTGTTTCTTCTCAAAGGGACCCTGGCAGAGACTGCACATCAGCACAGGTGATTGGGCAGCTTAGAAAAATTTCCTGAGGCATCTTATGCTTAACAGGCCAAATTTCTGAACATCTTTATTTCTGGTATAACATAAGATATATAGTAACCCTGTTCCATGTGTTCTTTTGGCAAAGATGTAATTATCTATTAATTTCTCTACTCATTCTTTCATTCCTCCATTTGTTCATTCATTCATTTCATTTCATTTGTTCATTTATTTAACAAGTGTTTACTCACCATGCACTATGGGCCAGGTGTGTATTAATGATGTGAACACAAGAAAGAAAACACTCAGTTCCCTTCCCTAAAGGAGCTTATTAGAATCTTTCATACAGGAACCATATAATGTAACACAAGGCCCAGGGACACCTGCACAGGGTGTAATGAATGGAAGCACGGAGGAGGATGCACCCGAGTTTCAGGACTGGAGAAAGGTCTCATAAAAGAGATGACTGATCTGGGTTTTGAAGGAGAAAACAGGAGTTTATCGGGATGACAAAAGTGAAACTAGCTCCCCAAGCAGAGGAAACAAGGAACTATAAATAAGAGAACAGGGCATACTGGCAGAATCACAAACAGCACAGTATTCTGAGGTACAGAACTCCACTTGGAAGAGGCTTCAGGCTCAGGCAGGCAGGTGCAGATCACTGAGGGCCCTTGCACAGCACTCTAAGGAGCTCACCTTTAATCTTGGGGCAATGGCACACCTCTGGGGACTTGCAATAATGTGATGAGGGTCACACATTGGAGAGATCAGTCTGGAGGCAGTGTGGGGAGAAGGAGGTGACAGGGGTAGAGAGATCATTGAAGAGACAGCTGCAATGCTCCAGGAAATAGATGGACTACTCTGCAAGCTGCACGGAGATGTAGCCAAGACACTGTTGTCTCTCACTGTGTTCCCCATCCTTAGCACAGTGTCTGGCACATAGTAGTTGGTAAAGAAATATTTGGTGGCTCACTTACTACTTTAATGGAAGAATACAAATGAACTAGTTAAAGGGCACAAAGAAGGGGGATAGAGTAGAAATCTAAGAGACAGAAGAGGAAAGACCTGGGAGCTGAGCATATAGCACAGTGTGAGAGGGTGGACTCTGGACTTGACCTAACACTTACCACCTCGGCTTAGAGCCCAGCATTTCATTCAGCCTCACTGCCCTCATATGTCAAATGGGAATTACAAACATACCTGTTTCAAGTGGGGTTCAAATGAATGTCAAGAGCTTAATACACTGCTTGGCACCAAGTAAGTACCCAATAAATGCTAGCTATTGTCATTTACATTGAGGAGAGAGGGACAAAGTGCTAGGCTGTTTGAGTGAGTGCCATGGTGACAAATGAATATAAGAAAAACAAGACATAAAGGGAGGTTTCCAGGATTATATTAAATCTTTCTAAAGATTTAACCACAAGTAGCAAACACACTTTTATGCGATGGACTTGTAAAAAATGCAATTCTATCTTTTCAAATTTTGCAGCATGAGAAACAAAAGAGTATGTGTAACCTGTGTGCACAATTTCAAGAATCACAGTAAAAAGTACACCTGCTTGTTCACCACCAGCTTGAGAAATGGCACATTTCCCTTATTCTAGGGGACATATCCATGAAAATACTGCTGCGTGGAATATTTGAGGTTTTCCTCCCTATGTTCTCCTCTAGCACTTTTATGGTATTGCAACTCATATTTAAGTCTTTTGTCCATGTTGAGCTTATTTTTTATATGGTGTAAGTTTGTGGTTGAGTTTCATTTTTTTGCATGTAGCTGTCTAGTTCTCCCAACACCATTTGTTGAAGAGGCTATTTTTACTTCGTTTTATGCTTCTGCCCCCTTTGTTGAATATTAATTGACCACAGAGACACGAGTTTATTCCTGGCCTCTCTATTCTGTTCCATTGATCTCTGTGTATGTTCTTATGCCAGTACCAGACTGTTTTGATGACAGTGGCCTTGTAATATAGTTTGATATCATGTATTGTGATCCCTCCTACTTTGTTCTCCTTTTTCAGGATTGCAGAGGCTATTTGAGGTCTTTTGGTTCCATATAAATGTTTAGAGTATTTGTTCTAGATCTGTGAAATATTTTATTGGTATTTTAATGGTCATTTCATTGAATCTATAGATTGCTTTGGGTAGTATGGAAGTTATAATAATGTTAATCCTGCCAGCCCATGAACACAGTATATGCTTCCATTTATTTGTGTCTTTCTTAATTTCTTTCTTCAATGTTGCATAGTTTTCTGAGTACAGATCTTTTACCTGCTTGGTTAGGTTCACTTCTAGGCACTTTACTTTTTTTGTTGCTATATGAAATAAGATTTTTTTCCTGGTTTCTGTTTCTTATATTTCATCATTAAGCAAGGGTCATAAAGGAAAGAATGAGCAAATGGGACTTTATCAAAACAAAAAGCTTCTGCATGGCTAAAGAAAACATCAGCAAAATGAAAAGGGAACCAACCGTATGGGAAAGTTATTTGCCAATAATACTTCATACAGGAACTTAATCTCTAAAATATATAAGGAACTCACACAACTCCACTCCAGGAAGACAAACAATCCAATTTAAAAATAGGCAAAGGACCTGAACAGACACTTCTCCCAGGAGGACATGCAGATGACCCAGAGACATATGAAAGGATGCTCAGCTTCACTAGCCACCAGAGAGATGCAAATTAAAACCACAACGAGATACCACTTCACACTGGTCAGAATGGCCATCATAAACAAATCAACAAACAAGTGCTAGAGAGGTTGTGGAGAAAAGGGAACCTTAGTACACTGTTGGTGGGAATGCAGACTGGTGCAGTCACTGTGGAAAACAGTATGGAATTTCCTCAGAAAACTAAAAATGAAACTGCCTTTTGCCCGGGCAATTCCGCTGCTGGAATTATAGCCTAAGAATCCTGAAACACCAAATTCAAAAGAACCTATGCGCCCCAATGTTCATAGCAGTGTTATTTACAATAGCCAATTGTTGAAAGCAACCTAAATGTCCATCAGTAAATAAGTGGATCAAAAAACTCTGATACATTTATACAATGGAATACTATGCAGGAGAAAGAAAGAAGGAACTCTTACCCTTAGTGACAGCATGGATGGAACTGGAGAGCATTTTGCTTAGTGAAAGGAGCCAGGTGGTAAAAGATAATCACCATATGATTTCACCTATAAGTGGAACTTAATCAACAAAACAAGCAAGCAAAATGTAACCAGAGACACTGAAATAAAGAACAACCTTACATTAACCAGAGGGGAGTGGGGAGGGAAATAATAGGGAGGGAGAAAAGGGGAAGGGTCATCAAGGAGCATGTATAAAGGACCAATGGACAAATCCAAAGTGGGGAGGGATTGGTTGTGGGAGGTGAGGATAGATGAGGCAAGAGAAAGTGGAGGAAAATGGAGACAACACCATTGTCTCCATTGTTGTTTAAATGGAACTTAAACAACAACAGTAAACAAACAAACAAATAACTAACTAACTAAATAAATAAAAAAGAGCAGGCGAATTTCAATAACCTTGAGCCTCAGATGCTCCTCTGAATCACACCCATACTCTTAATCCCACAAGAGGAAACCACTTTCTTGAACTTGGGGTTCATCATTCTCTTGCTTTTTTTATAGTTCTAACTTGTATCTAACTTAGCTTTGCATATTTCTGAATGATATGCACATGGAATCACTAGATACATTCTTCGCAACTGGCTTCTGCTGAGCATTAAGTTTGTTGAGATTCATCTCTGCTGATGTCTGTAGCAATAGTTCATTCATTTTCATTGATGTGAGATCCCATTTTGTGAATATACCATATTTATTTATCTACTCTATTAACAGTTGGAAAATTGGTTTGTTTCCAGTTCTTTAGACATTATAAACAATGCTTCCTAGAGCATAGAGGCAAGAGATTATTCCAGGAATATATACTTGATAATTGAAACAGAATTGACTATTTACGAGTTATGCTCACCTTCTTAGTTAGATAATGCCCTTTTGTTTTCCAAAACATTACATCAGTTTGGAAAGACTTAAATAATAAATCTGTTCAAACACTTGAAAATGTTTCAAATTAATCCACCCAGAAGTATGAACCAGAAAAAAGAGAGCAAATGTCTTTTCAAATTCTCACCTCTGTCCGGGCCTCGACATCACAGGCAGTTGCCGCAATGGTGAGAGGGTGAGAGCAGCTTTGCTCTGCACGACCATGTTCGCAGACCTCAGCGGGCGACATAGTGACTCTGACTGATCTCCCGCAGGGCCACCTGCATTGCCAAGTTCGTCAGCACAGTGGCAGCGTTGGCAATGGCTCCATCTCGTTTACTGGACAGGAGGTTTATTACTGCACTGATACCATCAGCTTCGGCAGCAGCACTGGGTAAATGAAGGCAAAATGAGTGTCATTCATCTAAGTCCAAGAAATTATCTTTGGAGTGTACAACTGAGCTATGAAACAAATAAGTACATAAATACCATTCTAGAAATAAATTAATTTACAATGTGATAAGCCCAGAATTGAGGCTTTAGCGATTTAAATGAACTCTGGGAGACTTCCGCCAAGATGGAGGCGTAGGTGGAAGCGCTGTGCCTACTCACACAACCAAGTTTAAAAACAATAAATTTTAGCAACAAAAACACAGCCAAACCACAGAAAATTAAACTACACGGAAATCTGACAACAACTAACCCTTCAGCCAAACTGGTAAGAGGGGCAGAGCCAGCAACAGAGTGAGGTCAGGCAGGAAAGATCCACCGGACCAACCCAGACACGCAACCCAGGTGCGCAGGCAGCTGTGAGTGGATCCCAGGTGTGGAGTAGCAGTGGGCAGACCCACTGAGGGCTGACCATGGTCACACATTCTCGCGCAGATAAACCAGTGAAGGAGCGAGCAGTGAGACGGACCATGCAGTGGTGGGAAGCGGTAGAGGGGATCGATATTGTCCCTCTCTGACCTCAGTGTCCCAAACCAGCGACCTGGGTGGCCCCACCATGGTGAACAACCAAGGCTCTGCTCCTCATACCTAACAGGCACAAACAGATCAAAACATGGCTCAAGAACAACTCAGAGCCCCAGAGCCAATAAATCTAAGCAATGAAGAAATAGCCAAACTTTCAGATGCACAGTTCAAAACACTGCTGATCAGAATGCTCACAGAACTGGTTGATTTTAGTCACAAATTAGAGGAACATATGAAGGCTAAGCTAATTGAAATGAATGGAAATGCACAGGAAACCAAAAGTAATGGAAAGGAAACTGGGACTCAAATCAAGGGAGTAGGCCAGAATTCAAAAAAATGAGGAGAGGCTTAGGAACCTTCAGGACATCTTTAAATGTTCCAACATCCAAATTATAGGGCTACCAGAAGGGGAAGAGGAAGAGCCACCAGTGGAAAACTCATTTGAACAAATAATAAAGGAGAACTTCCCCAATCTGGCAAAGGAAATAGACTTCCAGGAAATCCAGGAAGTTCAGAGAGTCCCAAAGAAGTTGGACCCAAGAAGGGACACACCAAGGCACATCATAATTATATTAACCAAGATTAAAATGAAGGAGAGAATCCTAGAAGCAGCAAGACATAAGGGGACAGTCATCTACAAAGGAGTTCCCATCAGACTGGCAGCGGATTTCTCCAAAGAGACCTTACAGGCAAGAAGAGGCTGGAAAGAAGTATTCCAAGTCATGAAATCCAAAGACCTCCATCCAAGATTGCTCTATCCAGCAAAGCTTTCATTTAGAATGGAAGGGCAGATAAAATGCTTCTCAGATAAGGTCAAATTCAAGGAGTTCATCATCACCAAGCTCTTATTATATGAAATGTTAAAGGGACTTATCTAAGAAAAAGAAGATAAAAAAGATGAACAGTGAAAGGACAGCAAACTCACAGTTATTAAGAACCACACCTAAAACAAAAGCAAACTAAGAGGACAGCTAGATCAGGAGCAGAACCATAGAAATGAAGATCACATGGAGGGTTAGCAACAGGGGAGTGGGAGGAGGAGAAGAGCGGGAGAAGGTACAGAAAGTAAGTAGCATAGATGGTAGGTAGAAAATAGATAGGGGGGAGGGCAAGAATAGTATGGGAAATATAGAATCTAAAGAACTTGAGACACGTGGTCACAAACTAAAGGGGGGAATAGTGGGGGAGGGGGTGTGCAGGGTGGGGGAAACAGAACAACTGTAATGGCATAATCAATAAAATATATTAAAAATAAATTAAATAAATGAAGTCTGGGAAATGTCAGGTATGAATGAATTTAAACAATCCTTTTCCTTTATCTGTAGCTTTTGGTTATAGAAAAATGTGTGACTACTTAGAAATGCTTCTACAGATGTTCATTTTTATTCTATTTTAGTCTTAAAGATTTTATTTATTTTTAGAGGGAGAGAAAGGGAGGGAGAAAGCGAGGGAGGGAAACGTCGATGTAATAGAAAAACATCTATTGGTTGATTCTCCTACAAGCCCTAACAAGGAACTGACCTGCAACCCCAGCAAGTGCCCTGACTGGAATTGAACTGGAGACCTTTTGCTTTTCAGGATGACACTCAACCAACTGAGCCACACCAGTCAGGGCTACAGATGTTCATTTTTTAAATCAGTGATACTTACAAGGCCAGGCAATTCTATTCAAAGAAGAAAGTCTATTAAAATATTCCTAACCAGCAGGAAAACAGAGCTTTAAATAGGAGGAATGAGTGAGCATGAGAACTCTGGATTAAGTTAAAATTCTTTAGCCCATCTTTCCCTTTTTAAAATTAGGTTGCTAATTATTGGCAACCTAATAATTAGAGGTTAACACATTTGAAGGCAGCAAGCCACTTTGCATGTGAATATTGCTTTTATAAATTAAACATCAAAAATCAAAGTCATGACATTTACATAAGTAGGTAATTTCAGTAATGTAGGCATATTCAGTTGTTAAATTTCTGATCTCTCATATAAAAAGATTACAGTATATTAACATTTTTAACAAATTAAATATCCTTTTAAGAACACTATACTTGCTATAGTCCTTGCTTTGTAAAACTTAAGAAGCTCATAAAATAGAACATATAAAAAAGGGATCATTTTAATGTCTGGAAGACAGTCAATGATTTGCTATAATGTTTGGGATGGCTTCAAATAAGAGATGTTCCAAGCAATAACATACATAAAGCATCCTGGCTTCAAAGAAAGATCCAAAATTGTGCTAAAAATTCATTTAAATCATCGTTCATTTTATCATAGGAATAAAGGTAATGAAGACAGTAAAAGCATATTTGAGACTCCAATAATATCAACATCTATTTTAAGTTTATATTTGGCACATTTTTCAAAACTTACAGCTATTTTAACAGCCCCAGAATAAGCGAGGCTGTGTGATGCAGCCCATCACCCTGTACTCTGACGCACTTAACTTAGTTGGCACTGTCACTTGCATTTCCTGATTGTAAAGGAGAATTGACAAACTTAAGGACAGAAGTTATCACAATTTTCCAGAAAATAAATCCTCGATAAGGAGACCAGTAGCTGTAGGTGAAAGGAAGCTGCCATAGTGATGCAAACCAGCTCGGAAGGAGCCTGAACAGCAGAGACTGGGGACAGAAGTGACAAGAGGTGGCAGCTCTGAGGAATAAGGGCTGGGTTGGTGTTAACCTCGAAGGTACTTCCCACCCCTGGTTTATACATAAATCCACCCAGAAAGCACACCATGCTAATACCAAGGCAAAGTCAACACCTGATTCCATTTCTCCCTTATTTGCTACATATTTATCCCTTCTGGGGTATCTCTGGCATCCCTTGAAACTAAAATTTGGTTAGATGGCATTTAACTCAAATTTCTAAGAATAAATAAGAATATTGGGAAGAAGTTAATTTCCTTTCTTAGGGAAAAAAACACTTTTAAGATAATGTCACATTTAATTCTCTCTTCTATTATTCATTGATATGGCGGTCTTTTGATTTTATGAATACGGGAGAATTTCAGGGTTCCAATTTATTCATTTATCAGAAACATCATATTCAACTTACAGTTGAAACACTGAATTTAAAAAACTTACAGCAAGAATTGTAAATGATGAATATATTCTAACTAATTAATATATTCTTAAATCTTTCCAAAAAGCATTTTTTCCTCTGACTTATTTTTCAGGCACTTAATGCAATAAGTTCCTTAAACCAAATACTTTTTAATTTTTCCCTCAATCATTATAAACATACCTTGACCAGTCCATTGTCACTTAATAGTTTTTTATTTGATGATTTTCACTGTTTAAAACATCTTGGAGACTAAGAAAGAGCACACAGGGGAGGTATTTCAACTGCACCCAAGACAAGCCAGAGTGTATTAGGTAAATGCTTACCAATAAATTCTCAAAGGCTTTGTCTTCTGTGTATCAGGGAGCTTTTGGAAAATTTAAGTGAGTACACAGGGTCATGCTGCATCCTTTTAATTTCTCTTGTTTAAAAGTAAATGGGGTCATGATGATTAATTTCTCTTGTTTATAAATCAGGTGTACCTCTGCTCACAGCCTTTCTGCTTGGGTTTTGTCTCTGCCTTTCTCCTTTGCTAACTTATATTTGGCTTTGGTTCATTTATAATCCACCTTCTGCTCTTTTCTTTGCTCTTTATGGAGACAGGAAAGGGAAGTACATAAAAACGTGGTTGCTTAAAACACCAGAGACTCTAGCACACAGTGGAATATGGCTTTCACTAAACTGAACACAACTGCCAGCACAGGAAGACGGGCCACACACGCACAGCTGGGAGAGCCATGTGCATGGTGTGGACATGTCTGCCCATGACCATGTGCCCGTCTGTTCATGTGGGAAAAGCATCGCTGTGATTAAATTATTATGGTAAACAAAACAAGCTACTATTCTTACCTGAAAACTAGGTTCAGTTATAAGAGTGCAGAATTTGTACTTAAAAAAAAAGAATTGCATTAATTTTGCATCTCTCAAACCTAATTCTGTTTTATTTCTCCCTGTCTTACGCACACAAGCGGAAGCTGCCGTGTTTCAGAGCACACTTCAGTCTCCTAGACGGTGCTGCGCTATCCGAGTGAGTGGGGCAGCAGTCACACTGCTCGGTTAGAACGTCCAGCATTACAGGGCCATACGTCATCACGATAATCTGAAAATATTTCCTGATACTTACCACCATTAGTCTCCATCCAGCTGGAGTTTAACCAAATAAGATTTTTATGTGTAAATTCAAAAAGAGAATCAAACTAAAATCAAAATAGAGAATATACAAAAGCATCTGTTTATGTCACTTGATATCTGTAAAGAGAAGTCAAGTTTGACATGTCATGTGTATCCAACCTGTTACCAAGTCCTGACTATTTTCCACCTCCATATTTCTCGAATCTCTCTTTTCTCATCTCTGTCTCTATCATGGAATCCAACCCACCATACTCTTTTGTGAATTAGTAAAAATATTATCCCAAGAGATCTCTCCTCTTCCTCTCCAATCCTTTTTCCATCTTACAGCTAAAGTAATCTTTAAAAAAATTTATTGTACTTTTTCCATTACCATTTAGTCCCCTTATACCATCCCCCAAATCACCACACTGTTGTCCATGTCCATATAATCTTTTTAAATACTCCATATAATCACACTGCTCCCGGCTTCGAACTGTCATGGCTCCCCATCGCTCAGGTGAAGCTCCCGATAACTCACGTGGCCTAGAGGCCTTGCATGAGCCCAGCCTGCCTCCCTCACCTCCCACGTTCCCTGCCACCCCCCTGGATGCTCAGTGCTCTGGGCCTCTCGGACTGGCCAGGCTCTGTCTCACCTCAGGGCAATCCCGTACGCTGTTCCCACTTCCTGACACTCTTCCTTCTGGAATATTCCCATTCATCTGTCAAAGTTCCAGACAAATGTCTCAAGGAAATATTTCTGACTTCAAAACTAGGTAAGGTCTCTTTTTCACATGAGCTCAGAGCATTTATTTGCTGAACAGGTATATATTGTTTTCAAAAAGATGTTTGGCACAAATGTTCACAATCAGAATAGCAGCAATTTTGAAATATTATTTTACAGCACTTGTTACAGAAAGGAATTCAGCACCAAGTCTTTAATAAGTGCCCAAGCCCTACAATGAGAAAGCGCTTACAGCCTTGGCTGGTGTGGCTCAGTGGATTGAGTGCTGGCCTATAAGTCAAAAGGTCACCAGTTCATTCTCAGTCTAGGGCATGTGCCTGGGTTGCAGGCCAGGTTCCTGGTGGGGGGTGCATGAGAGGCAACCACCACTGATGTTTCTCTCCCTCTCTTTCTCTTTCCCTTTTCCTCTCTCTCTAAAAATAAATTTAAATTTTTTTTAAAAAGCACTTAGAGCCTGAGCACTGAGGGCATTAAAAAATTCAATTACACAAATGTTGTATTTATGGTTCACTGAAAACTGTATGACTTCATGTCTGCTTTGCATCCACGTTCCCTCTGTCCAAAACACCCTTCCCTACACCTCCTGCACCTCTGCCTGAGGCACTGGAGTTCACCCTTCAAATCCTGCCCAACCACCCTTTCCTCTGTGAAGCCATCTGTGACCATCACTCCCACTCCTTGTTGATCACTCCCTCCTCTGTGCTCTGTCTGCACCTGGCACCTACTTCTCAGAGGCAGTGTTTGAGCCTTATTTATATCCCCAGTGCTGACAGGTCATATGTTGTAATTGACTTGGATCACCTCGAAGGAAGTGATGAAGAAAACCTCTGTGGGTGTTGAGAAGGGGTGAGGGAACAGTACCCAGCTCAACTCTGAGTTTGCGAGAAGAAAGGGGACCCAACAAAATTGGGATCCCCTCTTGTATCACTTACAGCTGCTGTTGAAATCGGGGTATTACCTCCCCGCCCTGATGTTTCTGCAGTTATATCATGAAGTAACTTTTTAAAAAAGATTTGATTTTATTTTTCAGAGAAAGGTAACAAGAGGGAGAAAGAGAGGGAGAGAAACATCAGTTAATTGCCTTCTGCATGTCCCAAACTAGGGACCTGGCTTGCAATCCAGGCATGTGCCCTGACTGAGAATTGAACCTGCAACCTATTGATTCACAGGCTGGCATTCAATCCACCAAGCCACACCAGCTAGGGCTATATCATGATGTAACATTTAATGCAGTTTTGTAAGTGAAATTCTGCACTTTGGACAACTTTTGAGGGATCTGCCCATTTTATATACCAAGGGGTGTCTATATTTTGTCTTTGCAGACATTGATGACTCTGTTTATTTTGGTTGTGTCATCAGATGACACCACTGGGCACCTCTCAGAAACTGATCCTTGCTGTAATTCTGAGGTTCCCGTTTAACGCCTCTGCGAAGACTGGTTCCGTGAATCAAGGGCGACCTTGGGCAGCACAGAAATCTGTTTAACAGACCCACATATACGGTAATGTGTGGGACCTGATGGAACAGATGGTAATATTGGCAATCAGAACCTTGTTTGTTAACAGTGATTGCAACCATCCCCCCAGCGTGACTTCTCCTGTGGCAGCAGACACGCTGCAGGTGGTCGGAGAGGTGCGTGTGCAGCAGCCCCTCGGGGTTGGCGTGTTTGGGCCTTGCGGGCTCCCAGTGCGTCTGTACAGGTGTGGGGGCGGGACACCGCCATTATGAGAAACAGGTTTCCTGGTTATCACAGCCAGATTCGGAATGCTGTGAACAGGACTCCTGACTCTTGCTCCAGGCAGTTTTCAACAAAGGTAATGATCCAAGATGTCTAGTGTGTTCCTTAGGTTGATCGATTCCAGAGTCCAAAACCACTGTGACCCCACTGCAGCCCCACTGCGGCAGGAGACTTCAGGGGTCTGCACCCCCGAACTCTGGCTGAACTCCAGGACTGATGAAAGCAGCCAGAAGGATTTTTCTCCTTTTTAAGAAATAGATTTTAAGGAAGCTTATCAGGCCCTAACCACTGTGGCTCAGTGGGCTGGGCATTGTCCTACAAAGTGAAAGGTCACCAGTTGTATTCCAAGTCAGGGCACAGGCCTGCGCTGTGGGTTCCATCCCCAGTCGAAGCATGTATGAGAGGCAACCAATCAATATTGATGTTTCTCACATTGATGATTTTCTCCCTCTCTTTCTCCCTCTCTTCTCCTCTCTCTAAAAATATAGAAATAAAATTCTTTATTTTTATTTTTTAATTTTTTTATTGATTATGCCATTACATTTGTTCTATTCCCCCCTCCGTTCCCCTCCACCCTGCACACCCCTCCCCCACCATTGCCCCCCTTTAGTTTATGAACATGTGTCTCAAATTCTTTAGATTCTGTATTTCCCCTACTATTCTTACCCTCCTTATATGAAATGTTAAAGGGACTTACCTAAGAAAAAGAAGATAAAAAATATGAACAGTGAAAGGACAGCAAACTCACAGTTACTAACAACCACACCTAAAACAAAAGCAAATTAAGAGGACAGCTAGATCAGGAGTGAACCATAGAAATAAAGATCATGTGCAGGATTAGCAACAGGGGAGTGGGAGAAGGAGAAGGGGAGAGAAGGTACAGAAATAAAATTCTTTTAAAAATAATAAAGAAACTCATCAGAAATAAGGGAGAGAATCACAATTAGTCACAGGGAAATGCTTGAAATGAAGAATTTTTAAGTAACATAATTATTAAAGTAAAACCCAGTCACAGAAACAAATGCACAAAGTTTTCCATCCTATAGCAAAATTAAAGACGCAAAAATTATTTTTAAATATGTGAAAACAAATCATTTCTCTCAAAATCAATTTGCTTTGGTAGGCGTGGTTTTGAAATGTTCGGATGTGCTTTTCTGCTGCAGTCGCTGTCACATCGTGGTTTCTCAAGAGAGAAATGCTAGTTGCAAAAGGACTGGTACCTGCTGACCTCCACAAACAGCACGCAGGTTTTTGTCTGGGGAAATCGAGTATAATTTTCTTACAGGCGACATGGAATCCACATTGACCTATCTGTTCAATCGCAATACTTCACTGCTATACACACCACCTTTTGTTTCCAAAGCTGGAATGCCTGCCAATAACTAACCAGCTGCCATCAGGAACGAACAACTGTCTTCATTTTACACGGCTGGCTTGTCTCCTGATGGTATGGAGTAATGGTCAAGGTGTCACAATATTCACAATAAATGGCTTTTGCAGTTACCAAATGTTTCTGTTTAGACTGAAAATCAGTCTATTCACCTATCTGCAGATGACAAGGGACACAGCCATATTGTCGATTTTCTTCCTAAGTAATTAGGATACTGAATGCTCTAGTGCGACAGCAAATGAGAACCCCGGGCACTTGCCAGGACTGGGTTATTCTCACCAGCTCCAACGTCACTTCTTCAGAGAGGCCTTCCTGGACGCGCTCTGCGCCGTCCTAGGACTCCCTGCGCAGCCCCGGTGTCCTGCCTGCCCTCTCTATGACTCTGCTGCAGTATTTAATCTGCGCTGTTATCCCTTCTGAAATTACCTTTGAAAAATGTCTCAAGTATTGTTTGTCCCCTGACTGAAATGTAAGTTTCCCGAAAGCAGTTGCATAGAACCTTTCTCATGTTCCCTACCACGTCCCCACTGCCTAGAATGGGGACTAGCTCATAAAGAACGCCAAGCCTTGGTGAAATAATTACAAAAGAAGCTGAAGTTCAGAGGAAATAAGTTCTTTAGCTTTAGGGGCGGAATGATAACAGTGTTAAAATGTGATCCCGTCTAGTTCCTGGTAGAAGTTGTGTCCCGGACTCTGTGACACTGGGTAGAGGGTGACCACTCGGAGGCACAAAATACAATAGATACTTGAGATTCACTTTTTATTGTTTGCTTTATAGTTAAGAAAGGCAAAATTTAGAGAGACTACAGACTTGTTTACAAAGAAATTCAGCCAACAGACACAGGATCAACGACATAGTGTTCTATTCATGCATTATTTTTTTTACAATCACCCATTTCTTAAGCTTTAAAAAGTATTTTCTAATGAAAAAAGGCCAGAACTTACTTAGTTCCCTTCATCATTCCTCAAGGAATGAGAAACAAGACAGACCACTTGATTTATAGCATAATGGGAAATTTTTACTAGCCATTGGATATATATTTTGTCTTTTCTTACTCTTTATAAGAAAGGAAAGAGGAAGAAGAGGAAGAGAGGAGGGATAGTGGGAAGAGGACCACAAGCAAAGAGTGGAATGAGGGAAGGAAGGAAGGGAGGGGAAGAAAACTCACTCCTTCAAAGGTGCTTATTGGAGCTCAAGGAACCCTGGTCCTTCCAGTCTAGAGGAATTCGAAGAGATCAGGAAGCCAAAGGGAAACGTTTTGGTGGGAAAGATTTGGAGAAGTTCAGAGTCAAGGAAACAGTGAGCAGAAGACAGAGATAAAATTTGCAAGGGCAAAAATTAAGAGCTTCAACTCCTGCAACCTCCCAATAGATGCACAGGACAGACGACCTCAGTGTGAGGGTCAATCCCATGGCCGCGCCTCTGTTTTCTCATCTGCAAAATGGACGTGACAGCAACATGCCCCACCGCACAGGACTGTTTTTAGGATTTAATGATATATTCCATTTTGAGAACTTAGCTCAGTGCCTGGCACACACATGCCAGCCGTCGTCATCATCATCATCATCTGCTTATCCTCTGTGAGCCACAGGGCATAGATTTCCCTATATCCTGTGACAATTTCTTGGATCATGGGAAAATATGATCATTATTTCCAAATTCACATGTGTGTGTAAATTTTCATTTTCAGACAACTTCTCAGCTAGACAGCCAAATCCCCAACATCTGCAGGGCTAGAGCGAAGGCGATTTCCTCAGGAATCCCACCCAAGTGTTTCCATTCAAGTGTAATCACTGAGCAACAAAGGCCATTTCCAGAGGGAAGACAAATCTAGGGAAAAGGCTGATATAAAAGACCAAGGGTGAGAAAAAAATAGAATTTAGGTAGGTTTTTGAAGTACTGCTTCAAAATGAGTGAGAGAAAATTCACAAAATATAACGATAGGCAAACTGTTTAATCATTTTCTCTGAAAATCAGCAATGCTGGAAATTATACCTAAAAGAGGTACTAGCAACTTCTAAATAACATTATGTTAAAGTCAGCCTCTGCTCTCCAGGAAATAAAAGCCCTTGAATAATTTTCCAGTTGAGCATTTCTTGAGATTCATCTGGCCTCACAAGACCGGCAGCTAATAAAGTTCAAACTGTGATGGCCAAGCGGGCATCACCTTACACGAAATGGGCAAGTGGAGTCAACTGGTTTATTGCAAACATTCTAAACATTTCTATTCATTCTAAACATTTATTTAAATCCAGAATGATTTTCTCAATCCAGAATAGTTTATGTTATAACAACATTCCACCAGGCAGAAAAGGAAAAATATCCAAATCAGTAAACTTGGATAGAAATAATGCAGAAATCATTCTTAAGTCCACCACGATGATTGTGCACATCTATTTTACCTATTCATTTCAGAAGCCTTTTTAAAGCAGTAAATAACACTTTATATAAGTTTTTTTAAATGTATATTTTATTGCATTTTTCCATCATCATTTAGTCCCCTAAATAGTCATGGAAGCAATCATCCTTAATATAAAAGTTTGAAACATCCTGAATATGAACCTGAGTTCCCTGAAATATTTTGAAACTATCTCAAGTTATCTTGCAGGATGCTCATACTGTGAGCATTCTAATTCAATGAATAAAGCATCTTTCAATAAGGTGAGATAAGTAAGAATTTTAAAACAAAAAATAATCTTCATTATTATACAAAGTCAAGAGCAAAAAATCTACCTTTAGGGTAACTACAATAACAATAGCATTAGTCTATGTTTTTCCAGTGTATTACATTTATCCTATATGGTTATAGAGCGCAGAAGATACTCAGCCACCAGAACAATGAATGTGTCAACACATTTCAGAGTGACTGCACCTTAAAGAAGAACAAAGACAAATCCAAACATCTATTAACACACATTTAGCAGTAGAATACTATCTCTCTAAAAGCATCACAATTTAATGACTTTCTAATCATTCTCTTTTAATAATGGTTTAAAATATTATTTTAGAGACACTGGAGAGTGTTTCAAATGAAAGTAGTGTGTGGTTCGCTAAAATACAGAGAATTCTTCCATTACCTTTTCTGCCCCTCCCCCAACTTCCTCCCAAACTGCCACTAGGGGTCAGTATGAAGACACAGTTCCTCTCACCAATAGATGGGAGAATGAAACTGAAAACCCCTGTGAAAAACCCTACATAACAAAGACAATAACTACACATCTATAGCATTATTAAATCCAACTAATACATCAAGACTATAACATGAGTTTGCACTTTTCATAATACTATTTATGTAAGTTGTTGTGGACTATTTCTATGGTCAATGTTTCTTTAATAAAAACATATTCTAAGCGACAAGACTACTTATTCTAATTGAATCTGTGCCTATTGACCAACATGTATCATCTGAAAGAGACATTAAAATTTAATTTCAGGATGGGGAATAGGTGGATGTCGGCAAGGTGGGACTTTGCCTGAGGCAATGGGTGTGCCATACGGTGAGCAGATGATGTTTTGTCTAGTTGTACACTTGAAATCTGTAGGGTTTTATGAACCAATGTCACCCCAATAATAAAAATTTTATTTTCAAAGAGTTATAGTGTACCTCTCTAGCCATCTAAAAAGTGTATGAGGTCTGTCCAGAAAGTATACAGCCAAACAATATAAAAAATAGAGACATTTATTGAAGAAGATACAAGAAACATTGTACATAGGGCAATGACGCCTCAGTTCCCCTCAGACTAGGCATTTTGAGACCTCACATAGTTCTCCCAATCACCATCAGCTAGCTGTCTTGTCATATTTTTCTGAACCTCATCAATATTATGAAATCTCTTCTCTCTCAAAAGTAATTTTAGCTTTGGGAAAAGCCAGAAGTCACAGGGCGCCAAATCTGGGCTGTAGAGGGGCTGAGTCACCTGGGTGATTTGATGTTTTGACGAAAAAACTCTGCGCAAGACATGATACATGAGCAGGCACTTTGTTGTGATGAAGCTGCCAATCACCAGTTGCCCATAGCTGTGGCCTTCTGAATCATCTGAATAGTTTCCACAGAGGAATGTTCAAGAGTAACTCAAAATTTAATGCAGATTCATTGCTCTACTCACTCAGTCATTTTGAATGGCACAGCCACACAGTACACATGCTCACTCAACAGTGTTTACCACCCCCACTTCTAGTACATCGTAGTCATCATTGTTCACACATGCATATTCCAGTCCATTCTCCTTGGCTCCCAGGATACACAGATGTCATACAAACCATTCTCGGGATGTAACAACAGTTGGACTTTTCCCAGAGAGACCTCATGTATCCTATCTCTTCCTCTAGAGGAGTGGAGGGGGGAGTAAATCTTGCAGTATTTTGCCAACTTTAGAGAGGTGGGTTTTTTTCCTTCAAAATGACTACAAGTTCACTGTGCTACAGCATTAAGTGTACAATTAAAATATAGGTAATTCTAAGGAATAGCATTAGTCTATACTTAAAGCTACAGAGTGAACGAAATAAAAATAAATTAATATATGACCATCCCCCAACTCTATTAAACGGGGTAGGAATGAAAAACAAACAAACAAGCACAAAGGCCTTGAAAAGTGCTTTCCATACACACTCGAGAGATTTAATGTTCTAAGATGTTACTTACGGTCAAGCCGTACCCTGACAGTACTGAGAGGCCTACAGAGTTTGGGTCGCTGTGAGTGAGCAAGTGCTGCCTTTTCTGAAGTACTTACAGTGTGAAGTCCTGCATTGCATGCCTTTTAAGTACTTTCTCTGCAAATTGCATGGCTTTCTTGGGAATGGGCTCCATGAATACTTCTAATAGGTATTAAAATTACTTGGTTAAGCTTTATCTTTGTTACTGAAGAGAAATATTAATACTGATAATATGAAATGACAGGTTATCCATATATAATGAGGACATTCAAAAAAGTTCCCAAAGCTCACAAATGCACATCCATACAGTTTGGGGTTATTCTATCTCTTTCTGGGGTCCTTTTTGGGGTGCACTTCTTACTGTCTCCCCACTGCCTTTGTTGTGGTCCTGACCTCACATCTCACAGAAGTAGGACAGTCCCTAGAGAGAAGCTCTGTGTCTTTGCTGCCATGGAGGCCAGCAGGGGCCCAGCAGTCAATCACGTCTTTTTACGTAACCACCATATATGCTGCCATCAGAGCTCTATCGAGTCACTGTTGGTACGAGAAGTTAAGAAGGGGCCTAAAAATTTAAAATACAAGAAAACTGAGATGAGAGGACTCTCTAAGATTTAGTAAAATAATTAGTATTTACATGGAGATAACATGGAATAAGGACAAATAACAGGAGTTAGTATGATATATATATTTATGATTTATATGTGTGTGCATTATTTATATATGTGTAAATAATAGACTTGATTATGTATTTTCTGTAGCAAAACTGCTTATCTATATGTGTTTAAATAATTATAGTTATTACTTTTTATATTTTTATTTTATTCATTGTGTTTTATTTCCTAAAATCACTGTATCTTTTGAAAAACATCTAGTCAATAACCATAACATTTTGTAATCTTTTTATAGTTTACCAATAAGCCAAAATTTAGTTAGTGTTGGCAAAGGGAAATGAAAAACATTGATCCCTTTTTATTCTTGGTATTAACTTAAAAACTCTAATTCTGATCAGATCCAACAGATGGCAGTGATGTTATAAATTAATAGTTTAAAATATTAATATATAGGATCTGCCCCTGAGAAGAATATCAACCAAGAATAATTCTCTCAGTACTTGCATAAATATTGTAAAACTTTGATATGACAAATTAGATAGAAGAGTACAGTAAGTATAACATGAAATTTAGCTGAAAATATCATTCCTCTTAAAAATTAACTCTTTCCTCTCCAAAAGTATTACATATTGAGAATTGTCAAAAAGACTAGCAATGAATCAAGCAAGAATGGATAATGGGGTCCAAATTAACTGAATGGATTACATTTTTATATAAAATTCATTTCTGCTCTTGGTTTCTATTTTTTATTTTCATCTATTTCTTTATATTGGATTGGTTTTATATATTGGTTTTAACCTTCTCAATTTTTATTTATCCACTTAAAGATAATTTTATTTTTCTTTCTCCTGCTATAACTTTAAATAAATGAATCTGGTTGTTTTTGTCCTGTTTTCCTATGTCTTCAATTAGCTGTTCTTAGTCTTTGCCTTTTTCCATTTTTTCCCATTTTAAGTGATCTTTACTTTGTGGATAACAATAAAAGGTATAAATAGCAGAATAGCCAAGTGCTAGAAACAGCTTAAGTGCCCATCAATAAATGAGTGGATCAAAAAACTGCGGTACATTTACACAATGGAATACTACACAGCAGAGAGAAAGAAGGAAATCCTACCCTTTGTGACAGCATGGATGGGAATGGAGAGCATTGTGCTAAGTGAAATAAGTCAGGCAATGAAAGACAAATACCATATGAGTTCACCTAAAGGTGGAACCTAATCAACAAAACAAATAAGCAAGCAAAATAGAATCAGAGACATGGAAACAAAGAACAAAAAGACAGTAACCAGAGTGAGGGGGCAGAGGGATAATGGGGGAAAGAAGGAGATGGATCAAGTCAAAGAACAAGTATAAATGACCCATAGACAAAAACAAAGAGGGAGGACTGAATTTGGGAGGTGGGGAAGGAAGGAAAGAGTAATGAGGGAAAATGGGGACAACTGTAACTGAACAAAAATTTAAATATTTAAAGGAAAAAAAGACCCTCTTGGTTCTCAAGCCTTTGGACTTGAACTGAATTGCACCACCATCTTTCCTGGTTCTTCAGATTGCAGATGGCAGATCCTGGGACTTCTTGACCTTCATATCAAATAAGGCAAAATCTTTCTTTCTTTTCCTTCTTTCTTTCTAATCTATGTATTTCCTATTCATTTTGTTTCTCTGTAAAATGATGACTAATACATCTATCAACTGAGATAGATACAGGGCAGAAAAATAATTATTTTATTTAATTATAAAAGTTGTCTTGAAGAAATCTTTGCTGTTTTATAAGGCAATCTTATCTTCTGTAGAGGAAAGAACACAGACTTTGGAGTCCAACAGACTTGGTTTAACTTCCAGCTCAGCTGTTTCAATAAATACCTGTGCCCAGGAAAGTTAGGTACCCTTGCTGAGCCCAACTTTCTTCATGAGTTGATGCGTTATCTTGATAGTTTCATTTTTCAATAAATATAGGTCACATACCACAGTGCTTGGAACACAGAGAGTACACTTTCCCAACCTTTCTTCATTGTATTTACCCATAACGTGTTGCTTTAAATTGACTTTTTAAACATTTCTAGATTTATCTAATGTTTATGTCCATTAAAAATGGATCTTGTATTTTTTCCAAATTTATCAGGTGTTATTATTATATGTTATCTTTAATATTTCCATCATTATCCAGTTTTATTTGTACTGGAAGCTTCCATGAAAGTTAACCTGTCACCTAAATTAAATGACCTGCTCATTTTCCAAACAAGCCCAGACATAGTTGAGATTTTGTAACAGTCATATGTCACTTCACGATGAGGATACATTCTAAGGAAAGTACTAGGTGATTTTGTCACTGCGCGAACACCACAGAATGCACTTACACAATATAGATGGTATAGGCTGCTACACAGCTGGGCTATACCGTCTAGCCTAGTGCTGCTTCTAGGCTACAAACCTGTACTAATGTTACTGTACAGAATACTGTAGCCAGTTGAAAGTATTGTGTATCTACATGGTATTTGTGTATCTAAACACACCTAAACATAGAAAAGATGCAGTAAAACATGGTATGCAGTACTTTAATATGACTGCCATCACCTCAGACATGTGAGTAACCTGTTGCCCCTATGACTTTGCAATAGCTATGACATCACCAGATGATAGGAATTTTTCTGCTCCATTGTAATCTGTGGAGCCTGCCATGTGGTCAGTCATTGGCCAAAACTTCCTTATGTGATGCATGACTGTATCTTTGGAAAACAGGCCTATCTGATGACTTGTTTTCATGAGGGTTTCTGAAGCTTCATAAAGGTTTTATCTCAAGACAGTACATCTGCAAGAAAATGTAAACGTCCTTGAAAGTTGAAATATTACTGTTGAGTGAGCGTTTCTGTACTTACTTCGCATTAGCAGGATTGCAAGTGGTCAAATTAGCCAGGGCCAGGCCCACGGCCTCCTTAACCTCTTCATTGTCACTTTCTAGCAACTGAACTAACTATTAAACGCTACAGAAAAAAAAGGTAAAACGTAATTTTACCAATATCCACATCACCTAGAATATAGTGACCTAAAAATGTACAAAAAGGATTTTCTGTTTTGCTTACCCTGATAGTTGAAAAGTCTTTGCTGCCTGAATTCTCACACATTGCTGAGACAGCTTGGGAAGCAGCAATCTTAGTCCCATCACTTTCAGAGCCTAAAAGGGCTACAAGGCATTTTTCAACCTTTTGTTCATGAAAAAGTTTTCTGTTTTCAGCTTCACAAGCCAAAAGAAAAAAAATGAATTTTGCTGCAAACACTGTCCAAAATATGATAGGAATTCAAACTGTTTGCTAGCTTTAGTCACAGAGCCTAAACTACACAAAAACTATCTAACTTTTAGTTCACAGTGATTATGCAAAATGAGTCAAGGATATGGCTCTTCTTTCTGTTCCCCTATATGATATCAATACTATGGCAAAGAAAATTCTATAACAAGAAAGAGCAGAGTTACAGGTTTAGCAAGAACTTATTTAACAACAGCTGGGGGCCGGCCTGGTGCTGTGTGCACACGTGCCCTCTTCTCCTACAGACGGACAAACACCTGTTCTTTTGACGTTTACTTTAAACACAAACCCAGTACTTGAAGAGCGACTGAGATCTATCAACTGTGAGCTGGAGAAAGTAAAAATGAGTAACAAGCTATGATTCCATAGTTTATGAGTTTGTATAAAAATTATAATCATCTTCTATCCTAAATTATAATACATGGTGATGTATCGAAAATTAAAATAATTATTTAATTGATAAATTACCACAAACATAATCTAAGCATATATGAACATGAGTTTTTTACTTGAAAACAAGTAAATTTATGATTTTAAGCACATACCATAGTAATTAACACCTCTTTATAAAATACTAAATTAAAAACCAAAGTATTTTGAAGGTTCTTTTCACTCCCTAATGTTTTTCTCTTGATTTCAAAGATTTTACTTATTTTAATTTCAGATGGAGGGGAAGAGAAGGAAAAAGAGAGGGAGAGAAACATTGGTGTGAGAGAGAAACATCAACCCATTGCTTCTCACTCCGACTGGAGAGCAAACTCACAACCCAGGCATGTGCCCAACCAGGAAGTGGACCAGGGACCCTTCTCCCTGCAGTGCGATGCCCAAGTCACTGAGTCACACTGGTGGGGGCTCATTTGATTGTTGAAATAAATGACAATCTCATATCTATGCTAAAGCAAATATGGCTTCAACTAAATTAGAATATTAAAGACATTTTTGTTTTGTGTTCCATAGTTAATTCTAAATTAAGATTTACTAAAAAGAATATACTAGAAAATATATATTAAGCCAAATTCTGTTTTAATGCCATAAAAAGTACTAGAAACTACTTTGAAAAAAATTTCCTTCACTAAACTTTGTCATTGGTTTGATTCTCCATTAAGTTTTATGAAGTCAATTTACATGATTAAAATAGAAGAATGTGTGATATATGGTATCAGGATGTTGATATATGAGAAGAATATTTTGTTAAAATAAGTATCTGCAAAAATGCTGATACTAATTGAGATAATAACATCTACATTCAGAACTAATTAATGACATACATTTTGATTAAATGTGTTTTTCAGAAATACTTTTAGAAATGATGCAACTGATTTTCATTTTAACATTAATATATTATTTATCTTCTTTCAACAATAACTTTTACATTGCCCCTTTCACAATCATAGTATCACATTCAGATGCCACATACTTGCAGATGCTTTTGGGCTTGGCTCACCTGATACGTGGGTGTTTGCTGATCTATCCATAACTGGCACGAAGTAAATGGCTAATGCTTCTGTTCATTTGTCTTAGAACAATCAGGAACCATGTCCTATAATCCTATCATTTTAATCCCTTGGTCCTTTTACTTAAAATTAGAATTCAGGCCCTGACCAGTGTGGCTCAGTTAAGTGTTGTCCCGCAGATGAAATGTCACCAGTTCAATTGCTATCAGGGAAGATGCCTGGGTTGAGAATTCTGTGCTGGTTGGGGCATGTACAAGAGGCAACTAATAGATGTTTCTCTTTCACATGGATGTTTCTTTCCCTCTCTTTCTTCCTCCCATCCCCTTTCTCTAAAAAATAAATAAATAAAATTTTAGAAAATTAAAATGAAATTAGAATTCAGGTAGGCCATAACAGTTTCATAAAAAAGCTGCAATTAATATATACTTAAATCTCAACTATGTGGCTTCTAAAATGTTTTAAAATATATGCAGCCTTTGTGAGTTTTTTCCGAATACACAAGGTCTGAAATTTTCCCAGAGCCTCTGAACTAAATTGCTTAGACTTGTAATGAAGACTTCCCTGGTGGCTATAAGTCAACCACACTAAACAGAGCACCCTGAGTGCGGTTTCTATTGGGAAAATCAGCCAAAAGAATTAATTTGAAAAGCCCAAGTTTGCAGTATGTAGTTGTTTCATTAAAAATAGTATAAATGCAATTATTATAAAAAATTAAAAATAATTTAAATACTGTTGGCAACTAGTCCCTCAACCCTGCCAGCAGTATTCTCAGAATCCAGCTGCGCTCACAGGTGCGGACTGCAGCGGCTACAACAGATTCAAAGGACGTATTAACATAGTAGCCAAGTACCTTTATGGAATCGCTACACCCAGAAGTGAAGTATTTACATTTTAATTATGCGGATAACAAAGATGGCAAGGTAAGTATGCTGTTAATAGAGGAATGTCCTTTTAAAATTACATTTGTTCAGTATCAAGGAAATAAAAAGCATAAGCTTTTGTAACTGAAGATAAACTGATATGTGATGAGCTTTCCTTCACCTCTTTTTTATTTAAAAATTTTTAATTTATTTATCTTTAGAGGGGACGAAGGGAGGGAAAGAAATATCAATGTATGTTTGCCTCTGGTGCTTCCCCTGCTGGGAACTGGCCTGCAACCCAGGAATGTGCCCTAACTGGGAATTGAACTACAATCCTCTAGTATGCAGGCCCATGCTCAATCCACTGAGTTACACCAGCCAGGGAGTCTTCACCTCTTCTCAGAAGTCACTCTGAGATGTCAATGCCAGTTCAGTAACCTCCCAGCCACGTGGTCATTAGCACCCTCTTCCTCCTGATGCCAAGTCAAAGGCATGCTGATTTGGGCTTTCCATGGTTCAAATGCATGGTAAAACTTCACTCAGCAAACAAAACTTAAAGAATTAGTTTCAACTGTGTTTTTGCCATGTGACAAGAATGTATTACTGATCATACAAAAATTTTTTTGATGGTGAGTGGAAAGTAAAAAAATATGTTATAAATGAACACTGATGGGTACACTGTTCTTAACAAAAGTATAAGGAGCAATATTTGTTAAAACCTAATTAAGAATGAAGTTTTCTAACTCTGGAAAATTATTTAAAAACTCTTTCATGATTATTTACTTTCAATATGGAAATATGAGAAAATAACTTTGTTAATCCTTATAAGCTTTTAGAGTTTGTCATTGTTACTAATATCAAATAAGGCATGTCTGAAATAAAATAAGTCACCCCTGACCCGGCTGGGTCTGGCAAGAGAGGCCAAGGCAGGCCACGGCCAACATGAGTAGGGGACACAAGACACACGGGTAGGACCTGGAAGCACGGCCCAGTCTAGCATGGAGGCAGGAAGATAGGGCTGGTCATTGTGGATGTGGCCAGTAAACAGTGTTAACAGGTAAGTAAACCAATGAAAAGAGAAGAGAAGAATCAGGTAAATGAGGAAGGTGCCAGTCCATCCTGTTGCACTGGCCCTGGAGGGGAGAATAGTTTCTGTGTTAGCACTGTGTCCGGAGCAGAGAGGGCAGCCCCACTCACAAATGGAATGGCCAAGGTGGTTCAGAGTCCTTGGGGGTGTTTTCCTTCCACAGAAGCTGTGAATAAAGAGGCACTCTCAACCCCCGCCCCTATCCTGCCAATCAGCAGAGGGTCACTCTTTGGGATATGTGGACAGAAAGAAATCTTGAATCTTTGTGAAATCAGCTCTTTCTAGAGGCTCCAAGAATCAAGCTGCCAGACCAGACTATGAGAAAATTACTAAACCTCTGTGTACCCACTGGATTTACAGCCACTGGATTTACAGATTCATTGGACGCACTTTTCCAGGCTTCATACAGTCAGTCAGCAAAGGTAGAAACAATTTAGGAAGGAAGGAGACTATACCAGAAAGAATAGAGAAAGGTTTCCAGTTGAGTGAACTAAATCATAAAGTGTAAACTTTTACAGTAAACAGATGAAACCTCAAGACGAAGGTGAAGGATCTCTACTGCAGAACACGTGGGCAGTGGGTGGAGTGACATTAGGGTGGCTGTAAATCTTGTCCCATCTGGAAAATGGGGTTGCCATGAAGCAATGAAAGTTAACTCTTGTCGTGTGCTCGGTTGGTATTCCGAAGCATCAGGTCAAACTACCTGAGGTCGTGCACAGGGCATTGCCCCTGAACTAACATGCACTACATACCCACTGTGACGAGCCAGGTGGAAGCTATGGTGTGAGGAAGCTGGCAGCATGTTTAAAGCAGAGTGGTGTGCACTAAAGTAAAGCATGAAAAAATACATTGTAAAGTTTCCTACAGGAAGGTAGAAAAGCCAGTTATTTTACTGAAACCTTCAATAGCAGTGGAATTAGTAAATGTGATGTTCCCTCTAAGCCTAGCCATTTGAAGAAATGGATACCAATAGGTCAAAACAAAATTTTCAAAATCAGAATCCAGACTAAAGACCTAAACCAGAGCAAATGTGTGCAAAAATTATGATGTAGCATACGTTATATGCTCCAGAGCACCATGGAGGGTATCTGATCAGGAAGAAGTAGATAATCAATGCCCATATCATAGCACGAAATGGAAGAATCTCTGATTCCAAGCTAGGGCATCTAGATCTATCCTGTTTACTCTAGTCCAAGAGTTGTTACATTGGAGTCCATGGACCCAGAAGGCATAGATGGGCTTCTGGCAGCCTATGAACTCTCTGAAGGTCATTGCAGGCAGATTGTTGAGCCAATGTGCAGTCAGGGTAGGAAGGCTCTTTTATCAGATTTTCAAAGACATTAAAGACCCCTCAAAAGTTGAATGTAGATAATGTACTTGGATGTGTTTGGGAGTTATCATAGATATAGGCAAGAATTCAGAAGATAAGTCAAAATTATTTGGGATTCAGAAGCAAATAAGGAGTCAGCTGAAACATAAGCACAAGTAAGACTACTTGGAGAGATTTAAAAGACAAGACAGAAGTTGGGAAGGCAAGTTTAATATCGAAATGATGGGCAGATGAGAGGTAGCAGGCAAAGGCAAGGGTTGGTCTGATGATTAGGATCACCATCAGGGAAGAGGGGTGTTAGGGAAATCAAGGAATAAAGAAGTTTTCCCACGGAAGAGGCGATCAACAGTCTGGAATGCCACAATGAAAAATGAAGAAAAACACTGAAAACGTATCTGTAGGACTTGGGAGTTGGGAGGTCAATGCTAAATTCTATAAGGACCATTTTTGCAGGATGATAGATGCAGATATCTTATATAAAGGAGGTTAATGGATGGAGACAAGATTAAGAGGCAAAGTTATTTAAACTGACTAGTCTTTTGACCAAGAGGTTGATTAAGAAGAAAAGGAGAAAAAGAGGGTCTTAAAGTAGGGGCAAGAAAGAAGGAAACAGATTTCCATTAACTACCCCTTGTTAATGAACAGTTATGAGCCCCACAGAATGTTCTAAATTTGTATCAGCTTCCTCCTACATAACCAGTAGGACTAGGAGAAAAATAGCACATTAGTGTTGCACATCATCATCCACAGCTGGGCAAAGTACTCTATTGCCCTCTCAACTGATGGGGGAAAAGACAAAGGGCACCCCTATAAGCCTTGTCTGTTTATTAAAACCAGACTGAGGCAGAGCACTCCTCATTCCTTGGTGAATAAAACATTAAAAACCAAAATTATGAAAGAGTTCCTAATAGTTATGAAGGAAAGAGAACAGAGATGGTGACAAGATTTCTAGAAGAAAATAGTAAATAAGACAAAAACAATAACCAAAAGTATAAAAAAGGTATTATAGAAAAAATAGCTTCCTATGTTAGGAAAAATAAGCCAAACATAATTCTGGAGATCAAAAGGCTTTACGATGGTATAAATAGAAAGAGAGTGACTCTCAGACACATTTTGGCAAAATTTTCTAATTCATAGGATGACAGATTCTACCTAAACACAAAAAGAAAGCATCTTATATATAAAATAATGAAAACCAGGTTGGCCTTAGACCAGATGCTACAAAAGCAAGGTTGATAGAAATATGAGCAGAAAATGTTATAGCAGAAGAATTCCAAACCCAGCTAAACTGTCATATACAGGATGGGGCAAAAATAGGTTTTATATCTGTCAGTATGTGCAACACAATTTTTTATTGCATTATTGTTTATTCAGTATGTATTGTCTTCCATACAAACAACTATAAACCTACTTTCATCCCACCCTATATGTTTAAAGGCAACAAACATTCACAGGTAAGGAAGGTCTCAAAAAATATTCTACTTTTGATTATTACTGAAAAAATATTTTAAAAAATATTTCATTTATTTATTTTAGAGAAGGAAAGGGAGGAAGAAAGAGAGGGAGAGAAACATCAATGTGTGGTTGCCTCTCATTTGCCCCTTTAGGGGACCTGGTCTGCAGCCCAGGCATGTGCCCTGACTGGGAACCAAACTGGTGACCCTTTTGTGCTTAGGCCGGTGCTCAATCCACTGAGCCATACAAGCCAGGGTAAGAAAAATATTTTTAACAGAAAAAATATACTCTGGCTAATTTAGAAAATCAAAAATAAAATCTTAAGAATGAGAATGCTTTATTATGAGAAATTCACAATGTATACTCAAAGAGATCTAATATGTACAGAACTCCAAATGGTAAATATGAATGGAATGGAATGGCAAAGTGATTCTCAGAAAATATAGGTTTGTATATATTTTTGAAAGGAGAATCTATAACCCCCTGATGTGAAATTTACAAATATTAGGAAGAAAAAGTTACAAGACAGAACTGATAAATATTGTAATTATAGCATTTATCTTTAAAATAACCATTAAAAAATTTAAATCTATGTAACAAATAGAAAAAAGAAAACAGAGGAGATGGCATAGAAAAATAAAAAGCAGAAAGCATAAAGCCTGATGTCAGAAATAAGGCCAAATACAATAGTCGTAAAAATAAATCGAACAAAGTTTTATCACCTTGTCTTCGGATCTAGCAGTAGTGACAGTTTCTCGATATTGCTAATTTCTGGGGGCCTCGCCATTTCTTGTTTGTTCCCTTGACACTACCTACCTATCCTTATAAAAGTAGTCTCTTTAGTCATCTCTGTATTTAAACCATCTGGAGTTTACAGAGTTGTTTTCTGCCAAGATCATATTTGGTAATACATAGCAATCTTAATATCAAATCAGAATATAAAGCTAAAAAGCAGTAAGTGAATTTTAAAAAAAATTAGTAGTGGATATAAAATAATATCAAATAAAACAAATATAAAGTTATCAGAGAAAATTAACAGAAACAACAGTGGGAAACTTCTAACATACCACTCTTCATCAGTGATAGATCAAAGTAAATAAAAATTAAAGACAAGGGACTGTACAGTGTAATTTATAAAGTAGAGCTAAAAGATAAATGGCAAACTCTACATTCTATAGGAAATACACCTATTAGTCTATCCAACGAGTATTCATTCACTTATGTCATTCCTTGTTACCCTTATTTTCTAGAATCCTGTCTTGCATATAGCATGCATATAATAAATATCTGTTAAGTAGTAGGCAAAGAGTATATCTTTTCAAGGTTGCATAGAATACTTGGACAAACTGATAATATACTTGGCCTTAGTGAAAATATGAAGCAAAACTTGTATTTTTCAAAGCTACAAATCAAAATTTTTCTTATTTCAAAATGTGTCTCTGTGTCCTGGCCGAGAAATGGAACCTGGGATTCACTGTAGGTCTTTCCCTCAAAGGACTGGCCCAAAGTGCTGATATGGTCAACAGTCTGACTAAAATACCTGTCCCATAGGACTAGAGTTGAAAATAATACAAAGCCATCTTTGTATTATTTAATATTTATGTCAACTGTGGTGCATATTATCCAAATGTCGGTCATAATACTTCTCATCGCACTTCTGGGAGGGCATCATGAGCACAAGGAAGTCCAGAAAAGTGAGGAAAGTGATCACAGAATCACCCGAGAACATGATTATTGGGAGAGGCTGAACAGGACATGGATACTTCAGTCTGCAAAAGAGGTAGTTGAAGGGGACATGAGGAGAATCACAAACGGCACAGATGAAATAAATTCCAATTTAGGGACAGCTGTAATAAAGCGACAATAAAAATTCAGATTTAGATTCTAAAATAGTCAGGAGACGCAATTAGGAAGTAGAATGTACTAGATTCATAAAACATTAAGTGCCAGATGGGACTTAAAGATGATCTGGTCAAATTTTTATGTGTTACAAATAAAAAGAGTGGAGCCCTGGCTGGTGTGGCTCAGTGGTTAAGTGCCAGCCTATGAATCAAAGGGTCACAGTTCAATGTCAGTCTATGGCACATCCCTGGGTTGTGGGCCAGGTCCCCAGTAGAGGACATGCAAGAGGCAGCCACACATTGATGTTTCTCTCCTTCTCTTTCTCCCTCCCTTTGCCTCTCTAAATAATAAATAAATAAAATCTTTTTAAAAAAAAGAATGGATTTCAACAACTGGTGCTGGGTACACCGGATATTCACATGTAAAAGAATGAAGTTGGATATCTACCTTACGCCATATACAAAAACAACTCAAAATAGAACAAAAATCTACATATAAAAGCTAAAAGCTATAAAACTATTGGAAGAAAACACAAGGGTAAAGTTTCATGGCATTGGATTTAATGCCATTAGTGATTTCTTGGATTTGACACCCAAAGCACAGGTGAAAAAGAAAAAATAAGATAAATTGGACCACATCAAAGTAAAAAACTTTTTTGGCATCAAAGGGCACAATCAACAGAGTGAAAAGTAACCTACAGAATGAGAGAAAATGTTTGTAAATTATGTATCTGATAACAAGTTAATATCAGAATACACAAAAATCTTCTGCAACTCAACAATGACAAAAATAGACCACTAGGTTAAAAAATAGGGAAGGGATTTGAATAGACATTTCTCCAAAGAATATATAGATATAGTCAATAAGCACAAGGAGAAGATGCTCAACATACTAGTTTTTTAGGGAAACACAAACCAAAGCACAGTGAAATAACCATTTCATCCTATTAGAACAGCCCCATCAAAAAATTGGTGGGTGGAGGTTGGAGAGGTTTTGGGGGATAAATGGTGATGGAAGGAGATTAGGGTAGTAATCTTAGGGTAGTAAACACAATACAATACGCAGATGATGTGTTATAGAATTATACACCTGAAACCTATATAATTTTATTAACCAATGTCTCTTCAATAAATTCAATAAAAAAGAAAATATTAAAAATAAGTGTCGCCCTGGCTGGTATAGCTCAGTGGATTGAGCATGGGCTGTAAACCAAAGGGTTGCCAGTTCGATTCCCACTCAGGTCACATGCCTGGATTGCAGGCGAATCCCCAGGGGAGGCAATGTGAGAGGCAATCACACATTGATGTTTCTTTCCCTTGTTTTCTCCCTCCCTTCCCCTCTCTCTAAAAAAAAGTAAACAAAATCTTTTAAAAATTTTTGGCGAGAAGTGGACAAACTGTAACCCATGTGCTCTGCTTATGGGAATGTAAAATAGTGTAGCCACTATGGAAAACAGTACAGCAATTCCTCAAAATGTTAAACCTAGAATTATCATCTGCCCTAGCAATTCGACTTCTGGATATGTACCCCGAAGAAGTGAAAGCAGGGACTTGAAGAGATATTTGTACATCCATATTCATAGCAGCATTATTCACAGTAGCCAGAAGGTGGAAGTAGACCAGATGTCCATGGGTGGGTGAGTGGATCAGCAAAACGTGGTCCACACATGCAACAGAACATGACTCAGCCTTAGAAAGGAAGGAAATTCTGACACATGCCATTACATGGTCAGACCTTGAGAACATCATGCTATGTAAAACAAGCCAGTGAAAAAAGGAAAATTATGGTAGAATTCCACTTGTATAAGTACTTAGAATAGTCAAAATCATAGAGACAAAAAGAATGGTAGTTGCCAGGGACTGCAGGGAGGGGAAAGTGGGACGTTACTGTTCAGTGTGCACGGAGTGTCAGTTTTGCAAGAGGAAGAGAGGTCTGTGGTTGAAAAGTGGTGATGGTAACACAGCCATGTGAATTTACCAAGTGATTGAGTGAATTTACTTATTGGCTACTTAAATGATTAAGATGATAAATTTCATATTATGTGAATTTTACCACAGTTAAAAATAATAATAAACCCTGGCTGGTGTGGCTTAAGCAAGTTGGGCACCAGACTGCACAGACCCAAAGGTTGCCAGTTTTATTCCCAGTTGGGGTGCATGCCTGGGTTGCAAGCCAGTTGGGGGCATGCAGGAGACAGATGATTGATATTTCTCTCATACATCAATGTTTCTCTCCCTCTCTTTCTCCCTCCCTTTCTGTCTTTCTAAAAAATTAAAAAGAATAAAATTCATTTTCTGTCCTTTAATCAAAACCTGCTTCTCTTCTCAAAGTTCCCATTTCTGTGAGTGGCACCATTCTACTTCTTGCTTTCCAGGCCAGTAACCTGGTCATGTTCTGGACACCATCTACTCCCTCCCCCAGTGCATGTAGTCACTCAACAAACAATTACAGACCTCCCAGTGTGCCAGGCACTGCGCTGGTGATTCTCCTTGCTCTGAGTCAATCCCCAGCACCACATCTCTACTTCAGGACACCCTCACTGCTCACCTAGGTCACCCCAGCAATCCCCTTCCCGGTTTTTGGGGGGTTTTTTTTGGCTGGCCTTGCACAGTTCCAAGCTCTTTTCCACTTTGCGACAAGAGCACTCTTTCTTTCAAAAGTGAAAATCTGTAATGACCTCTCTTCTCTCTAAGTCAGTTCAAGGCATTTTGTTCCTATCAATATAAAGTTCAAAGTCTTCAACTTGGTTTACAATGCTCATTAACATTTGACTTTTCATTACTTCTACAACCTTAACTCTCAGTTTTCTGCTGCATTCTACTCACTAACCATTCTGAAAACTTTCAGTTCTGCAACTTACCCTGCTCTGCCCCTCTCTGACCTCTACACACACCGTTCCTGCACCTTAGAGCACTGCTGATCCTCCCCCCTTCCACCAGGAGCTCCTTTGCCCAGCCACTGTCTATTACCTACTCTAGCTTCTAGCCTGGACAGGTCCCTCCTACTTCAGGAAGGCTTATGTGATCCAAGTCTGCATCAGGTGACCCTCCTGAGCAACCTTGTTCTTCCAGCATCACATTTAACATTGCATTGCGATTGCCTGTTTACTCGCCTGTTCCAGCCTTATTGACACCAAGGGATGGCTCAATAATCACTAATAAATAAGTCAATAATTAGGTCCAGAGAGGCTGTAGTTCACTCACAGTGACACACCGAGGTTAGTGCAGTGCCGGCAACGGAATTAGTAGTAGAACTAAAATACCAGGATGGGTGACAGACTCATGAAACTCACCACCCCAAGAGGGGCCGAAACAATCTTTGACTGGCCCAGCCACACCAATCCAAAGAGAAGTTGAGATACGTGAAAACTTTAGGAGTGACATTGTCCCTGTCTTCCCACTGCCCTGTCTTCGGGTCTCAAATAGTTGCTGTCTGTGACAGATAGAACACAGAACTGACCAGATATGATAAGGTCCAGCTCCACTGGACAGAATACTGAATCAGCCAGCTTTTGCCAATATTAGAAACCTTAATTGTATAGCCTATTTTTAGATATGGCACATAAAATGTAACTCAAAAATCCACTCTATACCAGCTATGTACTGGACAGTGAAGTTTGGCTTATAGTATTAAAACTTTGTCTTGGAGAAATCTAGTATGGGTTGAAAATGAAATGTTTCCCATAATATACACACAGACATGAATACAGATATGTGTATACATGTTTAGAATATAAATCCCTTAAACTAGTCAAAGTTGTTATCATTTATGAGGAGTGATGTGGAAGGGGGAAATAAAGTCAAAATCTTTTACTAAATCATATGTTCCAAGTATACACAAATTAAAACTGTAATTTTATCAGTGCTTGTGGTATACTTAATCTCTCATATTTTATAGATTTATGTCAACCCAGCTTGCCACTGAAATGAAGTTCTACCACGTACACAGTTGGAGCGTATTATTTCTCACAGCTCCATAGCATGGCACTGACTCCAGCTGGAGTTTGAAATGACTATGCAGATATCATTCCAAATGTGGATTTACTGATACAATGTTTTCAGAATCATAAGCAATGTGTACATTCTGCATAATTACAAAAATCAAGAGAAATAAAGGCTTAAAACTTAATTTAGGGTTGAATCACTTGAAAAAGATAGTGTTATAATTAAATCATATTCAGTTTATTACATCCTTGACAAAGCAATCTCTAACTCACTGGCATTGAGATGAATTTTGGGCTTACACAGTAAGTGTAGCACTATTCTCAAATGATCATTTAAAAACAAATACTCTCATGTTTGCCAGAACTAATCAAAATCAAGAATACAGTATGCTTAGTCTATATAAATTGAGACATGTGATCATAAGCTGCTTCAGTAACTGCTTTTGGTGCATTCTTCTGAATATCAGAAACTGTAGAGTTTTCTGCAAATGCTAAGAGCTCCTTAAGAACCCTGTCTGTTGAATCAGCATCATAGTATCCGATCTACAAGACAACTGGCTATCACTGAAAGTGCTTCTATATGAAGGTCATTCAATTCCTAATAATAAAAGGAAACACAGCTTTAGAAAGTTGTACTAAAAGAAATTTATACATTCCAAATTTACAAATGGACTAAGGTCATTCAGTAGATAATGTAATCCACTTCGTTGGGACAGAAGCCCAAGGAAACATTTCTGTTTATTAACATAACGTCACTCTCCCTAACCATTTGCCCCATCTTTTCTCATTTCCCCTAGTCCAAAGTGTTTTATAGATAAAAATAATTACTGAAAACTTCCAGCAATGGTATCCAAGTGAAGGTGCTCATACAACCTCCCACTGACAACAATTTTAAAATCTGAAGAAAATATTTTTTGAAAAAGCAGACAGAAGAAAGTATATTTTCCTTAAAATCTGTAGTTGGTAGAGGGAAGTATTGTGAGTGTGTGGCTTTCTTGCCTGCAGAATCTCCCAAACCCCATAGCAGTAGAAAACTGCAGCCTTGAAATTTAAGGTGGGGATCCTCAAAGTGAGAGAAACACAGGAAGGCTATGCTACCATCATGGTATTCCACACGGCATTGCTTCTGGTCAAGTGCCCTTCACAGCAAAAGAAGTGTGGCAGTGGGCCCCTACTCACAGGGTTCACTGGCCTTACCTTGACCCCCATCATCCTAAAGCAGCTGGCTTAATAGAATGGCCTTTTTACGATTCAGTTACAGGGCCAACTAGGTGGCAGTATCTTGTAGGTCTGGGGCCAGCTTCTCCAGGAAGCTATATAGGTTCTGAATCAGCATCTAATCTATGATGCTGTTTCTCTGACAGCCAAGGTTCATGGGCCCAGGAGTCAAGGGGTGGAAATGGGAGTGACACCACGTTATTATTATCTCTAGTGACACACTAACACAATTTTTGTTTCCTATCTCCATTACCTTATGCTCTGGTGATCTAGAGGTCTTAGTTCTAAAGAGAGAAGTGTATCCACCAGGAGATGCAGAAAGAAAAGATTGTCACCTGGCTGCTTTGGGCTCCTTATGCCTCTAAATAAACAGGCAAAGCGAATTTCTGCACTAGCTGGGTGATTGATTCCTACTACCAAGGGGAATGGACTGCTGCTCCACAGCAGAGGTGAGAAAGAGTTTATCTAGAGAGCAGGAGATCCCTTAGGGTGTCTCCTAGTATTATCATGCCTTGTGATGAAAGTTGATGGAAAGTTCAGTAACCCAACCCAGGAAGACCACTAATAGCCAGACCCTTCAGGAATGACATGTGGGTTGTCACTCCACCAGGCAAAGAACTGAGATGAGCCAAGGTACTTGCTGAGGGCAAAGGGAAGATGGAAGGAGTATTGGAAGAAGGTGGTTCTCAATACCAACTATGACCACATGACCAGTTGTAGAAAAGAGGCTGTAGTTGTCATGAATATTTCTTCCTTATTTTGTTATGTATATGTGTGTACATGCAACATCTTTAATTTCTCCCCTCTCTTATTCTCTTACATGACATAAGAGGTATGACTTTATGAACTAGTATTTAAGTATTGTTAATTTTACATCATAGTATTTAAGCTATAGCATATCAAGGAGAAGAGTAAACATCATCCAAGGACTTTGCATCCTATTCTGAGCAAAGTGTTGGAGGATTTTCACTTGTACACAGGATGTCCGCATCATTTTAGGCAGCAGTAGGACCCTGCTATTGTCTGGAGATGAAGCACAATTTAAGAAGATGTATGTTGGTGCCAATTTGGCAGGAGCATACCTGTGAGGGTTAATTTGTGTCTTAACTTGGCGAGGTCACATTATACAGATGTTTGACAAAACATTATTCTAGATCTAAAAAATTTAATTATTTAGGTGAAATTAATATTTAAATCAGTAGACTGAGTAAAGCAAGATTACCCTCCATAATGTGGAATATATTATTCTTCTGGCTTTACCCTAGAGAAAACTTTGGCAGGCCAAGATTAAAAGACTAATTTCAGCCATTTCAGGAATTCATGAAGATCATAAAGAATAACTTAAAAATCTTAAATCTTCTACACCAGATTTTAATTAAGGTATACTTGACATATTAGCATTTTTACATTCATTTCAAGTGTATTGCAAATATCACCACAGTAAGTCTAGTTAACATTCATTGTCTTACACCATTACAAACTTTTTTCTTGTGATTATATCTTTTAAGATCTATTCTCTTAGCCACTTTCAAATATGCAATACAGTATTATTAACTATAGTCACCATGATATACATTATATTCCCATGGTGTATTAATTTTATAACTGAAAATGTGTATCTTTTGAACCCCTTCATCCATATTGCCCAACCCCACCTCTGCCATTCTGTTTTCTGTGTGAACTTAGTTTTCTTATTTTTTCAATGGAGTCCTGGTGTAAGTGAGATCATATGTATTTGTCTTTATCTGTCTGATTTATTTCAAACAGCATAATACCTTCCAGGTCCAATTATGTTGTTGCAAAAGATAATATTTCATTCTTATTTTATGGCTGAATAATATTCCATAGCATATATAAATATAATTACATATGCATATATATAATTAACATAGGTATACGTATATCTTTTTGAGTTAATGTTTTCATTTTCTTTAAATAAATACCTGATGTGGACTCTGGCCATCAGGGTCCATGGTATTGTGGATACGACGAACAAATTCACACAGACTACAGAAGTCCTGTGGAGAAAAAGGGACGGTATGGCCACTCTCTGAGAGAGAGAGCGCCCTGACCCCTTCCTGGACAGGCTATTATTGCTTTCTAACAGCATACATCAAAGAAGGTTTTCATTCATTATGTTCAGGTTTGCTTTAGGTGATTACTTTTTACAGGTAACAAAGGAAAGGATGTTACCATTAGTTCTTACGTATTAACAAGGAAAAATGTTGCAAATGCAAGGAAATGATAATGAGTGATTGGTCTGGTTACACTCCGTCCTTGGGAGAATTAGAACAGACTTCAGGAAGTTACTTTAAAAATATGCAGTAAACATTTTCTGCTTCAACTCAGGGTAAGGAAGTTTTAGCAAAAGCAAGCCTCACAGCAGCCTGCCTATAATGCAGGCCTGGTTTCCCACAGGAAAACCAATCCATGGGTTTGGCTCCTGTGTGCCTACTCATGCCTGTCGGTTTTCCAATAGGGCTGGGCTACATTTACCACTCCAAGTGGATTGGTTCCCTATAAATACCCAGAAGTGGAACTGCTGAGTCACATGGTAGCTCTATTTTTAATTTTTTGAGAAACCTTCCAGAAGATTTTAAAAATTATTTTATAATGGCCTTTATCATTAGTCTGATTTAATCATGCTGATAAACTATGGTAGTGACAAGCAAATTAGTCCTCTATACTTAGTACCATGCTTAAACGCAATAAAATTTTATTTTAAAAATATTCTACAATTCACATTTTATAACAATGTTTAAGAGAGATACATTTCTAATAGATAGTTGAATAAATGTTATAAATACCTTAGTTTCCAGGATCTTAATAAGGTGGTCCATTCCTTGACTGTCTCTTACCATTGCTTGTGAACCCTTGTCATTTGTAATAACATCTAAGGTTTTGAGAGCCAACAACTGAATCACTGGATATTCTGACTTCAAGAGCTCTAGTATAGAGGGGATTTCATTCAGTTCTTGAACCCATAGCTCAACACTGAAAATCCTGCCTTGAAATACAAATGATCAAATAAGCAATTTTTAAAGCAAAATATAGTTTCTAGAATGGAGAACTATTTTCTAACAAAGAATATTCTAAGTTATAATTTACAAATCTTTTATTATATAGTCCTTTCCAAAATAACTCACAAATAAAGGTAAGCAAATTCTCAATTGACAACACCAAAATATTCATTTTAACTATGCAGACATTGTCAATAATAGAAAATAAACATGACCTATGACTTTTTCAGTATCTATTGTTTCTTTATTATACAGCAGATTCTTATTACTATAAATGTTGTTACAACAAAAGCTATGCATAATGAAATTCTTTTCACACTCTCTGTCCTGTTTCAAATAGTATTTGATAAAATGAGTTGATGGCATGGATTCCTTATTATCTTCATTCAGATGGACTGTTTAGGAAACGCTTCTAAGCACACGGTGCTATTAGCAGGCCCTGTGCATGGAAATGCACATCAGGCTCAGTTTAGACACATGACCTTTATTTAAGACATTTACAACATCAAGAGGTCATTAGAGTCTAGACAAATTGCTCTGCAGCGTGTGTCTGCAATTTCACATGTGTGGGTTGTGGGGGGAGGTTAGTTGTACTGAGCAATGGAGAAAAAAAACAAAATGCCATGAAAACCTCCCAAAACCTGACATTTTAAATGAAAACATGGTAAATGTAAAGTAGTATTAAAGGTGGAAAAGGTCCCATTTCCATCCTAACTTTCCTCTATCCATCCTTCAACTGCTAGCATTCAGCTTCCTTCAGACATAAAAATTTTAGTTTCTGTTTGTTTTGGATTGAATTGTATCTTCCTAAAATGTAGGTTGAAGCCTGAACCCTCAGTGCCTCAAAGTGTGACCTTATTTGGAAACAGGGTCATTGCAGATGTAAGGTCACAGTGGAGTAGGGTAGATACTCAATGGTGTCCTTATAAAATTGGTGTCTCCATAAAGAGAGAGAAATGGCAGAGGGAGACATTGCTGTGCTGCAGCTGCAAACCAAGTGATCCCAAGGAGTGACGGCCACCTTCAGGGGCTGAGAAGAGGCAAGAAACGTTCTATTCAGAGTCCCTTGGGGAGCATGGCCCTGCTGACGCCCTGATGTCAGACTTCCAGCCTCCACAGCTGCTAGAGAATAATTTCCTGTGTTTGAAGCCACCCACTTGGTTGTCCTGGGAAATTAATGCACTTTTATTAACTAGTACTTCTGTTGTGGAGAATAGTGGGGGTAAAGTCTTTTCATTTCTGTTTGATAAAAAATAGGGAAATAGAGCTGTAAAGAGTTTTGGGATGTAAAACACAAACGTGCTTGGAGGATTATTTTGGCCTATCAGATGAGGGTAAGACTTAAGTACCCAGAGAAGAGAAAGGAAGCTGAGCTGCTTCTTGGGGATGCCTTTTGTGGGAGGAGTCAAGGTAAAACCAGTCGGTGTCCAGCCAAGTGGCAAGGACTGCTAAGGCCAGGAATGTAAGCTTTTGCTGCCTTTGGCATGAGCCTGTTGGGCCCTTCTCTCTATTGTTTGTCTGGACAGTTTGCCTCTCAATGTCCCCTCTCCCACCTTTACTTTGCCATCTCTTCCTTTCACACTCTACTGCTGGCTACTTACAGCGGTGTTTTTGTATTTTCAAAAGAGGTAAAGTCGATCAAGTGTGCATGGAAACTGTTCAGGAACCTGAGTAGAAAAAGAGGCAGAGACTCCTGTTCCTTGTGTCAGGGAGCTGACCTGCTGTGGCTGTGAGGGTATGAATGCTGGGTTGGGAGGTGGGGCAGTGGTGGGGGACCAGGAAAGACATCACAGGTTGGAGAGGAGAAGGTGTTCAGTTTCCATTAAAAAAGAAAGCAGCACAGTGAGATCATGTCTTGCAGTTGTGAACAATGAGTTCTGTTCAGCGTACTCAGCTCACTAGGCTTTCCCTAATACACAAGCCTGTTCCAAAATCTTGGTACCCTGACCAGGGCATATATTATATCCAATGTACTTAGATCACAAGGTTAGAGCAATAGGTAATTGTCCAGGTTAACCCTCGTTCAATCACATTGAACTAGGGTTAGATTAGACTTCCTGTTTCACAAGAAATACATTTTATCTAGAATAATCCCACTTTAATTTGTAAGCCCTCTATTCTTTTAAAATTTAAATACTTCTAAAATGTCCTTTCATAGGAAACAAATACTTATAAACTGTGCAAACTGAAAAAAACTTACACTAAACTTCCTTTATTTTATAAGATAAGATCAATACTAAAGACCAGTACTAAACAGTACCAAAAAGAATTGATTAATCAAAGCTGGTGAGTTTTAAACTTTTTGTTTTTATTTTTTTAATGGGAAAGCAAATTCTATCACCATCTTTGGTCAGAACACATATTTAGGAATTAATCTTACCTGGACCAAGTGATAAACGCACTCAACAGAATTCTTTTTCACATCGGGTTCTAGGCTGCTCAGCAGTCTGATCAGAGGCTTTAACCCACCATGTTCAAGTATTTGCACTTTGCTGGTGGACTCTGCAGACATGTTCGCTAGGCAAAGACTAGCAAACTCATGGATAACTACTTCTTCTGCATATCAAAAATAAATAACACAACTATGCTAAATGCCTATTCAACCACTACTTTGAAGCATGTTTTATAAGCCAAAGCACTACAAATGTTACCTTGGGTGGAACCCACCTTGGTTTGAGAGATTTTAATGACAATTTACAATTGTTATTCCATACTGGGTATTTTCAACAGGTAATATAATAAAATGTGAAAAATACACCAGTCCCATTTTTAAAAACACATACAGGATACCAATTTACCTTCTTGAGCAAGCTGAGCAATAACAGAATTCATGGCATCTAATTCTCTTAATAATTTTTAATATTATCTACAATGGAAGAAACAAAATACTAATGTTTATTAATAATAATAATAATAATGGCCATGCATATTGATTAATCCTATGTGAGATATGTCTCGTTATTATTTAATTTTGCAGATAAGGAAATTGAGGCTCAAACCCCCACTGCGAGAAGACAGTGGGCCAGGTGCCACACCCAAGTCCCACACCAGGCAGACTCCAGCGCCTGCTCCGTGATCACTGAACTATCACACTGCCTTCCAAACCACTAGAAAAAATAAGCGTAAAACCACAAAATGTGCCTAAAACACATCAAAAATTTGTGTCCAACCCTTGTTTACTATGTAATAGTAATTCTTTTTTGTTTTGTTGAGACAATATTTTTATATCTTGATTTCAAGAAAACTTGTACAGAATGCACATAAAAATAATCCTGCGCCTTATTTGGATTGACACACCTTGTTTTTTTTTTTTTAAGATTTTATTTATTTATTTTAGAGAGAGGGGAAGGGAAAGATAAAGAGAGGGAGAGAAGCACTGATGTGAGAGGGAAACATAGACCAGATGCCTCTTGTACACCCCCTACCAGGGACCCAACCTGCAACCCAGGTTGGTGTCCTGACTGGGAATCAAACTGACGACCTTTCTCTTTGTGGGACAACACCCAAGTAACTGAGCCACACAAGTCAGGGCAAGACATTTTGTTTTCATTTTATTTTATTATCAAATATGCCAAAAATGCTTAAAGATAAGTACTTTGATTTTTTAGGTTCACTTTTGTATTCTTTATATGAGCCTAGTTAAAGATAGACAGGTATGCCCCTGCTTCCTTTTTGCCACCCTTAACCCCTCTTTTCTGAGAAATAAAGCATAGCTTCTACTTTAGTTTTGCAATTTTTCTTCTTGGTCAATTATCTTTGTCCATAGGCCAAAATTACCATTATCAGAATTTTGGAAAATTTCACTTTTTGCAGCAGCTGAAGCAGATGGTTGCTGGATGAATTCTTTCTTATTAATTGCTGGGTATTCTTGCCTTTTATTAGACACCTTTTCCTGTGGGATTCAGGGATGTGACTGTTCTTCAACTTAGGCTGTTTCTGTTCAAAATGGCTAAACCAGAACCAGCAAAATTATAGCCAGCCATATGGATGTGAATAGGCTTAAAGTACAAAAGAATAATCGAGCTTCTGAGAAGTGTGTCCCAAGGTGAAAGACATTATTTTATAGTTGAAACTCATTTATAATAAGTGCATTACCTCAACAGGTTAACATATAATAGCCTTTCACAATACTCAGATCCTTGCAAGTGTCCCAGTAAACTGTAAAGTGTTCCAGAGATGTGCACCCTCTGGCAGAATCTGTTGGCATTCTCTTCTCTTGTGAGAAGAGAATGAGTCCAGTGTGTATTGCTTGGAATGACTTTTGTGAAGGCCACACCAAAGTCTCCTGCTTTTACATGCTGGAAGAAAAATATCTCTGGGCTTTTAGATCTCCTAGTACATTCCCCACTTAGCACACAAAATAACCTTCCGTGTACTTCAAAGTTCCTGCTGCACCACTGACCATGAGGTGAAGAAGGTTCACACTCTGTGCACATCCTCTCTGCTCCTCCCACTTCTCTGCAGGGAGGATCTGCTCCCCGGGCAGAGTCCACCTTGCGGCATTGTGTGTGATGCCGTGCCTCGGTCTGCTCAAATGAGTTGAAACTTGTCATCAGAGGATTCTCCGTCCATGAAACTCCCTCCTAGATATGAATTTGGCCCAAATCTGTTCAACAACAGGTCTGGTAGATCCATCTACTAAACCATTTCCTTATGACTCAATGGACGATTCTGATTCCCTGGCAGCACTTGTAAATTGACGGCACCATTGATCAATTTCCTATTCTTCTTTTTGACATCAGATTATTCAAAAAACCTTTCTTTTCTTGAGGTTAATTCAGTAAAAATAATGGATAAGCTGCTACTCCCATCACTTTAAACACAATGTTGATCTCTGTCCCCTTCTTTCTCCACAGAGAACACTCTGATAGGGCATCTGAGTAGAAACTGCCACTTGTAGCTGGGTCACAGAAACATGTTCTAGCTAAACAGTGTGACACCTTCAGTTTTAGGTTGTTGCACAACTGCCAGCACCTTACTTCCTGAAGTAATGGGTTGGCCAAAAAGTCCATTTAGTTTTTTCCATAAAATAAAAGATACATTTTTCATTTTCACCAATAACTTTATTGATTTGGATATTTTGAGTATGTCGGCTATATCCTGCTATTGGCTTCTAGTGGTTGGAGTCCAGGGGTGCTGCTAAACATTGTCCAATGCATAAGACAGCACCACAGAAGAGAATTATTTGAACAAAATGTCAATAGTACCAAGAAACTTTGCAAACCACTTTTGACACATTAAATCAGTAATAGCACAAATGACTTCTCCATACACTGCACAAATCTTTTTTTTGCATTTCAGTTGAGTTTTTACCTTTCTTGAAATAATAAAGCCTAATACTCCAAAATTGTTGCATATCTTCTTCCATCATCAATATTAGAATAGCTACACAAAAATTCACCAATTTTCATGTTTTTTTAAATACACACTGATATGACAGCTGTCACAATACACTAACAAAATTGTTTCAAATGAAGTTCAGGACAACTAAGCACTACTAGAGCCATCTTATGGAAAAAACAAAATGAAATTTTTGGCCAACCTAATACCTTCATGCAATGTTTTAACTGCATTCTTATTTACAATTTTCGGTTGTATATTATTGACCATCTAATTTATCTTTGACCTTGCATACTCTTTTACATCAACCTTTTCCTAAGATGGCAAGATCTTCAGATTGCCTTAAGTGAACTCTTGGCTTCAAAGGCTACTTCTCACAAGGATCCTGAGGAAATCTCTCTTTAACTGACTTCATCAAATTAGTCTCCATTATGTGACCTTATCGAACTAAACATAACTATCAGGTAAAAGAAGACAATAGCTTCATTTTAACAAAAATGTTTAACAAAATAATTTAAGTTCCCATCTCAAATGACCCAGGCTTAGCATAGTCATGTAGCTCAACCACTCTAGAACAACAAAAAGAAGAAGACAGAATTTTTTTACAACTTCCAAAGGGAAAGATGTTTCTTATAGCAATCCTTTTAGAACCTGGAATTCTGTTGGAACATTCTGTTAGTTCATCCACTATGAATGTAGTAATATTGAATGTGTATAAACCATATGAAGATACAAATTTCTGAAGAAGCAGAATCTATTTTAAAATACTTTTTGTGTCCTTTGCCTTTTTCAGATACTTCAGTCACACATATATGGGGTCACTTTTTTAAAAAGATTGTATTTATTTATATTTAGAGGAGAAGGGAAAGAAAGAAGGAGAGAAATATCAACGTATGGTTGCCACTCATGCATCCCCTGCTGGGGGAACTGGCCTGCAACCCAGACATGTGCCCTGACTGGAAATCGAACCTCGATTCTTTGGTTTGCAGGCCCGTGCTCAATCCACTGAGCTACACCAGCCAGGGCTATATGGGGTCACTTCTGATTTACTTATTGATTTATATCTTCATTATGGGTTTTTCTCCTGCTTCTTTTTGATGCCTGGTAATTTTTTTATTGGATGCCAGACACTGCGTATTTTACCTACCTAAGTAATGGATAGTTTTATATTTTAGAAATTTGTTCTGGGACACAGTTATCTGGAAAAAAATTTGATCCTTTCAGATCTTTCAGAACAGTGCTCAATCTAGGTCTAATTATTTCCAACTACAAGGCAAGACCCCTGTGTATTCTGCACAGAGGTCCACGCATCTTGCGGCTTTTCAGTTTGGCCGGGAGAACGAGCACTACTTCCGGCCCCATGTGAGAGCCCCAGGCACTGTTGCCCCTCATCCTGTCAGGTTCTTTGTCTGACTTCAAGTGCTTCCCTCACATGTATGTGCTGATCGGTATGCAGGCAAATACTTGAGTGGGACCCTTTGCAGATCTCGAGTTCTCTCTCAGTGCAACTCTTGCCTCTCTGTTACTCTAACCTGAAAACTCTTGCTGTCTTTGTTCCCTTGGACTCTCAGTTCTGCCTTCGCAATTCAGAAAGTCCAATAGGCTCTGCACAAGCTACCCCACTTGCGCTGCTGCCTGGGAACTCTCTGAAATCAAGAAGCTTGGAAAGTCAAGGGCTTATTTCCTTTGTTTCCTGACTCTCAATGGTCACTGTCCTTTATTGTCTAGTAGTGTTTTACCAACTGCTACTTCATATATTTTGTCTATTTATTTGTTGTTTCAGTTGCGGGCGGGTTGGTGGTAAATCTAACCCTTTACTCCATCTTGTCCAGAAGGCAAAGTCCCATCATTTATCTTAAAAAATTATTTCAGAAAATACTGCTAGGATAAAACACCAGACTTATAAGCTTCTGTACTGATTAAACATAAAATACATGTCTACTTATTTATCATATGTCATATAAAAGTGACATATAATTAAGTACATAAGACAGCCAGATGACTTATGATGACTCTGTAAACCTGAAGGAGACTTGTGCTACTACAGATGCATAATCCAATGTCTCCCTGAAATTGACTCAGAATTCTCCATAATCTACTTATGAACCTTCCAGAACCACTCTGGTTTTTGTCCAGATTCCCAACAATGACAACAATGACACAGAGACATGAGTATTTGCTAACCAAATATTTTGTTGTTCTCTCATACAAGTGCCCAATCAATGTCATATTATCATCTTTTTTAAATTAAATTGCTCCATAGTTTAAAAAGTCTGGTTAAAAATACCAAGTTACACTAAACTCTTCAAATAGACCCAATTAAAATGTTATGTGGTATAATAAAAATCTAATTTTATCACCATTTGGAACAAACCAAAATATAACCATCTTTTATGTTTGTAAATCTCCTATGAATAAATCTCTCAATAGAATCTAATTTGTAACATTCACCATATTTTTAACAAACTTTACTTTTTACAACAGTCTTCGTACAAAGATAGTATAAGGAATTCCCACATATATCACACAAGTTTCCCCTTATTAATATTTTACCTCAGTGGGTAATTTGTTATGGTTAATGAGCCACTGTTGACATGTCACTATTAATTAAAATCAATGTTTCACCCAAAATCCCTGGTTTGAGCCTAATGTTCTCTTCCTGCCCCAGGGCCCAGTGCAGGGTCACCAAGACGTCTCGTTACCATGTGCCCTCAGCTCCGCTCGGCTGCGGGAGTCTCCCAGACTTGCCTTATTTTGGTGGCTGTGCCAGTGTGGAGGGGCACTGGCTAGGTATTTATCAAATATCCCTGAATGGGAATTTGATTTTTTTAAATCATAATTAGATGGGGGCTGCAAGTTTGGTGGGGAGGGAATAACACAGACGTGCCATTTTCCTTATATTTTGTCAAGGCCTTGACTTTGTTACAAGATTATGAACAAGACTTAGCACTGTTGATTGGTTTGGACCACCTGGCTGAAGTGGTTCTGTCAGGTTTCTCCACTACAGACTTGTTCATTTTTCCCTGTTTCCATGTTGTACTCTTTGGAAAGAAGTCACTGTGCACAGCCCACACCTGAAACAGTTCTATTTTGCCTTCTGGTGGGCAGAGTATCCACATAAGTTACTGGGAATTCTTCTGTGCGGGAAATCTGTCTTTCCTCTCCCATTTATTTACTTATTTATTTATTGAAGTATTGACTCATGGATATAATTTTCTACATTGGGTTAGAATCCAACACTACTATATTTTGTTGCTCTAATTGTTTTGGTTTTGATGATGGGAGCTCTTCCAGCTCCTGTATCAGTTACAATTTTTTAAACTACAATAAAATCTTCAAAGTGACTCTTGTACCCAGAGACAAAATTACTCCTTCAAATTAAGTTAGTCACTTAGGGAGAAACATTACCTTCAGGTAGTGCATTAAATGATATCTGGTTGTCTGAAAGAATTCATCTCACTTCTTTCAGGAAGGAAGTTAAAGACTGGGGAGAGAAGTGTCTCTTACATAGTAAATATTTTAAGCAACTTATGAAATAGAAAGATAAACTTAGAAATTTGAATCTTTTAAAGAAAATTTATAAATGGTTTCACATGCTTTGGCCAAAATTACCTCTTCTGTAGAATTAAGCATTAACACCATAGTTGCTACGGTTTTGCTTTCATTTGTCAATGGAGAAAACTGAGATGCAGAGAGAAAAGTATCAGGATCACCTTTGAGCTTTAAAAGCACATAAAAAATGAATGGTGTATTAAGACTTCAAAAATAACAGAATCTTCCAAAAAGATGTGGTCACTGCCTAAGTGCATTGTAAAGCTTTTTTTTTTTAATGTCTAATACAGAGACAGCTATCAACACAACAGCTCTGGAATACCTGGGACTGTGGAAAGAGCAAAGCATTTTGGGACCTGACAGACTTGGTCTCTCAGTTTATCCAGGTGGAATCAGACGAGTTACTTAAACCACCACAGTTTCAGTCTCCTTTTCTGTAATGGGTATAATAATGCCTTTCTCAAAGGATTAAGGAAAGAAGTACATATTATACATGTAAAGCACTGAGCACATTGTCTGGCACATAATAGATACTCACTGAATTACATATGTTATTATAATTCTTAATAAATGCACAAGAATCTTATTGGATGCTCTGACAGTCTCAATATTCAGTACCTGCTTTCTGACCACTACATTCTTCTGGGAAAGCAGCAATTATGTATGTAAAACAATTCAAAAGCAATAGAAAACAACATATAAAAATGTAAAATTGAATAAAATCTGGAACAGATGAAATGGTAATATAGTATGAAGAGAAGTATAAGGCCCGATATAAGAAGTATAAGGCCTGGTAGCTCAGTTGGTTGGAGTCCCATACACCAAAATGTTGTAGGTTCGATTCCCAGTCTGGATACATACCTAGGTTTCAGGTGTAACCCACAGTCGGGGTGTGTACAGAAGGTAACTGATTGATGTTTCTCTCTCCCCCTCCCCTCTCTTTAAAATAAATAAGTATACCCTTGGGTGAAATTTTTTTTAAATCAGTAAAGATTTAAAAAGAAAAAGAATGAAATAAGACTCTAAGAAGATCTTCATTGTGCTGTGAGACCTTGAGAACTCATGTGCAGCTGAGATGAACAGTAACAAACTCATGATACTTGTGGACTCTCTTTATCAAGGAGAAAATAAATTATTACACTATTTTTCTTCCATTTTCAGAGACTGGTGGAGGAGGGTGTTTTGCTTAAGTTAAAGGAAAAAAATGTATTTCAAAGCTTTAGCTGGTTCTGTGTGTTGGCCCTTCCCAATGGGCAGCTTACTGTGCTCTGGGATACAACAAAAACGGGTGCTCGGTTATAGGTAGAGGATGGAGAGACAGATCACTCTGCAGAAGGAAGCGTAATTGTGTGAGGCTGGAAGAGTGAAGGGGACAGAGAAGACAGCAGTAAGCAATGACCTGAAAGGACACAGCTGGGGTAAAAATTCCTCCTGGAGGGGAAGTAGCTGTTGGATTTTAGGGCAGCATTACCTAACATCCAAATTGAAGCTGTCGTTTGTGTATGTCTAACTTTATACTAGAATCTATAGGAATTATGTAAGTCATGTTGTTCATTATTAAGCCTCTTAGACTGTTTTTGGAGATACAAATCTTCAGTCAAAGTCTGCCCTACACACCAGACTGGAAGCACTCATAGGTTTCCAGTGACGTGCCCAGAGAGGAAAAGTACGGCTTCCAGCAGAGCCCAGAGTGATAACTAGGATGCTGGCTGCAACTGATGAGCAGAACACGAGAACTTTTAAGGGAGAACTTCTGGAAGTATTTGGGGATTGAGGTGTGAGAAGTATTTTATCTAGGTGTTAAAGGGTAGCCCCAGATTGCCAGAAGACTTGGGGTCATCTGGGTTACAAATGTGGCTTACTGACCACCTATTTTTTAATCTGAAGAGTTAGGGAGTTGGGTTATGTTTCTTAGATCTCTTCCAGATATAAACTTCTATAATTCTAGGAAGTACAAAAACATATGGCAGAGACTAAATGTTTTGGTGAGGAAGGGGAATTAATATGAATTGGGGTAAATGAAGAAAGGTCCATGGAGGTGGTAGAATTTTAGATATCATTTGAAAAATGGATAAAATGGAATAGGTTGAGTTGAAAAAGGATATTTAAAAGGGAAAACAATACTAGAAAGGTTTAAAATAGAAATAAATGTTGTATTTATGGTGATAAGATAGGAGCTTGACTAAATATAAAATATATACTAGAAAGCAGAAATAAAATTGTATAATAAGGAAAAATGAGGTCTCAGCAAATGACCTAAACCCTCCCTTCACCCAACTTTCTATTGAGAATAATCAACAATTTTCAGAGGGAATAGAATTATGACACTAGAGATTATATTCACAGACTCAACAGGTATATCAACTATATGCTCAAATTACTTAGCAAATACTCCAGCCAGAATTGGGGGAACAAAATACAAGAACAATAAAGGTAGAGTGATGGAGTGAAATATATATTGTAGTTAAACTGAATGATAATGACACTGTGAATCATAATGTAATTCTTAAGAAATTATTCCTGCAGTAATAATGACACATTCTAAAAAAAAAAAAAGGCTAGGTTCTAGGTTTATTCAACAAAACTCAGGTTAAGGTAACTTTTGGCAAAGAGACTAGGACTGTTGCCTGGTTATCATTCATTTTTATGCTAATAGAAAAATATTAACTTAGATATGTGTATTTAAAGGCTACGGATGAGTAGTAGAAGTTCCAAATAACCCAAAAAAAAAAGGTTAATAAAAAAGTTGCTCAACTAGGGAAGAAAGGAAGTACAAAAAAGACAGCATAAAATATAGCAAAAAAACCCCAAAAATTTATTGTAAAATAATATGAGTAAAATCAAAGGTATCAATAATCAAAATAAACATCAAGAGGATAAATAAACTTTATTAAGATTGTCAGATTGGGACCATTCACAATTCCGGCCAAGATGGAGGCATAGGTAGATACACTCTGCCTCCACACATAACCTAAAGAAGGACAACAAATTTAAAAACAAAAACAACCAGAAGTGCCAGAAAATTGAACTGTATGGAAGTCCAACAACCAAGAACTTAAATAAGAAACATTCAATCCACATTAGTAGGAGGGACAGAGACTGGCAGCTGGGGTGGAGAGGACCCAAGCAGAGCAATAGCTGGAGGACCAGGCAAAGCAGCAGCTGGGTGGAGCAGTTGGTCCCACATTTGCATGTGAATAAACCAAAAAGAACATCTGGGAAGTGAAACAGACCATGCAAACCAGGGCTCCAGCATGGGTAAATAAAGCCTCAAAACCTCTGATTGGAAGAACCTGCGGGGATTGAGGCAGCAGGAAAAACTCCCAGCCTCACAGGAGAGTTCCTCAGAGAGACCCACAGGGTCCTAGAACCTATACTAACCCACTAACCTGGGAATCAGCAAATCAGCACCAGAAAAGCCCAATTTGCTTGTGAGTAGTGGAGGAAATGACTGAAAGCCAGCTGACAGTGGAGCAAGCAGCACTGTTTCCTCTCAGACATCTCTCTCACCTATAGCACCACAACACAGCCAGTGGGTTGACCCACCCTGGCAAATACTTAAGACTCTGCCCCTTATGTAACAGGCATGCCGAGATTATATATATATCCCAAATGAAAGAACAGCTCAAAACTCCAGATAAAGTACAACTAAGTGATGGAGAGATAGCAACCTATCAGATACACAGTTCAAAAAACACTGGTAATCATAATGTTCATGGAAATGGTTGAGTATGGACACAAAATAGAGGAAAAAGTGAAAGCTATGAAAACTGGGATAAAGGAAAATGTACAGGGAACCAACAGTGAAGGGAAGGAAACCAGGACTCAAATCAAGGGTTTGGACCAGTAGAAAGAAATAAACATTCAACCAGAATAGTATGAAGAAACAAGAATTCCAAAAAAAACGAGGAGAGGCTTAGGAACCTCTGGGACAACTTTAAATGTCCCAACATCCAAATCATAGGCATGCCAGAAAGAGAAGAAGAAGAGCTAGAAATTGAAAACATAATGAAGGAGAACTCTCCCAATCTGGCAAAGAAAATAGACTTCTAGGAAGTCCAAAAAGCTCAGAGAGTCCCAAAAAAGTTGGACCCAAGGAAGCACACCAAGGTACATTATAATCACATTACATGAAATGAAAGATAAGAAGAGAATTTTAAAAGCAGCAAGAGAAAAGGAGACAGTTACCTACAAAGGAGTTCCCATAAGACTGTCAGTTGATTTCTCAAAAGAAACCTGCAGGCAAAAAGGGGCTGGAAAGAAGTATTCAAAGTCATGAAAAGCAAGGTTCTACAACCTCTGTTACTCTATCAAGCAAAGCTATCATTTAGAATGGAAGAGCAGATAAAGTGCTTCCCAGATAAGGTCAAAATAAAGGAGTTCATCATCACAAAGCCCTTATTATATGAAATGTTAAAGGGACTTACCTAAGAATAAGAAGGTTATCAAAAATGCAAACAGTAAAATGACAATAAACTCACAACTATCAACAACCAAACCTAAAAAAAATGAACTAAACAAAAATGAACTAAACAAACAATACAATAGGAACCGTTCCACAGAAAGAGATCACATGGAGGGTTATCAATCGGTGTGGAGGGGGAGAAGGGGGAAAAGGTACAGGGAATATGAAGCTAAGAATACACTGGGGAAGGTTAAGAATAGTATAGGAAATGGAGAAGCCAAAGAACTTATATGTACAACCCATGAACATGAACTAATGTGGGGGAATGCTGGTGGGAGGGGGTACAGAGCAGAGGGGAATAAAGGGGGGAAAAATGGGACAACTGTAATAGCATAATCAATAAAATACATTTAAAAAATCTTTAATATTGGGTTGAAAAGCAAAATTTATTCTTTTTTTAAAAATAATGGCTGATATTTCCTCACCTGGATCTTTCAGAATACAATACCAATCTGACCAGGATACAGAACATTTCTGTCACCCCTGAATATTTCCCCACACTCCTTCCCCAAAACCCTCCCAGAAAGATAAACATTATTATGATGTTTTAAATCATCATTTAGTTTTTCCTGTTCTTGAACTCCATATAAGTTGAATCATACAACACTCATTCTTTCATATCTGCCTTCTACAGGTCAGTACAATGTCTTTGAGATTCATCCACATTTTTGTTTTACTAAGTCATACTTTTTATGGTTATATGGTATTCCACTGTATATCTGCAATGTATATACAATTCCATTGTATATAGTTGCAGTGAATATCTCTTATTCATGTCTTTTTGTGGATATATGTCTTCATTTCTCTTGGGCATATGTGGAGATAAAATTGATGAGTCATAAGGTAAACATACATTTACCTTTCACAGTTACTGTTGAATAGTTTTCTAAAGTGGTTTTATCAATTCATATTCTCACCCACTATGAATAAGAGTTCCACATCCTTACCAACACTTGGTAAGTGTTGGTAAAAAGACTATAAGTCTTTTTAATTTGCCTTTCTATGGCTCTTCTGTGATATTTTAAAATCCATCTGCTTTCCATAGTTGTCATAGTGAAAGAAATGCTCTACTGCTACCCACCTCTGTTATATCCTATTCAGAAGTGAAAAGTTCTCATTACTTTTTAAAGTTCTCTTCTGTCTCTTCTACTTGATTCTGAATCAATGGCATCCACCTATCACTCACTCTGTCTTCTGCTACTATGCTTGATATCCCACCAATTTTTCTTTGCCCACTCTGCCTTCTTAGCACACACAATGTTCAGACTTTAAGGGTTTCCTGGTAGCCAACCACCACATGATGAAAGATACAACTTCATCATTCAGCTACTTCCACCACATCTATCCTTCAGTTTCACTGAGATCCCCATCCATTTACTCCCTCTACTTTCACTTCATCAGCTTTCTCACTTCTTCACTTCTTATGCTACTCAGGTTCTATCACCTACTATTTTAATAACACTCCTGCCAACCCCTAACTCTCCTTGTCTATCTATCTTTTCATCAAATCTATTTTATAAAACCCAAGCCATAAATGAACACTAGAATTTGCTTTATTTGCATTTTACCCAATCATCACTTTCAGAGCAAAAAATCTTGTGAACTATTTACTTTTCTTCATTTTCCCACTCGAATCCCTAGTGAACGTCTATCTGACTTTCACCCTCATCAAGTCACCAACATAGTTGTCACTAAGGTCATCATCAGTGATCCCCATGCCACCTACTGCTTCTTGATAGCTTTATTTCTGGAGAATTAAATTAATAAAATAATGCTTAAAATTATAGACGCTTATGACTTATTTAATAGCCAAATCTCCATCTTTCTGGATATGTTCTCTATTACTTGTTATTCATGATAGTTTAGGTATTAAAAGTCTTTGAGCTTTCTTTTCTTTCCCACAGCTGCATTCCTCGGTATTTGTATATAATAGCACTTAACACACTGCACTGTCTCTTAGTTTTACATGTTCACTTCAGTATGTTTTAGCATAATTTACTCAGTTGTTCAGTCTGAGAACCTTGAAACATGTTACCTCCTCTCTTTCCCACACCCCACATATAATCCATCCCCAAATTCTGTCAAATCTACCTTCAGCCAGTGTGCTCACTCTGGCCACTTCACAGCCTCTCCACAGTTAGCCCTGGTCCCAGCTTTCTGTCTGTAATAGCCTCCCAATTGGTCTTCCAGTTTTCACTCTTCTTTCTCATTGTAGCTAGAATGATCTTTTTGTTGTTGTTCTTGTAATGTAATTTTATTTTATTTTTTTCCCATTACCGTTTATTTCCTCATGCACCCTCCTACTCCACAATCACCGCACTGTTGTCCATGATCACAAGTTCTTTCTGTTTTTCTTTTTTCCCTCAACCCCTCCACTGCCTCAACCTCCACCCTCAGGGCTGTCAGCCTGCTCTCTATCTATGACTCTGTCTCAATTTTGCTTGTTATTTAGTTTGTTCATTTTTTAAAAAAGAACTTATAAAACTTACCACCAAAATATAAGCAATCTAATTTAAAAATGGGCAAAAAACCTGAAGAGACCCTTTTCCAAAGATGACATTCAGAGGGCCGATTGACATATGAAAAGATGCTCATGTTACTAATCATCAGAGAAATGCAAATTAAAACCACAATGAGATATCACCACATACCTGTCAGAGTGGCTATCATCAATAAATCAATAAACAATGTTGGTGAAGATGCAGAGAAAAAGGAGCCCTTGTGCACCGTTGGTGGGAATGCAGTTCAGTGTAATCACAATGGAAAGCAGTTTCAATTACCTCAAAAAATTAAAAATGGAACTGCCTTTTGACCCAGTGATTCCACTTTTTGAAATTTACTCAAAGAAATCCAAAACACTAATTCTAGAGAATATATATACGTCTATGTTCATTGCAACATTATTCACAACAGCCAAGATACAGATGCAGCCCAAGTACCCATCAATAGATGAGTGGATAAAACAACTATGTGACATTTATACAATCGAATACTACTTGGCCATAAACAAGAAGAAAATTTTACCCTTTGAGACAGCATGGATAGACTTGAGAATATTATGCTAAATGAAATAAGCCAGTCAGAGAAAAAACAAGTACCATATGATTTGACTTATAAATAGAATCAATTTTTTTAATTTTAAATATAACTTAGTTATTGCTACTCTTCTACTTGTAACCTTCCAGTGGATACTCCATTTTGCACATTAGGAGAAAAAACCCCAACCTCCATAACATAGCCTAAAAGGTCCTATATGACGCTACCACCCCATCATCTTGGTGACCCATCTCCCAATTCCTTGCTTACTAATCACCAGGCACACCAACCTCCTTGGCCTTCCTCAAACACATGAAGTCAAGCTTTAGTTATTACTCTCCACTGGGACACTCTCCGCCAGATACGGCTGCATATCTGCATGGCAGCTTCCTTCATTTCATTTAAGTCTTTCTCAAATGTGACCTCCCTGGGAAGGCTCGCCCTAAAGTAGATCCTATTGATAGTGATGTAGGTCTCATTACTCTCCATCCTGCATCCTACTTTTTCTGTATGGATCTTATCGCTACCTGAATTATTCTATTATTTGTTAATGGATTGTTTCCCCAACTAGAATGGCTGCTGCCTTGAGGCCTGAACTTCGTTTTGTTCTCATGTGTATGCCCAGGATGTAGAACAATAATGGTCCAACAAATAAATAAATTTCTTCAGGCAACGAACTATGTTTTTCTCTATCTCCATTACCTAGACTAAATCTGGGAAATGGAAACTCAATAAACATCTGTAAAGTACCTCCAGAAACTTCTTTTTAATGATTCTGGACTAAAGTACCTTAGCTGTGTGTTGTCTGTTGATGTAAGGAGAGAAATTTCTCAGAGATTCACAGAACCATCGGTGGGCTGCTCTAGGGATACATTCTCCCACTGAAATTGGATGCAAAACTTTTTGTGTGCATTTTTGTGGGGAGAGGGTCCATAGTTCCCATCCTACCCTCATAAGACCCCTGACCCCTGTGCAGAACCCCTGAGAACCATAGCCTTGGATCGGCTTTACTGCTAAGATAGTTTCCATAGCGATCTGGCAGATTACCTTCTCCACCAACTCCCATTCACAACAGATTTCCCTTCCATTTTAGAACTCTCACTTCAGAGCCCTCTGACATTTCAGTATTTTTAAAGCTGATTTTATAAGGATGGGAAGAATATGCTATGTTAAAACATGGATATGTCATGATCTCCGCTGAATGACTACAATTCTCAAAGCAGTAGGGTGCAAGAAAGTACACTTAAACAACAACCATAGTATGTACTTTTCATTCTTCAAGGGTTTAGAAAACACTTCAGTATTTTGCCATCCTCATTAAGGAAAAGGTGATCTGGTGTCTGAGGAGCTTGAAGCGCAGACTGAGACCGTGAGTCTTTGCACTGAAGGGCTGTCGGAGGAGGAGGAGCACTGACGTTTGGCAGAGAGGGGAAGCTTGGCATGGCATTTGTTCCTCCTGCGGAGCACACAGCATTATAGCAATTCTTTATTTTAAAAGGCACTGAGAATAAAATGATAGCTCTAATGCAACTAAATAAATAATACTGCATCGTAATTACACATCCCATCTGCTTTCCTGTGAGAAAAAATCAGTCACCAACAAGCTGGTTGTGAAATTACAATTTCACACTGAGCAAAATAAATGATGAACCAAAATTATTTACAAAGAGAAAAAGAGAAAGGGCAACCATTTTGGTTTAGCTGTGAATTTCAAGCTCAGTCAATTAGAGAAGCCATACGCTTATAGGGACACTTTATATGTCTGTGGAGAAAACAAGACTGTCTAGAACAGTGCTGTCCGACAGGACTCTGGTGATGGAAACGCTGATTCTGCATTCTCCAGTGGCAGTCACAGCCACAGGTGACACTTGAGCACTTGAAGTGTGACTAATGTGACTAAGAAACTGATTTTTTATTTTTCAATTGTTAATGTTAATTAACATAAGTTTAATTATTATAAATTTAAATTTAAATAATCACATGTGGCTAGTTACTGGATTAGCACAAGTCTAAAGAACACAAAGTCACAAAATTGAATGGAGTGACAAGTACATAAATCATGACAGCTAAATGACTTTTATGGTTCTGGTAAGTCCAAGTAAAAGGCTTTTTGATTTTTATTGGAAGGTATGGACCACATCACTGGTCTCAGACCATGAGGAACCAATTACACAGGAAAAGAGGAACAGATACAGAAGGAAGTAGACTGCACCACTCTAGTAAGAACTTTTAGTAGAGACTACATAGCAGTTAAAATATGCTAAAAAGTGTGAAAGTTAAAATGAAAACAGCTAGTTTGTTTGGCCTCTAGTTTGCTTTACAACATGATTAATGGTAACAATAATTTAGAGCAAGATGAGCAAGCTGATAACTATTTATGCAAGTTTGTATATGTGTATTACTTATTAATTTATAATATATTTCTTTCTTTGTTTTATAAAATAAAATAAAAGATTTTATTTATTTGTAGACAGAGGGGAAGGGTAGGAGAAAGAGAGGGAGAAAAACACCAACGTGGGTGCCTCACACGCCCTGCAAGTGGACCTGGCCGGCAACCCAGGCATGTGCCCCGACTGGGAATCAAAGCAGCGACCCTCTGGTTCACAGGCCAGTGCTCAATCCACTGAGCCACACCAGCCAGGGATTTACTATATTTCTTATCCATGGTGGTTTATCTGTGATGAGGGAGAAAGATTGGAAAACAAGTCCCCAAGATGCTTTCTTTCTAGAAAAAAGTCTGTGGCAGTTTCAGGAGTCTCTGACAAAGAGTTAAAGGTTGAGTTGTGAGGCTGATAAAGAAGGTTCTGAAAAAATGAGCCCCAGGAGACATCCCAGTCTTCCAAAGAACTGGGTTTGGTTGCCCAGGTGAGGGAGCAGGTTCTGCTATTGTGTGTTGCTCTGATTCAATACTCACCAGGCTGAGATCCCCATAAGCACCTTACTAGGGAGAGAAGTTGCTGACCCATTAACACAAATGTTCAGTTGATACTTAATCATTGATATTCCAGAGCCAGGTCGTAGTCCCTTGTGAGGTTAGATACTGTGATTTACCCACTGAAGCTCAATTGCCTCTGAAATACTAAGAATAAATGTGCCATGCTCTTAAACTCAGAGATCTGACCATGAACCATGATGGTTACAAACTAGGACTCCAGGTATTTCAGTGATCACCTGCTTCCTTCTGTAGTTCTGCAAAAGGAGGGACAGAGTCCTTAACTATGTCATTAATGATAACAGCACTAAGTTCCTAACTGGTGCCAGGTACTGTTCTAAGCTTCCTGTACTGATCTAACCTTCCCTCACTCCTATGAGTGGTTATCAAGTGGATATTCTGTGAAGTGCATAGCCTTACATCCTCAGTGGGTACACAGAGGTTAAGAAATTTGCCTCAGATCATGGATGGTGGGTGATGGATGGAGTGAGAATTCAGACTCTGGCAGTTAACTCCAGAGCCTTACTCTTAGTTGCTGAATATCTTGCCTTATACTAAACATTGCCTTCTAAGGTCATTTCTGCTAGTAATTTTTAATGCAATCATTCCGCAGGAAGTTTGCCTTGTGTTACAGCATCATGAACGGACTTTCAGTCAGACATGGGAATACTTGGGGCAGGCAGAATATAGTTGTATTGGTTGTTTAAGCCATATCTTCCTATAGCCATCTTCTTAGCTAGTGTTCCTTTTTGTGAGAAGGAATGGAGATCAGAAAACCATATATGCATGTATTCTTGTGTGTTCTGACAAGAAGAATATTAAGAAAAACAAAGAGAGCTTTTTGTTTTAACTGTATACCAAACATCCTTCTCTCTGTCTCTTTTATTACCCATTTTAACCAACAGAGGAAAGACTAATGAAAATAAAAATCTCTGACATCCACTAGAATGTTCGTGGCTGCACAATTTATAATATCCCAAATGGGAAACCACTCAAAATGCTTGTCAGTGCTAGAATGAACAAGTAAACGGAGGTATTTTCATACATGGAAATGTTATACAGCAATAAAAAATCATAATTATACACAACAGTATGGCTAAACCTCAAAAATGCACTGTTGAACAGAAATCAGGCAAAAGGGAATACACCTTATGCTTCCATTTACATGTTTCAAATACTGGTCCCACCACATGATGATATTGGAGTCCTTGGGGGTCCAGAGGGGTTTCTGGGGGACTGCTCATGTCTTGTTTGTTTTGTTTTGTCTTGTTTGTCTTGTTTTGTCTTGTTTGTCTTGTTGTCATGTATGTCTTGTTTTTTGATCTGGGTGCTGGTTACCTGGGTGTGTTCATTGTGCAAAAACTAAGTGAGCTGTAACTTTTTGTGCACGTTTCTGTATGTGCATTATGCTTCCATAAAAAGTTCATAAATGGGAGCAAAATAGAAATCTTTGGAAGCAATGCTTTCAGGAAATATATAAATGTAAAACTGCCATTAGTTGATACAAAAAACTTATTTTCTCAAGCAGTTATGTATCCCTTTTTTAAATCAGGTTTTCATTTATAATTTGTACATCAAACCCTGCCTAGACTTTGAAGATGTATACCTTGTAACACATTCCAACTTCAGATACCTTAAATTGTAATATACTGTTTTAAAGTACTAGAATTTACAAGATAGAAGAGTGATTAGATATTTTAATAGTACTCTGTCAACTTTTTAGCAAAAAGTCTGAATAGGGGAAAGGCGGAGAGACCCTTGGGAAAAGTAGTAGGCCGGGGCCATTGGTAATTGCCAAGCTGCCTTGGGCTGCTGTGAACTGAGGAGGCGGAGCTAGACTTTGTTGACACTAGGACTGGGATGGTCTCTCAAGTCTCCATGTGTCTCCCCAAGGATCAGGATACAGAGGACAATAGCAGGGAGACATGATAAAATTACAAAAAGTATGTTAGACAAATATATCCACTCATTAATAGTCTCTTAATTCTAACTTGAATCAGAAAGTGTTTGTCATCAAGTATTGTGTTCATGAGTCCACTTTCTAGTAATAATATGGCAATATTGCCCTTTTGCAGCAAAGACAGGTAATGCAAAACCAGAATGCACTAAAAAATATGAGAATTTATAATGTTTTAAAATTATGTCAAAAGGAGAGCAGCCAGGCTGATAAAATATGTCGGGATACCACAGTGACCTTCTCTGCAAAGCTTTCTTAGACCTGAGCAGACAGGGGCTTCCAAGTGCATTGAAGTGCATATGTAAGTAGTTACATTGTGTGTGTGTGTGTGTGTGTGTGTGTGTGTGTGTGTAGAAGAGTCTAAAGGATTCCATGGTTTAAATCTTAGTTACTGAGTGTTAACTATGTGCCAGGCACCAAGAACTTTATTGTGTTTTATTTCATTTTTACAATAACTCATATAAAAACCAATATGAGTTGGACGTTACAATTCTCATTGAAGACATGAAGAAAAACTGAAATAATTTGTCCAAATTCGGCAACTTCATTAAACACACACACAGTTTTTGAGAGGCGGGGCTCGAATCTGTAACCATGACGCCCCAGTGCTGGAGGGAGGTTCCTACACTCAGCTCAGTTTCCTTCAAACTGTCAAGTCCAGTGAGTTGACTACATGGTACTTATATTTTTCCATTCATGTTTGATTTGAAGAAAATCACACCACATGTCTTTCAAAACAACTTTCTAAACTGAAAATTCCCCAAGGTCAATTTTTATTTTAAACACAACATTTCAGTAATTCAAAAAAATGTAAAGAGAGAAGATAAAAACATGCTTTTAAGAGAAAGCAATAGGGCTTTGTTATAAGAAATGTATTACTTCAGCATTTGGAATAGAAAATGATGATGGGCCCAGACTTCTTTATCCACAGAACTGGAGAACACATCTGATGTCCAAAGGGTTACCTTCCAACAACCTTGTGTATATGTCTAACAACCACAGCATAACTTCCAGTTAACTCAGAAAATGCACTTGGGTAATTAACATTAATGATAGACTGACAAATGTAAAGTATTTAAAAGAACAAACCAAAACTATTTATTCATTAACTTGGCTTATAAACATGCCATCCACATACTGGAAAAGCTAATAATCGTTCTCTAATTGTGCTAATTATGTAATGACAATGTTGTAAATGTTTGTTTATATTATGTTATATTTCTCTGACTCATCTTATCATTAGTCAGACTTTGGACTTCTGCCACTGTGTACTCATGTGTACACTGGTACATGCCAAACTGTTTGAACAATTTATTTTTAAAGCTGGTTGTTAATGTGCTACTAGTATTCAAATCAGAAACTTACCACATCCTTAGGAGGAGGTTCTGCTTTCTTCTTCATCTTTTTACCCATTCTGCAAAAAGATGCAATAAATGGTTAAAGTGTCATTTACATATTTATATATATACAAACTCCTCAGTTACTTATGTCCTTAGGAAGTTTATTTCCTTTAAATTTTATCTAAAAATACTATGTGATGCGTGCAGAAATTACTGCACATGTATAAATATGTTACCTACCTCCCTATCCAAGCCATAATTTTAAAGTAACTGATTGATAAGACTTTTGGGTATTAGTCCTGGCTTCCAGTTTGGAAAGGAAGAGAATATGTTAGTGACATGACTTTGACCTTTTCACTTACCATGCTGATTGCTCAACTTATGTAGGGCTTGGGAGATGAAGTCCAAGTTATCTTGAGAGCTGCAAGAATGTTTTGCCACAAAAAGCGGGAATTTTTGTCTGCTTTCTTGCATCGAGCCATCCCAAGCACCTAGAAGAGTGTCTGGTGCATAGTAGATATTCAGCATTCATAAAACTAACTAACTCTGCTTTTCCTGGGAGTAAGGATTTTGTGAATTATACCCAAGATCTACCAACCCCAGATAAACATTCATGTCATTTTCCCAGATAACAAACTTTTCTCTAACATAATCTATTGCTTAATGAAAAGTAATTAAGAGTACAGAGAAATGCACTCTTAGGAAATCACAATTACTCCTTGCAACACCCTTTCCTACCTGCCCTCATGTGTCCATGCCTATGTGGAAAAAAACTCAAAGAAATAGTAAACATAGTTGGTATACTACAGAGGAATAACTCCACTTGGGTATAGAAAACATTCCAAGACATTGGTGGCTGTCAGAATAACCCTAAAAATCTTTCAGATTTTCTCCAGAGAGAACATGTGAGATTATGTTTGTCATTAGGCAATGTCTGATATTACTTTCCAGTTTCAAGGATATTACTACAGTCTCAAGACAAATCCCAAGAAAAAGAAAATCCCTGGAGAGAGTCCACAGTGCCAGGGTCAGTTCAGATCACTTGTCAAGGGAGAGAAGCAGCTCTTGGCATTAGAGACACTGACTAGAACTTATGACATATGTTAAAAAGCCACATGTTCACAGAAACCCACGGGGACTTCTGAAAGACATCTACTTCAGGTCCCAAACTTCAGGTTACATAACTTTTGAGATCTTTGATGGCCTGGGAAAGCTTACTTATCCAATGTATTAAGAAGTCAAAATGTATCCACATCTCCCATTATTTATAATTTTCACCATAAATAGTTTTAAAACATTGTGGTTGAAACCTCTCAGCAATCAGGTGCTTAAAAAGCACACCAGACTTCCAGCCAAGATGGAGGCGTAGGTGGAAATACTGTGCCTCCTCACACAGCCAAAATTAGAAACAACAAAGATTTAAAAACAAAAACACAATAAAACAGACAGAAAATTGAAGTGTACGGAAGTCCAACAACCATTCAACCAGACTGGTAAGAGGAGTGGAGTTGATAGCAGGTAGAGGGGGGTCATGGCAGGAAAAGGTGGTGGCTGGCAGCCCCAGCGCACAGGAGGCGTGAGTCTAGCAGACCCTGGGTGTGGGGAGGAAACAAGCAGACCCAGTGAGGCATGCAAGGCAGTTAGCTGACTGTGGTCACACATTCGCACGCAGATGAACCAGGCAAAAATGGGCAGTGAGACAGACCGTACAACCCAGGGCCCCAGCGCCACAAAATAAAGCCTAAAAGCACCGATTTAAAAGGTACCAGGAGAGACTACCAGCCTCACAGGAGAGTTGGTTAGAGAGACCCACAGGGTCCTAGAACATACACAAGCCCACCCACCCAGGAACCAGCACCAGAAGAGCCCAATTTGCTTATGGGAAGCGGCAGAGGGGACTGAAATCCAAGAGAGAGTGGAGCAAGCACCATTGTTCCCTCTCTGACCCCCTCCCCCCCCACACATACAGCATCACAACCCAGCAACTGGGGTGACCCACCCTGGTGAAACCTAAGGCTCCACCACTCATACATAATAGGCACAACCTGGCCAAAAAATTATGGCTCGAACAGAAGAACAAATCAAAGCCCCAGAGCCAATACTTTAAAGCGACCAAGAGATAGCCAACTTATCAGATGTACAGTTCAAAACACTGGTGATCAGGATGCTCACAGAATGGGTTGATTTTGGTCACAAATTAGATTTAAAAAAATGAAGGCTACACTAAGAGAAATGAAGGAAAATGCACAGGGATCCAATAGTGATGGAAAGAAAACTGGGACTCAAATAAATGGTGTGGACCAGAAGGAAGAAAGAAACAACCAAACAGAAAAGAATGAAGAAATAAGAATTCAAAAAAATGAGGAGAGGCTTAGGAACCTCCAGGACATCTTTAAACATTCCAACGTCCAAATTATATGGGTACCAGAAGGAGAAGAGGAAGAGCAACAAGTGAAAAACTTATTTGAGCAAATAATAAAGGAGAACATCTCTCCAAGCTGGCAAAGGAAATAGACTTCCAGGAAGTCCAGAAAGCTCAGAGAGTCCCAAAGAAGGTAGACCCAAGGAGGAACACACCAAGGCACATCATAATTACATTAATCAAGATTAAAGTAAAGGAGAGAATCTTAGAAGCAGCAAGAGAAAAGGAGACAGCTACAAAGGAGTTCCCATCAGACTTTCAGCTGATTTCTCAAAAGAGACCTTACAAGCAAGAAGGGGCTGGAAAGAAGTATTCCAAGTCATGAAAGGCAAGGACCTACATCCAAGATTGCTCTATCCAGCAAAGCTATCATTTAGAATGGAAGGGCAGATAAAGTACTTCTCAGACAAGGTCAAGTTAAAGGATTTCATCATCACAAGCCCTTATTATATGAAATGTTAAAAGGTCTTATTTAAGAAAAAGAAGATAAAAAACACGTACAGTAAAATGAAAGCAAACTCACAATTAATAACACCCACACCTAAAACAAAAACAAAAACAAACTAGGCAAACAACTAGAACAGGAACAGAACCACAGAAGTGGAGATCGCATGGAGGGTTATCAACAGGGGAATGGGAGGAGGAGAGAGGGGGAAAAGGCACAGAGAATAAGTAGCATAGATGGTAGGTAGAAAATAGGGGGAGGGTAAGAATAGTATGGGAAATGTAGAAGCTAAAGAACTTGTGACACATGGACATGAACTAAAGGGGAGAATGTGGGGGGAGGGGGGAGCAGGGTGGAGAGGAATGAAAGGGGGGAAATGGGACAACTGTAATGGCATCATCAATAAAATATATATTCTTTAAAAAGCACACCAGCCATAGACATTTTGCCCATAATATATCAAGCAAACAGAAACTATTTTGGACAAATGAAAGGCTATCCTATGATTGACCCCTAGAAAAAGAGATTTCATATCTCTTAATAACCAGTTCTGAAATACAACAGTCTTAAATTTAACAAAAGAACTCCTTGTGGATATTTGAGAAGCAATTAAATCACACCAGCATCAAGTTGCTTCAAGACCTCTGATTTTCATTCAGGAAACTGTTTTTCCTATTTCAGCACAGTGGTTTTGAGTAACTGCAGATTGAAGAGGGCAGACGTTGGAGGGTCCAAACATACAGGATCACAGTGATGCAGCTGGTCCTGGGCTCTGCTGTGAAGCAGGAAGTGTTCAGTTTGTGTCTTACTCACCGTATGGGTGTGATTGTTAACCAGGGAGGAAGTATACAGCTGGCACAGGCCAGGGACAAGGAGCCTTTGAGATGACCCTAATGATTAAAAAAATTGTACACCCATTTCACTTAAAACGAACATGAGACAATTAAGTTACCTTATACTAATTTACTCTTTGAAGATTTTCCTTTAACGCTACAGAGATGTTGAATTAAGAAGATAAATCCCTTTGACTTTCTGAAGCAAAAGACACCTGTTTCCCCTATTTTACCACCTGTCTTGATTTCTTTTATTGCACTAAAATATACATAAAACTTACCATTTTCACCATTTTTAAAAAAATATTTTATTTTTATTTTCAGAGAGGGGAAGGGAGGGAGAAAGAGAAGGATTGGAACATGAATGTGAGACAGAAACATCTGGCATGTGCCCTGACTGGGAATCGAACCAGCAACCTTTTGGTTCACAGGCCAGCACTCAATCCACTGAGCCACACCAGCCAGGGCCATTTTTGCCATTTTTAAGTGTACCACTTTATACAGGTAATACACTTCACTATAGAGAATTTGTAAAAGCCAAGAAGGGCACACGGAATAAAACAAATCACTTAGAAATAAGTTCTGGGAGAAAACAGTATTTTGATATAGTTCCTTTTGTGCGTGAGTTTTCTACAGTGACTTTACCATCCTCCCTGGATTTCTATTCCCTGTTCTCCCCTTCCTGGGACCATTCTCCTAATAAAGTCTTAAATTGATGAACGGATTCTAAAATTTCAGTCTCCATTTATTGCTCCAGTCATCTCCAATGGACCAGCATATCACGTCATTTAAAACGATATTTAAAAATCCACTATGCATCCAGCCCGTCTCCTATTGTTAAGAAGTTGTTTCCAATTTTATGAAATAACGGACAAGACAGCAAGGAACTTTAGACATAAACGAGAGAATCCTTAGGCATAAAAATCTTCATCCACATTCTCAACTGTTTCTTTAGGATAAATCCCCAGCTGCAGAATAACTAAAAGTTTCAACCTCTTCGCATTGGGTATGAAAACGAGTCAGCTTTAAACTTGCAGCTTCTTGACTATTGAAGAGGAAGCACAATTTTTTTTCATGAGTTTATTGACTATTCGTATTTCTCCTTCCTGAACTTTCAGCCTCGGCGATCTTAAATAGTTGCTAACGCGGAGATTTATTTTGAGAAGATTTGCAGGGGAGGAGGAGAGCTAGAGCAGACCCACTTCCTGAGTCAAGTATCTGAATCTGAACCCCTCGCCCTGCTTCTCGGGGTCTCAGTCCTGCTGCTTGTGACACGGGAGCTTACGAATCCCACCCCTACCCCGGCCTAAGCAGAGGTGACCACTAGCTGCCCCTGATGTCCCCACCCGCGCGGCACCTCCTCCGTCCCCAAGTTTAGCTGGGACCTCTGCCCTGGGCCTCTCCACCCCGCCCACCTGCATTTCCCGAGCTGCGGCTCCGCAGACCTAATGAACAGCCACCTCCACGGAGGCCGGAGCCCGGGCTCCTTTCCCAGCCCAGCCGCGGTCCCGGGTTGCTAGGCGACACGGGCGCGCCTGAGCACCGCGGGCACGCGCCTCGCCGGGCCAGAGAAGCGCGCCCCGGCGGCCCCACGCGCCCATTGTTCCGCCGGGATCGCGGTCGCTACCTGCGTTATCCTTAGATTCCAGAGAGTCCCCTGAATTGGGGCTGAATAGACACTGGAACCTCCTCCGAGCCTCTGAGGTCCACCCCAGGTGAAAACTGGGAACCGGGAGGCCGTGCGGCTCGGATTCCGGCGGAGGGCTGGCTCCGGACCCGCAGACCCCGAGAAGCTCGGTGCGCTCCCCACTGCGGACCCCAGTCGGGGTCTCGGTGCAGGCCGCTCCCAACCCCCGCGCTGCCCGGACTTCGCTCAGCTGCAGACCTCGTTGCCCACCTTTCCTAGGGTATCCAGTCTTTCCCCACAAAATCTATTCCTTCCGTTCCAAACTTCCTCTTCTTCCCTCGTTTCTTTCCTTGTTCTGCCATTACTTTTCTTCCCAAACGCCTTGAACCTCAGTTTCCCTTCCTCCTCCAGCAACTCCAATCAACGCTTGAGTCAGTTGATCATCAATATTTTGTCCTCTGTCTTGCCCCCTGTGATACATGCTTTCAGTCACCCCAATCCAGAGCCTCCTAACTAACGACTACAATTTCTCTCTGCTTCCAGTTCTTTCTACGGACCACAGACAGATCAGCGGTCCAGAAATCTTTGCTCTAGTGTGTCACTTCCCTGCTCAAACTTCACTGGCTTCCTAAAATATGCTCTAAACTCATTAGCCTGGTGTTCAAAGCTGCCTGCCCATCCCTATTCTTTTCGTGCGGCTTATTTCCCACCACACAGGCCCCAAAGAAACTTACTGTTCCCCCCCCAATTTTTCCATATTTCCTCCTCTCGATGTTTGTTCACTCTGTTCATCTATTCAACAAATATTTATTAAGCGGTTACTATTTGCAGGTCATGTGTAACTCTTGGAATGTTCTTTCATTTCTACTTAATTAAGCTCAGATCAGGGGCTTAAGCTTTATAAAACATTCTTTGATTGACTTTTGCAAAAAATCTCTCCCTACTGTGAACCCCTCTGACACTCTCCATCTCCCACCTGCTCCCGTTGGTCCTCCAACCCTAAGAGTGTTTGATGGTTTTTACAGCTGCTACTTTTCATCCCTTTATGTCTCCTCTCGCCTTTTAAACTACCTGATAAATTTAGCAATTGTTTGTCTTAAATTTTCTACAGTCAGATAACATATGATTTCTGTCTCCCGATTGGACCTTGAATATTACATCCCTGGATCTCAACTTCTCTTCCTCTTTCCTAGGCCTTTGCCCTTCAGTGTATGTGACATCTCTACTATGCCTTATGCAAAACAAAACAAAGGAACAAAACAACAAACGAATAACAAAATAAACCTCCTTTGGTCTTGTAACTCCTCCTAGCTATCATTATTTTTCTTTTTCTCTTCTTGACCATGACTTTCCAAAAAAGTAGCCTCTCATTCACTCTTCAGACTATAGTCATCTGGTTTGTTCCCCACCACTAACATTACCCAAATCCATTGGCTGTTTCTTAGTCTTTATCTTCCTTGACATCACTGCTGCATATAACACTCAGGGTGGTACCTCATTTTTGAAACACCGTCCTTGGTTTCCTTGATACTATTTGCTCTTGACCTCCTAACTTTCCTGACTATTATTTAAGGTCTTTCTTTACACCATCTTAAATGATATTTTCCAGGGATCTGTCCCGGCTCTCTTTGCATACTATATGCTTTTCTAGGGTGATCTTTTTCAGAGTTGTGATTTCACTGTCATATATTCAGCTCCAAATCAGATTCCAGTACTGAGCTCTAGGCCTTATGTATCCATCCCCTTACTGGACACCTCCACCTGGATGTTCACAGGCCCCTCAAATATCAACATTACTTGCCTTAACTCATCACTTTCCCAATGTAAACATGTGTTCTATGAATCGAGGAGTACTACCATCTACCTAGATACCTACACATGAAGTCTGACACCCATCCTAGAACGGTTCTCCTTCATATACACTCAGTTGTTGGATTCCCCAAAGTCTCTTGAATTTATTTTGTCCTTTCCATTCCCATAGCCCTTGCATAAAATGTCACCATCTCCTCCCTAAATTCATCTAGCAAGCCTTCTGACAGGTCTCCCATCTTCCACCTTCGTGCAAGTTCCAGTCCATATTCTCCAGGATGATCAGTTATTTTTATAATGTTTCTTTCTTTTCTGGCTTCCAACTGCTCCACTATATATATATATAAATAAGATGCAACAAGATTCTTTTTTATTATTGATTTTAGAGAGAGAGAGAGAGAGGGAGGGAGGGAGGGAGGAAGAAAAAGAGAAACATTGATTTATTTGTTGTTACACTTATTTATGCATCCATCAGTTGTCCCTGATATGTGCCCTGACGGGGGATGAACCTGAAGCCTTGGCATATCAGGATGATGCTCTAACCAGCTGAGCTGTCCAGCCAGGGCCACAACAAGATTCTTAAATTGGCATTCAAGACCTTGTTCTGGCTTACTCCACACTACTGCAATAGCTTCTCTAATTACTAAAATAAATTAGCAAATAGCTCAAAATTCTCCAAGTACACCATGACATTTAATGCCCTTTGCTCCCTTAATGGCTCTAAGAACCACCTATAGGTCTTTCAAATTTTATTTTAGTCATGATTTTGTCCAGAAAGTTTTCACTAGACACTTTAGACGTAGGGAAACATTTCTCAGTTCACACCGTCACTGTACATTACGCAGGCTCTATTTCTGCTGTTTCCACACGGTATTGTAACTTATTTCTATGTGTCTTCCGGATTAAGTTGCTAAATGTTCTTCAAATAATTAACATTTATTGAATTGTCTTTTTGAGCCAGGCAAATATGAAGTGGTTAAAGTGCATCATTAATTCCCCTCATAGCCTTATGAGGGATGAGTGAAATAATTGACATAAGGTCACCTGCTAATAACTGGCAGGGGCAGAACTTGAACCAAGGTCAGCTTGACTCATAGCCATGTTCTGACCCAATACATTGTATAAACCCATCCTGAAAACACAGTGAAAAAACAAATTGTAAAGAGCTTTCATGAAATCATTAAAACTGCTGTTTTGATTTTTTTCACAGCCTTTACTGCAAGTGTCTGTTTATTTTTTTTTTTGGTCTGATTTTTTTTTACCATGCACAGTTGGATGACTTTTGACAAACGTGTGGAGTTGTGTGACCACAACCACATGAATGTACAGAGCATTCCCATCATGCCCCTTTGAAGTCAAACCTCTCCCTCTACCCCACTTCCCTGGGAACAACTGATCTTTTTGTTCTGTTTTGCCTTTTGTAGAATGCCTGGTACACGGAACCACATAACATGCTGCTGCCTTTTGTGTTGCTTCTTTAGTTTAGCATAATGCTTGTGAGATTTTCCCTGCTGCTTGTCTCTTGATTGCAAATAGTATTGCACTACATGGATGTACATCTCTTCGCTGGTTGATGGACATTTGGGTTCTTTCCAACTTTGGACTGTTACAAATGAATCTGCCCTAAACATTTATACACAGGGTTTTGTATGAACATATGTTTCTCCCTCCTCAGGAAAATACCCAAGATTGGAATTTCTGTGTCTTATGCCATGTGTATATTTAATGTTTTGAGAACTTGTCAAACTGTTTTCCAAAGGAACTATACTCTGTGTGCCTTCTCATCAGCAATAAGTGAGAGATGGAGATGCAATTGCTTCATATGCTCTACAACACTTGATAGTGTCAGTCCTTTTAATTCTAGTGGGTGTGTAGTGGTATCTCCATCTGGCTTTCACTTGCATTGATGACTAATGCTGAGCTCATTCTCTGTACTTGTTAACCATTTCTATATTTACTTTTGTGAACATGTGTTCCAATATCTTTTCTACTTTGAATTGAATTGTTTGTCTTGCTACTATTGAGTTATAAGAGTTCTCTAAATATTCTGGGTGTAGATCATTTATCATATATACATATGTAATGTGAAAATGTTTTCTGCAGTATATGCTTAATTTTATTACCTAAAATTGTCTTCAAAGACCAGAAGCTTTCAATTTTCATGAAGTCCAATTAATTCCTTTCTTTAAAGGTTAGATTTTTGTGTTGGTTTTGCCCTAAGAAATTTTTGACTCCTCCTCCACAAAAAAGAAAAATTAAAATAAAGAGCTTTTCACCCACTCAGTGTGGCTCATTTGGTTGGGCATCAACCCATGGACCGAAGGGTCGTCCAGTTGGATTCCCCACAGGGGTGAACGCTGCATTTCAGATTTGGTCCCTCGCTCACATTGATGTTTCTCTCCTTCTCTTTCTCCCTCCGTTCCCCTCTCTGTAAAATAAAACAATAGCTTCCCTTATGTTTTGTTTTAGAAGTCTTATCATTTTGACTCTTACATTTAGATATGTGATCTATTTCAAGTTGATTTTTGTAAATAGTACTAGATAGGGATAGAAGGTAATATATTTGTATATGGATCTTCAAATGTTTCAGTACCACTTGAAGAAAATCTTTTGAATTACTTTGGCATCTTTGTCAAAAATAAATGAACCCTTTATATACAGGTCTATCTCTGGACTCTAGTCTGTTCTCTTGATAAGTATATCTATCCGTATACTAACACCACAATCTCTTGATTATTGTGACTTTACAGTGTGTTTTGGCATCAGGCAACATGAGTCCTTTAAATATTTTCTTTTTTCAATTTGCATTGAGCATTTTAAGTCCTTTGCAGGTTCTAAAATTAGCTTAGCACTTGCTGCTAAAAAATCTGTTAAAATTTGGGGATTTTATTGAATCTATAGATAAATTTGGAGAGAATTGACAACTTTAACAATATTGAGTCTTCCTGTTCATGCATATGATAGCTATCTCCATCTATTTGGGTATTTAAAAATTTCTCTCTGCATGTATAGGTCTTATACTTATGTTTTTAAAAAACCTGTATCTGAGTATTTATGGGTTTTTGATGCTACTGTAAAAAAGTACTTTTAAATTTCAATTTCTAAATCATCATTTCTCATATAAATAAATACATGTGATTTTTACACATACTGCAACTTTGTTAGGCTCATATTTTAGTTCCATTAAGGTTTTTTTTTTTTTGGTAGATTCACTAGCACTTTTGAAATAGATGTTCATGTAATCCAAAAACAAAAATATTTTTATTCTATCCTTTCCAGTCTGAATGTCCTTTTTTTTTTCTAGGCCTATTGCACCAGATAAAACCTCCGGTACAATGATGAATAGAAGTGGTATAAGCAGACATTTTTGCCTTGTGCCAAATATTGGGGAGAAATCACTGTCTTTACCATGAACTGTAAGGTTTTCTTATAAATGCCCTTTATCAGGTTGAGAATGTTTCCTACTACTCCTAATTTTGCTGGTGGGTTTTTTTTATGAATAAGAAAAATCTGTCATTTTTCTCAGATTATTTAGATGATCATATGGTTTTTCTTTTTCAGTCTATTAACATGTAGCATTGCATGAAACTATTTTTAAATGTTGAACCAACCTTGCATTCCTGGAACATACTCTATTTGGTCATTATGTATTATCCATCTACATAAAACTGAATTTGATTTGGTGATATCCCTTAAGGATTTTGCATCTATATCTGTGAGGGATATTGGTCTGTAATTTTTTCATTGTCATATTTTTGTCCCATTTTGGTAACTGGATAATGCTCGTTTTATAAAATAAATTGAGAAATGTTTCTTCTCTTTCAATTTTCTGGAAGTGTTTATGTAGAATTGGTGACATTACTCCCTTATAATTTATCACTGAAGCTATCTAAGCCAGGAATATTTTCTGTGGGAAGGTTTTTAAGAATAACCTTTTTTAAAAAATGATTTTATTTATTTATTTTTAGAGAGGGGAAGGGAGGGAGAAAGAGGGCAAGAGAAACATCAGTGTGTGGTCGCCTATTGCACGCCCTCCACTGGGGACCTGGCCTGCAACCCAGGCATGTGCCCTGACTGAGAATCAAACTGGCGACCCTTTGGTTCACAGACAGGCCAGCACTCAATCCACTGGGCCACACCAGCCGAGACTAAGTATAAACTTTTTAAACATAGATACACAGCTATTCAGATTATTTCTTTTGAGTGACCTTTGGTAGTGTTTGTAATTAAAGGATTTGCCCACTATAAATGACTTGCTAAATTTATTAATATACTTTTTTCATAATATTTCTTATTGTTTTAACTTCTGTAGTATCTATATTGATGTTCCGTCTTTCATTCTTGATGTTGCTACTTTGAAAATTGATTTAAAATGATACATTTATACAAAAACCTGCATGTGAAAGTTCATAGCAGTTTTATTTGTAATCTTGGAAGCAACCAAGAAGTCTTTCAATAAATGATTGAATTAAAAAATAAAAATTAGTCTTACAAGGGAATATTATTAAGGGATAAAAGGAATGAGCTATTAATTCACATAGAAAAATTGATGAATCAAATTTATTTTGCTAAGTAAAAGAAGGCAAACCAAAAAGACTAGAAAATATGATCTCACTTATTACAGACTCTGGAAAAGGTAAAGCTGTCGGGATAAAAACAGATTAGTGGTTGTCAGGGCTTTTGGAAGGGAGAGTGCAATGGAACTGATATGGTACTGCAGTGGTATGTTCATGATGCCATGCATTTGTCAAAACTCATAAAACTTAACAGCACAGAGTGTTCACTTTCATGTATGCAGATTAAACAAAACTAACCAGGAGGTTGGACAGTCCTAGGATTTAATGCAGACTATGATAAAATGTATTAAAAATGTATGTCATAACCTCTCTGAAAGGGATGGGGGGAAATGGAGCTGACCTAACTTACTTTGAAAAATGGTGCTTTGACTGAAAACAAAAGAACTGTGCATGAACTTGTTTCCCATAGGAGTTTATAAAGTTTAACAATTGTGAAATATCAGTGCATTTATTTGGAGGCTAAACAAATAAAAATGAAAGGCAGCCGCAATACCAATAAGTAAGATTTTAAAAAATCAAAGATAAAATTATCTACTAGAGGGCAAGAAAGCAGGTTTCGTTCATTAAAGAAAACGTGATAATCTGCTATTTGCCCCTCTATTTATATAAACATAATTTCTGACCAAGGTAACAATGAAGAATATGAAAGGGTTTTGATCAGAAATCACATTTGAGAGTTTTGAGCCTAAATCAGGTGTGTGCGTGTGTAAAATACAGAAGCAAATTCAATTTTTTTAATAAAAAATAGGAGACTAATTCATTTGTAAATGTTTTACATTTTCTTTTTTATCACAAATATGGACTATAGAGAAAAATGTTATAATTTTTTCACTTAGTCCCATTCCGACTCCCCCAAATCTCCTTCAGTTCACCTCAGTGTGGTTTACAAATATTATCACTTTCTGAATGTGCCATGTGTGGGAAAGTTTGAAAACTCCTCATCTGAAGTTTTGTTGACCACTGGAAGCTCTCTGTGTTGGATCTGCAGGATTTGTCCCCAACAGTCTGTCCCATCCAGTAACTTGACATTATTCATACATGGATATTAGCAAATGTCTATTAAACAACTTATGAGAGCTATTTCCACTCCCCCTAAATCAATGCACTTCCTTTCCTGGTATTAAGGTCCCAGCGCAGCAAAGTAGCTATCTGAACACTGTCCATGAATATGAACTAGGACTGGGAGAGTGAGAAATCTGGTGGATCTTTCTACCCCACCACAGACAAGCCTCCTTTTGCATCTGCATTATTACTGACCTTCAGACTCAGCATTTCTTCCCTGTCTCTACTCCAATCTACATAACTATTTCCTTGGCTAGAAGACGTTTTGTCTCCTTGGCTAGAAGACGTATGTTTTAAAATCAGCGTCCTTGGGTACCACCCACAAGTACTGTGGTTTTGGAAGCTAATTAAACTACATAACATGATTAGCTCTCCCTTGTTAACAACTTAAGAGTCTTTAGCATAACCAACTTCATTTGATTCAGTAGGTATATTCCACAAAATACATTTTTAAAAAGAATTTTTGAAATCTAACTATACTTTATAAACATTTAGAGAAATCTGAGGATGAATCATTTTATATAAAAAAAGGAAAGAGATGCCCTGGCTGGTGTGACTCAGTGGGTTGAGTGCCAGCCTGTAGACCTGTGGACTGAATGGTCGCCACTTCAATTCACAGCCTGGTTGCAGGCTGGGTGCCCAGTTGGGGGTGTGCAAGAGGCAACTGATCAATGTTTCTCTCACAATCCATGTTCTCTCCCTACTTTCCCTTCTCTCTAAATATAAATAAATAAAATCTTGAAAAAGAAAAAAGCCTTTCAGTAAAAGAAAGCAATTACCTATTATTTATTTATTTTATAAATCTAAATTTGCTTCAAGTGAGGGGGTACATCTATATAATATTAAGTAATTTATTATAATATATTCATTTTAATGTATTCTTTGAATAACTTTTATTCAGTCTGAATCAGTCATGTGATTGTCATAAATCAATTAAATGGGTTGAGGATAAAGAATAAAAATCTAAGGATTCTGTTTAGAGCATTCAATACAGCCTTAGCAATGTAAGAAAACCCATAAACAGTATGGTGAACTCTCACCCTTTCTAGCTGAAGCATACATCGTTCGCCAACATGTACTGTAAATAGTTGCTCTTTTTCTCAACAGCAGATCGCCACAAGGCAGTTTCTTCTACCACATTGTGTTATTTAAAAGTTATCTGCTTTTTTGGCTGTGGTTCAAGGGAGTTCTTTGCCTGTAAATCCTCTTTATCTCGTGCTATGTTTGAAGCAAAATCTTGGCACAGTTTCAGTGCATTTGTCTTGTACCAGTGGAGAAAAACTTAAGGGTCCCAGAGATTGTCACTCTTCTGCAAATGGTCACGGAACAGTGGGGAGCCCTGTAGACTATTCAAAAAGGTAACACTACTAAGCACCCACTGTGAAAAATAGGATAACCTCACATGACAGGCAGCCACACTATAAAAAAGATCATTTACCAGCCTAAAAGACAGAGTTTCAAAGTAAACGATGCTCACTGTGTACTTGACTCCAGGCCTTTAAATGAGCTTAACTTAGTGGACTGGGTCCATAAGTAGCTGTCATTTAGTGTTTAGTCTGGTTCTTACATTTCTTTGACTCTGAGCTCAGCTTCTGTAATTGCACTTTGGAGATATCCTCTAGTTTGTTAGAAGGTGTGAGGTGTAAGAGAAATCTGGTGTACCCCACTTAAGAAAAAGAGTGATGACAGATGTCAGAGACAACATATGCCTTCTCCCAAATCGGAGGGTGATTCCTTCAGATTGGTGAAAGGTGAGATGTCGGATGGATGGATGGATCGTAGATCAACAAAGACCCAGGCTGTGCTCCCTGTCAGTGCCCCAGGAAGCTGCAAGAACCAGAAAGGAGTGGCTGAATTGTTTATTTAGGGGAAAAGACTACACAGGCTCCAAGTTTTCAATCTTGTTCATGTCAAAACAGAATCAGATGTGCCAGAGATTTATTGGGGAAATGCTTGGAGTGGTAAAGTGGAGAGGAAACAGGAGTAGGCAGACCACCATGCAGGACTGAGCCTGTGGAGGAAGAGAGGGATGGAAAGAATTGGGTAAGAAGACTGGGTACATTGCAGTTCTTGGACTGCAATGCAGCTCTGAGAAAGTCTCCAGCAGGGGATCCCCAAAGCAAACTGTTCGTTAGAAGAGACCCATAGTAGGCACTGATGGGCTGGCTCACTATCCTCCACTGTCACCCCATCAAAGGCCAAGAGCAGCCAAGGACAGACAGCATGAAAGCAGCAGTCACTTACCTCAGGTTCTCTTAAAAGGAAGTCTGAGAAGTATATCTTCTCATACCACCACAATGATTCTAAATTGTTAACTATGGCAAAATAAGCAAGAATGGTGAGGAGAATTTCAAAGAGAATAGACAAGAGGGATTAACATTATTTTCTTTTTTGCTTATTTAAAGTACAAATTACGTGGAGTAAAATACAGCAAAGTGTAATCTGATGAATTTTTACATGTATATGCCTGTGTAACAACCACCCAGATCAAGACATGGAACATTTGTAGCTTGTAGAAGGCTCCCGTGTACTCCTCTTAGTCAACACCTTTAAAGGAGTAATTCTGCCTGTTGTCTGAATTTCATGTAAATGGTATTTTATGTGTAACTTTTTTCACTTAACATCATGTCTGTGAGATTCATCCATGTTGTTGTTTATAGCAGTAATTCAGTCTTTTTCATTGATATAATTATTCCATTTTATGTATTCCTTCTATTGTTGATAAATATTTGGGTAGTTTCTACTGAGACCATTATGAATAAACATTTCTATTGTATTAAATGCAGTAAGAGCACCCTGCTATAACTGTATTCTATAAGTTTTTTTTTTTCCCCACCCCCCCCCCCCGCCCGGTCTCCCCCCTCCCTCCCATCCCCCCCCCCCAGTCCTCATCTCTGTGTCTTTCATACCTGTTCCTCAAATGTATTCTATAAGTTTTGATATATCATTCAACTAAAACTATTTTCCAATATTTTCTGTGATTTCTTCTTTAAACTATGGGTTACTTAAAGGCATCTTGCTTAATTTCCAAACATTTTCAAACAATATATTATTGTTGATTTCTAGTTTATTTTCACTTTGATAAAAGAATATACTCTATACTTTCAGTCTTTTGAAAGTTGACAAGACTTGCTTTTATGACCTAGGTTATGCTCTATGTTGATAAATGTCTATGTACACTTACTATGAAAGTGTATATGTGTATTCGGCAGTTGTTGGGTACATTTCTTACATATTGTATATATATATGTACATGTGGAAAATTTGTTAATTGCACTATTCACATCTTTTACCCTTGCTGATGTCTTGCCTACTTAGAAAAGTCTGTGACATCTCTAACTATAATGGTAATTTATTCATTTTTTTCTATTAGTACTTTCAAAATTGTTTTATTTATTTTCAAACTATGATAGTAGATATATTCAAGCTTAGAATGTTCATGTTTTCTTGTCAAATTGATCCTTTTATCATTGTGAAATATTCCTTCTCAAATTGACTTCTTTTATTAATATATAATTTAGTCTCTTTTGATGATTGCAAGGTATATCTTCAGCTATTATTTTATTTATTTATTTTACTTTCACCGTTTTAGTTGTCTTCTCCCCTGTGTGTCTGTGTTTCTGCCCTCACCTGGCATTCTCTTCACTGTGTATTTGTGGCCAAACTTTCTTCTTTTTACAAGGACACTGGCCATTGGATTAGGTCCCACTCTCATTCATATGAACTCATCTTAACTAGCTCTGCAGAGAATCTATTACCAAATAAAATCACATTCACAGGTATCAAAAGTTAGGACTGATACATATATTTTTGGGAGATAGTTTTCCATCCCCTATTTTTGCTTTTATGTAAATTTCCCTTAGTAGACTCCCAGCTTCTTGATAGCAGGAACTTTATCTTGACCTCTAAGAGTCTGACATAGCATCTGAATTATATCTGGGTACTCAGTAAATGTGTATAGAAGGTAACTGAAGTTAATTAGAATAATGCTTGCATTGCTAAAGATCAGTTTGGGAAAATGTAGGAGAAAAAATAGAGTACTATAAAAATATTTCAGTTTTGGGCTATGAATCCAACTCTGTATATAATATATCGTACAGCACACAAAGTTTGCATGTAGGCAGCAGAAAAATTCAACTCACACTGTCTTAAAATAAAAAGGAGATGTATTGGTTCATGTACCTGAAAATCTAGTGGTACAGGTGATTTTTTGTGTGACCCATAAGCTTAATGATAGAACCAAGAGAAAATGTAGAAGATTGCTTCTGTTTCAGGCATGACAAACTGACCGGTACTCAACTAGCCATAAACAGCTAGAAAATTGAACAAAAATATCTGAAACAAGAGTTTTTAGACATTGTAAATAGTCAGGACTGTAATACAAATGAAATGAAACAAGTAAGGTGAAATTAATGACCAATCACCAGAGGAAGGGAGAAGAGGGACTTTGCAGATTGTATCACAGAGGGGGAGAACCAAGCAGACCACAGAGGTACTGCTGAGCTAAAGAGACAGGAATCTGAGTTTGGCAATGCCAAGGTGAACAGAATTTGCAAGGCCGAATACTGAGGAAAATAAGACTGTGCAGAACTAGAGCTCCAGGAAACTGAACTTTGGTGAATGCTGAGCTGTATGTGTGCAGTGCAGGAGAACTTCACAAGGCCTTGCAAAGAAGCTGTGAGCTGACAAATCCCCAGAGCTCACTTGGGAGTGGAAGATGTGTGATTGTCTAACCAGTCAGAATGGAGAGAGAAAGTTGAAAAAATGAGGCATAGGATAGAGACAACAGAAGCTGCATTTTAGTAATGGTGTGAAAATGGCCTCGAGTTAAGGCTACTGTAAACTCTCCTTAACGAAGCTCATAAATAGGCATCAAGGTGGTCGACAAGTAACTTACCTACTAGTCATGACAAAATTCAACACTCTTTTAAAAAAGTTTTTTAATGTTTTTAAAAGTTTTTAAAAACTTTTTATTTTTTATATTTCTTTTTAAGATTTTATTTATTTATCTTTAGAAGGGAAGGGAAGGAGAGAGGGAGAGAAACATCAATGTATGGTTGCCTCTCGTGAGTCCCCTGCTGGGAACTGACCTGCAACCCAGGCATGTGCCCTGACTGGGAATCAAACCAGCGACCCTTTGAGGCCTGTGCTTGATCCACTGAGCTACACCAGTCAGGGAAAAAAACTTTTTAAAAAGAGTTAAACACTCAACAACATAATATTATATTATGGATTCAAGGAAAATTACTAGATAGGCAAAAAAAGAATACTGTGATCTATATTCAATCATCTATTAAAGAATGTTTCAGTTGTTTCTACATCTTTCCCTGACTCACAGCAGAATCTTAGCAACATTCTGTTTCTTTCCCAGTGCTCCCACCTGTCCTACTCCTGCTGTTTCATATATTGCATTCTTCTGAAATATTATTTCCAATTTTGTATTACTTTAGAATTTTTTTAAAAAATAACAAATTTAAACTTAATGAGCTGTTTCACCGATCTCTTTATTTTGCATCTTGTATGCCATTATTTCCACTTAAATACATTTTTCTTCTTCCTGGATGTGATGTTTTGTAATGTGCCAACTTGTCTGGCTGAACTACATTTCCCAGAATTCCCTATCTTACATGTTTGCAGTTAGGATGCTCACACATGTTGTTATTGATCTGCTGATGCAATGCATAGGCATGCAGCAATTGTTTTATCTTCTTGTGGATCATCCTTCCACTTCTCTGACCCCTGAACCAGGTGTGCATGTTTAGCTCTGTAACACAGAGCCCAGCTTCTGTAGAATACCCTTGTCACTCACATCAGAAGGAACCAGAATGGGCACAGATTTTCATCTCTCCTCATGTGGTTCTAGATGATGTTTGTCGGTTCCATCCTGCTCATAATCTCTCCGTGCTGACCGCCTACCCTGTGGACTTCAAGCTTCATTATCAAATGCAGGCAATAGCTTTACAGAGACTGCTTAACTATGTAGTTCCCACAACTGTGTAAGTGGGGAAGCCAATTCCCTGTAACAAATTTCCCTTTTCACAGGGAGATTTTATATATATATATATATATATTTTTTTTTTTTTTTTTTTTTTTTTTTATATATTTATATATATCTCCATCTCCTACTGGTTCTGCTCCTCTTCTTCCCTGACTGATACACTAGAATTTATCTATTAATTCATGAAAGGTGTTTTACTGCAGCTCTTCTTCCATTTTCACTATGATTTTAAAATTTGAACCTGTCTGCTTTCCATATTTTTAGAAGTGCCTCATAGTTCTTGGCCTTCAGTTGCTCCCCTTGTTTTATAGAACAGGTATAGGTTTTCCAGTTTACTTTATTTATTTTCTCTTATTTCTAGGGTTTGTGATCTCCATCTGCTATCATGACCCTGATTCCTTTAGGTTTGTTTTTTTTTTAAATAAAGTACCTGGAACCACTTTTAAAAAGGCTAAGAAAGTATCATTACTATAGCTAAGCCTCCTTAGTTTGATGAGTATGAATCTGTAAAAAGTTTAAATACAACCCTGGCTGGAGTGGCTCAGTGGATTGAGTGTAGGCCTGCAAACCAGCAGGTCGCCAGTTCAATTCCCAGGCTGGTCACATGCCTGGATTTCAGACCAGGACCCCAGTTAGGGGTATGAAAGGCAACTTGTCAATGTATCCCTCCCACATTGACGTTTCTCTCCCTCTCCTCCCTCCCTTCTCCTCGCTCTAAAAGTAAAAAAAAAAAACTTAAGAAAAAAATTAATTACAGAAATTTTAAAGAAACAAATGGTGAAGGCATAATTTTCTGCATCTGAAAACTCCTGATAGGTAGGTTGATAAACTAGTAGAGGTAAAACAGTTGGTACACATTCTCAAAAAGAGACATGAAAGCAATTCTACCTGCCTAGGGGACAGGGGGTAAATATTCTACTTAAACGGAATTAGCTTCCTTCCCATAAGAAAAGTCCTTTAATCTGCTTTACCTTAATTTTTTCATGTCACATCAACTTAAGTTTGATTTTAGAGAAAAGAAAACTACTGTCTATCACATTTGAAATTTTCAGAAGTTACTCAGTCTACCTGGGTCTCTCCCGTGTATATCAGAGATATGTTAATTTCTTTTATCCTGCTAAACTTTTTTTCAAACTTCCAAATTAACAAAATACCTTCAACTATGTTAATAACGGATTGCTACATACCAGATTTCCTAGATTAATCTAAATTAGCATATCAATTGTCATGTAAATGATGCTTCTACTGTGCTGAAAAGAATGAATTCTAGTAAAACCTAATTCTTGAATAGAAAAGTTGAATAATCTTTTTACTATGTTGTCATTCAATTGTTAAACTATTTATACTCTTTTTTACATTATGACTAACAATCTAAGGGATAAGATACATAAAGCCCTTTAAACTATGAACCACCAGAATAAGGTAAGGGAAAGTTGCTGTAATCTGTGGTTTAACTAAGTGCTACAACATTGGTCATTATTTAGGGGTGTCATCTCTCACTTCTGTGTCTGGTAATAGTAAATCTTCCCAGTCTATACCATGAAGTTCAAGTAGCTGAAGACAAAAAAAAAAGTGTGTGTTGATGGCATTTGAAGACTAAAACCTCCCCAAGTTCCAAGTTGTTTTTTCTTGGTGTTTGACCTTAAATATACACTTAAGGTCGCTGTCCTGGACACCAACCTGCCAGTTCTAAGATGCTGTGTAGTAACGAATTTCTTTACTCGAAGGGAGGTCTGGCCTTTGTCCCTGCTCCTGGGAGTCAACTTTACAGCTTTGGATTGTCCCAAGTAATAGGAATGTGTTGTTAGTCACAGTGGACCCCTACACCACACCTAATAGTTTATGTTAGTGAAATGACTCATGATGGACACCTGATAGGTTATGCTAAGAGATGGCTGGCTCAGTGTGGGGTCCCTGCCTGCATGAAAAGACTTAAAGTGAGGACTGGCCACACCAGAAAAACCAATCAAATGATAAGAGGGTTGGAACTTTGAGCCACATGATACCAGTTTGATCTCCAAGAATGGAAGAAGGCTAGAGATTGAACGTAATAACTCAGTCAACCATGCCTACTTAATGAAGCCTCGATAAAATCTCTGGATAACAAAGTTCCAATGAGCTTCTTAATTTGGTGACACTCCTCCGTGGCCACACAGATGCCAGGAGAATAATGCACCCCTGAGGACATGGAAATTTCAAGATTGGAACCCTCTTAGTGCCAGATTCTGCCCTATGCACTTCTTCCTTTGGCTGATTCTCATTTGTGTCCTTTGTTATAATTTGTGTCATTTGTATATATACATATATATTTACAATTATATATCATTATATATTTATAATAATAATATACCTATAATATATAATAATTTATAATTTTATATATATATAACCTTCCTGAGTACTGAGTCATTCTCCCAAATTATCAAATGTGAGGGAGTCCCTGGGGACATGTTTAAATTTATAGTCAGCTAGTCTGAAGTCAGGGTGGCTCTGGAAACCCCCATACTTGTGGATGGTGTCAGAAGTCTGGGAAGGCTTGGTAGTCTGAAGAACTGTGCCCTTCACCTTCAGCTGAAGTGGACAGATTTGATATGCAGGAGCTAGAATCAACAGGAGTTGGTGATTGACTAGAAGTTAGAGTAATGATGTGGCGAGTGTCCTGGATGACTCTCAGGAGACAGACTGAGGCAACCAGAGACATGGTGGTGCCATTCACTGAGACAGATGACACTGAAAGAGGACAGGTTTGTCAGAGAAACATCCCAAGTTCAGCTGGACTTGCTGAATTTGACACACCTGGAGTTTACAACCTTGTGTTCGAAGCTGTCTGCGATGAAGCTCTATTCATAGGTCTGGATCTCAGAAGAGAGGTCTGTACTATATATGTAGATCTAGGAATTGTTGGGATATGGATTTAATCTGAATTCATAAGACTGATAAATTTACCTGGAGAGAATGTGCAGAAAGAGAAGCTGTGCTACAACTTCAGCTGTGTACTCTGTTCAAATGCATTTGTTGTTCAGAGCTTTATCAGGGATTAATGGCTGGGGCACAAGGTATGTGGAGGAGCCAAAGAAAGAAGAACCTCATTACTTTTATATGTGGTCACCATCTTTCTCTCCTTTTCCTTCTTCCTCCTCAAGCAAGAATTTAGGGATGGTTATAATGGACATGGGTGGGTTTTAGGCCTTGCCTGGTGATTATCTGGAGATCAAACTTCTGTTGCCATTGAAAAACACTTTCACAGAGCTAGATCTGCACTCTTTTTACTAAATACAAGCAGTAGCTCTGCAGCTGGACTGCTTTTCTGTGAGGTGATATATGTGTTAACTAAATAAAGGGAATCCTTTCACAAGTGTGCATATCAAATCACCAGGAAGTTCACTTCCAATACCTTCAATTTTTTATGTCAATTACACTTTAAATAAATCTAAAATTTTTAAAATAAATTCAGAACTCCCATTGCTTTAATTTGTTGTTGTCGTTTTTTATTAGGGGGCATGGGGATTTGTTCTGCATTAATATTATATTAACTTCTTTTATACTTGAATGCTTTAATAGTATTATTGGACTGGCCAGAGAGTTTCCCAGAGGTACTCAACCAAGCAATAATCTTTCCAAAAGTCTTGTGGGGCATTAGAAAAGTTTAATTTCCTTGATCATCTATTGTTGCCAGTTTATTTTCTGACCAAGCCCTGAGACCCCATGGTGATACGGCTTTTCATCACATTCAGATGCATCGGGGGTTAAGTTACAGTCTTTGAAATAGAACAAATGATGTATCATGGAATCCTCAGCCTCGTTCCTTCAACACCAATATTATAAAATGATTTCACTCTCTTCAGAATAGGTTATGTCGTAATAGTCACTAAGCTATGGAAAGACTTGGTTTTAACCACTATCATTTTCTATCTTTAACCACTTTAAATAGCTATGTGGCTGACCAGTTCTCATTATGACTTTCATTTGTCAGGTGCTTGGAAATAGCCTCGACACTTTTCCCCCAGAGAAAGGTACCCTACAGGGAAGGATGAGCCAGAAAGAGAGAGAGAGCCATCGGGCTCCCAGCAGGAACAAGGTGTTCTGTTTCTTGGGAGAGCCATTTTGATTGTACTGCTGATGAGACTGTGCTCTGCTTGGGAAGGGCCTTCAGGCCTGCAGCTCCTACAGGATAGGGCAGGGGCGCATATTTTAATCTCGAGGTTGTCGAAGTTGCTTCCCTGCATTCATCCTTACCTTCACTCTGACCCTTTATGCAGCCCCTACTACCTAACCTGGCTTTGCAAAGAGTGTACATCTATAAATCTCTCACTTAAGCTTCCACATTTTTTCCAGAAAAATACATAAAATGCTTGGCTGCTTGCTCTGCCTCTCATGCTCCTAGTTACGCAAAATATTTCTAGACTATATGTTGGATACCTCTTATGTCAAGAGAAATTTTGCCCAATCAAAAATGTGTGTTGTCGTCACCACATTCTATGGTGGTTTATATAACTGAGAGTTATTTTCTCAACACAAATCTATTCTTATATTAAATGATCACATGAAGAAAGCAGGTTAAGCTATTTGAATCTAAGTCACCCTGTATTTCAAACTAAATGAGAACCAGGACAAATGCAGATACACCCAATGTTTTCAAAAGTCAGGGATGCCCTTCTGCTTCAAGCCTCCTTTCCTGGCCTGGGTCCCTGAGTGTTTCTTCACGTTTGTGAGGGCCCGTGACCCAGGCTCATAGTCACTGATGAAAAGGCCCTTAGCACCAGAAGGCTGGCTTTCAGTGTTTCAGCAATCTCCTCTCTCTGCTTATGTCACTAGATCCACTTCAGGGAGGGCAGGCGGGCGTGGAAAGCAAGGTCTTGACAGTTGTGATAATAAAAGCCATGCTGTTCAATATGGTGTCCACTAGTCACATGTGGCTATGAAGCACTTGAAATGTGGCTGCTCTAGACTGAGTTGTGCTGGAAGTATAACATACACAGTAGATTGTAAAGACTCAGTATGAAAAATGTAAATTTTATTATTAATAATTTATATGTATTACATGTTGAAATCAAGTATTTTAAATATCTGGGGCTAAATAAAAAATATTATTAAAATTAATCTCACTTTTTTTGCCTTTCTACATGGCTACTAGGAAATTAAAAATTTCATGTGTGGCTCTCACTATATTCTTTTGGGCAGTGTATTTCTGTATTCTGCTGAATATTTTTTCAGGAATAATTGAAAAAATCCAGCTATGACAAACATTTTTCCATCAACAGAGTCTGGCAAAAGATCAGGTTCCTCAGACAGACAGACATTGGCATTTTTAACATTCACTCTAGACTTGTTAACTGGTTTGCAGTTGAAAAGCTAGATGAGCTGACTCTCTATTGTATGATTTTTTTAAATGCCCAGAGGCAACCATTTCCTTGAGAATTACAATATATGGCCCTGGCCCAGTGGCTTGGTTTATTGGAACATTGTCTTGTACCTCAAAAGGCTGTGGGTTCGATTCCTGGTCAGGGCATAAACCTAGGTTGCAGGTACAATCCTGTTACAGAACCCCAAACCTATGAAGGTCTGAAACATTTTTGAGGGGTCCGATTGCCTGCTGCCAAGAAGTGTGACTCCTGATGCCAGAATGTAGTGAAAAGGAAAGGGATTGTTTCTTTATTTAAAAGTTATACAGATTTAGGATGATGGCAGAATTCTGTTGTTAGGTCCCACTCCCTTTAAAACACCTGCAAACACACAGTCCTGCCTTTCTTTGCCAAATCAGGCCAGCTTCAGAATATGCCATTCAGAGATACTGTCTTTCAGAAACACAGAAGTACACAGCTCAGTTTTCCAGGTCACAGGTCAGCATCTCCAGCTTCCCACAGTAATCTGTGCTTACTTAGCTGGGCAAGTTCCGCAGTTCACAGCACCATCGGTCATGTCACTGTGTTTTTCAGCCTTTAAACCAAAACTGCGTGGCACTGTAACAAGGTGCAGCCAAGAGGGGGGGCCCAAAAAGAGATTTGGAATGGGGTCCAGGCCTCAAGGTGTCTAGGAAATATTAGAAATATATATATATATATGATGTTTTCACCCCTCCCCCCCAACAGGTGTAAGCTAGGGGAAGGGACACATGCAGCAGGGCCATTGAGAGCTGTTCTGTACAGCAACAGGTTTGCAGCTAACCTCTGGCATGGTCATTTAACACGTCTATAACCTTTAACTGGTTTCATAGATATGTTAAATAGCTGCAGCCATGCTCTGAGCCAGGGGGATGGAAGGTAGCTCCCTGCCAGATGTAACTGGAGGTAAGTCCCCTGAGTTACAGCACCTCAGACAAGATTAGCTCCATGCCATGCAGCCACACCTGCCCAGACCCACAATGGCAGCCCAGGAAAGCTGGTAGGATACCGGAGTGCTGGCAAGTGTAGCCGATTGTGGTAGGAGTCAGAAATGGGGCTGCAGAGGAGGATTGGTGCAGGGATTTAAAACCCAGACTCTGCAGCCATGTAAGAGAGAGACCTGTGCTTCTGGCAGAGTGGGAACCCACGGTAGCCATTGAGGGAGAGCCATGCGGCTTTGCCAGAGTGGAGACCTCTGCAGCTTAGGTGAAAAGGGAATCACCATGCGGCTTTAGCGGAGAATTACCACTCTGCTTTGCCAGAGTGGCAACCCTACCCTCCCTGCAGCTTTGCAGGGGGATATCCACATGGTTTGGCCAGAGTGCTAACCCCTGCAGCTCTCGTGGACAGAAGAATCATGAAGTTTTGGCCAGAGTGGGGACCCCTGCAGCTTTGGTAGAAGAGGACCACGCAGCTTTGGAGTGCTCCCTATGCTAGCACAGCCTGGGAAGCAGGAGAGACTTTGCCTGGGAGAAGGGTGAAAGAACTCTTGCCAGTAGGCCATGAGAAGGTGCCACATGGCTTTGGATTAATTAGAGATCCTGCCTGGACAGCAAAACAGCTGATGGTGCCAGCAGCCTGAAACATGGACGTTTGCTTCTTTTCCAGAGGTACAGCACCCTGAAATTAAGTCAAGGGAATAAGGAAGCAATGTGGGCATCTGTGAGTATCCTAAAGGACTTTGATATTTTAATGAAGACATTAGGTCACTACTTTAAGTCTGTATAGCATTAAATAAACATTTCCTTTCCTTTTCACAAATCTCTAGCATTGAGAGACATCTTTCCTATCTGGTGGTGGACATAACGAACCTGGTAGGGGGTCCTTTTGGTAATTTTATATCATGACGCCCCTTGGCCCTGTATGTCTGTGTATCTATTCTGTAACAATTTTTGGCATCCCTGGGTGGGCCAATAATTGCCTTGGTCCCTTGTTCTGTAACAGCGCTTCCTTACACACCAGCCTCATGGCTGGCTGGTTGGGACCCCCCTGCACCCTTTCAAACCACATGGCAGATAGAGAAAGCACCTCATGGCTGCCATATGTAGTTTAAATCCTGGCCTGCAGCTTCTGGCCTGACCTCATTTCCAACTCCTCCCACAATGGGTTATATGTGCCCATTCTTTGTACAGCTGTCATTCTTTCTGCTGCCATTATCAGTCTGGGTGGGCATGACCCCGGTGACGCAGGGCAAACTGACTTCCTGCCTCTGACACAAGCATTGTAACAGGGAACTGTCTCTCTGCTTTGCGAAGGTGCTGTAAGCTCCCCCTACCACCTCCCCCTCCCCCTACACACATCACAAGTCAAAGCCAAGGCCATCTCCCTGGCCCCAAAGCTAGCAGCACAGCTTTTTAACATAACTATTAATCTAGCCATAGATATGCAGAGTACATCCCAACTCTGCTTTCCCCATCTCCCAAGCCAAGACTCCTGGGGGACAGTCTTCTATACTCCTGGGCATCTTCATTCTGAACCCCCATTACAATCCCCACTTGGGGCACATAAGACAGGCAACCAATTGATGTTTCTCTCTCTATTTAAAGTAAAATTTAAAAAAATAGAATAATAATAAATAAATAATAAATAAATAATCTTTAAAAAATAAATAAACATGTAAAAAACATATACTTAGGTGAGGATTAAAAAAGAAATTACAATATTCAGTGGGCCATGTAATCAGTATATTATCAAAATATATGCTTTATTGATTATTATAGTAATCTAAAAATTGCTAATTATATAGTAGCATTCTAACTATAAACATAATTATAGGTAATATATTATTTGATGTGTATTACTGTTATTGGCAAATTCTGAAACTATTCACAGATTATACCTAGGAAAATCAAAATTTTTCCCAAAAGTGTTAGACTCAATGAAGGCTAAAAGTGCTTAAGTAGGCTTAGGAAATTATAATTTTCTTCCATGGCAGTAACTGGGGAAACATTTTTTAATGAAGGTTTGAGAAAATTGTGTACAGTAAGGAAAGGTGCTTCTGTGAGCAGAAGTTCTAATCCCCACTCTTGAAACTGGTTATTCCATTGTAAAGAGCTTACAGTTAGAACACTTGTTCTTTTTACATGTAACACTAACCATTTTTAATTTAATTGCCATTGGAAAAATCAAAAACTCAATATGTATAAAAGAAACATTTTTTGAAAGCAGTAACACTATCAAATTTTATTTAATATTATACTTAAGATTGTTCCACCTTTATATTGGTGGAACATTATATTAATTTTTTGTGGGAACTTTATATTTATATTTTATATTGTTCCTCTGAATATAAACAAGATATTCAGAACAAAAAGAGTGGGGGAAATGAGGGAGGAAAAAGGAGACAAAAGAAGTTTTCAAATGAGGTACAGAGGAGGAAGAATGGTGCATGTTTTTCTGGGAGTCATGAAAATCATCAATTTGAGTTTATCTCATATTTAATCACAATAGTATCAAGTATAATAAACCTATCCAAATTCCTTGAAAATTTTTCTGGCTGGAAAGAGTGAATAGACCAATGGCTTTGCTATAGTTAAGTAATGCTGGGTGATTAGTCTTTAAAGCCTCTTGGATTGAGAATTTGAAATTTATTGTCCCTATAGCAATCCAGAAACCATCTTTTCCAGGACCACAGCATCAATTCCTTTTTACCATCATTTTAACAAGCCCCCCAATTTTCCTGATGCCCACCCCAGGTCCAGGGAGAGCCTCGATTGACTTTAGTCTATCAAGGCATCCAATTTTCCAGGCCAGAGTATTGAGTGGGTATGTGATTCAACTAGAGCAGTGAGGCACTGGAAGAGATATTTGGGGCGCTCTGTGAAAGAAGAATTATGGTAGCTCACTGTGCTCTGGGAGCACTTGATGTCCCCTGACAGATAGGACGAAGCTGTTAGTCCCAGCCGTAGATGCCTTGAGACACCTTTTTATTTCCCTTTTTGTGACTTTAGAAATGTTCCTGCATCTTCCAAGCTTGGCTGCTTTCCGATAAGAAGTTAGTGATTCTTCTTCTTTTTTTCTGTGTTTAATATGTCTTCCCATTCCTTCTCTCCATACCGCTTTTAAGATTATACATTTATCACTGTTCCTTAGCAGTTTGGTTATGAATTTTTTTCATTTGATTTGGAAAATTTGTGGCTATTATTTCTTCAAACATTTTTTTTCTTCCAACAACTTTTGTTTTCTCCTGTCTCCTCTCCTTACACACACCTGGACCGCTGTTATTGTCCCACAGGGTCCCAAGGCTCTGTTCATTTCCTCATTCTTTCATTCTTTTACTTCAATTTGAATGGTGTCTTTTGCAATGTCTTTAATGTTTTTTAATCCTCACCCACTGTTTTTAGAGAGAGGGGAGGAGAGAGAAAGGGAGGGAGGGGGACAGAGGGAGGAGATGCTCCAACCAGTTGAGCCACACTGGCCAGGGTGTAATGTTTTTAAGTTCCCTGATCCTTTTTTCCCCCTTGCATGACTTGTCTGCTGCTAATCCCATTCAGTGAAATGTTTATTTCAGATACTATATTTTTTACCTTTAGAAAGTTTCATTTTGTTCTTTTTTGTTATTTTTTCCCCATTATGTTCTTATTTTCCATTAGATACTTAAACATATTTATAATAGTTTTAAAGGCTCTTTCTGCAGATTCCATCATTGCTGTCATTTCTGGATCTTTTATTTATTTTTTTCTATGTAGACTTTTTTATTGGATGCTGGACATTGTGAATATTATACTGTTGAGTATCTGAAGTTTTTTCAGGGTGTTGAATTTTGTTTTGGCTGACATGTAGTTGTTACCTGCAAGTCAATTTGACCCTTTTGAAGCCAGTTTACAAACTTTCTTCAGATATTTCTAGAGCAGTCTTTAATCAAGGAGTCATTTTATCCCACTACTAAGATGTGTTAAGTGTTTAGACTTCCCTGAGTACTTAAGTTGTCTGTGTTCAGGCCAATCATAGCTTAACTATCTCCTACCCCTGCGTCATCCTTAGAAATTGCTCAGCTTCTCAAATGAACAGATTTCCACATTTCTGGAACTCTATCCCTACTGGCCTCCTGCCTGATTTTGTCCTGCCTGCAGCACAGTTTAAAAGAGCCTGCTAGCTCCAAAACATGCCACCTCGCCTTCGCTGGGGAACCTGCATCACCGTTACCACTTTCTGAACCACGCCATCTTTACCACCATCCCAGCAAATACATCCCTCAGTTCCAATTAAACCTTGTGTTGTTGGAACCTAAATTGTACCAGGGACCCTACCTGGAAGAAACTCGAGTTCTTAGCTTTGCAGTTTTTAAGAGAGGAAGGCACACCAGAAGGAGATTGGTATGGATCCTCAAGCCAATACATGTTTACCAGACAAAATATTTTAAACCACCATAAAGACACAGAGTGAAACTCATTTTAGTCTCATCCATGAGCAAACCATTCAGCTTAATGAATGCTAAAGTTTGTCATACTTGTTTCAGAATACTTTTAAAGACATAACATTGAACAGATACATTTAAAAACCTATTTGGGTGGTAGGTACACAGTACAATATATGGATGATGTATTACAGAATTGTACACTTGAAGCCTAGATAATCCTATAACCAACGTCACCCCAATAAATTTAATTTTAAAGTAATCTTAAATAAAACTTCTGTGTTTGGGGATTTTTCACTAAATTATTAATTTTACCAAATTCTTAAATGGATCAATTTGTTTTATATAACATTGTCTTACCCAATTTTTTTCCAGCTAAATTACCTAGAGCCCCTAAAACAATTATGTCAAATTAGCTATCCTAGTCTCTTCTGTTTATCTTAGTAATGATTATAGCCTTCCCACATCTTGGTTTTTTTTTTTTTTTTTGCACATGCTTTCTGTTCCCTTCTATCTGAACCCATCCCTATGAAAATATAAAGGGTCCCTTGAAGGAATTCATTAAAATTTCTAGGTATATAAGTTAATGTAGGTATTCCATAAATATTTAATTGAATCACACACATAAAAAATCCCATTTAGACTCCTTTACAGATGTAATTCCCTTCTCAGAGGTCATCTCTATTTTGAATTTTCATTTATTTTATTTTATGTATAAGGAAAACTTCATATATCAAGAATACAAAATATATGTGTGAGTAATATCGCCAATGCCAAATTTTCCATTTCTTATCAAAAATGTATTTGTGCATGTGTGTAATCCCTGTGGTGGACACTTTCTTTTGGTCTCGCAGTGTGGCTCCCTGGCTCTCCTCTGAGAAGAGGGTATTTGTGAGAAAGAACTTCTCATGTCTCCAGCTGTGCCGTCCCTCTCAGGTACATGCGCTCCACTGCCCACAGACCACCAGGGGTTTGCTGCCTCTGCCCATTTTTGACTGAGGTGAACGAGGTTGTCCCTCCTCCACAGGGCCAGATATCATCTCCCTGGACGTGCTCTGGGGTGACTACATACAGGATTCCATGAAGGCTGAAAGTGGTTCTTGACTGCAGGGGCTTGACTGCCTGCGGAGTTGGCATGTACTGGGACAGGTGTCTGGGAGGGTGCCTTTCACTCCAAGTCGGTGGGTTTACCTGCCAGAATACCTAATATCAAACAATTCTCACCATCCAACAGAATCCATTTCTTTCTGAACCTGTCCTCCACATAAAAAATTCTTTTTTTTTATGAAGATCATTTTGTCTGTATGTCTTAGAAATGAATGCCCGACTTTATTATGCGAGGAGAGCATTCACAACTCCCCCAACCAGAGTTACCTTATAATGAAGAACCTCAAATCACAATTACTTTTCCAGTTCTGAGAGAAAGAGGCAGATGGGTCAATGACATAGGATGGAAAACCTCAGTGCACAAACATTTCAAAAAATACATCAACGACCTAGACAAGAGTATTATTGAAGACTATACTCAAGATTTTCCCACTATGTGAATCATATAACTCCTTTTTTCTTTGTGCTTCTCTTCCATTACAATTCTATAAAACACACTGTGTCAAGTGACCACCCCCAGGATATGATCGCACACTTCTGTCAATAGGAAACTTATAAAATGGCTGTGCTGGACAAAAATGGAGCTATGACTCCAACAATCTCATTTTTCTTTAACTTTCCCTTATTTGGTGACACACTTATCTCTATCCTTATCTGGTTTCTCTGTGGAAGAAACTGAGATTGTGCTTTAGAATGATTTTCTCTGTTTCTTTCTACCTTTATCTTTGTAAGGGACAATGGTTTGTCTACAGAAATGTGTGGCCCCACTGTTAGAGTTTAGAAACCAAGACCTACTATCTGATATGCATCATATCTCTCAGAGCTGCTTTATTCCTGAAAGAAAAGAAAAATAGCTGACCTATGCCCCTGACTAGCTTATAAAACCTTAAATGATTTTCCCTTTTTTAATTTAAAAGATGGCAAAATGATTTTTCTTTTTGTAATTTAAAGGAAGGTGATTTATCTGGGGGGAACTGTCAACAAATAAATGATCACAGACCCTCTACCATCAACTTGCCTGAGAGTCTGGGTAATAAATGGGAAAAGTATGCAGACTGTAGAAAGAGAAAATACTAAGGATTGGATCTTGGCTCATAAACTAAATAGATGTGTACTTTTGGCTGGAGCACTTTACCTCACTGAGCCTGTTTCCTTATCTCTAAAAACAGATAATAATGTCTAACTCATGGATTTGTAAGGATCATATAAGTTTTAGGTGTACTTGTCACATAGTATTTATTCATTCTATGTTACCCTTTATTAGTTACCTTTCTCAAATGATTTTGAACAAGAGCCTTATACTAATGGCTTAAATCGATTCATTGTTATCTTTTGAGGAAATGAAGTTGGTGAAAAAGGTTTCAATAGAAATAATTGACATAGAATTTCTAATATTGGAAAGATTGCCCTTGCGTTAAATGAAAAAGCAAAGTGTAAAACAGTGTAGAATACAAAACTTCTAGTGTATGAAAAGATAGAGGGGACCGAAAAGAACTAGGTAGTTCCCAAGGTTTCTGCCATGCACTTTGGTGTTCAAGTGAGGGTTCACTTCAGTGGCAAAGGACCAGAATGTGGACCCAACCTTCCATGGAATGGCAGGAGAGCAGAGTGGACAGGTCCAGGCTTGGAAATCAGGTAGATCTGGTTTGGAATTCTACCACTACTGCTTTCCAGTTAGGTGAGTTAGGGCCAGTCATTGAATTCTCTGCAATATTGAATTTCTTGTGTGAAATGGGAATAATAATGCCCCCCATAAGGCAGTGGTAAGGAATTAAATGAGATACTGTATGTAAAGCACTCAGTGTAACGCCTAACACAGAGTAACATTTCAATAAACAACAGTAATCGTATTTAGTATTTGGGAAAGTTTCTATTATGTTTGTTAGCATTTGATGTTTTAGGGTGGTTCAACTCTTCATGAGGTCAGAATATTTTGTGACTCAGTAGGTCTTCAGTTTTCAATAGTCTCTTTAGACCTGCAGGGATCTAAACTACAAGTTGAAGAAATCATTCCAGATTTCACCAAACAGTGGGGTTAGGCTACTGTTCACCTCCAGGTCTAGCTGGAGAAGGTCAGGACTGCGTCCTGCCAACAGATGCTACAGGAGGCCATTCCTCACAATATCTTCATTTCTTCTTCCTTTAGCCTACATTCCATTTAACCTGTGAACCATCAACACAGAGATTGACCTTTAGTTAATATAACAAAACTGCATTAGACTAGGTAGTCAAGCAGCTTTCTCATCAAAATGTTGAAGATTCATTTTATATTAGTTAAAGTTTTTATAAATTCTGTAGAGGAAATGTCAAGCTGTAATAGTCCTGTGATGCTGCCATATCCTTCTGAGCATGGTACACTGGACTGCCAGACATAGAAAAGGCTATTTATTAATAGGAATGAATAGTACCTACAATAATCATTAGTACAAACAATAGATTTCTTTGCCTGGTCAAGATAAGTTTGCATGTATTATAATAGTTGAACAAAGGATCAGATTGACATGTTTAATTCAGTCTAATTTTTTAAACTGTCATATTTATTTTTAACATATGTTTTATCCAGAAATACTTGATTGTACATGCTTTTTCTGTTAATAATCAGACTGTTTGAAGCTAATAGAATCCAGGCCTATGATTCTCAATGATTTGCTATTATAGGGAACTCTTGGAGCTGCCTGCTGACATTTCCAAACATGTTGTCCAGGTCTGAGAGAGGTGGGTGAAATCAAGAATTCCTCTTACAATCACTTATATAAACTGATGAGTGTTACTTAAATAAAATCCACAGGGTTTCCCTTTTTCTACAAAAACATCTTTATTTAGAATTCCAAATTGATTTTTTATTATTTTTACTTTTATTTATTTTTATTTTTTAAATTATTGTTCAAGTACAGTTTTCTGTCTTTTACTCCCATCCCAGCTCACCCACCCAGCCCTCCCCATATTTTTACTTTTAAATCAATTAGTTAAAGTTTATGATTAGAAAGAAGAAAAATTTTAATTAATATTAAATTACTTTGGCTTCCTGTCAAGATGGCAGCATAGGTAAACATAGCTCACCTTCTTTCACAACTATATCAAACTCACAGCTAAAGTCCAGATCAAGCATCATTCAGAACCACCAGAAATCTAGCTGAATGGAAATCCTACAACTAAGGTTATAAAGAAGTAGCCACATTGACACTGGCAGGAAGTGACAGAGACATGGAGCAGGCCAGTCCCACAGTCACATGTGGCAGACAAAAATTGGGAGGACTATCTGAGGAGCTAGGGGCCCCAGCCCCACATAAGGACCCCAGCTGAGGGTTCTGTTGCCAGAAAGATAAGTCCCCATACCTCTTGCTATAAAAACCAGCAGGGATCAAAGCTGTGGAAGACAGAAACTCCTGGAGTTCCAGGCAGTTCCCCTTAAAGGGCCCATGCACAGATCTACTTGGACTTAGTCCCTCTGAGCTCTAGGGTAGGAGCAGCAGATTTAAAGGCCCCCGAGAGATACAAAGAGGGGCTGAACTGTCCGATATCATGTTGAGAGCTGGGGAGCAACTTTTTCCCAGATAGAAGTACTGGTCAAGGACATTGTTCCTTTTCTGAGCCCTCCCCACACAGACTAGTCAGGCAGGTGCCATTATCTGAATCTCCATCAACCTGGTTCTCACTCTTTGCCCCGTTCTGGTGATTCCCTGAGGCCCATTCAAATTTTGAGCCCATCCAATCTGCTTCCAGTGGCTTTCCACACAAATTACATGCCAACAGTAGTCAAGGCCCAAGTACAACAAGCACAGCCAAAGTACAATCCACACAGTGGAAGCACCTCAAGTCCCCAATCTGTTTGGTAGAGAAGGCTGTGCAACTGAACCAACCCTACAGGATACCTCCTACATTAGGTGACTCTACAAATCTTGGGAGGCATAGCAGCTATATCTAATGCATAGAAACAAACACAGGAAGGCAGCCAAAATGAGGACACAAAGAAACATGTCTGAAATGAAAGAACAGAACAAAACTCCAGAAAAAGAACTAAACAAATGGAGATAAGAAATCTACTAGATGCAGAGTTCAAAACACTGGTTATAAGGATGCTCAATTAACTTAATAAGAACCTCAACAGCATACCAATTATCCAGCCAGAAATAAAGTACACACTAATTGAAATAAAGAGCTATTTACAGGGAATCAACAGTAGAGTGGATGAAGTTGAGAATCAAATCAGCAATTTGAAATATAAGGAAACCAAAAACACACAATCAAATCAGCAAGAAAAAAATGTAAAAAAAAAGAGAATTGTGTAAGAAGCCTCTGGAACAACTTCAAGCATACCAACATTTCCATCTTGGGGTTACCAGAAGGAGAAGAGAAAGAGTAAGAACTTAGAAATGTATTTGAAAAAACAGTGACAGAAAACTTCCCTAATGTGGTGAAAGAAATAGACATACAAGTCCAGGACCCAGAGAGAGTCCCAAACAAGATGGACCTGAAGAGGCCCCATCATGATATGTTAATTGTAACACATCATAATTAAAATGCCAAAGGTTAAATACAAAGAATCTTAAAAGCAGCAAGAGAAAAGCAGTTAGTTACCTACACAGGATCCCCCATAAAACTGTGAGCTGATTTCTCAAAAGAAACTTTGCATGCTAGAAGAGACTAGTAAGAAATATTCAAAGTGATGAAAAGCAAGGAACTACAACCAAGATTACTCAGCAATGCTATCATTTAGAATCAAAGGACAGATAAAGAACTTCCCAGACACAAAAAAACTAGAGGAGTTCATCATCGCTAAACCAGTATTATATGAAATGTTAAAGGGTCTTATTTAAGAAAAATCAAAACTATGAACAATAAAATGACAATAAATATATACCTTTTAACAATTGAATCTGAAAGACAAAATGAATAAACAAGGAGAGCAGAAACAGAATCATAGATACAGAGAATATTTTGATGGTTGCCAGATAGAAGGGGTTTGGCAAATGGGAAAAAAAGGTGAAAGGATTAAGAAGTACAAATTTGTAGTTACAGAATAGTCACAGGGATATAAAGTAGAGCAGAGGGAATATAGTAACCAAAGAACATATATTCGTGATCCATGGACATGGACAACATTGTGGGGATTGCCTGAGGGACTATGGGGGTGGTCGGGGTAGAGGGGCCAAAGGAAGAAACCTTGAGACAACTATAATAGCATAACCAAAAATATAATTTAAAAAATTAAATTACTTTGCCAAAAAGTAAAATCCAACTCAGAACTGAATTCTCCTAAACTGTATGTGTCCTTTCATTGTTCACTCAGTCAACAAATATTCTTTGAGCACTGACTGTGTTAGACATTACGTAAGATACTGTGTATGAAATAAAGTTAAATTAATCACCATCCTTTTCCTCAGCAGGCCTATAGTTGCAGAGGGTAAACAAGATTTAGATGCAAATTTTGTAATGGCACTTACAAAGGGATCATAAAAATGAGAGGAAATGAAGAGAGACAAAGTAGCATCCATCATAACTTGGACCAGGAAGAGATTAATGTTTCCTGGAGGAGAGTTTGCACGTGATGCTACGTGTCCTTTTTAGCATCCTCTCTTTATATTCACTCTTTCTTTCAAGCATTGCTTAATGATGCCCTTGCTCTTTGCGATGGTTCAGTTAAAAAGTCAAACCAGACATCTCACAAGCTCACATAGCCCTGGGGGACGAAACAGGCCTGAGATATACAATATATACAAGAACTTAAAAAGAAAACTAATTCAGGTGCTGATTTTGATTCTAAAATTTAAATTCCTGTTGTCTGTGCATATTAACTTAGAAACAATCCCCTTTAACATGAATGTCTACCAAAGTTTGACCTATGGCTTGAAACATGAGGAATTGAATTCTCTGAACATTGATAAACTCCAGAAGGAAGATGATGAAGTCATGACCTACACAGAAAGTGCCCCCAGCACAGAGAAGAACCGAGCAGCAGATAGAAATGCAGGCTGAAAATGTTTGCAAACAGATGCCCTAGAACACAGCGTTGGCGAGAACACTTGGAGCATGTTAGTCACTTCCTCGCTGGCAGGGTGGGAAGGCCAGTATGAGCCTGCTGATGGAAAGCAAGATTTAAAATAACCTTACTAAGTTAGGAAAGTGGTCAGAAAGCTTTTTAAAGTTCACTGAAGATAAACAATGTGCGTAGTATCTTTAGAAGAGGGAAACGAAGTAGGCATATAGAAGATGAGACTTGACTGGCTACAGGCAAGGATGCCTAAACAGTAGTCTGCAATTAAAATAGATAAGTTGGAATCAGTCGTAACACCAGCTTTTTAAAAAGTGCACAGTGTTAGGACATACAAACATGCGCCTGGAAGAACAGTGAGATCACTCCCTTTTTATCCTTGTAATTAGCCAAACTCTTCCTGAAGGACGTTGTCCACTCCTCAGTTTCACAGTTAAAAGGATGCCAAGAACTTGAGGAACATTCTATTCCTAAATGCAGTAAGGATTAAAAAATAAGACCTTAAATATTTACAGAACTGTCTCAAATAGGGTTCAAACCTTAATTTAGACAAATTCTCTAAATTGAAAGTTTCTTTTGCTTTGAGGGATCAGAGACCTATTCGAGGGGTCCTATTCTTCCTGATTTTAATTAGATTAACATTGGTTGTGATTAATAACCAACAGTTTCTTTCTCTTGTGATTTTTAAGGCATTTTTCTTCTTCCTTGTCTATAATTTGTAGTGTTCTGTTTCCCATCTGTGTTTGCAACAATAAAGCTCTATACTCCCAGGCCCTAATCCAGTGCCCTGCCACTCATCTGCCTTCCTCTCTGCCATCAAAGTCTCCCAACCCATGTGCTCTCCCTTCACTCACCTCGCCATGGCTGAAACCCACCTCCCCCCAAGAACACTTCTTCCCATCGTCCTCACATTTCTCCCCTCTCCTCCACATACTTTGGTGCCAGGAGGCAGGACTGCTGTCCCACTCACCCCTTACTTCTACTTCCATCTACTACTACTATTTTCTCTGGGGGGGGAAATTCCATATTTTTAAACATCATGGTTTTCAGGTCTACCTCTCCATCTTATTATTATCTTCAACCAAATTCTTGGTCATTCTCTTTCCTATTGTTTATCAAAGTCTTGGCATCTGCCCTACAAGCCCTGCCATAATCATCTCTACTAACTTTCATGCACATGCCACAATCCATTTGACAAAAAATAGCCCTTCATTCTTTAAGTTCTCATGTCCATTAGTTTCCTGTACTCTGAGCCATCTATTCCAGTGCACATGCAATGGGTCTTGCCATCAAGGGAGACACCTTTCACACACCACTCATTCCCTGTCTTCCTTGGTTCCTCCCCGCAAGACCATTCCTCAGCCTCATCAGGACTTCCGTCCATCGCTCCCGCTTCAGTCTTACAGTGCATTGAGCTTCTGCTGTCTTGATTTCCTTTCCAGTCTAGCAGAGGCTACAGTTCAGCAATTTATAACACCTTTACCAATTTCCTTGCCATTTCAGCATTTTTGTTTCCTTTGTCTAGCAAAACCTCACCCCTGATGAACCCAACAGTCTACATCCCATCCACAGCAGCTGAACTCTTCTGAAGAAAGTGACACAATAGAACAGATTAGCTTTTTACTGTAAATGCATAAAAACTAATCTCAGATAAATCCTCTCACATTTCTCTGATTAAGTCACTCTCCTTCTTTCCACCAAAACTATCTCAAAGCTTCTCCCCTCCTTTGGTAACAACTATGCTCATACCACATACACACATAAACACACTTGCCTCTCCCCCAGTATCAGTAGAAAACATGCCTGCTACAATACAAATAACACTGAAGCTGTAACAGGAGGACTCTTTCACTGTCTGGATACAAAACATTTATAGCCCTTCCTTCCACCTGGGCTTTGGAACCGTCCTTATAGAGAACCTATCCACATGAAATGGCAAATGTGGCTCAGCCCTATGGGAAAGCCCATAGGTGTGTGGTGGCGTGCAGGGGCCAAACCCATGGATCGGCTCTCCCGTGAGAAACCAGGCCTGCATTATACCCAGGCTGCTTTGTGGCTTGCTTGTGATAAAATTCCCTCACCCTGAGTTGAAGCAGAAAATGCTTACTGCATATCTTTAAAGTAACTTCTTGAAGTCTGTGCTAATTCTCCCAAGGATTGAAATGTAACCAGACCAATTGCTCTTATCATTCATTCCCTTGCATTTGCAACATTTTTTTCCTTGTTAATCTGTAAGAAGTAATCAGTAACATCCTTTCCATTGCTATCTGTAAAAAGTAATTACCTAAAGCAAACCTAAGTATAATGAATGAAAACCTTCTTTGATGTATGCTATTAGAAAGACAATAAAAGCCTGTCAAGGCGAGGGGCTCCTTGAGAGAGTGGTCATGCCGCCCCTTTTCCTCCACAGGACTTCAGTGGTCCATGTGAATTTGTCTTGTCTCACCCACAATGCCCCCAGACACTGCTGGCCAGAGTCCACATCACCTCCCCGCCCATCTCCTTGGGAATTTTACATTCTCTAGTAACTCTTCACTCTCACTCTGGAGTAGAAGCTCTCTCAACTGAATCCTCTTGCACACACTGAAGAACTGCCCACAACCCAGCCTCTTATGCCCACTCAACCACCTCTCTAGCTTTCTCACCACAAAGCACTTGAGTTTTCTATCCTTACTGTCTCCCCTCCTACCCACCCCCATTTTCCAAATACTCTCCAGCTGTTCATTCTGACTTCTACTCAATTCTCCATTAATATTGGTCTTGGTAGAGTCACCATGACCTTCATGGTAGTCCCTAGGTTCAATGCACACTCCATAGTCCTTATCTCACTCTACCACACGGCAGTATCTAACACTCTTGATTACACCCTCATTGTTTCAAACGTGCTCTTTCCTGGGCTTGAGTGACTCAGGACCTTCCTTGTTTTTTCCTTGCCTCTCTGGCTGCTGCCTGTCCTTCCCACAATCCTCCTATACTCGATATTAAATATTCAACACACAGTGCCAAGATCTCTCTCTCTGTGTTTTGATTTATACTCTGTGTTCTTTTCCTATATATCCTTATCAATTACAAACTTACATAGATGACTTACACATACATATATCTCTAGACCAGTCATCCTATCAGAATTTCAGACCCATTTGCTCTATTTTTCAGACTATAAGATGCACTCCCCCCCACCAAATTTGGGAGGAATAATGGTTGTTGATGCTGCTGCTGAGTTCTATTTACATTGGTGAAATATTATGTTATTAAACATTTTACCACATTTTTTTGCTTCAAATTTTTTTCCTATTTTCCTCCTCTAAAACCTAGGTGCATCTTATGGTCCAAAAATACAGTATCCACTTATCAGCATGTCACCTCTATGTGGACGTCTCAAAAGTATGTCTACTGTTCCAAAATTAAATTCTTAATCTCCCCATCCACAAATTCTTGGTTCTTGTCTGCTTCCTTTTCTCAGCAAAAGACATTTCCATCTTTCCATCTTTGTATATAAACCAGACATCTACAAATCAGCTTTCACCTTCCTTCCTCCCTCACCCACATATTGATTCTAATCTCTGGGTCCTGTGGATTTTATGTCCTGAATGTCTCGCAAATCCACTCTCTACCCTAACTCAAATGACCATCACTTCCTGTCTATACGACCTCAGTAGCCTCTTCCTGCGGCCCCCAAGGGCACTGTACTATTCCCCCAGTAACCACACTTTACCCCTCTCCTCCAGCTAGAGTGATCTTTTGAAAACATAATTCAGAGAATGCCCCTATTTTGCTTAAAACCCTTCAACAGCTTCTATTACTTTAAAAATAAAACTTGTCATCCTGTTACTTCAGACAAATGCCCATGGTGGCCCTTCAGATCATGTTTCTTCACACCACAGGGCCTTTGCTCATGCTGTTCTCTCCTTTTGAAATTGTCAGTTTCTTAAGACTTAAGACTTCTCATGGCTTTAGGTCAAGTCACCTTACCATGAAATATCATCTAGTATGGTGTCAATTTTATAGTTATGTGTGATTGCCTGACTAATGTCTTTCACCCCTAGCTGGGGTGGGGGGTGGGCATCTGAGAGCACAGAGACCATGATTGGCCTGACTCACCAGTGCCAAGAGCAAAGTAGACAATCAAGATATACTCACAATTGTTAGAGGAACAAATACATGCACAAGTGAGTGACCAGTATTATTCCTTGTACGAACCTACAGAAATGTAAATTTGCCATCTGTTCACAACTTAATTCTAGGGAGAGGATAATTTTATTTAAATCAGCTCTTGGAATATAGATGTGGCATATAAGAAACCCTTTGTGCTCTGGCTGGTGTAGATCAGTGGATTGAGTGCAGGCCTAGAAACCAAAGGGTTGCCAGTTCGATTCCCAGTCAGAGCACATGCCTGGGTTGAGGGCCTGGTCCCCAGTTGGGGACACTGAGGGGCAACCACACACTGATGTTTCTCTCCCTCTCTCTAATAAAAAAAATAAAGAAGTCCTTTAGTACCCCACACATTCCTCTTTTTAAAGAAATCTAAATATTCTGCTTATCTAATAGTTTTACTTCAGATTTCCCTAATATTCTATATTATTCTACATGTTGTGGACTTTGCTTCCAAGCAGAAGGCTTCCAGGACGAAGAGGGCTGCACTGGGGGCTGGAGCCCAGCCACACTGGTGATGGGCAGTTATAGTAGCTGCATTGTCCAGCGTGGCGCCTGTTACTGTCAGAGCCCAGGGACCCTCAGCTCCAGTTCCGGTACACTCTGTCCTTACTGATCCTCTGATTAGATATTTCTCTCATTTGCAACTTGGCTTTTCAGCATGAGTTATTTCTGTCTTAACCTCACATATAACATAGGCTCTGTCCATAGGTCCTGAGAAGATTGTCTCTGCTGTTTGAAGACAAGATATAGCTTGATCCCTGAATATGAGATAGACTCTTCCACTCTGTCCTCCAAAAAAAGGAAGAGATGCCCCTAGTGGGGGTGACTCAGACCCACACCTAAGCACATTTGTCTTGCCCTGCCCACCTACACACACCTGCTTATTCCTCTTTCTTCTCCCACCGGGCCCACTCCCACTTAAGAAGCAGGAGCATCTCTCCTCCCTTGGTTTCTGTGACTGCCCTCTCCTCTGACCTCTCCCTCTGCCCAGCTGTGTGCAGTTTCCTTCGCACACTCTTCTGCCCCCAACACTTAAAACTAGTATTGGGGATGCAGACTGGTGCAGCCACTGTGGAAAACAGTATGGAGTTTCCTCAAAAAACTAAAGGTGAAACTGCCTTTTGACTCAGTGATCCCACTTCTGGGAATATGTCCTAAGAATCCTGATCTACTAATCAGAAAGAATATATGCACCCCGGTGTTCATAGCAGCATTATTGACAATAGCCAAGATCTGGAAACAGCCAAAGGGCCCATCAGTAGATGAGTGGATCAAAAAGCTGTGGTACATTCACACAATGGAATACTACATGGCCATAAAAAGGAAGGAAATCTTACCCTTTGGGACAATTGGATGGACCTGGAGAATGTTATGCTAGTTTAAATAAGCCATTCAGAAAAAGGCAAGTACCATATTATCTCATTCATATGTGGAATCTAATGAACAAAATAAGATGACAAACAAAATAAAACCATAGACATGGACACAAAGAATAGACTGACAGATCTCAGAGGGAGTGGAGGGGGGAACTAGAGAGATTAGCCAAAGAACACATATGCATATATACAAAGTCTATGGACACTATAATGTGGTGAAGGCCTGGGGTGGGGGAACTTGGTGGAGGGAGCAAATGAGGGGAGAATGAAGGACATCTGTAATAGTGTCAACAATAAAAATAATTTTTAAAGAAGAATGGAAAGCAATTGGAAACTAAAGAAAGAAGGATGGAAAGAAAGAAAGAAAGAAAGAAAGAAAGAAAGAAAGAAAGAAAGAAAGAAAGAAAGAAAGAAAGAAAGAAAGAAAGAAAGAGAAAGAAAGAAAGACTAGTATTCTTCACCTCACCATCTTAATATCTCTTTGCACTTTACCCACTCTCCTTGGGAATCTTGACTCTGAGATACGCAGCACCAGCAGAAACTTCTATCTTGATGTTTAGATGTGTCTATTCAATATCTCCATGAAGATATAACCACTCACCACTGTTTTCATTGAACACGAAGGCATGTCAGGCAAAGTAGAAAGTGTGACAAGTCCATAAGAAGCCACCAATAATGCTGCTTTCAGGGACAGAGAGCCTTGAAGTGGCTGTCAAGTCCCACCACGTAGTTCAGACTCTGCTTCTTCTGTAGTAGGGACAGGTTGCAAGAATTATCCTCCTATGTGGTAACATCTCTCCGAAGGAACAAGTGACATTCTTGTCACACCACCAATGTAGCCCAGGATTTTAGAATTAGAATGCATGATACATTCATTCATCAGGACAGTCTCTCTTCCAAGGTTTAGAAAGATACGTAAGTCTTATAACTCCAGAAAAACCTTGTTGATAAAACAAAATTTTGTAAATTGTCATCTAAAAATCTAATGGTAGAATTATATAAGTACTGTCATACAACTATATTTGATCTTGAGTGTTATTGTATGAATTTACCCTTAAAATTGGGCACTATTTACAATTAAATGATTGACTGGAATGTAATTATTAATTATAAAATGTCTATTTGCTTTACATAGAAACACAATCCCTGAAAGTCCTTGGGTTTGTAGCTAATTTAATTAGTGAATTGACTACATGTCCCCTAGATTGCTCATTTTACACTTTTGCTAAAGGGAAGTGGCTAGCTTGTCAGAAGTAATTACTTACAAATTGGCTAATTAATTACTTTAGTCCTGATGGCATGAGAGCCACACAGAAATAGAAAAAGGCAGTCTAGGGACTGACGAAAAAGTCCGTGTGGGCGCTGGACCGCTCGTGATCCGCTCTAACGAAGTGGCTGCTGGTGGACATGCAGTCAGTGAAAGAACTGCTTGGCCAATAAAACAGATTGGCCTCTGGGAAAAAAAATAATTTTTATTACTTCTTATCTAATTAGAGAGTGAAGAATATGTAGTATTAAAAACTAACTTTTAGACATTTGACATAAAATGAGCATTTGCAGATTTTACTTGTGCCCACATAAAATAATTGAAAAAAACAGGACCAAGTTAAAGGTGATTTATGAAAAGGTTATCCGTGTGTGTGCGCATGTATCAGACAAAGTAGTGGGAATCTGAAAAATTTAAACCCTAATAGGCTAGAAGGATTTAAAAGGGCTTCGTGCTGACCTTATGCCTCATGTTTCTCACTGCTGCTTCAAACCATGTCTGACCTAGCCTGCAATGACACATTCTAAACTTGCAGAGTCATGCCAGTGTTCCAAATGACGCATGATACAGGTTCATGACACCCCCACCCAAATTTCCTCCAACTTACAATCAAATAGCTAAAACTCCCATATTAAAATAAATTAAAAGTTATTACCGATATGCCTATTGATCTAGGTACTTGTTTAACCTCTACTTGGCTCCATTTCTGAGGGTCTATGCCTTAGTCTTCTCTAGTAACACATGTTTTATGAAAGACATATTTTCAGAGGATAACAGGCAAACTTCCTGATTGGCCATCCATACAAGACTGTTATGAATCATATTTTTGATCCCATCTAGTGTCCCAACTCTCTTCCCAACACTTCCCACTTGAATGAATGGCATAATGTATATATTAACAGATTCGGCTTGTTGTTGAAAGACTAATATTGTACAAGAGGTAATGATGGTCTCAGAACCTGGTTTTCACCTGCCTTAGACTCACAATCTTACACGTCCTGTTCTGATGATCATGCTGTGGCCTATTTCTGATGCATTCCTAAGAATCAAGGTGCTTTCCCCAAGTTCATTCAAGTTGGTTAGAAAGTTAAATACAAAAAATGTGATGGGCAGACAGATCAATGTGAATGTAATTCTGGTTTCTCGCCCATTGCTGCCATCATTCTCACAAATGGAAAGAAATTAAATCTGGTATAATTTTTAACTAAAAGTAGGCTAGGAGTTCAAGTCACCTTCCAGTGAAAACAAATGGAAAAAGTATCAGGCTTGAGTGCAACCCTCCATGGTCAGATTTTTAAAAGATTAATGTCACAGCACAGCTACCAGTGAGGAAATGTAGGCGCTGGGGTTTGCAGCAAATCAGCTCTGGGCCTTACATCCTTTTGTTTTTTCATGTCAGGGCCGTTGAGAAAAATAATATTTAGCCCTTATGAGTTTAAACAGTTTAATCTGTAAAGATTTGGGGATGATTATAAAATGAATACTGATGACAAAAATAATTCTTAAAGCCAAGATAAACATTGCAGAAATGTAATGACATGATGATGTTAATCACATCCATCTAAAGTGCCACATTATATCAACCAAAACTGGGAAGTGAAGAAATGGAGCACTGCTCAATTTTTCATTTGACTCAGAGCCAAGTCAATAATTTTTTGTTAAAAATATGTCATTTATGTTTTGACTGATTTGACCAACTAATTCAGTAAACAGTTTGATTCATTAGAATCATATGGCCACACAGGATTCACAGCTTCAAGTGAACTGAATTTATTGGGAATCAGCTATGTTTGTGTGGGTATTTGGAACCCTTTAGGTGACACATTACCACAGAAGTCACATTATTTAATTTCATCCTATACATTTACTAAACAGATATTAAATAAAAATGCTGATCATTTTGGAAAAAATTAAAATACAATGTCATTGTTGGCATTAAAATGAGAGAAGTAAGTCTAGATATTATCAATTTACAGGGAAGTGCTAGTAGAAAAACAAGAAGTTATGTGCAATCAGCACAGTGGGTATGACCCAAGTGTCCTCTTTAGAACTGAGGCGTCCACTCCCAGCTGCTGGGAGTGCTGCCTGCTGAAGGCCTCAGCTGGAGAAGTTTCCTTGCCCTCAGGACATGACTACATGACCCCAGGGGCAGCTAGTACTCATGAATGGCCAGTGCAGGAATATAAATAGATATTCACCTGCCAACCTTTTCCCTCATGTCCCACACCTCAATTTGGAATGTTCTAGAAGGGCCATCCCAATTTCAGAGCTCTTTGTAGGTTGGACTGGGGCTTCCACTGAAACTGCATTGCAGTTCAGCTTCCCCCACAGCCTGGTTCTACGCCCCTCACACCCGTGGAGACACTGTTCCTGAGGGGGCTTTTTAGCAAACTTCCTACAGACAAATCTTCACTTGTTTTCTGGAGAACCTGACCTATGACACTGAGTGACTTCCAAAACAATGTAGAGTATAAAGGGCAAATAAACATAATCCTTATAGCTCAAGCTAAATAAAAAATGGAACCAAAAAATTTATAAACATTTTTTTTAACTGAAAGCATAGAATGACCCAACAGATACGCAGGCTGGGGCAAAAGTAGGTTTACAGTTGAGAGTACATGAAACAGTTTATTCTTGTATTAGTATTTATAAATTATTGTGTTATTTTCCATATGAACAACTGTAAACCTACTTTTGCTCCACTCTGTATGGATGTGTGTTAAAACCTCCTTTATTAGAAGACAAAGGCTCTCCAGTGGGTCAAAAATATAAAATCCAGCTGTGTGCTTGTGAGTTATTTCATTGATGTCCACTGAGGTCATTTTGACCTTTTAAAATTAAAATAAAATTGGCTTGAGTTTTTAGTGCTATGTCCTTAGGGGAACCAAGTGCCCTCCTCCAATACTGCTGCAAATTCCTGGGCACTTACATTCTCCCTCAAACTTCTGTTCACCTCTGGATACTTTGATCTCATTCATGACTCACTGCAGCTTTTTTTTCTTTTTCCTTGCCACACTCCACACTGCCCCTTGCTGGAGTCCTTTCCTTGATTCTCTCACAAACCTCCCCAGCAAAGCTGTTTATGCTGTTAGGTTGGAGTGGGGGAGATTGTTTCAAATCATAGTAATACACACAACTTAAAATTGTATCTGATACACATGTTCTTCAAGTTTTTTGATGACTAGATGCTGCTCATCATGGCAGTCTCCTGAACAAACACAAGTCCCCTCTCGACAAAGAGCTCTGTGGTCAACTAAGGAATATGTTTCCTCTTATTTTTTGTTAAAAAACATTTGAAGGCTACTGAAAAGTCCAACAATAAGGGAAGAGTTACTTAAATTATGGTAGCTCCACATAATGGAAAACTAGAGAGCAATTTTAACATTTCATTTTCAAAGAATATATAATGGCTTGGCAAAATGTTCTTGGCATTATAAGAAAAATATTTTAAAAACATAATGTGTATACATAACTGTGATTTTGTGACCCAAAATATACATAATTTTATTTATATTAATTAAAATGATTGGAAAGAAATGCACTAAATTATTAACTGTAATTTTTAGGCAGTAAGATTAATAATGGCATCTATTTTATTTTTTATACTCCTCTGACTGTTTAACTTTTAAAAATGAATACATATTATTCAAATCAGGCCAAATAAACAATGCTATTTGAAAACATTTATTGGGGATTTACTGTGGAGATTAGAAAAACCTAATTATTTGGGGGGAAGAAAAAATAGTCATTTATATTGTTATTATTTTCTACTCTATTAATTTTTAAAAGGAAGAGGGCCTACTAACAAGGATGGCAATAATTCCCATTGTTTTGCTGAAGATTTGTTGAGAGAGAGGAAGGAGGATGAAGGGGAGAGAAAGAGAGAGAAAAAGAGAGGAACAGAAAAAAAAATATTTACACCTGGAAAGTAATAAAAACTATTTCATTCATTCTGTGTTCTGAAATTCACAAATAGTAAGAGTTTATATTAAACACAATAATTTCTATTTGTAATACAGTTGTATTAAATATCATTTTGTACTAAATACAGAGGGTGTTTTTATAATCATATGTGCAATTGTCTAATTTATTTTTGTATAAATTATCAAATATTGGTAAATTATAAAAGTAATGTGTCCTTTTTAAACTAAAAAAAAACCCATGAATGTTGGTTTTCTAAGAGAACATGAAATCTAAATGACAGAAACAACCTTATTTACAGTGTGGCAATGGTCTCCCCTATGAAATGGTAATAGTAGTAACTGTCACTGGTACTTATCAATGTAAGACCAAGAAAATGCAGCATTCTCCCTGTGCTGGCAAGACAGGACTCTCCCTCCGCACCCTGCCTCAGTCCTCCATACACACACCCAATCCCCAGTTAAAGAGAATTCCCAGTAACATAACCATGCGCCTGTGGGCTGAGATAAACCATCTTACTGTCCCCAGACATGAAGGCACTGACTGCATCCATTGAGAAAGGCACTGGTTTCTAATAAATAAGCCAACATTCTCTGTGAAAACAAAACATGAATAACGAACCGAAACAGCTCTAGTTAGGAAGTCTTGTCTTTCATAAAGTCTGAAGAAATGGAAAGAGGAAAAGCATTTTTACTAATTGGCTTCAGAGTCTCTTTTCTTCCACCAATCCGAACCTGTTAGGAAGAAGAAGAGGATTTCTTCTTTAGATCTTCTTCTCAGTTTGAGCCAGCAATACCCTCTCCATCTAGGCACAGTTTGATTGGTTGGATCCAAAGTGGACTGTGTTTCCTAAATTGGGGTTTGGTGCCACTTGGAACAGAACCACCAAGGATTTCTTTAAAATACAGCTCCCAGGCCTTCTCCCCAAAATTCTGACTCAACAAAGCCAAAGTAAATTCTAGGAATCCACCTGTTTGTCCTGTTGGTTCTTGTGTGCATGGAAAGTTGAGAACCATGTAGCAATGTTGTATGATAGCTTTAACAAACTTGGCAATTTATAAGTGTGAGGTAAATTCCTGGGGACTTCCACCAAGATGGATGCGTAGGTGGAAGCACTGTGCCTTCTCCCACAACCAAGTTTAAAAACAACAAAGTTTTAGCAACAAAAATGCAGCCAAACCACAGAAAGTTGAACTATATAGAAGTCTGACAACAATGAACCCTTCAGCCAAACTGCTAAGAGGGGCAGAACCAGCAGCAGAGCAGGGTCAGGCAGGAAAGATCCACGGAACCCACCCAGGTGTGCAACCCAGGCACACCGGCAGCTGTGGGTGGATCCCAGTTGTGGAGTAGTGGGTGGATCCACTGAGGGCTGACCATAGTCACACATTCACGCGCAGATAAACCAGTGAAGGAGCAAGCAGTGAGACAGATCTTGCAGGCCCCAGTGGTGGGAAGCAGTAGAGGGGACCGCTAATGTCCCCCTCTGACCCCGCCCCCACATACAGCCTCACAAACCAGCGAACTGGGTGGCCCTGCCCTGGTGAACACTTACGGCTCCACTCCTCATACGTAATAGGCACAAACAGATCAAAACATGGCTCAAGAACAACTCAGATCCCCAGAGCCGATACATCTAAGCAATGAAGAAATAGCCAAACTTTCAGATGCACAGTTCAAAATACTGGTGATCAGGATGCTCACAGAACTGGTTGATTTTAGTCACAAATTAGAGGAACATATGAAGGCTAAACTAATTGAAATGAATGGAAATGCACAGGAAACCAATAGTAATGGAAAGGAAACTGGGACTCAAATTAAAGGAGTGGACCAGAAAGAGGGAAAAAATGACCAAACAGAAAAGGGTGAAGGAACAATTCAAAAAAATGAGGAGAGGCTTAGGAACCTTCAGGACATCTTTAAATGTTCCAACATCCAGATTATAGGGGTACCAGAAGGGGAAGAAGAACAGCCATGAGTGGAAAATTTATTTGAACAAATAATAAAGGAGAACTTCCTCATTCTAGCAAAGAAAATAGACTTCCAGGAAATCCAGGAAGCTCAGAGAGTCCCAAAGAAGTTGGACCCAAGAAGGAACACACCAAGGCACATCATAATTATATTAGCCAAGATTAAAATGAAGAAGAGAATCCTAGAAGCAGCAAGAGATAAGGGGACAGTCACCTACAAAGGAGTTCCCAACAGACTGTCAGCGGATTTCTCAAAAGAGACCTTACAGGCAAGAAGGGGCTGCAAAGAAATATTCCAAGTCATGAAATTCAAAGATTTACATCCAAGATTGCTGTATCCAGCAAAGCTTTCATTTAGAATGGAAGGGCAGATAAAGTGCTTCTCAGATAAGATCAAATTCAAGGAGTTCATCATCACCAAGCCCTTATTATATGAAATGTTAAAGGGACTTACCTAAGAAAAAGATGATAAAAAAGATGAACAGTGAAAGGACAGCAAACTCACAGTTATTAAGAACCACACCTAAAACAAAAGCAAACTAAGAGGACAGCTAGATCAGGAACAGAACCATAGAAATGAAGATCACATGGAGGGTTAGCAACAGGGGAGTGGGAGAAGGAGAAGGGGGGAGAAGGTACAGAGAATAAGTAGCATAGGCAGTAGGTAGAAAATAGATAGGGGGGAGGGCAAGAATAGTATGGGAAATATAGAATCTAAAGAACTTGAGACATGTGGTCATAAATTAAGGGGGGGAAATGGTGGGGGAGGGGTGTGCAGGGTAGAGGGGAATGAAGGGGGGAATAGAACAAGTGTAATGGCATAATCAATAAAATATACTAAAAAAAATAAGTGTGAGGTAAATTCCTAAGGTCCACAATTCCCTGGACCTACAGAAAGTTGTTATCTCTTTAACAAATGTCAAAATTGATGAAAAATTTTAACCTAGACAGAAACTGCCTTGGACCTGTGAGAGGAGCTCTCATACTTGTGGGAGGAGACCCCTACAGGAAGAACTTTGTTTAAGACTTGTCTGTTTGGTTATAAAAGTCCCCCCTTCTTAACTAAGCCCACCATAAAGTTCTTCTTCCATTTTGGTCTGAGCAGAACTTGCCTGTACTCACCATGTCTGCAGGTTCTGGGTGCAATTCTTTAAAAAAAAAAGTTTATTGTTTTGAGAGAGAAAGGATGGGAGAGAAAGAGAAAGAGAGAAACATTGATGTAAAAAAGAAATATCTATTGGTCACCTCCCATAAATGCCCCAACCAGAGATTGAACCAATACCTAGACGTGTGCCCTGACTAGAAATCAACCCCAAAACTTTTGGTCTAAGCATTCTTCAGCCAACTGAGCCACACTGCCCAGGACTGCAATTCTTTTTTCTGGAATAAATCCTTTTTGTTGACAAATACCTAGTTAATTTTTATTCATGATTGACATAAAATATCTTACTTTATGAACTACAATCCTTGGCAAAGAGGTGAGAAGGATGGAAATATCAAAAAGGCCTATAATCTCTTTCTTTGAGCAAGACTGAATTGAAATTTGGTGCCACTATAATAATTATGCTTTTTCTTCCCTTAGTTCACAATTACCAATGATAATGGTAGTTGATTCCTGGACACACAATTTAATGTACATTTTTAAAGATAATTTGATATTAATGTATAACTTAACTGTCAGGATTATCCATAATTGACTACACACGTGTATGTGTGGGCCCTTCAGCCCCCATACCAGTTGTAAGATCTGGACCATAGTTTTAAAAATACTTGTTTTTAATTATTATAAACACAATACAGAGCTATACAAAATTCAAACATCACAGAAATATTTAGGGTAGAAAGTGAAAATCTATAATAATCCCCAAAGCAAATAATTTCTCTCTGTTTATATAAAATCTCAATTTGTGTAGTTGTGTGTGTGTGTCCAACTTTCTTCTATATGTAAGGAACATTCTTAACATAAATGGAATTGCGTAAAATATAGTGTTACAAAGTTTAGCAATACACATTGGAATCATTTCCATGATACTACCTTCTTCCTTTTAATAACTGGATAGGACTCTGCTAAATGGTTATGTGATGGTTTATTTAGTCATTTGTGTAAGTAATTTTTTCTACATTTTTTATTTATTACAAGCAATGCTGCAAAGAACATACTTATTCAAACTTAGTCTTCACATTTCTGTATTTGTTTCTTCCTCAAGATATTTTCCCTGACCTCTAAATTAGGTTTTCTTTCCTAATCCACACTCCCAGGGAATCACAGATCTCTCCAATATTGCCTGATCTAACTCAAATATTATATGTACTTCTGTGGTTATTTTATTAAAATCTGAGGCTTCTACTAGATTGTGAGCTCTGTGAGTTCAGGGGTTTATGAGTGCATCCCCAGGGTGCAGCACGGTGACTGGAAAGTGGTAGGCTCTTCATCGTTTTTCAGAAAAACTAATATATCTCTTTGTCCATTTCAAAGTGGTTTCTGTAGGATAAATTCCTATTGGAATTTATTGGGACTTTGTAGTCCCAATAAACTTATTGGGAAGTCTGATCCAAAAGGTATGAGTACTGTTTTCTTTTTCATAGATTTCAATTTATATTTATAAAAATAGTATTTATTCTAGAAAAGCTTCATTTAACTTTTCTAGTCAAGGAATATGATGTATAAATATAGTGGTGTTTATTAATATATGGATTCAAAGTTAATATTCATATATTGAGGTTATGCACTAGAAATTTCTACTTCTGTGGTACGGAATAGAAGCGTGCCGGGATCATCACATTAAAGGAGAGATCCTTGAAGAAGGTGAGAGGAGGCCCCAGAGGCAGGGCATCCGAGGACCTTCACCATCTCAACTTTACCTTCCCCTTCAGCCCTGTCTCCCTGTTTTGGACCCATACAACCTGTATTTTAGCTGTGCCCTGTGTTCTTCTTTCCTCACCCACCCTTACTTTTCCCCTCCATTCTACTTTTCCTTATATCTAGAATGCACATCTCACTTTTTCTTATATCTAGAATTCACTCACCAGTCCTACTGTCTTTTTGCTGCCAGATCAAATGTGGTTTTTATCATAAGGTTTTCAGAATGACCAAACTGGAATTCATTCTTTTCTCTTGTGTGCTACAAAGTCTTTTCTTCTTAGTACTATTATAGTACTTACTTTGCAAGGACTTACATTATAGTTATTAGTTAGCTTCCCTCAATGAGATTGGAAATTCTTTTAGAGTGAGTAGATGTTGTGACCGAGAGGCAATAATAGTGAGATAGATAGGTAAATACTTTTTATAAATGAACAATTTATCATTAACTTATTATATAATATATATTATTCATTTATTGTATAGCAGTGGGGAGATAGATTTCATAGAACACCAGAACAGCTGCTTCTCTCACAGAACCTTAGATCCCTGAGCTAACTTTCTGCCAGACCCATAATCTCTTTCCACCTTTTCTTCACAAGTTGGCTGAGAACCATACAGATGCTGGGAAAAACCAGTCTTGTCAGTAATATATTGGCTACACAATACGTATGTATATGGTCTGTTCATTTCTTTAAATTTTTGCTTAAAATGACTTATGGAAAGGAAAATTGCCTCCCAACGCTTCATATTATAATGTTGCTTATTTGAAAGTATATTTCCTTACACCATATAAATTTTCAAAATTAATTTTGTATTTAATTAGTTCAGGAGTGACTTTATTAAAGTTTTTATAAAATAGAAAAAGAGGAGTGAGCCACCAAAATTTCTTAGATGTGTAAAGTTGGAATGCCTGGAAACATTTAATATCAACAGCAAAAAAAAAAAAAAAGATTTTCAAGAAAGAGAGTGACCTAGTACCATGCAGCTGTAGATGAAAGAAGTCCCTTTAATTTTTACAAAAGACCCATGACCCCATTTGTTCAGTTGAATACTCTAGTTTGAGCCTTTCCATTGAGAGCAGTGACCAATAAAGAGCCTCAGGAAAAATAGTCCCCTAAGAGATACTAGTTTACTAGGTACAGTATGAGTATGTGGACCCTATTTTGTGTACAATATGAAGAAATAGTAATATCAGTATATGTATTATTTTTATTCCAGAATATGCACCAGGGTGTGACTGCAGATTGATTATTAAAATCGATATCTGATTATTAAAATCCCTTCCTGTCATATTTGCCATCCACATCTGCCAGTCAAACGACTAGAATTTGTTCATGCAGCCTTCAGATTGTCTTGTTTTGTGCCTCTTAGGAAATTCATACATTGTATAGAAAAAAACTAGGGAGCTTAGAGAATTAAATGTCAGAGCTTAGAGAATTAATCTGGTGTACGAGTGCGTTATCTTGTGCCCGAACTGGCAGAACACACACTCGGGCCTTTTCTTCCATTCACGTGTGTTTAATGATGCTTCAACTTCATCATCCAGAAACTCATTTTGCTTCACAAGGACACTCAAGCTACTGTCCATTTGTTCCTTTGTCTCTTTCTACAGTAAGTTTTTTTCTTTTATTCCAAAAGAAAAAAATCCAAACTATGACCTTTTCAATATACCACTTGAGCCAAAGTTCAGGACAAGTGCAGAGAAATACTCAGATACATTTATGGCACACAAACATTTGCTGAACTTCCTTTAAAAATACTGTTTCTTGGCCTGAACTATCTGTTTTCTATGGGTGCAGACAAAGTAGTTTGTGTGTATAAAAAGTAGTAAATAGAAAGTATTAATAAAACACTTGCAAATATACTGTGCAATAAATTTTGGTTTTTCATTTTAAAAATCAACAAAGCTTCTGTTTTCATAGAAGACACTAGAACTATCGAATGTACTTATCCTATTTTCAGTATGTGATTTTTCCAGAGACAGTGAACACAAAAACAAGGGCTCTTCCAGCTTAGACCTCTGCAATTCATCTGCATGCTAAAGGCAAGGGGCCTTTTCCAAACAGTCATTATATTGTCTTTTTGACAACAACACACTACAACACTTTCCAATTGTTTCCACAGAGGCAGAGGGACTCATCTAATAGTAATAGCCACAGGCAAAGCTGGCAGCTACCCCAGCATAAACACATTCTTTATAAGTTCTCAAGGGGAAACTCAAAAATAGATAACAGAGGCCAAATTATTACAGGTTATTTTGACCATGCTTGAGATGTAGGTAGCACTTTCCAGAAAATTAGAATCAACTAAAACAGGCCCTTTTTCTGAAGAGACTATAATCTATGCTGCTAACGCATCTATTTATTTAGTCTCGCTCTGAACTGTCCGTTTGGAGTGTCTTTCAACACATCCAGGAATGCCGAGATTCCTCAGTCCCCGAGGAGAGACAAAGTGGCCTTTCGTGTTCTTGATAGCAGTTCAAACACCACTTTCCTTCACACAGTTTTCTAATTCTTCCCATTCTATCTGCTACCCTCTCATTAAGAGGATGAATGTGGGATATAACCTCTTTTTTCTTTCAGTCACCCACTTGATTAGATCAGTGTTGGGGGAAAAGAGGTGCTGCTGGTGGGAGAGAACCACACACAGAGCCCACACCTATGTTAGTCACAGCCACTGAAACGACCGAGTCTGACGTGGCTAACTGAAAAGAAATGACCTCTCAAGTCTTTGTGAGGGCACAGAACTGATGTAATCAACTGTTAAAATTACTAGTGTTCTTTGGGCCCAGGTCATTATTAGGCTTCAAGTCTTTATATTCATTCTCAAAAGAAAAACAAGAAAAAGAATCACAGGTTGAATTTTGGCATCTCATTCTTTACTTGTCAGTTTCTAAAACCTATTGTTACACCTGCCTGCTCCTATTCACTCACAGAGCATGGCCAGCACAATTTAACCCAATGATAAGGCAAACTCAGACCTAAGCAATGTCAGTGTGGCTAAGAAAGGGACAACTGTGGGTCAGAAGTTTACCAACAAAGAGAAGGGTCAGTTAATATTCATAAAGCCACTGTTATTTCTCTGGTTTCACTTCAGCAGCACTGGAATTTAGTGGTATTTCTTACACTGTATTATTGTAGCTGCCTATTTACTTATTTGTCATGCCTTGTCCTTAACGGAGTGTCTATCACATGTAGTTGCTCAATAAACATTCCTAATTGAAGTAAATTAAATCAATCTAATCTAAGCAGAATTAGAAGCCCAGGATCAAATGTTTAGTTTTGGTTCACAGTTGTAGCCAAGAGCATATCAATTTTTATCTTCTGAAAGTATAGTTTTCCTTTAAAATAAAATGTATACTGTCTTACTTTAATTAACTTGATAGAATTTTCTATCTCTCATGATTCTGACACTTCATGAATATCCAGAGAGAGAAAGAGAAGAAAAAGTCACAGAATGGTTGATATTTAACAATTTATAATTAGAGGATTTTGCAGAGTTACCACACATATTTTCAAACTTTGTTCACAACACTGGAAAAAGTTAAAAGGCAGCATGGTATATGATCAAGAGACACAGGCAGAGGATGTGGGTTTAAATTTGGTTTGGACATTTCCCCATTCTCCCCCTAACTTGACTCAAGTTACTAAACTATCCAAAATTAAGAAAACACCCTTAGTTTCTTCACTGATGAAATACAGATAGTGTTCACTTCACACTTGTTTTTAGGACTAAGTGAAATAACAAGCAAATAAATTCAGATGGCAGATAGTTGAATTAATGTAGATGCTCAAAAAAATGTTTGTTAATCCCAGGCAATCATCCTTTTTTCCCTTGTTTTTAGGTGGTACTTTTCTTTCTGGGATTATGCACAACATGCCATAAAATAATTTTCCATATAGTGAGTTGTTTAGGTAATTATTCTCCTCTTCATGTCATTAATAGAACAGTATGCAGACCTAGACAATAAGGTTGTGTCTACCTGAGACAATTATGCCAATCATGCAGCATAACTTGGGGGTCAAAACATATTTTCCCTTTTTAAAAAAAGTACATTCACAGCCCTGGCTGGCGTAGCTCAGTGGATTGAGTGCGGGCCTGCGAACAGGAGTTCGATTCCCAGTCAGGGCACATGCCTGGGTTGCAGGCCAGTTCCCCGCAGGGGATGCATGAGAGGCAACCATACATTGATATGTCTCTCCTACTCTTTCTCCTTCCCTTCCCCTCTCTCGAAAAATAAATAAATAAGATATTTTTTAAAAAGTACATTTACAGAGAATTTATGTGAGAGATGATTGTCTTCTTACCCAAATAGCTGATTGAATCACACGTTCTTGCTGGGATGCATCAGAAGACAACCATCATTCTGAGATCTAAGATGTTGGTATAAAAGTTTTAAACAGAGATGAGCAGTCACATTTGGGTGTTTCCTGGAGGAAGGACAGCTGATTGACCACCCACATGACACTAGCTCCAATTCACCATTGTCCAAGACACAGCCCACCAACTTGCACACTCAGAGACTTGTTCCTGTCACTACTCAGGGTCGTCTGGGCTCTGAGGCTGGCTCACCCTGACAGCATCCCAAGAATGAAGTTAATGAACCAGCAGGCCAGTTGGTTCATTTATAATGAAAGACAGTGTGTGGGTAAAGCAGATACTGACCGCCGGTTTCCCCCACCCCTGTAAGTGAGCCTTGTAGGAAACAAATCTGTGAGAACTTTGCCTTGTAAGCCTAGAATCAGAACAAGAGAAACTAGTTGTGCAATTCAAATGTTCAAACAGCTTTGATCATTGGGTCCTGTCCATTTAAGTTAATTTTTTTGTTGCCTTCCAACATCCCAGGTTAAAGGAAACCCTTTCAGACATTGTTATCAATAACAATCTGGTCTGGGTGTATCATGACTGAATGTTTCAGTCAATGTTTTAGTGCCTGGAGTTAATAATACCTCTCAAAAATATTCAGCAGCTTATTAGCCAGATTCCACAAGTTTTAAAAAAAATGCTGTTTAATTAAAATAGGTGGAAAAAAGTATAGTGATCCAAATAATGCCACCTGATTGCCATGCCCCTTACATAAACACAATCTTAACCTGCCCAGAGCCAGGTAGGATGAGGTGCTACAAACTTCCCACCTTCAGACTCTTGCCCACCCTGTGGCTAGAGAGATGGTCCTGATGAAGGGGGTAGAGGAGGGGGAGAGAAAAAGCAAGTGGCCAGACATGGCCTGGGTGAACTGGGAGCACCTGTGAGTTAAGATGACTTGTCTCCATTATTTGACAAAGAAACCAAATGGTGCCAAATGCTCAGTTTCACTTTGTTTTAGTTTCTATTCTCTCTTGGCTTTTCTATTTCCTAAATAAATCGTTAGTGGGAGCACTCTAAAGGGCCATTTGTAAATAATATGTAAATCTGCCAGCATGGACCTTAAGGATGACAGAGTTAGTCTTCTGAAGGACAGTGACGTTTCTTTACACATACAGACATTTTGTAATAGAGTCCTCATCTGAAATGAGTTTGTAGTCAGTTTTGAACTATATTTAACAGTTTTCTTCCTTTTGTCTTTTTCCTTCTTTCTCTTCTTTCCTTCCTTTTCTTTTTCTTTTTTGTTCTTTCTTCCTTTTTCTTTCTTTCTTTCTTTCTTCCTTCCTTCCTTCCTTCCTTCCTTTTCTTTTTCTTTTTTGTTCTTTCCTCCTGTTTTCTTTCTTTTTTCTATTTCTTTCTTTCTGTTTTTCTTTCCTTATTTGTTTGTTTCCTTCTTTCTTTCTCTCCGAAATCCTCATTTACTATTCTGTTCTGTGTCTAGTCTTTGGAGCTACAAAAACAAGTCGCACAGTTAGCTCCCTCCTTTGCAGCCTGCTTGTGGCACATAAGCTCTTATCCTGTGTGAATCATGAGAAAAGTAAGAATATAGCTTTTACTAATGTATTTTGTTTACTGATAAAGGCAGTCCTTCTCACACTATGCTCTCAGAGAATATTGATTTTCTTGCACAAAATCGAGCTATACTACTCCTTTAAAATTAAACAATGATGACTTCCACCAAGATGGAGGCATAGGTGGAAGCACTGTGCCTTCTCTCACAACTAAGTTTAAAAACAACAAAGTTTTAGCAACAAAAATGCAGCCAAACCACAGAAAGTTGAACTACACGGAAGTCTGACAACAATGAACCCTTCAGTCAAACCAGTAAGAGGGGCAGAGCCAGCAGCAGAGCAGGGTCGGGCAGGAAAGATCCACCAGACCCAGGCAAGCCTGCAGGCACGCCAGCAGCTGTGGGTAGATCCCAGTTATGGAGTAGCGGGCAGACCCACTGAGGGCTGACCATGGTCACACATTCATGCACAGATAAACCAGTGAAGGAGCTAGCAGTGAGACAGATCTTGCAGGCCCCAGTGGTGGGAAGTGGCAGAAGGACCGCCATTGTCCCCCTCTGACCCCGCCCCCACATACAGCCTCACAAACCAGCAACCTGGGTGGCCCCGCTCTGGTGAACAACTAAGGCTCCACTCCTCATACATAACAGGCACAAACAGATCAAAACATGGCTCAAGAACAACTCAGAGCCCCAGAGCCGATATATCTAAGCAATGAAGAATAGCCAAACTTTCAGATGCACAGTTCAAAATACTGGTGATCAGGATGCTCACAGAACTGGTTGATTTTAGTCACAAATTAGAGGAACATATGAAGGCGAAACTAATTGAAATGAATGGAAATACACAGGAAACCAATAGTAATGGAAAGGAAACTGAGACTCAAATCAAAGGAGTGGACCAGAAAGAGGAAAAAAAATGACCAAACAGAAAAGGATGAAGAAACAAGAATTCAAAAAAATGAGGAGAGGCTTAGGAACATTCAGGACATCTTTGAATGTTCCGACATCCAAATTATAGGGGTACCAGAAGGGGAAGAGGAACAGCCACAAGTGGAAAACTTATTTGAACAAACAATAAAGGAGAACTTTCCTGTTCTGGCAAAGGAAATAGACTTCCAGGAAGTCCAGGAAGCTCAGAGTCCCAAAGAAGGTGGACCCAAGAAGAAACACACCAAGGCACATCATCATTACATTAGCCAAGATTAAAATGAAGAAGAGAATTCTAGAAGCAGCAAGAGATAAGGACAGTCACCTACAAAGGAAGTGCCCATCAGACTATCAGCTGATTTCTCAAAAGAGACCTTACAGGCAAGAAGGGGCTGCAAAGAAGTATTCCAAGTCTCATGAAATCTAAAGACCTACATCCAAGATTGCTCTATCCAGCAAAGCTTTCATTTAGAATGGAAGGACAGATAAAGTGCTTCTCAGATAAGATCAAATTCAAGGAGTTCATCATCACCAAGCTCTTATTATATGAAATGCTAAAGGGACTTACCTAAGAAAAAGACGATAAAAAAGATGAACAGTGAAAGGACAGCAAACTCACAGTTATTAAGAACCACACCTAAAACAAAAGCAAACTAAGAGGACAGCTAGATCAGGAGCAGAACCATAGAAATGAAGATCACATGGAGGGTTAGCAACAGGGGAGTGGGAGGAGGAGAAGAGCGGGAGAAGGTACAGAGAATAAGTAGCATAGACGGTAGGTAGAAAATAGATAGGGGAGGGCAAGAATAGTATGGGAAATATAGAATGTAAAGAACTTGAGACATGTGGTCATAAATTAAGGGGGGGAATGGTGGGGGAAAGGTGTGCAGGGTGGAGGGGAATGAGGGGGGAAATAGAACAGTAATTATTAATAAAATATATTTTCAAAAAATAAAAAAATTAAACAATGATGACTTTTTCACAACTCAAAGAGAAATTTAAGTTAATGGTGTTTTCTGTATTTTTTACAGTTGATTTTTTCTTACATTTGTTTGACTCTTGCTATAAATTGTATATAGGCATTATTTGCCTATAAGAGGTAGGATTTAACACAAAGGCCTATATTTAGTCCCTACATATTTACTCTATAAATCTTTCATTAATATTCCATGGAAAGGTTCATGGCTTCCAGACGCTCCATTAAATGAAAATATTTGAGAACCACTGCTATGATTAACAAAAAACATTTGACTGAGCTCTGATTTCTATTTATAATAATATATATTTTATAGCAAAGCCTAAACTAATACATCTCAACACATGATAACAGGTTCTCTCAATCTATATCACTGTTATCTAACAAACCCCTTTTTGTTTGTTTATTATTTTTAACTACTGCTAACTATGTAATTTCTTTCCTGTTAAGTTGATGGGTATCTGTTACAATTTAGGTTTCAATTGCTCCCTTGAGACCATGTTTGTCATTTCTCTCAGAAGAGACCACATTTGGCCTTTCCAATAATACCTTACCTCCCAGCTCACTGGAAAGTCTCAGTAAGTGACTGGCCTTCCCATGGGATGGGTAGTGGTTTGCATTAGAGATTTAGCTCTAGCTCAGTGATTCTCAAACTTGCCTAGAATCACCTGGGAAGCTCTTAAAAACCCAGGTTTCTCAGCAACACTCCTGACCAATTAAATCAAAATTTCAATATGAGATACAGGTAAGGTCTTTTTAAAAGCTCTCCTGGTGATTCTGGATGTCAGCCAAGGTTATAAATCACTGCTTTAGACAGAGATCTTACCTACATATTACAACTTTCCTCCCATGGAATTCTCTGATATATGGTGATTCAAGGAGAAAAGTTTTTCTTACTCATCCTCCTAAATAAAAATATAAATAAATAAAACAAAGCAGTTATTAAGGCAGAGTTCATGGGATTTCTTCCTGCTCATTCCCTACATTTTTCTTTTGAGAGTCAGCTCTCCAAACTTAGAATAAAAGACCAAAGTAGGTTAAAAAATGGCAATGAATGGTCCCTGCTATCTTATCTCATGGCCTTTTCCATTAGTTCCTAATGTTAACTTTGCATATTTTGTGACCAAGGAGGTTGAAAAAGTCCTTTGCCACTTTTTTCTAGGAGAATTAGTGATTACTGTGTAGCTGTGGTTCTTAGTTCAACTTCCTTCAGTATGAATCAAAAGTCCTATGCATCACTTGAAATCTAAAAACTTTCACTGTTATTCAACCAAGGCAGTGCAGACTCTAAACTTTTCATAAACAATGATTAGCCCTTATTCAATCACACATCTCACTGTCAAGTGGAGTACCTGACTCACAGCCGTGGCCATTAAATAAATCAATTAGTTAAACAGTTAATAAACAAATGAACACATGCTGGGATGTAGAGAGCTAAGCACTTACTGAAATCAAATCAGGGAGAAGGTCACAGATAAAGGCAGCTGGTGTGTACTTCTAACATGTGCGCAATTATCAGAGAAGAAATCAAAATAAGTTCAGGGAAAACGTCCAGAATTTCTAGTCAATTGTCAATGGAGGTGATTATGAAGAGCTATATATAAAAATAGTTACAAACCATAGAAAGCTGAGAATAATGAAAAGCTAAATGAGTGATATGCATAAATTGAATTACATAATTTCATAGAAGATGGAGATAATTGGCTTAAAGCCACTGAGAAAGCTCCATAGACTCAAGATAAATCTTTAGATACTGGCAGGTTTTAGAAATGAGCAGAGAAGGAAGAGCATTCAAGACAGTAGAATGGCAGAGGCAAAGGACTAGCACTGAGGATGGAGGTGGGGCATGCAGAGGCAGCAGCTCCTTGTTGGATCGAAAGCTTGCTTAGCAGAGCTGGATCAGAAGTTTCATGGTGGACAAAATGGTATTTGGATTTTATAATCCCTGGAAGATGTGTGTCTATCTGTGTTTAATAGCATGCTGATATTTGAGTTTCAGAATAATTTATCTGGTTGAAAGGACCAGAAACAGGAGTCAATAGCCCGAGTGATGAGCGTGTGGAAGTATACATGGTAAGAACTAAAAAGAAAATGTATGACAGCAAGATACATTTAAGACAAAGAACTTATGGGACTTCAGGACTGATGTTCTCTATGAAACAAAGGAAAGGGAAGAGGCAAAGATGATTCCAAGTCCTGGCCCGGTGGCTCAGTTGGTTGTCCAGAAACGTTGTCCAGTACACCAAAATGTTGTGGGTTTGATCCTTGATCAAGGCACATACCTAGGTTTTGTGTTCAATCCCAGGTGGGGGCACAGATGGGAGGCAACTGATCAATGTTTCTCACACTGATGTTTTTCTCTTTCTCTCTGTCTCTCTTACCTTCTTCCTCTCTCTAAAATCAATAAATATATCCTCAGGTGAGGATTAAAAAAAATAAAAATAAACAAATAAAAGATGATTCCAAGTTTTATGATCTAAGTGGCACTCACCAAATTAGCAAGGAGACTGAGGGAAAATACAGATCTCTCAACATTCTAAGACATCATGTAAAATCCTTTTGTTAGTACTATAATGGCAATCTCAGCTAAACAAATGGGAAATAAGGGACTGTTCATTTCAAAAATCAAATCTTAAGAGGATATATCAATTGCTAAGATAAATTTAAGCAGACATTTTATGTAATTTACTCTCAGAAGCATAGATCTACATTATTTTCAATACAATTAACTTCTAACTGAAAATATCCATTCCAATGGCTGACAAGCAGTCTAATTTTATCAACAGAAAGACTTTCAGTAGGCTAGTCATGTATACAGCACATTCTGACAATTCATATCATCTCTGAATTTAGAGACCAGAGTCCATTTTTTACAAAAGTGGACCAGAGTCCACTTTTACAAAGTCCATTGATTCAAATAAAATACAATCAGAAGGTAAAAGATTAGTAATACATTTCTGTATCAAGTGCACATTCTGAATAAATTCCATTTGTTTTAACTCTTTCAGATAATAAAATTGATAGATCAGCATTCTTTGGTGGTGCAATCTGAAAGAAATTCTTTTTAAAAACTTCTAACAAGGTTTCCAATTTAATATCACAGCCATCATGAATAACCACTGCTTGAATCAGTCAGTAATTTTGGTAGTCGGTGCCAACATCCTCTGAATAAACAGAATGAGCTGAAGTCATTAGAACAGAGTCATATTTTCCCTTCTCCAGGCCTTTATTTATTGTGCCATCTCACTAGAATTCTTCTCTCTGTGGTTAACTATCCATGTTCTACCCACACTCAAGGGTCTGCTCTAATAACATTTCCTTTGCACTGACATTCTATTGCATTTGCTGGTTTTTATAGCTTCTCTTAGTTCATTTGGGCTGCTAAAACAAAAACCACAGACTAGATAGCTTATTTTAAAAAAAGAAATAGATTTCTCACATTTCCGTAGGGTGGAAGTCTAAGAAGATCAAGGTGCCACCATACTGGGTGAGGGCTTCCTTCCAAGTTGCAGACTTACAGTTGTGTCTTCCTGTTGTAGAAGCAGGTAAGGGAGCTCTCTTGGGTTTCTTTCATAAGAGGCACTACTTCCACGAAGGGGACCTACTCACTCCCAAAGTCCCCACTGCATCCTCAATAGCATCACCTTGGGGTTAGGGTTCAGTATATGAAATTTGGGCAGACATATTCATACCTTAGTGCATTTCATTTAGACTCATCATTTTCTATGCTTATTACTTCTCAGTACTGACTGTGGAAGAATCTCCCTGCAGGATAGAGGAACAAGCCAAATGACACCTCTTCTTGGAAATACCAGATAGATCCAGGAGTTGGGATGTCCTATTGTTCAACTGGCCTGTCTTTAACAAGACAGTACCATGAAAAAAGAGAGTGTGCTATATGAAATAATATGTAATTTATGTAACAATCAGGTAAATTTCATGGTTTTGGGTTAGAACCTTGTTTGGACACCCTGGATATAAAAGACATTTTGAGGACAATCAAGGAAACTGTAATACAAACAGGATGTTAGGTGAGAAAAAAACTGATGGACATAAAATTTAGAGATTGTTAACTAAAAAAAAAAAAGCAACTAACATGACAATAATAATAGTATCATTTTCTAGAAAAAGATTTGGAAGGAAATATACTAAGAATTATCAGTGGGCAATGGTATTAAATCCTTTCTCTATCTTCTTTTTGGCTTCTCTGCATTTTCTAATTTTCTACGATGTATATATACTGCTTTTCTATAATAAAATATTTTTCAAGAGAGAGAAAAATCTCCCCATACTGCCAGCTGATCTGTCCCTGCCTCATATCTACCTCTGCTCCATTGTTACATATCAATTGCACCAAGATCCTCCCAGGAGCCTGGCCAGAGACCTGGGAGAAATGCCAGGAATCTCACTCCCCCTCACCACCTAAACTTTCTGCAGTCTGTCCACTCCTCTCCTCTTCTACCATTGACATTGACCCAAGCCTGATTATCTTTTACCAATCTCCCTGTCTCTGGTCAGGTTCTCTTCTCCATCAGCCCCCAGAGTAAGCTGAAATGCCAGTCTAGCAGTATCATTCTCTTGCATTAGGTCCCTCTGTGGTTCCATGTTCACTACAGGATATATAGTCTAGGCTCTTAGTATGGAATACAGATCTCTTCAGGATGTCACCCTCAGGGATGTCTCTCCTTATTCTTTGCCTCATACTTACCTAAGCTCCAGCACCAACAAGCTGCATGTAGTTCCTTGCTCCTGTTCCTAAGGCTCATCCTTTCTGTGTTGAATGTCCCTCTCTTTGTGCCCTTACCCCTATGCACGGCAAATTTCTAGAATCCTTCAAGTATTATTCCTCCGACAACCTTTCCCTAATAGGCTCGTGGCACTTAGGCTGAGTGTCCCTCTTTCTGCATTCAAGGCACTGTGCACACTGTTACACCCACCACTGTTGCACCCACCCAATGTACTGAAATTCTCTGTGTGTCTGCCTCTCCTACTGAACTGGAGGCTATTCCTGAGAAATCATTGTACATATTTGAAAAGCTGATCTGAATGATGCCATGGTCAGTATGCTCCTTCAGTGCCAGGTTTTCTCTCTCCTGCTACCTGTCTTCACTTCCTACAGCATATCCAGGGAGCAGCGCCAGGACTGCAGATTGGAAGCCAGCCCACAGAAAGAATAACACCCACCAAGGAAAGATAATAGTTATTTCTGTGCTAGGCTGGGTTGAGAAGTCATTGGAAAGCTACCAGCCACCTGGGTTCCAGATGCCCTCCTGAGTCGACCCTGGAATGTGGTTCTTTCCATTTGCCTTCCTGCCTTCTAGACATTAGTTTTTTATGACCACAGATAGAAACAGATTCACTAAGGCCTTCAAAGAGTATCTCCTCCAAAACTTGACCCACTTTTTTCAACCTTCCTAGTTTAGTCCCTGCTGGGCAGCACAGACCCTGCTGATCAATTGCTCCTTGGTCATTGCTTAAGCCTCACTAAGACAGTAAGTCTTTGTAAGTACATCATAAGCTCCCCAAGAACAGGGCCAATACATCTACAGGTCCTTGTGTCCCAATTACACCTAGCTCAATACTATGCATGCAGTAAGTTTCAGCCCATCTTTGTGGATTCACTGAATATTATCCTTCAAGCCATACTATTTTGTGCTCTATTTGCTAACATTATTTCTTAACATTTCAAGAACAGCCCTTATCTTAATCATAAAGATATTATGATTAATATCTTTAACCATATCTCCATCTTTGTATGATCTTATAGTCTATAACTTCCATTCCTTTCCATCTGCACTTTCTCCATTAATTCATTTCTTCTCTGATTTGCCTCTTAAAAATATTTTGAGCACAGTTTAAAGCATCTTTTGCCAAAATCACACTGGAATCATCTATATTCTGAAAATATGCACCTTTGAATTATTTTTAATTTCCACCAACTGGATTATTAAATTTTCTTTTTTCTTCCAAGTTCTGTAGTTGCAGATCCATTATCTCCTATTTTCCACTACTGGAGAGAAGTCTTAGGCTAAGCTGGCTTCAGTTCTTTTGGAAGTAGCATCCTTCTAAGCTTTCTTTTCTCCCACCCCATGGAATGATAGACTGTCAGGCTGTCAGCCATTTGGCCAGGCTGGGGCCTGGATTTTTCCAGCTAGAGTCCTCTGAGACCCAGTAGACCATTCAGCTTCTGAGAAGAGACAATGTGAGGGCCTGAAGGACCATTCAGGCACCAAGGTGGGGTTCCAGGAGCCAAATACCTCAGGGTTCAGTATAGGAGAGCAAGTGAAAGTAGGGCAGAATCTGAACAGGATCAGAGAAGCTTCTGGTTCCTCATTTCAAAGCCAGAAGTATGTGATGGAAGAGTGCATTAGTCAGCCTATATTCAAGGGCTGAGGCTAGAAAGATAAGATACTCTCTCAATTTAAACATTTAACTACAATACATAGCTTGTTTTTTCACTGTCATTGAAACATGGATAGTATATCTTCTCTCTTACTGTTTCTCACCTCCACCCTGTCCATGATCACCCATCTTGAACCTTGTTCTTAGATTTGTTTTCAAACTAGAGAGTAAATATGTTTAGATTTATGAAAGATTTTTTTATTCACTTTTTATTGTTATTTCTGATTCCATTTGCTCTACCTTCCCCCATAACAACAGTTTATAGGTTGGCAGCTCTCTCTACCTGCCTCTTGATCCAAATTATTTGCTTCAGAAGAAAAAACTTTGGAGGTAGGTAAATTACTGACCTTTTAAAGATTTTATTTATTTATTTTTAGAGAGAGAGGAAAGGAGGGAAAAAGAGAGGGAGAGAAACATCTATCAGTTGCCTCTTGCAAACCCTCATTCAGGGACATGGCTCAAAACCCAGTCATGTGCCCTGGCTGGGAATCAAACTGGTGACATTTTGGTCTGCAGGATGACACCCAACCCACCAAGGTACACCAGTCAGGGTGAAGTTACAAATTTTTTAGATGGGACATAGAAAGCACAAACTACAAAAAGAAAATTGATGACTGGAATTCCATCAAAATCAATAGTGTTTGCTTCTTGGAAAACACCATTATAAATGAAAATGCCAAACACAGATAGAAAAGAAAACATTTATAAAACATATATCTGACTAAGGACTTATATCCCAAATCTGAAAAGACTCTTAAAACTAAATAATAAAGAGACAAACAATCTGATTAGGAAAATGGGCACTAAAGTTAAACTAGACATTTACAAAAGAAGAGCATTGTAACGACCAACAGACAAATGGAAAGATGTTTGACATCATTGGTCAGTAGAGAAATAAGAATTCCCTTCACAATGAGATGCAATACACATTCACCAGAATGACTAAAATTAAACTGACTGATACTGAGAATGTAGTGCAACTGGAACCCTCATATACTGTTAATGACATTGTAAAATCGTAAACCACTTTGAAAACAGTTTGACAGTGTCTTTAAAAGTTAAGCATACATTTACCATGTTTGTACCAGTTTATCAACATTACCAACATTTTGATTCCTAGGTACCTACCTAAGAAAAACAAAAACATATGTCCATATAAAGACTTCTGCATGAATGCATGTACTAGCATTATTCATGATAATATCCCAAATGGAACCAGTCAAATGTTTATCCTTTGGTAGACAAAATGTGGCATATCCATACAAGGGACTCATACAATAAACTGCTAAAATAGACAACATGAGTGAATCTCAAAAACATCATGCTAAGTGAAAGAAGCCAAACCACAAGAGTGTATACTACGTGATTCCTCTGATAATATTTCTATAAAACGCAAAACTAGAAAAACAGAAAGCTGATCAGTTGTTTCCTGGGACTAGGGGCTGAGTCCTAGGGATGGAAATTGAGTGCAAAAAGGTACAAGAAAGTTTTGAGGTGATAAAAGCATTCTAAAACCTGATTGTGGTTGCACAATGGTATACATTTACCAGAACCCTTCAAACTGCATGTCTACATTGGGTAATTGTGTTGTGTGTTAGTTATATCTCAGCGATGCTGTAAAAAATTTTATCTTCGCCTTCTAAAATCATTTCCTTAAACTAGACATCTACACACGATTTCATTTTCCACAGTTAGGTGGAGTAATACTTTTTATTGCTTTCAATTAAAGTTTTGCTTTAGTTTATGTGTGTGTATGAGTGTGTTTATTCCCAAGATCCTCTTTTATTGATAACTATGTTTTCTTTCTGTTTCATGAGCAAATCTCTTTAATGGAGGAGGGGCTTTTCTTTAAGCATTTATAAACTTGCTGATGAATTTATTCACAGTTCCATTCATTTTCTACTTCCTCATTTTAGAGTATAATCTGTTGTATTTTAATGAATATATTGGGAAGCCTGGAAAGCTGGATGGGAAGGCTCAGGGTACATAAAGGAGAGGGTCTGTAGAACTGTGGAGCAGGCTGAGGGCTTTGCACACCATCACACTCCTAATGTGGACAACAGGAATTTGAGTTGTGGCCCAAGAGCAAGAGAGCAGGGCAGTACTGCCCTAGCCCTGATCCCTGGGCATAGAGATTGTAAGGACCGGCTGTAGCTGAGGAAGGCTCAGGCCTAAGAGAGAAAAGAGGCTAGCAAGGGCGCCAGGTTGGCTGGAGCTGTGTCTAATCTTCCCAGGAAGATTAGAATGGTTTGGAATCATTCTACAGACTCTACAGAATCTGGAATGGTTTCAGTGCTTCTGATTCTCACAGTGGTTCCTGGAAATTCTCTCCTTTATGAATGGACCTTCAGGAGGCTGGGAGAAAAGGCTCAGCACTTTCATGGGCTCACCACCCTTCTGCTAGTCCTTCTGGTTATCATTCCTGAAATCGCTAAGCAGCATTCATTCTTTCATGAGCTCTCAAGATACAAATGTGCTTAAGGAGCTTTGTTTTTCAAACAAAAAGAAATGGGAAATCTTCTTTAGATTTCTAAAGAAAATGCGCCATGGTTCTTTTTAGGTGGACACTATATCCTTAATAGGTAGATAATGAAATAATTAACTTTCCAAGTTGCATGTTAGGAGTAACTGCTATTAGAAAAGCCTTATTAAAGTCTGATTCTTCTCTTTTAAAATCAGTTCTCACCCTGTCTCCTACCTCTTTTCTCATTTCTTCTATCAAATAATTGCTCGTACCACCCCTGTACAGGTCTGTCCATTGAGTTGTTCCCTCTCTGCAGTACGATGACCATGTTAAAGAGTACCTTTGCACTTCCAATGACCTCCAGGACTGCCTTGCCCCCAGTGACTGTTCAAGAGCCATTGTTCAGTTGCACTTAATTGAGGTGAAATAAGCATTTGGGAGAGGCAGCGGGACAGCAAGGATGCCAAAGCCTATCAGTAGACCTTCAAATGCAGGTGGAAAGGGAGAGATATGAATGTATTAGAGGATAATTCCAGAAAGTAGGAGGGAACAAAGCACTTAAAGAACAAATAGGCTCTGAGAGAGTCTTATCAAAGATGCAGCATCTGCTGATAACTATAGAAAGGAAGAGACTATTATTATCTGAAGACTCAAAAAGACTGGCAGATTGGTCTGGCCCACTGCCAGGTGCACAAGATGATCTGGCGAGGATTATCGGAGCTCTTCTGTTAAAGCATGGATCACATGTGTGCTGAAAATGTGTTCTTTCTTTGGGATTGAGGTGACAGACAGCCACATCACACGCCACCCCTTTTTCCACCCCGCGTTCAGCCAGCCAATACACCCAATCATCACCCAGTCTGTCTCAGCCGTGTGCTTTCCCCAGCCAGCTGAACAAAATATTTTCAGAATGTGGAATGTAAACAAGGTTCCTACTGTTAGCAATTCTGTGTCATTTACTTGTGGTTTATTTTATTTTACTTTAAGTCACATTTAAAGTCAAAAGATTGCCAACCCGCATGCTGCATGTAAACAAATCAGAAATATAGATTAGAATTGCAACTGATTGGTTAGCTGTGAACTCGTCTGTGTATATGGAAGAAGGGGGGACTATCTATTATGCTCCTGGGATTTCGCTTCTCCACAGGAAATTCAATTGTGAAAAGGGCTTTAAAAGCAATGACTTTAGTTATCTGTTTCCTACACACTGCCTACAGTAAATGCTAATAGAATACCTAGGCAGAACCTCTGCAGTGCTCACGTGACACAGCTTCACAAAGAAAAACAGTGAGCGATTCTGAGAGGAGAATGAAGTCCTACAAATGAGTTCATATATGGTGATCGCAAAATGTGTGTCTCTCACGCTATTGAAGATGTTTTTCAAGAAAACACAATTTTCCAGTTGCATTATTTCCGGCCGTTTGAAAGTACGTGTGTACAGTGTATGCTCCTAAGTGATAAAGGCTCTATGGACCTTCTGGTTCTCACTGAGAATCCAAATCAAAACTTGCCTTCTTTTATAAATTCCCTCTGAAACATATTCTGTCTTCCAAGTCCATTGGGAGCTAAATGAGGCATAAGAATTTCATTACTTACCCACTGGCCTACACGATTGATGTTTTCCTGGCTCAGTGCCATGAATTATACAGTTTCTAAAAATTTGTTGACTTTAGAGTTACCCTACCTACCTTTTTTATATTATTGGAGAGCTGGTAAACTAACATGAAAATTAGCTAAATTACTTACGTCTTTGAATTTTTCTTGGTATCTTCTGAATCATGGTCAAGGTGTAATCCTGGGTCACAGATGGGTCAGGCAGCAGGGGATATCCCTCTGTGAGCCTGCCACATTCTTCTGTTGCTTCACCCTCCTTCACTCAAAAGTAATTGGTTTCCAGCTCACCCAATTAGTCTCATCGCACCTTCTCAAGTGATACCAGCTGCATCAGACCCACAACAGAATTTCCGTCAGAACAGAGCCCCGTGGAATCAACATTGTGTGCCCCACAGGATTAGACACCTGGAGGACTGCGGGAACAATCACCTTGAACCACAAATTATTTGGATCATTTGGCAAAAAAAACCCAACTTCCTCTATTGGGCAAGATTTTTTAAAAGTTCTCCTTTGAGAAGGAGAAATGGATATCTCAAGAATAGGGATTTAAATCAAGCTGGAAGATATAGGAGAGAATAATCCCATGTTTTGAGTCCAATGGCTGTACCTACAGATTTTGTTTCCACACTCAAGTACACTGACAAACAAGTGAAATTTCATTGTTATCAAGAAAAGCCCCCAAACCCAGTAGAACCCTCCTCCAGTGTGACAGACAGAAGTTTAGTCTTCCTGTACATTTTTGGTTCTTCCATAAACACAAATTTCAACTCAATCTGCAATTCATTTGTCCTGAAAATAAATCATTTCTGATCAGTTATGAAATAAGTTTTTTCATTCTTGTAAGTTTAATCCTATATCCAGGATGTCTTATTTTTTTCATTACATACACCCTTTTTAATTCTGTATAGTAGTTACATGGACAATATGGAAATCTGACTTTAATTAGGCATCCACTTGAAAGCCACATCTTGAATATTTCAGTGAGAACTGTTTTCATTGTGAATAATTCTTACTGAGAGAAATCTTTCTTAATCTAACTTGAATCTCCTTGATTTAAATTAAAACCATGCTTTCCCATTTTCTTATGGAGAGAAACATTTATTTCTCCTACTCGTAACTCCAATGAGCTCATGAACAGGGGCCATCCATCTGCACCTCTTCAAAGGGTGATGGGGAAGACATGAGCTTGACAAGCACTAGGCCATGTTTCACCCATACGAAGGGTCACTATGTTCTATCAGGCCCAAATCCTCCCTTTTTAGAGAGACAAGAAGGAACGGTGCTCTCTTCTGTCTCCTATCCCCTGAGTGTCCCTATGTGCGGTAAAACCACCCCCTCTACCCTAGAGGTTGGAAATCTTCACAGAAAGGAATCAGGAGTCCTACTTTAGCCACAGACAGGAATCATACTCTCAAACAGTATCTTGCATTGGGGGGTGGGAAAGTAGGGAAGGAGAGTCATTCATCTGCTGGTTTTAGAAAGTATGTCTATTGGTTCCCATCAGTCAGGCCTTAATTGGGTGCATATGCTGGAGGCTAGAGGTGACAGAAGTCTTTGCTATGGTCTGAATGTTTGTGTCTTCCTCAAAATTTATATGTTGAAGTTCTAATGCTTGCTGTGATATCAGGAGGTAGGGGTCTTTGGAAGGTGTTAGGCAATGAGGGTGGAGCTCTCATGAATGACATTAGGGCTCTTATAAAAGAAACTCCACAGAGCTTCTTCGCCTCTTCTGTCAAGTGAGGATGAGAAGTTTGCAACCTAGAAGAGGGAGGGCCTTTGCCAACAATGTTAGCACGCTGATCTCAAACTTTCAGTCTCCAGAGGTGTGAGAAGTAAGTTTCTATTGTTTATAAGCCACCTAATAAGTGGTACTTTTGTTTTAGCATCCTGAATGGACTCAGGCTCCAACAATGAGGTGTATGTAAGACTTGTTTTTATATGTAATTGTTTAACACGCAAAATAAGGCTGTCTGCAGTTATAAGCCAGGCGCTTGGAGGATCCAAACACAAACACACCCTAGTCTATAATCCTCAAAAGTTTCCATTTCATCTTTGTTGGTGAAACAATTCAAGGGACCTTATCATTTCCCCTATTTCTAAGACACTAATAATTTTATAGCTTCCCTTCCAGACATTCCTAGTTTCTAAACTGTGATTTGGGGAGTGCACAGAGTATTCTACTAAGGTCCCATCAAAATGAAATGCTGCTTCCTGATCTTGCAGGGTCAAAGCTTTGCATTTGTATTAAGCTTTTAAAATAGCATCTTTGTTTAAACAATGGGCACCACATTGGTTGTTCAAGTAGCATTTGGGAGTGTGTCCTGCTCTTGGCTGTTCATGGAGCATCTGTGAGTGTGTCATGCTCTCTGCCATTCTCACACTTCTAGTGGAATCCAGCTGGGAGCACCTCTCCCTGATTCAAACACATATGTGGCACGTGTTTCAGCACTCAGCCATCATTCTTGCTATTTAGTTAAAGAACAGCACACAGGTCAGGAAGCCAAATTCTCAAGAACTTAGATTAAATGTTTTTGGCTGATTTAAATCATAGAGCTATACAGAATTTGGCTTATTGCAATATACCCAATTTTTTTTCTTTCAATTTGTGATAAAAATAGCTTGAATTTATGTTGACAGTACACTGTGATACTACCCTGTTTTGGCTTCCTGGAGCCTTTTTAAAATCTTTGATTTGTTATTTCTATTAGTTTATCCTTGGTTAGTGCTCACTCAGGCTGAACTAATAGAGTGTTTAGGATGGATGTCAGAAAATTATTTTTCTCTGTCAAAAGCAATTGGCATTGCCTCAAAAATCCATTGAGGGACTCATAAATAAAATTCAAGATATTTTTGTTTGAAAGAGAACACATACTGTTCACATAATATTTAAATGGAAAACATAACATTCTATTCAATAAAAACAACAATTAATAAAAATGTATACATTGGTTCCATATTATGGACCATTTAGAACACCCAGAGAAAGAAGAAGAAAAAATAGGAAAAGAAAAAAATTAACGGAGGAGACCAGATGGAGACAGAGACACGGGAAAAAAGCCACACAAACACAAGGAAAATGAGACAGAAGCTCAGACAAGTGGAGAACATAAGCTTTAAAGAGTCACAGTAAACAATGCATTTTAACCTGTTACCATTAAACAATGAAAAGTTTTCACAACTAGAGAATAAATGGGCTCATCTCAAGTAGGAGTTTGAAAATGAAAAAAGTCAAGTCACAAGACACAGGAGAGTTGCTTTAGGCTGGTTTCCATACATCATGTAACAGCATTTCCCATGAACCTGAAGATAGACTGTGAAAAAGTGGGAGGAATCCCTGAGTGAAAACACAACAGTGATTCTAGCTGTTTCCCTCCCCACGGGGCAGCCCCCTCTCACTTCACTCTGCTCCTGAGAAAGCGCTCCCGGGCCTCCCGGCCCTCCCCTCTGCAGGCGTCCGTGCAGCTGTGGGATGATGAGGCACAGAAGGCACTGGAGCCATCCGACACGGACTTGTTAGAATCAAGTTTTGCAGAAATTCTGCAAAACTGGATGGTAATCACAACCATTATTTAAAATTAACTGATATCAATGCACAATTAAATAAATTATATTAAAATCCATGGTAATAAATACCCAAACTCATCATTTCCAGTTATTTTCCTACCTTTCGTTTTGCCGATGCTGTTGTGTGTATTCACATTTTTTGCACCTGTATGATGAGAATATCACAACGATATGCACATTTCTTCCCCCGCATTGAGTGAAGTCACGTTAGTTGCATGATATCAGCCATGTGGGAATATTCACAGCATGAAAACCAGGAAGTGTTACAAATTGGGACTTTGTTATTTTTCAGAGAACTAGATGTTGAATGTTTAGCAACACACCACTGAATGGAGAGGAGTGTCAAATGCCTCTGCCAGATTTCCCAGGAAAAAAAATAAAGCCCTGTAACTACTGCAATGCAATGGAATGGTAGTGTATATTCCATCAACTACGGAGTTATGCATATAAATCAGTTTTATTCTCTCATAAATATAAAAGTTTCTATTTTTTAGTACGATAGATAATTAGAACAAAAGGAAAAGACGTGTGTTCTCCTGTCCCAGGCGGCCCTTCATGCCTTTCACTTGTTGGTGGCATCATGCTGGCTGCTGTCCCTTGGGTCAGCATAAGTCATGTTGCCAAGCCCACACCGAACATGAGTGAAGTATGAACGCCTCCGGACCCTTCATGAAATCAATCCGCCGTCCAGACGAACCAGAAGTACTAACATCTTGATGCTTCCTAGAGTCCCTAGCATTTCTCCAGTATCCTCCATCTGTGGAATGACAAAGATAGGAATTTTAAAAAGGAAACCAACAGTAGAAATCTATGTGGTGTTCATTTGTGTGTATGTGTTAGTGAGGGATGATTTATGAAAATAAGAAAACAACAAAGAATTTTAACTATTATTAGGCAGTATAAGATAATTAGGCACATCTTTCCCACTACACATATCAGCCATTCCTTCTGCACACATACTATCTTATTGTTCAATTTTTCTCCTTACTTGATAGCTAAGTGTATCTGGATAAAGCAATCATTGACTAAATAGACAGAGGGATAGATAGTTATTTTCCTCACATAGAAAATATTTTTACTCACTTTATTCTGACAGGGTATAAACAAACTCTCAAGGAGTATTTTTCTTTCTTAAAAATGAAAAATTTAAAAACACTGGACCCATCAGTTCAAGTACATATGGACCTCGTAAGAGCTGAACTATGAGAAGACAACCACCTGCCTACCTGATGTGATTTAGGGAGTGCCGGGAAATCCCCTTTGCTGCCCAAGTACTCCCCAACTTCCTTCCCTAAAGCATGGGATACATGTTTAATAATTTTAAGTGGACCTTTCATGAATGAGAATTTTGCTGCTTAATATCCATCTTGGCTAAATTTAGGTCCAACAAAATGATGTACAAGCTAGGTGCTTGGGATGGGGCACAAAAAGCTGAGTATCAGAAGCAGAGAGAAAAACTTTGAGAAGAGATATAAAGAGATTTTTTAAGCAACCTTTGACTATTTTAAAATTTAATTTAGCTGAAGTTAATAATTATCTGACTGGTCTGTTGAGTGATATGAATTTTCCTGGGGTGTATGTAAGTTGCAGTACTTCCAGAGTGCCTTGTGATTGATATTCTAAATGGGGCTGCCAGAAATGATGCTTTTGTGCTCAAGAAGCTGCAGTTTGACCAAGTTGTGTTTTAAGGCACTGCAAGGGCACTATGGGGGTTTTCCAGTTGTGTTATGGGTGAGGGAAGAAAAGCCGGCATTCACTTCGTTCTCCCAGGAAGCGCGGGAGGAAGCAGCAGCAGCTCCCACTTCCAGGATTGCTTCTTCGCAACCGTCACCCTGCACCACCAACACCCCCCACCCGCAGCACTCCTTTCAAAATAAAGGTTACAAATTGGGGGCTATGTTTTTTTCTTTTGAAAATCTTTACATTATTGAATTCTCTTCTGATTTTCCAAAATCTGAATATAATGGTCCTACCCTGCCTTTAGTCAATTTCCCAACTATTGATCATTTAAAAAAGCTGCTTTATTCCATAAACGAATCTCATTTTCTGTTCTACTATTGAAAAGAATGTAATCTGAGGTTTCTGATACAATTGAACTTTATTTTTAAAGACTAAGGCTAGAAAATCCTTTCTTTAATAATGTCACCTACATCATTTCATTCCCTATTAAGAGAGAAGGAACAATTTTCTGAGTTTTTTTGGTCACATTTATTTATTCTGAATTCATTACAATTTAACATGGAATAATCTGACTTATTTTTTAACTACCTGTGAGAAAAAGGGCTGCATAAGTTAAAAAAAATAAGCAAGATTTTAAGGATAAAAACTGGCTTACCTAAGATAAGAACTTCCAGCAACTTTATGAGAATACATTTGGTTACAATTAATATAAAAATATAAATACATCATCACTGATAGGAATGTAAAATGATACAAGTACTTTGGAAAACAGTTTGCCAGTTTCATTAAAACTTGAACACAGCCCTGGCTGGTGTAGCTCAGTGGATTGAGCATGGGCCTGTGAAGCCAAGTGTTGCCAGTTTTGATTTGGGTCGCCAGTTCAATTTCCAGTCAGGGCACATGCCTAAGTTGCAGGCTAGGTCCCCAGCAGGAGACACATGAGAGGCAACCACACATTGATGTTTCTCTCCCACTCTTTCTCCTCCTTCCCCCTCTCTCTATAAATAAATAAGTAAATGTGTATATATATATATATTTTTTTAAAACTTAAACACAGCATTACCATATGACCCAGGCCATTTCCCTCCTAGGTGTCCACTCAGCAGAAATGAAAAAAAACACATGTCTGCCCAGAGACTTGCACGCCAATGTTCATAGCAGTATTAGTCATGAAACGCAAAGCTGGAAACAGTCCAGAAGTCCATCAGCTAGTAAATGGGCAAATTGAGGTACATCCATACAACATATCAATAAAAAAGAACTGCTCATATATTCCACAACACGAATGAACCTCAAAAACATTTGTGTTTAACAGATATTAAAATTAATATGGTTTAAAAAAGCATTTGTGCTTAGTGACAGAAACCAGACACATGAGACTACATATGGTATAATTCCATTGATGTAAAATTTATAGAGGAGGAAAATGATAGAAACAGAGCACAGATCAGCCATTGCCTAGGGCACAGATGGGCGTGGGGGTGATCTGCAGGGTTCTAAAAGTGGGGAATGGTGTTGTATGCACAACTGTATGGATTTACCCAAACTCATCTAGCTGCCACTTAAAAATACGTGCGTTTATACCACATACATTATATGTGAATAAAGCTATTTTTTAAAAGAACATATCTGGTAGGAAAAAAATCTGTGATCATGTGTTTAACTTTACAGAAGGAAACACAGGAAGAATCAGCCAGAAATCCGAAAGTTGGTTACCTATAAGAGGAATGTGGCAGTAAGGATTTTGGAGGGAGGGGCATTTGTACAGATATAAAATGGAGCTCAAACTGAAACAAATCAGTCCAGCTAGATTTCAAATGAATACTTGAAGAACAGATAAGGAAAATAGAAAAAGGAAGACCTAATTCGAGCAAGTGTGTGAATATAGTATTTAACATTATATACCCTTAATTTGTGGTGCAAAAATGGAATGCAGAGGAAATTACAAATGAATCCTGAACTCTTTTCAATACATTTGTTTTGTGTGCAGGGAAGGATGAAACAATTCTGGAACTATTTCAGATGTGTGATGCAGCTGAGCAAAGGAGTAAATGTATAGTGTGGGGGATCCGAGGTTATAACCTGAAAAAACACACACATATAAATATGGAATAGGAGAAGGCAAGAAAAATCCCTGTGGGGAGAGGTGAAAATTATAATTATCACTGTGAATTCATGATTTCTAAAACTCGTTCACATGTGCATGTATTTATCTATGTATATGCATACATGTCTCTGTATATTTATATGTATGTATATGAATACACAGCCATTGATTTTCTAGTTCACACAACTGAAAGGTACAAAAAGCAAGGGTGCCCCAGGAGCAATGAGCATGCCTCACACCCAGATCTTGACTTTGATAATTTACCCTGTTATAATGAGCCATGGCTCTTCACAGAAATGACTGAACTTAGGTCTGGGGCAGTATGTGCAAGAAAAGCCTGGAAAATCTCCCGATCAGATGTTAAGGAGATGTGCAATGTGATAGACAGGGACAGTGTCACACATCACATGGGCCAGGACCCAGCTTGTAGGGGCTCCACTGGCCAAATCTGGGAAAACCTGAACCCCAAAATAATCAAATACAGTAGCAAATTTTAAATCATTGAAAAAATAGATATTCATGTATTCATACCTATGACAAATATACAAGCAACTGGGAGGAACAGAAAGAGTTCCTGCTTAAAATAGAATATTAAATGCCAAATGGTAAATGGAGAGAAAGTCCTAGAGTTGGAAAACAACCATTTGCAAACATTATAGTAAAGATCAGTCCAGCAGAAATCATGAATAGACACTGAATCCAGGTAGAAATTTTGATGAGGAGCAGAATGTTGCATAAATTTAAAGTATCTCCCCACAGATTGCCTATATATCTATATAATATAGATAGATATATAAATACTATAGATAGATATACATTATAGATATATATTAGATAGATAGCTAATAGATATATCTTATATATAAGAGATATATTATGTATATATCTATATTTGTAGATATAATATAGATATATAATGAGATACATAACAGATGCACGAAGAGATACATATGAGAGCAAGAGAAATAAAGCAAATAGATAAATTATTTACAGTAGGTGAATCTGGGTAAACAGTATAGAGAAATTTTTGGTTATACTCTTACTCATGCTAGTTATCTATGTTTGAAATAATCTCCAAATAAAAAGTTTAAAAATGGAAAGAAACCCAATAACCTGAAAGTCACCCTTCTTCCCCAACTCCTCTTCCCCGGAGCAGGTCGGTGTTAACAGTTCTGTTTGTACTTTTCTGGACGATTCCTATGCATTATTTTATCGTGGTGAAGAATACATAACATAACGTTTACGATGTGAACCATATTTAAGCGCAGGCCTCAGCGCATTAGGCACATAAAAAGCAGCGTGCTCCTGACTTGGCGCGGCGTCCTCGCGCAGAGAGCCCAGGTGGGTCCTCTCGGCCGCGTTCCAATTTCAGTGTGTGTGCTGCCAGAGCAGGCGCTCGGTAAGTTTAACAGTATATATTCCGATATTATCAATGTAATCATACTGTAAAAAATAAAAAAGGAAAAGAAAAAATGAAGGTGAAAGACAGGATTCCTTAGCAAAACAAAGACAAAAAGTTCTGTGACCAGTGGAACCACAGGCATGTCTAAAAAAAGCTCTTCAAGCAGAAGGAAAATAAGAACAAGTAGAAATTCTAACCTACACAAAGAAATAGAAAATGCCAGAAATGGTAACTATGAAAACCCTCTTTCTCTAATTTAATTTCTTTAGAAGATACGTGACAATTTTAAGCAACTATAATAAATTATGTGGGGTTTATAATATATGTAGAAGTAAAATACATGGCAATTACAAAAGGGACAAGGAGAGGAAAGCGAAGGTATGAATGAGGGAGTGGGTGAAGAGATGAGGGGTTGATGAAGAAGGACGAGTAGGTAGTTACAGAACAGCCATGGGGATGTGAACCACAGTACAGGAAACGAGCAGCCAAAGAACTTCTACGCCTCGCTTATAGACATGAACAATGGTATGGGAATGGCCTGAAGGAGTGGAGGGGCCTGGGTGGAGGGGGTAAAGGGGGAAAAATCGAGACTGTAAATTAAAACTGTAATAGCATAATCAATAAAATATAATTTGAAAAAAATAAAATTTTAAAACTGGCGATAACGTACTTTTAAGGACATGAAGCAACTGAAACTCTCATACACAGCTGATAGGAGTAGAAAATAGACCAGCTACTATGGAAAACGATTTGTCAGTTTCTCATGAAATTAAATATATATTTAGCATGTGACCCCAAAAACCTAAGAGAAATAAAAGTGTATATTTACATAAAGACATGAATAATCACAACAGCTTTGTTCTTAATAGTCCAAAACTGGAAATGCAACTAACATCATCAACAACTCATTGAAAAAAGAAGCTATGGACAGTGCCTGGCAATGTAAAGGGAAAACCTTCTGAAATATACAACACACCACACTGAAATTGTTTTTCTTGTTTCTGTTCTTTTGCCCCCCTTAGCTGCCTCCCACACACCTCTGCTGCTATAAACTCCTTGAGATCAGGAACTGTTTCCTCTTTTTCATCATATTCGCGGTGCCTTGCCCAGAGCCTGACTTACAGTGACTGTCCAGTAATCATTTATGGAATAAAAGAATGCTATTGCTTTTTAATGTTCATGAGTTTCTTACTTTGCCAAATAAGTTTATATAATTAGGGCATTGGGCCCTTGACTCATGCACTGTTCTGATAAAGAGCAGCCTGCATTCTGACCTCTGGATGAGTTTACAGGGGCTTAGTGAAAGCTTCTGTGTTCCTGCTTCATGCTTTTCTCCTCTTGATCCTTGAGAGGTTTGAGCAAAAGTTTCTTCCAACCCTACTTTAGGCTCAAACACAGCCCCAGCCCCAGCCCCAGCCCCAGTGTTTGAATTATACGCTTTTTTGGCCAGGCTTTAGGAGCCAGCTTGCAATTTTGCTATTGCAATGTGTTCAGGCTGTTTTGAGTGTGGTTTGGCCTTATTGATATTCGTGAGCTTGCAAAGAGGATACTGTCTCACCAAGGAGGACAGGCAGTGGAAGAAGGGCCCTTCCCTGGTCACTGTGGCCCTGAGAATAGCCCAGATGCTTCTTGAAGAATTCTTTGGGTTCACTTCCAGATAGAACAGACTTTTCAACCTTCAACTCTAAGCGTTTTGGCCTCCGGAGACAAGTGTCTAGAAGCCCATGCCACCCTGAATGACATGAAGGAAGTTTTCACCTCTCTTGGGGGCCCTGATGTGTTTTTCATTGAGTTAAAAATGTGTTCCCAGGCCCAGCAACCCACAGCAGCTAAGAAGAGCGCCGGAGCAGAGGGTAATGTCCGCAGTGGCAGAGGTTGCTGCAGTTCCATGGGCCAGCAGCCAAGGAGACTGTTTGTTCTTGGAATAGATTACTATTTCTGTTTTTCCCCCCTTATGGTTGGGTCATGGAGTCATAATACAAGCATGCCCCTGCTTTCCTTAATTCAATTAATCCATTTTCCAGAATAAGCACTATCAGCTCCTTGTCTGATTTTACTGACTGGTATGTGCACATGTGCGTGTGTAAACAATATAGGGGTTTAACCTGTAAGTGCCACACTTCCAGGGAGCTGCAGTGTATACAGGCCTCCTGCTGGCTAGGGTAAAATAATAATTCTGTGTTCTAATGATGTTACTAGCTATAGCAAAATAATAATGCACTGTGTTAAATACCTTTCAAGGTTTGTCTCCTTTAATCCTTTTGATGATTATGTGAGGTAGGCCAGTATTAGCTCCACTTCACAGACAAGGAAATTGAGGTTTTTCAAGGTAAGGTCATTTTCCCAGAGCCACACCTCTAAAAGTGATGGGTTTCAGAACTTGATGTGTTAACCCTTAGAGTAAAATGGTCAGGTAAAGATGGAGTACATCGGCCACCTCTAATTTCTTATTGTTGTTGGTGAAGGGACCACATACTCCTCAAAGGTGAAGGTCAGTGGCTGAGCTCTGACTTACAGAACTGGTTCATATTTTGCAGAAGTGGTTGATTGGTCTTTCTCAGACATCCTCTATCCTACACCCACAGGAACTCGACGGAGGCTCCCTGTGATGGGAAGAGAAGTGATTTTCTAGGTGCCTATGGAGAACTGTAACTATGGTGGGAAAAGAGTTCTCTCTACTTTTGAGAAAACACCGAGAGGAGCCATTTCTTCATTTTTAAGTTCTTTTGGGGGTAAGAAAGGCAGCAATAGGTCTTGCCTTCAGAGAGCTCACAGTCTGGCAGAAAAAAATGGCAACTAAATGAGCAATTACAGTAAGATGCCATGAGAGGAATGCTACAGCAAGTGCTGGTAGTGTGGTGGGAGTGCGGGCCCCAGGGAGGACACTGTCTCCCATAGAGAAGACACAGAGGCGTGGAGCCAGGCTCCAGGATCAGCCCAACAGGAGATAGATTAAGACCATGGAGGGCTGAGGAGACCCTCACCTGTAGGACATTTTTAATGACTACCAAAGAAATAATGTGAACTCTCTGGGACCTTCAGAGCAAAAGGTGTGGTTTCAGCATCCTGATGTATCTGGTCAGTCATACAGAGCCAAAACATTTCTTATTCTCATTGCTCACGTCAACCATGCTGCTAACTGGCTTTGATCTATAGAAGCTTGATTATAGCCAGTCATTGGTGGAAGAAGTTTCTTTTTTTCCCCAAATACAACTTTTTTCACAGTATATAATTTTTCACATTCAGGGAGAGAGGGAATTACTCTCCCTGAGAGGATGAGCTGTTATCCTTTCAGGGAGAGTAATTCATTTTCCAAAGTTGATTATTCTAAGAAGTAAATTCTTCTCAACTTTGAGAATACCACAAAGTGACTTGGCAAAGTCTCAGGAACAAATGCAATAATTAAAGAGAGTTCTTCAAGGCTCTTCCAACTTTTCATCAAGTGCCCCAACAGCAGAAAAGAGGAAAACACTACCCTTAAAAGTATAGAACATCACTATGAGCTCTCTCATAAATTTCTTTAAAGTTTTTTGTTTTATTTTAAAAGGTGATAGGAATATTAATGGATTTTGCATTAACTCTGTAATATATCATAGGTTACTTTTATATAAAAACAGTATATTACTTCCAATTTTTTTAGTAGTTGATGCTTAATGTAACTAAGCAGACTGCACGCACCAGGGTGAGAAATTCCATTTCAATCTTTTTCATTACATTTTGCCTTTTTTTTAAACTATAAAAAATTTTGGGCCCCGGCCAGTATGGCAGTTGATTGGAGCATCATCATGTAAACCAAAAAATTGTGGGTTCAATAACTGGTCAGGGCACATGCCTATGTTATGATGTCAGTCACCAGTAGTGGCAGGAGGCCACCAATTGGTGTTTCTCTCTCACACTGCTGTTTCTCTCCCTCCCTGTCATCCTTCCTTCCCCTCTCTCTAAAGTCAATAAGCATGTTCTCAGGCAAGGATGTAAATAAATAAAAAATAAATAAATAAAACCTTTCCTCTTAAAAAGAAAAGCCACTGGGACATACATAAAATTTATAGTAAAGTTTGAAAATATTCCACAACACTTAGCAATGGTTTCTTCACTCCTTGGGGTAGTGATCCCAAATCTAAACCAGAAATCTAGGTTTTACACTAGATCCCTTTGAATCTCTGTTTTTGTTTACAGTTTATAAAATGGGGAGAGTAGCATTTATCATATAAGGATGTTATAAGGACTAAATGGAATTCATATAAGTAAAGTATTAAGCAATAATGAATACTCCATAAAAATTTCTTTCTTTCCCATAGATACATTTCAGTGCAATTTAAATAGACTACAAAGAAAAAAATCAGTATTCCAAATATTGTCCAAATCAAGACAGAATTCTTCATAAAATTATTCAAAAGCCAAAATAGTTAAAGTTTAAAATAGGTGATTGAGGTTCTGGGACTTTAACTTCTATTTTCACCTTCTGCTGATTCATTAATTCTTTCCATGCTGTGGTCTTAGTATCCAAAAGTTGCCACAGTAATACTTCTTGTGGAAGTAAATGAGATGAAGGAAAGACACAGTAAACTTACGTCAGTGACTGCTCTGGATACCATCCTTGACCATAGTTTTCTAAGTGTATTTCAGAGGTTTGATGAGCACCACCCTTACAGAGTAAGAATCACTCTTCTCCTAGGAACAGATGAAAAATTTGAGAGAAAACAGATGAGCAGACCTGCCCCAGATGATGTGGTGACCACTGAAATGGCCAACATAAGCATGTTAATGTCCCTGTATACAACAAAATACTAATTAGCCATAAGGAAAGGTGAAGTACTACCATTCACAATAACATGGATGGATCTTGGGAGTATCAAGCTAAGTCAAATAGGTCAGGTGAGCAAGAACAAGAACCACATAATTTTACTCATATGTGTGATATAAAACAGAAAGCAATAAATGAACAAACAAAACAAACAAATTCATAAACACAGACAGCAGTATGGTGGTTACCAGAGGGGAAGCTCAGGGGAGGAGGAAGAAGGTAAAGGGAGTCAAATATATGGTGACAGAAGGAAACTAGACTTTAGGTGGATAGAGCACAAAATGAAGTGTACAGATGATATGACAGAATGTACACTTGAAACCTATGTAATGTTATTCTCCAATGTCATCCAACTAAATTTAATTTTAAAAAAGGGGAAAAAAGACAGTTAATGTTTCTGACTTCCAACACATTACAGAGACCTGTGCATCTATAAAATCATTTTGCTACACAATGTTAGGCTGATAACTTGGAACATGTAATCAAAGTTACCCTGAGTGTCTTTTTTTAAAACTATTGCACAAGAAAACTGAAGAAAAGAAAGGAAAAAATGTCATTGAACCTCAAATCTGTGATGTCTTTTAAAGTCACAGTATAGAATTTTGTCTCCTCAGATGAAACTTCAAAGAAGAAATATTGGTTATACACTACTAAAATAGATAAATATATATTTTGTTTTGTAAAAAAAGTGAGAACTAAAATGAGCTATACAATACAAATAAATGAATTCATTAGTAATATGGAGATAAACTTTCAAATTAAATTTTTGCATAATAAGTAACAATGTGTCATTATTTTATGAACATCAAAAAATTTTATATGTTTAGGTATAAGTCACTAAGAATTATTTTTATGCCTACAGTCCTTTAAAAGTAAATTTGTTAACTTTAATCATTTTATTTATTGAATTATATTTTATTGATTATGTTATTATAGTTGTCCCAATTTTTCCCCCTTTGCCCTGCTCTACTCAAATGCTCTCACTCCCTCAGGCAATTCTCACACCATTGCTCATGTCCATGGTCCATGCATATAAGTTCTTTGGCTACTCCATTTTCTATACTGTACTGTACATCCCCATGGCTATTGTATGACAACCTATTTGTACTTCCTAATCCCTTCACCTCTTCACACAACCCCCCACACCCTCTCCCACCTGGCAACCATCAAAACCCTCTCCAGATCCATGATTCTGGCTCATTCTTCTTGTTTGCTTAGTTTTTTAGATTCAGTTGTTGATAGATATGTATTTATTGCCATTTTATTATTCATAGTTTTGATCTTCTTTTTCTTAAGTAAGTCTTTTTAACATTTCATAAAATATAATAATGGTTTGGTGATGATGTGCTCCTTTAGTTTATTCTTGTCTGGATAGCTCTTCACCTGTTCTTCAATTCTAAATTATACCTTTGCTGGGTAGAGCAATCCTGGCTGTAGGTCCCTGCTTTTAATGACTGCGAATATTTCTCCTCAATCCTTCCTAGCCTGCAAAGTTTCTTCTGAGAAATCAGCTGACAGTCTTATGGGAATTCCCCTGTAGGTAACTGACTGCTTTTCTCTTGCTGCCTTTAAGATTCTCTTTTTGTCTTTAACCTTTGACATTTTAATTTTGATGTGTCTTGGAGTGGGCCTCTTTGCATCCATCTTGTTTGAGACTCTCTGCGTTTCCTGGACTTGCATGTCTATTTCCTTCACCAAATCAGGGAAGCATTCTTTCATTATTTTTTATATATATTTTCAATTTCTTTCTCTTTCTCTTCTCCTTCTGACACCTTGTGATGCAAATGATGGAAGATTTCAAGTTGTCCCAGAGATTGCTTACTCTATCCTTTTTTTTGGATTTTTTCTTGTTGTTCTGATTTGTTATTTTTTGCTTTCTTATGTTCCAAATCATTGATTTGATTATCAGCTTCATCTGCACTATGATGTTTTCCTATAAATTGTTCTTTATTTCAATTAGTGTATCCTTTGTGTCTGATTTCCATTTAACTCGATTTCTGCTGGTTCCAAGTGATGGTTATTCTATATTTTAATTGTAATTTTGATGTGGTTTTGGAACAAGGTAAGCTGTGTTTACCTGTACCACCATCTTGACTGAAAGTTCTATTTTTAATCATTTTAAATAAAGAAAAGTTGCTAATGATTTATTAGACAGTATTAAAGAAAATGAAACCCTATTACTTAATGTAAAATTCTTCTCTTGCCTTGGTAAAGAAAGCAAAATATTTCATAAATTACTATAGGGACCTAAATAATTCATTTCTTATATAAGTATGATAGAAGGAAATGGTACAGGCAATAACAAGCTTAATGTATAGGTTAACATTTTATTGTGCACATAGGATTCTCTTTGGTTATGTGTTAAATGTGTTTATATTATACAACCATCATTGGCATTTTCTTTAATTTTGATTTTGCTCATTTATTGCTTTCAAAATAACCACAGTGTCCTGAAAGTACTCTCACAAATTTAGTCTTTTTCTATTTTCATATTTATAGGGCTATTTGCATTTACATATTTACAGGGCTATTTGAAAAAAAGACAACCAGTAGAAAACTTTGATGGCAGATTGTCACATGAAATAAACCTGTGTCCTTATAAATGAAATGGTGCACTCAGCACATAGCTGTGCTCCTGCAGAATTAGATCTAATATTGTCTCCTTTTTTCATGTTGCTAAGAACTATTTCTTGGTGTCTGGAAAATTCTTTCTGAACATATCTGTACAATATAAGATAATCTGCATTTCATTTCTAGAACTACTATATAAATAGTCACATCAGCCTAAGTACTGAGCACTGTGTGTAGTAATAGAGGCACAAGTAGGAAAAGCACTATATTTCTGTATGGCCATCTATGCCTGATGATAATTTTTTAATGTAATCTTTTGCCTTGATCTGAGCTTCAACACTTGAAATTCCATTTCCTGGAATTGGCTTTTTGTTATGAATATCAAGGCATATGAATTTCAAATAAATATGGAGGAGGCTATTTTAATTTCTAACAGTTATAATCAGATTTTTCATATTTGTATGTTTATATCATGTTTGTTCATATTAATGTAAAATAACATAGGTAATAACAATAGTGACATAAATTTGCTGAGTGGCCTCTATGCAGCAGGCATTCTGCTCATTACTTTACATGACTCACCCTCTTTAACCTCAGAAAACTCTGTGAAGAACAAAACTCTTACTTTCATTTTGCGAATGAGAAAACTGAGGATTAGTGACATTTAGTAACTTACCCAAGGTTATACAGTCAGTTAAGTAGTGAAACAGACTTGAAATGAATAATTTTGCCTCCAAATCTCATAGGCAAACTACAATTCTACCTCAAAAAGAATTAAGGGCAATTTTAAACGATACGTGCCACATATCAAAAGAACATGCATTAGGAGCACATGAGAAAGAGAACAGAAATGGAAATGAGACCAGGACATAAAATATAAGGAACTTGCTCAGGTTGAACCACAGATTTACTTGAAGCTTTCCAGCAGTCTTTGCAAAGACCAAACACAATACGGTGACCATGTTATAGAACTGAACCATTTGGCCAGAGAAACACAACTATTCTCTGCATGAAGACTATAAACACAGTCTCCTCAGGAATCTCATAAACAGAACAACAGGCAATGTAATAAAGTTCATTTTCAGCAGTATCCTTACAGTAAACAGATGATGAGTTTCACAGGGCTGCTTCTTGCTGATCTGCCAACATAAATAGCACAGTTCTGTGAAAGCAAGTCTCTAGAAGACCAGCACAACGTGGTCCTGACAGACAAGGGTCATGAACAAGACTGAAGGCATTCATGAAACCAAGCAATTTGCTTTTGAAATAGGTAGCTGGACAAAACACAAACAATAAATATACTACATAATTTTCCCTCACTTTTGTCTGCAGTTGTGATATATATACAATATTTTTCAAGAAGTAAAAGTAATAAAACATAGATTTTTTAAAAGATTTTATTTATTTTTGGAGAGAGGGTAAGGGAGGGAGAAAGAGAGGGAGAGAAACATCAATGTGCAAGAGATACTTTAATCGTTTGCCCCTCACACACCCCCAAATGGGGATCCAGACTGCTACCCAGGCACATGCCCTGCCTGGAAATTGAACCAGTGAGCTTTCAGTTTGCAGGCTGGCACTCAATCCACTGAGTCACACCCACCAGGGCAAAAACATAGAATGTGACCTCAAGTGTATATACCTTACGCAAGAGGGAACTGAAAGAACGTATGTCTACTTTTATATGTATCAGTAACTTAAAAAAGGTTATAAAAATCAGTACTTGCTTAAGAGTTCGTATGATAAGGTTCATTTCCCAGGCAACATTGTCCTTTTTCATAATCTTTGCCCCAAATTATCCTGCCACCTACTCTGTAAAGTGTTTCACTTCACTGCATTAGACTGTATGCAACGCCCAGAAGAAACAGTTTGGCACTAGCAAGCATCCTCTTTTGAAAGCTGAAGCAGCTTCTGGCAGAGTTAAAGATCTTTTGGTCATTCATACCTAAGTATGAATTAGTTTAATCAACCACAGTACATTCTAAAATTTTCCAGGGAGATAAGTTTATTTTAGGTAATTCAGATGATAGAATGAGAAAACACAGCATATTCACATTGGAGGATATATTTGAATACATTTTATTGAAAGAATACTTTTCCTTGTGAGTTTCCATTTTTTATACATATAAATATAATCATTTAAAAATGGAATGCTTTTATGTCTAAGTTCCTTCAGCACTTGAGAGAACTCTTGGAATGTTATTTAATATTAAAATATACATAGATGGAGTTGATGGAGTTTTTCATGATTTTGCATGTATGACTTATTTTTTTCGGCTTGTTTGCTTCATAGAGAAAAGAGATTACTTTGATCAAAACTACCATTTCCTTTTTTTCAGGGGAAAAAGGTGTTTTCTACGTGTCCTATCACAGGAGCCCTCAGAGTAGAAGAAATTGGAAAGATTTCGTGTAACTGAAGAAAAAAAATAATGATAGGAACTCTGGTAGAAAATGCTTTAAAAATAGAAATAAGGAGAAATATTCAGCTTGTGAGGTGAAAAATATAAAACCTTAATGTGAAAGGGGTAAAGAGGAAGGCAGGAAAAAATAAGTGAAACTGGAAAGAGGCCTTACAAATGAAGGTGTAGCTGGGTGTGGCCTAGACTCAGCGAGGTGTCCAACCTTTGGGCGTCTCCGGGCCACACATTAAATATGTTGTGACATGTAACCACAAAAAAATCTTATAATGTTTGAAGTAAATTTACAATTTTTGTGTTGGGCCGCATTCACAGCTATCCTGGGCTGCACGGGGCCTGTGGGCCGCAGGTTGGACGCCCATGGAGGGGAGGAGAGGAGGAGCAAGCACTTTCCCTGAACACATTCTCAGAGGAAGTGCTGCCTTCTTAGCAAAACTTAAGGTAGTGGTTTGACAGTTAAGAATATAACACGGTGCCAGAGGAAGAGGTGAGACCACAAGTCAGACTTGGGAAGAGTCCAAGAGCATGCTCTTTGCATGCTCATCTCTCCACAACCAGTGTCGGGACCAGCACAGCCCCAGCCTCACTCCCATGCAGGCTCAGATGCATGGAGACACGCACACGCACACGCACAGACGAACTCTGAGGGAAACCCCAACAATAGCAGTCACTGCGGGCCTCCAGATCATACCACAGAAGCTACGTGGGAGAAAAATTCAGTACTCTCCCATTTATAATTTGTGTTTTTTATTTATCCTGGGAGACCAAATAGAAAAATTACACACAAAATGTCTAGGAATGAGCACATGAGAGAAAAAACTTTTTATCCTAATAGAGTGAAATTGGAGAGCCTCCTGCATTGTTCCTTTTTTAAATAATGTCCTCATCTTTAAAAAAATGTTGTTTAATGTCCCAGAAAGTTTTTTGAAACAACCAGTTTGCTCCCTTTTTCTAAGCACAAGGCCAGAAATAGGAATTATTTACCTTTCTCTTCTGAGGCAGATCTGTATAAACCAACCATAGAAAATCCTCCTTGCCCATTAAGTAAGGAAGCTATCATGGAGGAATTCTGCTAATTGTAATATGCATTTATACACAGACGTCTAAATGGGAAACAGAGCTTGGCCTGGTTTTCTTCTTTTTCTTGGCTCCCTTAAAAGGTGAGGGGGGAGAAAACCTCAGACCAACATTGCTGTCTTCTCCTAAATGCTCCTTCCACTTCAGCCACCAAAAGGAAGATGGTACTCTATGTATGATCTTATTTTATTGGTATTTTGCTATGGACAAAATAAAAATGTGATGTTTATCAACAGGACATTTACTGATAAGAGCCAACCTTTGATCCTGGTTCACAGGTGAAGCACTTTTCATGCTATCTCATTTCATCTTCACATCTGTGTGATGAAGTGCTGTGAGGGCCTCATTTTACAAGTGGCTAAACTGAGGCCAAGAGAAGCTGAATAATGTGGTTACACAGTTAGTAACAAAGCTCATTACTGAACTCAGGAAATAGCACTAGAGCCATCACTCTTGGCCACTCCTGAACTTACAATTCAGTTATGGAGACAGAACAGGAGCCTACAAATATTTAATAATGCCAGTTAGCATATGCTTTATGTCACAGAAATGGAATAAACCACTACTTATTTGGAGCACAGAGTAAGGATGCTTTCTGTGCATAGGAAGCAAGGTAGGAGGGAAGACTGACCAATGCTTCCACCATGTCCTCCACCGAGGAACAGAACATTATTAAAACCATCTTTAGCAGACTAGAAAAAGAGTAATTTATGTTCTTGCCTACTTGGAAAACCAGCTCTATAAAGCCAGGAGATGTGTGTAGAGGAGCCCATCAGTTTGTGGAGTAAAATCTCTTTAACACTTGCTGTTCTCACTTACTACATGGGTGGGTTAGTAGATTTCAAGCCACTGTCACAGAGGACACAAGCTTCCGGGGCTGTCAGTTTCTAGTGAAGGAGAGCCCAGAATAAATTTGACCAATTGTATGCCCTAATCTTAAAAAGAAAGAGGAAAAGTTTGGGGTTTTTTCCCTCCACTTAAAATTGTCATGTCTGCTCTGCAGTTTTGGGTAGATGTTTCAGGAAATACTAAGTTCAACTGAAAATTCAGACATCCCAGCTCCTTTCAAACAGCTAAAGTATTATGAAAATAGTCTAAAATTATTGAAACAATTGATTCTACTTATTTTAGCAAAGACAACAGTTGACTAGAATCAGTATTGAGAATAATAATCAACTGAGAAGAAAAGGCTGAATGTTTACTGGGGCTAAATGTTTTGAGTGATAAATATATTTTTATAGCTGCAAAAACTCCTCAAATCACATTAATATTGACTTAAAACAAAAGCCACAGTGTTAAAATGTGTTGTTCCCCTTCCTTGGCATCCTACATAGAATAAACACTTAACTCCATTATTGTTGGACAAAAAAATTGTTTATCATTTAACATAGTGACTGACTGGACTACAAATATGAGCTTCCTCTTGGAGTGCACACTTAGCCTGTCTTCAGAGGACAAATTTGGAACAAAAGAAAGGAAGTGGAAAAGACAATTTCATCTTCAGATGTAGTAACAAATAGTGTATAATCAAAATGGGAATTTCAGGAGGTCTTGTATTCTACACAGTATATTTCCCCTTTGTTTTTTTGGTCCTCAGTTACCTTCATGCAAATACAGTAAGATGTCGACACTACAGACATTTTACATACCAGGAAAATTATCTCTTACTTAAATTTCTGCCTATGCAAACTGTACACTTCTCCTTAATCTTGCCATTGATTCTACCCTTTGAATGCCACTGAACTATGACAAAATGTGTACTTACCAAAATAACATGTGTTTCATAAGAGAATCTCAAACATTCCTGAACTATTTTCAGACATAGTATTTGTGAAACTATTAAAAAACTCATTACTTTTGCCATCTTTTTCATGAGTTGAAAGTAAGCATAGGTTATTTATATCCTTGCCCCCAGAGACACTAGTAATTTTGGTCGGGAAGACATTTGCATTGAAGGTACATTATGAAACTGGCATCAGTTTCTTTTTTAACATTATGTTTATATACTCATCTACTGGTAGCAACTCTAGTTCATTCTTTTAAAGGGCTGTGCATCAAAGATACCTCATGTCTTTTTTTGTCATTAATATAGTTGAAGAATCTTTATGCCTTGAAGTGAAAATGAGAGTCTCTGGAGAAATCTAAGTGGGCATTTAGTGTATCCCCAATAACTTGGACCAGGAAAATGGCAGGACCCCAGGACAAAGAGTATCCTAAATTCTTTTCCTTCTGGAGGTTCCATATGCAAAAGACAGAGGACAGGTGAGAGCTGACATACACACACATCACAGAGAAACATCCTTCTGCATCGAAAGACCCCTTGAGTGTGAGAATATCAACACCTACTACAAAGTGTTGTACACATTTTGTTGTCTACCAGTCAACTTCATGACACCCTTCAGTGTGCATGTGTGAGAGCATGTGCGTGTGTGCCTGTGATGTGCTCCACTTGTCAGGCTCGTCCTTTAGTGAGATTGAATGATTCTAGTTTCATAACAGAGGTCACCTCTCTTATTTTGCAGAAGCTGTTGCCCAAGGTAAAGTTTGGACAGAGCCCTGAAGATGTGAAGGGCTAGCACCTTAATGAGTGGATACCTGTCATAAAAGCAGTCCAGGGCAAGTTAGACAATGTTTAGCAGAATTGGTCAGACCACCCCACCTTGCAAGCCCGAGTCCCTGTTTCTGGTGCCCTCTCATTTTCTCGATTCCTGATCTTTAGAACTCCACTCTGGCCTGTCCTGGATCATTGACTGAAGCCATTGCTTTGGGCTTCCTTAGACTTGCTTGTCTGTGCTATTGTTTTGATTTGCTATGTAGGTCAAAACTGGCAATAACAGAGCAAATCCCAAATACCAAAACTTAATTATACAAATGACCATAGACCTCTTCCTTTCCCTGCCTGTCGCATCCAATTTATCACCATGTCCTTTCAATTTTAGTTTCTAAGCACATATGGAATCTGCCCTTTGGGATCTGTGCTCTCCATCACCTCCCTTTGGGACCTCATGACCCCTATTCTGCAGCTGCAGAGGGGCCTCCGGCCTACTCCGAGTGTGCACCCTCCTCCTCTCACCCCCTCCCCACAAAGCTGAGGAGAAGATTCTAAAACAAAATTGCCATCATAGCTACCCCCTGGGAGAATACAGAACCCTTCCTTGGCTCCCCCACGGCATGAGGAAGGAAGCTAAAGCAGCTTGCTGTGCACAACAGGCCTGTCCCCTGTCATCTTCTTTCTAGTACCCAAGGCCCGTCTTTGCCCTGTCACCCAACTGCTGCACACTTACAGCCACCACCACAACCACACGAAGCATCCCATGCTCCTGTCCACGCATCTCTGAACTTCGTAGCTATTGTCCTCTGGGCACTTACTCTTCTGCACATGGCATCCCCTGTGCCTCAGGACCTTTGTCCCTTCTCCCAGTCAGCTTGCCTCCTCAGGGAAGCCTCTCAGGCCTTGCCTGTCAGACAACTACCAGAGCGTGAACTGCACTGTGGAATATTCAAGAAATGGCAAAACTGGGAGTATTTGCACAGCCGATATAACTGTCAGAAATTCTGAGAGTAGCAAACATGCCACCATCAAAATCTAATCTGAAAGAGATGCTGTTATTGTTTAAAGCAAGTATAAGAATAAAAGGAAGGTTTTTCAAAGAACAGAAATTTTAGCCTCACAAATACTTTTTCAGCTCATACAAATAACTCTTACATTATCTTTCTGGCTATTTCTCTCTCCCAAAAGCCTCTGTATAAGCCCCTAATGACCATGAGATAACAATGAATAAGATTTGGTTTTACCCTGTCCTCAATCAACCTAGGTTTCCTGTGCACAGCTAAGGTGACATCACAACTTTCACATGGACAAAGTGAATCAAAATGAACAAGCATTTCCCCCAGACATACAAGGAACTGGTATCCATACAATTAATCACATTAATGGACAAAAGAAAAGCAACTGTGAAGTTAGGAAGCATGTTGAAGAAATGTCTATTTGACAAACGTAGGGAAGTCAGACAGCTACCTTGGCTTTTTCATCTTTCACCCTCGGAAGGGCTTGATTTCAATTCGTCCTCTGCCCTGATCCCGGTCTCTCAATTTATAGATGGAAACAATGAAGAGATGGAAAGATCAAACAAACGGAGCTTTGTGAAATAACAACGAGGAAACAAAGAGGTACAGTGGGGCCCGGAGTGGGAGGAGTGGGATGGAGATAGGCTCTGGCTTACAGTCCTGGCTCAGAGGGTGAAAGGAGAAGAGATGTGGCCACTCACAGTGTTGGAGGAGTCTGCCAGCCTTCACCCATCATCCCCTAATCCTAGCCCGTGGTGATGGACTGTTCATTAGATACAAGAAAGTTCAGTGTCTGCTGATATTGCAAAATTACTCTGGAGCCAGACTGCCCAGTATGGATGCTGGGCACCTTCACCTACCTACCAGCTTCATGACAAGTTCATTAACCTTCCTGTGGCTCAGTCTCTTTGTCTTTAAAATGGAGACACAATCACATAAATTAAGATAAATATGAAGCACTCAGAAGATTGCCTCAGTTAATGTTAGCTATTACTATGTTAAGTAACTTAATAATTCTGTGCCTTGGTTTTTGTGACCCATAAAACTGAATTTGTGTTTACCAACTGGACATTAAAAAAATTAAGAGAATATTATGGAAAAGCTTAGAAAATATAAACTAGCATATTAACTGGGCAGACATTTAAAAAATCTTCATAGTCACCAAAACATTCAACAAACAAGAAAAAAATAACCTTGTCCGCACTTAATCTTACTTCTTTCAAACACATCCCCTGGAGATATCATTATTCTGGCGGCTGTCCACATCAGCAAGCACAGAGAAAACAACCATCTGCCTTGAGAGATAAAAAAAATGAAGTGTCTTCACTAACCCTCCCATGAAAACTCAGCCCAGACGAGAGGCTGAGTTTATGTTCATTTGGGCATACTGCCTAAAGATTTAGAAATTAATAATTAGGTAGAATTTTTAAAGTACATACTATGTGCCAGATAATGCATTAGATACTTTACATGCCTACTGACAAGACCCTCGCGAGAACTATTTCGATACCATTCTGCAGAGGAGAAGACTGAGGTTTAGAAAGGTTGAGAGTGTCTGACTCCAGGCCCTGTTGGCTCAGCCCCTCTATTACACTGCCTCTTTGGATCCTAAGTATACTAGATCATGTTATTTTTTTCACCTTACACATATAACCTTTGATATTACTAACTTTTGACATATTTTTCAGTCATCAAATCCACTTTCGAAGAAACATGTACAGACTTTATAAAATGTCCTTTCCTGGCAGACGTGTCATTCTGAGACAACATCTTTCCAATGTTTGTGATTAAGATGCTTTTCTGAAAAATAAATTGATGATCTGTCTTAGTCTGGGCTGTTCTATGATCAGAATGTTTGTGCCCCCCACCCAAATTCATATGTTGAAAACTTAATTCCCAAGGTGATGATATTAGGAGGTGGGGACTTTGGGAGGTGATTAGGTCATGAAAGTGGAGCCCTCATGAACAGGATTAGTGCCCTTACAAAAGAGGCCCCCATCACCTTGGAGGGTAGATTTCAACATGAATTTTGAGAGGACACAAACCTTCAGTTCATAACATTGTGTTAGGAGATGGTAAATATTCCTTCTTTTGAAAGACCAAAACAGTGTTTTATGGACCTTGCCAATTATTTCTTTTATTTACTGGACTATGAAATTCAAACTAAGAACATTGCAGCATGCTTTGCGGAATCTTCACTAGTTATTTAAACTGAAGGCCCTATCTGTATCATGGCTCTATTTTCTGGAATCATAAGAACTTGCCAGCCATTTTGTTAAATGCATGCTCATAATTTGATTTGAACACAGCAAATTTAAAAATACTTTAAGGTAACTAGAAAAATTAATTATGGACTGACTCATAAGACCAAGGAATTATTGTTACGTTACAAGGTGTGATAGGAGCATTGTTGTTATTTTCTTAAGTACATACTAACTACATATATGTAGGGGTAAAATGACAGTGGTGTTTCCTTCAAACACCTGAGGTGTTGCTTCAGAATACTTCAACAAACTGAAAAAGTAAAAGAAAAAAGGAGAAATAAAGCACATATGTCAGTCTTGATAATTTCTTAATCTGGGTGATGAAAACATGGATATACTCCATTTGTAATTATTTTCACATTTTCCTAATAAAGATACATAAACATATAAAATATTCAAATCCTGTCATGAAGTGCTGATACTTTCGTCCATTAGTATAACAATGTGGCCTTGAGCAGGACCCTCTCCCATAAAAATGAGGTGAGACTATCTAATTTGCAGATTATTCGTGGATTAAATCAGATGCCTGGCCCCAAAATGTATTCAACCAGTGTCAGTGCCCTTCCCTCCCACTTTTCTCTCCCTCTCCCATGCTATATACAATTCAGATCATACAGTGATATTTAAGTAGCAGCCTAATGAGATACTATGGAGTCTTAAAAATAACAAACTTCTCTAGTGCAACTGGATGATTCAATTTACAAAAATAAACTGTAAGAGTAACTCTTTAGAAATATAATTTGTGGAAGTAAGATATAGTTGGAACAGGAAATGATGCTCATTTGACATGGAGATTATTAAGTGTTACTCAGAAATTGAATTTTCTATAAATTCTGAATCTTTTCAAAGTTCTACTTTAAAATTTTATAACTATATTTTATTAATGTATATAAATCTGAAGTATAGCTTACTATGTAAGTTGCTCAAATTTCTTCTTAATTTAATACAACTTTATGGAAATCTTGAAATTTTTCTACCCTTCTTTGCCAAAAAGAATAGGTTTTTTATTACTATACATAATTATTAATAATTTTCATAGGCACATTAACTTTTTGTTAGTATAGTATATTAAGCTTTCTAATGAAATAACAAATAATTATGTCTAAATTAGACAAACATTTTTTGATGGGTCTGATGAATCAACGTTTCAAGGGATACGTTAAGAAGAACACTGACCCAGAAGGCTGTTCTTCCCTTGCTTATTTCTCGGGTCATTCTTTTATCAATTATTGAGTGTAAGTGTGACACTACAGAAAGCACTCATTTTTTAAATGTTCCAAAGAACAAGGGTATTTACTATGCTTTGCCGCATGAATATGTTAAAATTTTCAATTAAGAACTAACATTCATCATTTTCATTAGTGCGCTCATGTGCCTAGGTGCCTTTAAAGGGCATTGGAACAATTTGATGAGTTAAATCCTGTCAAACACAACCTATCAAGAAAATGACCAAAGGAACCCTGGCTTTGAAGCTTTTTTAAAAAATTGCCTTTCACTGTTAAAAACTGTCTGTCTTTAGGATTCTTTTCATGTTTCTTCAAACGTTTCATGTCAACCTTTCCCCAGAGCAAAATTTGGGATGAAGTTATGTAATTTATCGTCATGCTTTAAGCATATTATATTTATTATTCCCTTTGATATTTTTTTTCTCTGAGGTCCATGAAAACATTGAAATCACAATGAATTTGACTCTTTCTGTGAATCAGGGAAGGTGTCAGAATTAGCAGAAAGTGAGAAGGTGGCAAAATGCAAGGGAGGAGAGGAAGACATGGATAAAGTTTTGTTAGTTTGATAGCTGTAGTCTAAATGATTTGCCTTCTGGGCCTAAACCTAGAAGGTCAACCTGTAGGTAAATATCACAAATATCAATGAGGGTTCAGTCCTTGTATTAGTGTAACTCCATGAAATCAAATCAAGTACAAGAGTCTGTTTCATACTAGAGCAGGGAGGAAAAGTCATATTTAGTGGGTGTCTCTTAGGTGTGATGAACTGAGGTGGGTAGGTTCTTTACACGTTTATTTTAGTCATTCATCCTCACCCAAACCCCATGAAATTGATGGCCCTTTCTTAATATATGGATGCCCCTTTCTTAATATATTTCTATTAAGAAATAGATCTTAAGTTGTCTTTGTGGCACAGCTGAACTCCAAGTCTATTCATTCTAAAGCTCATGAGTCTCACAAAACAGAAATTATCTTGCTATAACATCAAAGTCCTATACTCTCAATGACCTGCCTGTTATCCAATTATGACCCGAACTCGATCAACAGCACATAAAAATAAATGGCAGTAAAAAAAAAAAAAAGAAAGAAAATCCTGTGAATAGAAGTCTTCTCAGGTATAAATTAAAGAAAATAAATGTGGAAATGCATCCAAATGGGACAGAGACAAAAATCACTGAATTTGGTGAGATAGTTTTTATGACCCATTTATCATCTGAATTTATGGATTTCTATCTTTGTTTGCATTATGGAATCCTTTGAGATTCTGATGAAAGGTATTCCCACAACCTTTCAGAGGGCTTAAGGACTACCACTTAAGTTTATTTGGGTTAATAAACTCTACTCTCTATTATTCAGAGTGTCAATCCACTTAAATATGAAACATTTATACATATACATTAAGGACTTTTCAGATACTTTTAAGTACTCTGTAACATAAATTCCCTAAGCCTGACCACTGATGATTGTGTTACTTTTGAAGGGACCATTGGTGATTTGCACAATTTTAACCCATCAATGTCTAAAGTTACCTAGGACTGTGGATCATAAATCTATTCATCTCAAAAGCAAACTCATAGAAAGGGGCCATATAAAAAAGTTGTCATAATTTCAGGGGAAAAGGGGAAGGATTCACAGGAACAAGTATAAAGGACACATGGACAAAACTAACAGTGGTGAAAACAGGAGGGAGGTGGGGAGCACTGGGGGAGGTGGGCTGGGATGGGAGTAAAAGACAGAAAACTGTACTTGAACAATAAATAAATAAATAAATAAATAAATAAATAAATAAATAAATAAATAAATAAATAAATATTTTTAAAAAGTTGTGGTCATGTAAAATTAGTGACAATCTCACACCCCTCAAAGTTCTGGGGGAATATACCTTAGAGTGAATGCAAATTCCATTGCCAATTTCATTTTCACCTGATAGATATAATATCTTAATTATTTCATGTAAATTGGTGCATGACAGGATAGGCCTGGTGCAAGAGTCCAAAGTGTGGTAGCCCTTGCACATAGAATACACAAGCTGGTCTCTTGCAGGAGAAGGAAATTGTAAGAGGAATAGGAACTTCACCACCGCCGCCACTTCTCTTCCCCCAAAAGTGAATGATCAGCAGCAGAAAAAGCACAGGAGAAAAGTAGGGTAGCAGATTGACGCAATAAGACAGCCACCAAAATATTAATTTTTCAAAAGGTGGGGGATGGCGGTGAATAAGGTAGAGCTTGTTAACCAGTTCAACAAGCATTGCACACACTCTTAGATCAGGACAACTTTGCCAAAATGGGTTTAAAAACACATTAGGAAAGTGAAACTGGTAAGTTAAATAAGGTTACTTTTGCCTGACGTTATTGCTTATTTTTTTTATATTTTTCTACAAAACGTTGATTTTTTAAAATATCACCACCAGCTAGGTGATTTCTATCTTTGGCTCTACCACTAATTCGCTCTGAAAACTCAAGAATGCTCTCTGGGACACGCATATGAAGGAACCTAACAGGACTCTTCCAAGTTTTCCTGATGTTCTAAGAGTCAGTAATGCTCTGCAGATACACACGGAAAATTTTCCAGTGGTACAACGAAAACAGGAAATAGGAAACTTCTGCATCAATTAAGATGAAGATTATCTCTGCCCCTCCCTGACTGAAGTAAGGGGATAACTAGAAGTCTGTCTGCGGCAGACGCTGGGGGCGGTGTAAGAGGGCGGGGAGAAGGGATGGATGTTTGCATGGATTTTTTTTTCTTCTAAACTAAAAATTAAAGCCTTGAGAAGTATCCAGATAGAGATGAATTCTCAAAGCAAGCAGTTCATTTCTGGCACCACTCTCCTCTCTGCTTTTCTGTCCCAACTTCGGAGCCCCAAGACGGTATCCTTTCTCCAGTTCTTTGCCCTCCGTGAAAGTGTGGCTTCGAGTTTGTGGGCTCAGCATTCCCAATCATCTCAAGATGCTCCCACAGCTTTTCTTTTAGGTGCTTTAAGAAAAGCAACCTTACTGAGCCAATTTACACTAAGATGTGAAAGGCTAAGAACCATTAACATCCTAAAGTTATTTGCATATGTAAACAACATCCTGCAGCGAGTGCGGGGGGGGAAGAGCTTTTTAACTGGTAGGGTTTGGGGACAGTAAAATGAAATTTAAAAAGGAAAGGCAAAAAGAAAAGCCTTTTGTTGGAGAGATGTTTGAGCGCATGGAGGCACCAGGCCTGCTGGCGTCAGGTTGGTGTACCTGTTTTACACAGCCCCTTTCCTTCCTCCTTTTCTGAATCTGGGGAAACTCTGAGAGCTCCTTCCTGCCCTCGTCCCTGCCAGCGTGACAGCTTTTATGGGAAGAGCCGAGGTTCCAACCACTGGATACAAAGGATGAACATTTGTAGTTGGCTGTTATTTATAAGCCAGGAACTGTTTATATTTATGAGTTCTAAAATTCCACTTCTAAAATTGTGACTAACAACTCCTTTCTCAAGTATCAAGTTAATGTGTAAAAAGCAAATCAAGAAATGGAAAGCATCCTTCTTTGAACCATTCTGTTCTTACATTGTCACTGCTCTTCTGAAAAAGTTGTAAGGGAAGGGAGGAAACAAATATTAAAAGATATTTCTAACAGTTTAAAGAATTAGTTAAGAACTGACAAGCACACCATTTGGGAAATCACCCATATTGTGAAGTTTCTATGACCCTTTGAGCTTTTTAAAAAGTCATTTGGACATAATGAAAACAGGACCTGCAATTTTTAAAAAATTGTTTAATATTAAAAAATACTATATATACATAAGCACATGTACACACATACATGGAAAATGTATATGTATGTATGAATACATACATATTGTGCATATGCACACATATATAATTGGATTTTATTCTAAATCTATACACTTTATCATCCAACTTCCCCAACTTACAATAATTGACAAGATCATTTTGTAATTCTTTGCATTAGAATTCTAACATTTTTATTCTTTTGGTCACCAGGGATCGAAAATAGCAAATATAGTTAACACTGTGATTAAACAACTTCATTCTATACCATACAGTTTTTTAAACTATTATGTAAATAACTGTCAACAGAAATAAAATGTATAATTGCTAGTTCTCATGACTTAATTTGACATATGATTTAATCTGTGGTTTAACAAAAGCATTTCTGTTATAGACAATAGGAGCAACAACCAGAATACAAAACACAAATACTGTGTTTCTAAATATTTGGAATTGTCCTAATATGAACTATTAACAAAGGGTCCTTCTCTACTGGATTGGCAAAAGGTCAAGTTGATAGATAGAAAACTGTGTAGGTGGTAGAGACCTCATCAAAAACTTGAGAGAAGCCCTGGCTAGTATGGCTTAGTCGGTTGGGCATCATCCTGCAAATTGAAAGTTCCCTGGTTCCGTTCCTAGTCAGGACGTGGGTTGGTCAGGATGCAGGTTGGTCAGGATGCAGGTTATAGTTTGGGTTCCCCACTGGGAATGTGTATGAGAGGCAACTGATCAATGCTTCTCTCTTATGTCTGCAGATTTCTCCCTCCCTTCTCTACTCTCTAAGAATAAATAAGTAAAATTAAAAGAAAAACTTGAGAGAACTGTGTAGCACTAGTGGGTGTGGCTCATTTGGTTTGGTGTTAATCTCACAGGTCCGGTTCCCAGTCAGGGCACATGCCTGGGCTCCAGTTGGGGCCTGTGCAGGAGGCAACAGAGATGTTTCCCCCACTGATGTTTCTCTCCCTCTCTTTCTCTCTTTCTTCCCCTCTCTCAGGAATCAATAAAAAAAATTAAGAGCTGTGTAAACTGTGCAAATATAAATAAATATAGTTATATTTCTTACAAGAATTAAATAAACTTCAGCAATGATGTTCAAACCTTACTATAAAATTTTTCCCTAATCACAGCATTTGGTGTAAGACAGATCTTTTTTTTAGAAATCATCAGAAATAATTTATGTAAAGAAATATCTTACTGACTTCATTATAAGAAGAAGTGGAATACAGAGAAGGACCACTGAACAGGAAGGCCCCAGGTGTACTTACCATGCCATGATAGAAGTCTTTTTCACACTTGCACTTTCAAAATAATTAATACAAGCCCAGTAATGAACTCACTGAATATCTCTGTGAGGGAAAATGACTGCCTGTTTAAAAATGCCTTTTTCTTGTTTAAAAAAATATATACATACATATATATTCACACCCCTATTCCTGCACATATACATAGATTTATATATATATATATATGTTTACAGAAGAAACTTCAGAAAATACAAATATGCAGAAATAAAATAAAAGTTACTGGAATCTCACTCAGAGATAATCATTATTAGTTTTTTAGGTTATAGAATCATGTTGTTAACATATAGAGAGACAGAGAAGGAGAGATAGAAATATAGATATCAACTATAAAGTTTACAAAATTGTATCTAAACTTGTCTCATAATGTGTGGTTTTTTGTTCACTAATATAACCCCAACATTTCCATGTCGCTGCAGTAACAGTTCATGGCTTTGCAATATTCCATTGAGGACACTTCCCACAGTTAACCAGCCTAGCTTTACAGAGATGTTTTGTTCCATGTCCTTTTGTTCTGAACAGCAATGTCATGAACATCTTTGCAGTTACTTTTTTTTTTACATATTGTTGATTATTTTCTTAGAATAAGTTTCTGGAGAAGGAATTACTAGTAGAAAGGGTATGTAAAGTAATATGTCTTCAGAGGGGATGTCCCAACAGATGTTTATTATTTAACATGCTTGTTTCTTTCTATTATCATTTTTAAACTACCATTGTATGTTTTTCTTAGAACATACTTACTGAAGAATGTTTAGCAAGCATAAGAAAACAGAAAAAATAAAGCTTCCCATAACCTCACTAAATAATGAACAATTATTAACACTTTGCTTTATATATTTTCAGTCTTTATAAATATTTATATGTGCATTTCTATTTTAATGTGTATGTTGTTCTTTTTATTCTTTCATGTATTCTCTTTCTTATGAGTTTGTAAAAAATATTGCAAATTTCTTCCTGTTTCTTTATCCTTTAAATTTTATTCAAGGTGTAGTTTAGTGTGCATTGTTTTTATTTTCATTACTTAAATCTAACCTTGTAGACATTTACCTTTTGTGTCATGCTTAAAAAGGCCTTCCACATCTGACAAAATTTTCTTTTTTGCTATTTTACTTTTTCAGTTAGTTCCTTAATCTACCTGGAATCAATTTGGTATCTAGTGTGTGGCTAAGAATCCTTTTTTTCTCTTTAAGTAGCTAGCCAGTTGCTGTAACATATTGATTTTCTAAAAATTATCTTTTCATGGTCGATGAGAAGATCTTCATTTTTGTTGGATTTTATGCAGTCTTATTCTGTTTAATTTAGCTTTCTGGTAGTACTGTGCCTGGTTAAATTATTTTAGCTTCATCATAAAATTTCATATAGGAGCGTAGCAAGTTCTGCCTTGTTACTGTTCCTTGGGAATATATATATTTGGCTTTGCTAGAATGCTTACATTACCAAAATAATGATTCCTTTAAAAATATTCTGACAGCATATTTAGGCCCTTTTATTTCGTGCTAAAAGAGATCGTTTTTCTAATTAGGAATAAGCGTATGATTGCTCCCTCCTCTGTCCTTTTACTGTGTCCCGTACGCCACCCCATGGGGCACCCAGGGCGCTCCTTTACAGCAGTTACTTGACACCTGTGTCTCCATCACGCTGACCCTTTGGGGAAAGAAATTTTGTTTTGTTTCTTATGATTTCTCCACCACCAGGCACTTCTCATATTGCGGGCAATCAAAAAAACTTTTAAAAACGTGTTGAATAAATGAATGTGTAATTATAATACAACACTTTAAACATGTAATTACTTTTTAAGAGAGCTAACCTTTCATTTTAAACTGTATTTCTTTCTTTTTAAAAAATACAAGTACACACACACACACTCCATGGGATTGTACACAAACAGAATAGGGAGGTTTGGGGAGTCGGCATGAATCACCTCAGCTTCCCAAATGGGAAAAAGTGGCGGACAGAAACAGAGAGAACTTTCAAAGATATATGGGAAACGAATTCTGTGTGAGAAATGAGGGAAGTTTCTGTATTTTCTGTGATAATTTCCATTGCTCATGTTCAAGATGAGACAGAGCAAGGAAAAGCTCTGACCCCTTTGCTGTAATTCAGCTGCTGAGCACATTTCCGTTGCTGTCAGCTCTGGCCAGAGGGGCCTCTGCCAGGCCCGAAACGCACACTCGTATTTAGCTCCACATTTCTTACTTTTCTTCAGTTGTTCTTATGGTTTCTTTATTGGTAGCTATAATTTTTAAAATTATTTTTTAAAAATTATTCTACTCATTTTCCACAAAACAATTCTAAATACTTCTTCCCATTTCCACTCCACTCTCCCAAGTAGTGATGCACATAGTAGTAGCATAGAAAAATTTATCATTTCATTTTCTTCAATAACTAATCATTGGACATCTATTATCAACATAGATTAGAGAATTATGCAATTTAAAGTATCCTGTCCATGATATGGAATTAATTCAAATAAGTGACGGATAATAGCAAACAAAAATTAATTCAAAATACAAAAGGGTTTTCACAAGTCTAACAGTTTTTAAATGCTTTGGTGTTTAAGCTTTCATGTTTGGAATACATTATAAATAAAGCTAGCACTTAGTGTTTACCACTTTCCAAGAATGTTCTAAGTGCTTCTTTCACTGTATCCTCAAGACTAACACTAAGAATAAGTCCTAAGTTGCATGTACTATTATTATCCTCATTTTGCAAGCGAGGAAACTGAAGCACAGAGAGGTTAATGGCCTGCCCAAAGGCACACAGCCAATAAGCACAGAGCTGGGGTTCAAACCTATGCAGCCTGGTTCCAGCATCCTAACTCTTGCGCTGTTTATCAATTTTGGCTTTAAAATATAGAAAAATTCAGAGACCACAAAAGCAGCAACTTTTACTTGAAATTACTGCAAGGTTGGCTTTAAGATAGTGATGAAATGTGACATAAATTTGGAGATGAGGGTGCCTGAAACTCAGAAATGAAATCTTTTATATTTTAAAACAATGTTTTACTATAAATAAAAGTAATAGGCAATAGGTTGGAGATTTGAAATGTAGAATTTTTTGGAATAAAGTATTTGGAATAAGAAAGACAGAAATGTTGCAGCACATTGTCAATGAGCTCAATGTCCCTGAGTTTGTTCAGAGGAATGTGAGAAGACCAGGACCGGTGGAATGAAGGGCAGCTGTGGCAGGTGCAGCACACACCCCCCAAAATCCCAGGCCACGTGCAATAAAGCACAGCCCTCAGGCGCATCATAATGGGGCTGCCTCACAGGCTGTGAGCTCCTCCACAGCAAATCGAGCTTGATTTGAATTACAACAGATGGCCAGCCTAATACAGGCTAGTACCAACAGGTGAGAATATTTTAAAAATTAAGTGTAGGGAAGAAGAGCCAAGAATTTTAAATAAACATTGTCAAGCACACACTTTGGATCTAATGATAAAAAGGATTTGTGTGAATATTTTAAAACTTAAAAATACTGTCAATATAATTAGATCTCTATACAGCACTATTTTCCCATCTGCAAATAAATTACTAAATTTTAAAGATAATTACAACTGGAATAGGGGAACATATTTTGCTATCTGCTTTTGCCAAAACATATTAGACCCTACACCATTATATTCTATTACCTCTGATTGAGAAGTTTCTGGAGAATATGAAAATACTAGAGACTGTAACCTGCCGTTCTTCATACAAGTGTGTGGCGAATCTAGTGGTTTGCTGATAATTAGCTTCTGGATTTGAATTTATCCTTTGTTTCCAAATTTTTATTTTGTCCTCACATTACAGAAATCCCTTCTAAAGAACTTCAATACACCGAAAACTTATACAATTTTATTAACCAATGTCACTTAAATAAATTCAATTAAAAAAGAACTTTAAAATGAAACTAGAGACATTTTACTTTGTCTTCTAAACCTAAAGCAGTATTTGCTGTTAACATTTCAATGAAATGATGAATATTTTTAAATCATTTGAAATAGATGAATAATGAAAATCTTCATGAAAATTTTCAGAAGTGAGAAGAAAAAAATACCTTCCTTTCAAAGAAGAGAATTCCAAGAAAAAGTAGATGATGGCTATTTGTATAAAATATTTTCTTTATTTCATAAAAAAATAGTAAAATTGTTGGTGTTGGTGAAAACAACACCAGGTGTTAGACAGGTAGTGTCAGACTTGACCTTGCTTCTTGACGACTCAAGCAACTTTGGTACTTGAGTTATGGCTAAAAAGAGAATTCAGAGTCGAACTCACACTGTAAGAGAAAGTTTATTTAGAAAGTCACAGAGGTAGAAGAAGTGAGTTGTAGAAGAAATAAGTTCAGGAAATATGTTACAGGAAAAGAAGGGCCCTTGGAGCTTAGGCGAGAGTAAGATAAAGGTAACAAGCCTGGGACGTCCAGGGGGCAAGTAGCAGTGGCTCCTCAGAGGGTCAGCTGCTGAGCCCTCCATTCTAAGGGCTTTTAAAGGTTGAGGGTTGCTCTGGCAGGGCAGCTCAGTTGGTTAGAATGTCAGCAGTTCAAACCCCAGTCAGGGCACATACGAGAATCAACCAATGAATGCATAAATAAGTGGAACAACAAATCTCTCTCTCAAATCTATTTTTAGAAATACTTTTTAAATAATAACAAAAAATAATAAAGTCTGGGGGTTAGGGGAAGTCCCAATAAAATATTCATCAGCTTTCCAAGTGTGTCCTTTCAGGGTCGTGGTCTCCACTGATTGGTTGCTGCCAGGTCAGTCAAAGCAGCTGGTCCTGACGTCAGCCATGGCATCATTTGTCTGGTTTTGCTGCTTTTCTAGGCCTGGAACGGAAATAAACTGAGGCCTAGATGTTACCCCTCGGGGTTAAAGCTAAGAGAGTGGTTATACAAGGGCCCGTGTGGGAGTCCCATGAGGGCACTTTTTAGGCATTTGTTCACGTTCCAAGGAGGTCTACCACATAACCAACAACATGGCAGGGGAGGAAAGGGCAGGGGAGGGTCTGAACCGCTTGATCAGCAACTTGAAAATTCAGGGGGTTTGAACCCCATGACCAGCGCGATATGTTAGGGGAGAAAAGGTTACCCTGGGAGTGAGGTCCTTGTTTTCCCAGTGTTTCTCATTGCTAGGCACCCAGGGCGTTCCTCCCAGGTGACCTTCTGTACCTGGCCCATCTTCCGTCCTCTGCTCATGTCTGTCTAACTGCCTACCACAAAACTAATAGTCATAATTAAGAACTTAGCATTATAGTATGGTATTAAAAATTTTAGAGAGCAATAATAGCAGCATGAAATAACATCTAGGTTCACTATTTAAATGGAATGAGCCATGAAATATAGCAATAACCAAATACATATAATGATTTTATAAGCATGAGGCAAATGCAATCCTAGAACTTTAATATGAATGTAAGCCACCAAAGGTCAATTTAAGCTATCATTGCATCAACCTAAGTGACTCTGGCTATTTATTTAACATGATCTCTCTAGTAGTGTTTTAGCGCCTGCTCAGAGCCATTACTTACTGCTTTGATTTGGCAAGAAGTAAGGGAGAGCTGTTTTATAAGCTTTTCTTCCTATAAACCGATTTTAAAGCATCACTGTACAGTCAAGGAAGTGAAAGCAGTTCTATAAGGGTAGAAGTAGATGTGGGGAGGGCTGGGGAGTCAGCTCAAGACACAAGGTCAGAAAGTCCGTAGCTGTAGGTCAGAAAGCTTTTGAAAGCTGTCCTCGGGAGTTTGCGCTTTCTCCTGAGATTACTTCAGGGTAGTGATATGGTCAGATTGATGTTTTGGAAAAACCAGGCTGGCAGCTGTCTAACAAATATGTATTGGGGGGAAATAACACTAAGACCAAGAGGCAAATGAGGAAACTAGAAATAGACCAAGGAAGATGTGATGAGGAAATGGGATGTATTCAACAGAAGCACAGCTGTTATGATCTATGACACACTGGATTGAAGCCTCAATCTGAACACATAATTCCTGAGTGTGAACATGTATCATTGTAAGGAAAGGCACAGAAGCAATGGGTATTGTGTACCTCAGAATCCCACTTGGGTAAAGGATGTTCAGTCTGGTGGTTTCAAAAAACAGCACCCATTTTTGTTGTTTTCTTAGGATTAAATAATACACAGAGGAGATAGTAAGATAGTAGCTCAGACAGTAGTGTGTTGACAGTCAGAGGGAAGGGGGCGTGGGGGATGGGGGAGGGCAGGCAAAGGGGGAGAAAATCAGTGTATTTGTAATAGTATTAACAATAAAAGTTAAACACTCAGGAGGTCCCCAGAGCTAAAATAAAGGGCATTCATACAGGACAGAGACTCTGTTCTAAGACCAGTTGTTCCCAATTTCTGGAAAGGTGCTGAATCATGGTAACTCATGAATGCACCTGTGCAAAAGATGCTGCATGACCCCTGCTTCATTATAATAGCATTATAATAAATTAACATTGTGGAACCCACTTTCCTGGTGGCCAATCAAGGAAAATCATGGGAGACCACATGTGCAGTAGCTTTAAAGTAATATAATTATTTGTACATGAGGAATAAAATCCCATCGAAATTAGCCAGGAAATATCCGCCCTATAAGAATAGACCTCAAGTCCAGAAGGTCAATCTCTGCTTGGCTAGGCCCCCTCCCATGTTCTGTGGAGTGCACTATCGCTTGATAAATCTGCTCTCTCTCTCTTTCTGCTATAAACTCTCTGTGTGTCCGCTTCAATTCTTAGTACACAATCACGAAGAACCTGGTTATCTGTGGCCACCTGCAACAATTGTTTTATTTTCAAAATACACTCCCTGTCTCCTAATAAAATTCCTTTTTAAAAGTGATCTTTTATATATTTGAGGGAGGCAGCCAGAGGATATTGAGTGCTATTCACAGCAAATCCCCAAGGGATAAAGAACCGTCACCAACTGGGGACAGGTAACAAAGAAAGAAAGAATTGTATGAGGAGCCACTGGGGCCTAGAAAATGGCTTTAGTACTTAATCTGTAAAGACTCAGGTGAAGTCTTCTCATTTACTGAGGCAAACACACATACACACACAAAACCAACCAACCAACCAATGCTAGTGGGTTACTGGGAAAAGATAAGGATAATGGGTTCTCTTGTAGACTTGTTGAACTTCAGGTCCTTGAGAACATCCGTGAATCTAACATCTGAGAGAAACTGGAGCAGGAGATTTGGGAGTTAACAATGATAGTAATTTCAGACATAGAAGTACCTGAGAGTGGGCAGGGAAGAAGAGAAAGCTGAGGATAGAACCCAAAGGACAATGATATTTAAGAGGCAAAGGAAATGAGTGAAGTGAGGTTAAGTGAGGAATTCTCAGAGAAATGAAGCAGAAGAAACAGTCTCAAAAGTTAAAGGAGGAAAGAGCTTCAAGAAGGAGGCAGAGGCCAACAGCACCAAAAGCAGCTGAGAGGTCAATAAGACAAGGCACAAGAAAGACACTTTTCAAAGCGACACATGCTGTTACTGTTATGAATTCTTTATTCTCAAAGGATTCTTTTCACTGATGTGTATATGTTAAAAGTCTTAAGTTTAATATTACCAAAATTGCAAATTTACCAGTACAGCAGTCCACACATATTGTCCATTTTGTGAATAAAACCTATATTTTAATGATTAGAAGAGCCTTGTTCAAATTCCTCTTTCCTTCCCCCTGAGAGGCTATTTGGCCTCTCATTTATATGCATATGCGTAATTAGTTATTTAGGTAATTTTCATTGCCATTTATATCAATGAGAAAATATCAGTATAGCTTAAGTATAATTTATTTCTGTATTTCCATGTAACTGAATTAACGGTTGTTGTGTCAAAATACCTTTAAAAAAGCATTTTTTAAGTAATACTATCTAACAAAGCAAATGGGATACCTGAGATTTCTACTCAGGTGGCAGCAGCAAGCGAGCCTGCTGCTGCCGAACCTGCACGGCTTCGTTCTTCTGGTGAATAAATGTGGACTCTCGGGCAGTCAGCTGAAGAGCATATGGAATTTTCTCTGGGTTCTGTCTTTTCAGAGAATTAAAGTGCAATAAAAATATAAAAACATTGAAAAGAGGAAATATTAAACAAGAAATGCTGAATATACCAACTTTAAGGATGCTAGTGTTTTTCTTTACAGTTTTCTAATGTTGGGATAATCATAAGCACAATAGTTAGCAATTTTAAAAGGCTTTTTAAAATGTCTTATTAAAAGTTTCCAACCTTTCATTTTATCATATTTTCAAATAGAATTGAACTATAACAAAGTAAGATATTTAGTAAAAGAGAAACAGTCTGACTTCTACCTATAACCAGGGAGTCGCTTAGGTGATCTTGCCAATAACTGAGATTCTGGCTAAAGGCTTTTCTTTTGTCTTGTTTTGTTTTCACAAGTGTATTCCTAAATAGAGAATCCATCATTTTACCACTGAAATGAAACAGAGATTTTGTTCTCCATATAATATGTTACAGAAATGAAAAAGTGGACCCTTCAAGAGATTAAGTGATATGCCTAAAATTATAAAGAATTAGAGGCAAGACTAAGACTAGCTCTAAAGTCTTTTGCCCCTTCTTCCCTACCATCCCATGTAAGTATTTACAATAATATGATTTTAATAAATTAACAAGATAATATTATCTAAGAATAACTTTAAAAACAAAGAAACATTTTATAATGTTAATAATTGTCACTTTGAGGTTATTGTGCTGTTAATTTGTTTTAACTAGACACATCGATAAAAGATTACATATAATTTGTATTTTAGAGGGGTTCATTAGAAGGAAATATAATATGTATACTCAACCAGAAATTCTAATAATATAATTTAACAATGAGATGTTAATAAGAACTTGGTGTTACATTAGGAAAGTAAAAATTCATATCAAAGTATTATTAGTCTTAGGCAATGGATAGATGGTAAAAATAGTTACAAGTTCCTCCCCTCCCTGCATCTGTGCCCTGCTGAAGTGACTTTGCAGACACTCCCATGGGGAGGTGGGGTCTGTTTCTTCACTCATTGAATACGGACTCAACCACCTGACCTTGGCCAAAGTAACGTCAGCAAATGTGACAGGAGCAGGGATTTGAAATGCACTCGTCCATTAGGGCCTGCTCTCCTGTAGCTCCTGGGGACTCTTTCACCACCGTGGTGTATTCTACTTACTTAATAATTAGGTGATGTGGTCCTAGCTAAGAGAGGAGCCATGCCAGCTGAGCCTCTGAGACCAACTAACTCTAGATAGTTGAGTAAGCCCAGCCAAGACTGGCAGAACTGCCCAGTCCAAATTGCTGATCCACAGACTTGTGAGCTAAGTAAATTATTGCTTTTCAAAGCCACTAGGTTGTGGTGTGGTTTGTACACAGCAAAAACTAACTAATACAGGGAGACAAGGAAGAAAAAATATCAAAGCTATATTAATGTTTAGTAAATAACACTAAATTGGAAAGAAAAGAATATTATCTTTTTAATCTAAGATAAGAAGCTATAGCACAGTGATGTTGAAACCAGGAAAGACACTGGAGTTTGTGCTGCCAGTCACTACCAAACCCAATAAGCAGAGACAGGATTGAATCTTTTTAAAAAATACTTTTGATTTTTATTGTTGTTCAGGTACAGTTTTCTGCCTTTTCCCCCACACCTCCCCACCACCCCAGTCTTCCCCACTTCCCTCCTCTGTTTCCAACCCTCCCTTGTTATTGTCCATCTATCCTTTTATTGTTGTTCCTGTAAACCCTTCCCGCTCTTCCCCCATTATCCCCTCCCCTCTCCCTTTTGGTTACTGTCAGCTTGTTCCTAATTTCAATGTCTTTGGTTATATTTTGCTTGTTTGTTTGTTTTGTTGATGAGGTTCCACTTAAAGGTGAGGTCATATGGTAGTTCTCTTTCACTGCCTGGTTTATTTCACTTAGCACAATGCTCTCTAGTTCCATCCATGCAGTCACAAAGGGAAGGAGCTCCTTCCTTCCTTCTGCTGCATAGATTTCCATTGTGTAAATGTACCATAGTTTTTTGATCCATTCATTTACTGATGGCCACTTAGGTTGCTTCTAGCACTTGGACATTGTAAATTGTGCTGCTAGGAACATTGAGGTGCATAGGTTCTGAGATTGAATTTTTATGGGCACTTTATTCAGACGGCCAGCAATCTGAGAAGATGGCAGGTTCATACCCTAACAGACCATCTTGTCTTTTCTTTCCAGGCCAATGTTTTTATAGCAGGGAATAAACAAGGTGCTGTGAGAGATTTTTGAAATTCAGGGAAAATTAGATTTTAAAAAAACCTGCAGTATTCTTGTCCTGGGCAGTTAGCTGTTCCCAGAGGTGGGTGGTCTTCTGTCTCTCCGAGGAAGACAAAAGCCCGATGCCATCACTTGTCCACAGGTGGTAATTGGTAATCATTAGCACTGCCCCGTAGGTCAGCTGTTTTTCCAAGGACCCAGGGTGGGCCTTATCTGTAGTTTCTGAAACAAAAACTTTAACATATACATTACTTACTAGGCTTGTAACTATTTACCTTAAACTAAAATTTTCCAACTCTTGAGTTCCCTATCAATGTTTCACAGGTTTCTCAAAGTTCATATTTTTGGAAGGTTTCGTGTATTTATTTTTAGAGAGAGGGGAACAGAGGGAGAAAGAGGGGATGAGAAACATTGATGTGAGAGAAAAACATTGATCCAATTGCCTCTCATACACGCCCTGACTGAGGACCAAACAAAACTGCAACCCAGGCAGGTCCCCTGACCAGGAACTGAATTGGCAACCTTTCACTTTGCGGGAGGACGCACAGCCAACAGAACCACACTGATCAGGGCTCAAAGGTCATCTTTTTAATATAATAAAGATTTTAGACAAAAAAATTTAATAACTTACACAACAGTGTTCTAATCACTACTCTATAACTGTCCCAGATGACCCAAAACACTGTAGTTCTATTAGATTACTAAAAGCTGGTTTGGATGTCAATGTGCTGATTATAGTACTATTGTGAGTAAAATTTCTAGATCATCTAGGCTACAGCCAGTTGGGTTGTGAAGTAGTCCAAGGGAATTTCCTTAGCTGTGAGAGAACATGTCACTACATTTTGAGTGACTAAACTTCAGTTTTCATTGTTCTAAAATTAAAATGGGAATATGGAGGTTTTCCCTTACTGATACTTTGAATTTTTCTGGAATCTGTATATATGCCATTTATTTTTTTAAAGCATTTTGTTCAGGAAAAATCCAGTCTTTCCCTTGTGGTTCTTCTGACTCTCACACTCACAATACTTCTGACACCAGATTGGGGGCTGAGACAGAGGTTTGCACACCAACCAATTTTTTGACACTAGCTGGGTGTCCTATAATTTAACTCAGTTCTGATACTATCTACCTGGAGACAGCATCAGATCCCACAGATTAAGAACTCAGTCTCACCTGGCTGGTGTAGCTCAGTGGATTGAGTGCAGGCCTGCAAACCAAAGCATCACCGATTTGATTCCCAGTCAGGGCACACGCCTGGGTTGCAGGCCAGGTCCCCAGTACGGGGTATGCTACAGGCAACCATACATTGATGTTTTCCTCCCTCTCTTTCTCCCTCCCTTCCCCATCTCTCTAAAATAAATAAATAAAATCTTAAAAAAAAAAAAAAAGAACTCAGCCCCATGGGACTTCCCCTGCACTTCAGGTGCCAATCACAAGTAGTAGGCCCCCAGGTTACCCTCGACTTCTGTTCGACTTGGCTACAGTTGAAGGTTCTCATGACTTCCTCTCCCTCGGATTTGATTATTTGGTAGAACAGCTCATAGAATTAAAGGAAATACTTATGTTTACCAGTTTATTTAAAAAGGCGATAAAGGATTCAGATGAACAGCCACATGCAGTGACATATGTGGCGAGGCCTGGGAGGGTCCTGAGTGCAGGAGTTTCTGTGCCTCTGGAGTTAGGGCACATTGTCCCCTCACACAGGGACACGTCCAGCAACTTTGAATCTTTCTGAAGTTCACACTGCTGGCATGTTTATGGAGACTTCATTATGTATGAATGATTAATTATTAACTCCCTTTCTAATTCTTCTCCCTTTTTCAAAAATGGGGAATGGGGTTGAAAATCCCAAGCTTCTAATCTTGGCTTGGTCTTTCTGGTGACCAGCCCCATCCAGGAGCTCACCCAGAGTCACCACCTTAGAACAAAAGGCAGTCCTGTCACCCAGGAAATGCCAAGGGATCCAGGAGATCTGTGTCAGGACTGGGATCATGGACCAAACAGTAGAACAAAAGATGTTCCTAGTTCTCTTATCACTTAGGTAATTATAAGAGTTTTAGGAGCTTTGTGCAGGCCAAAGACAAAATCCTAGAACAAAAGATTCTCCTAGCACTGCTACTTATGAAGGTTTCCAAAGTTCTAAGTAAGAAACCAGGAGCAGAGGCCAATATATTTATTTCTTATTTCACGAGCTTACTTTTGAGGAACCCATAAAAATTTAAATGTCACCGTTTTTCAGTTCTTTTAAACAGAGTAAACATTATCATGGTAGTAAAAACTGTAAATTAACAAGAATTTAATTGTAGGAAATCTGTCTTTAGCAATTACACCTTCCAATTAGAATGGCTGTGCATATGGAATGCTCATCCTTATTTACCACTGAGGGCCATACATCTGCTAAGTCACAGCAGCAACAGCGCACTATTCCTGGCTCTTTCTGCCATTGATTGAGCGATTGTCTGGTTCTTATTCAGAATCATCACTTAACTGAAGAGTTTTCATGGTGTTGAGAGAAATATCCACATTTGTAAGAAAATGTTTAAGGTGTGACACGCTTGCAGTTTTCTAAAATATTCAACATAGCAGTAAAACTTATGGTATAGACAAACAGCACTGGATGAATATGAACTTTGAGGCTGAAAATTTTTTTCCAGCATGTCCTATATTAACAAACAAGGTGCACTATTGTGGTCCCTGGATGAGAAGTCAGACCTCCCAAGGTGAGAGGTCACGGTGTCATAGATGCGAGTGGCTCCAGAAGGGCATGGAGCTCAGAGGCAGTGAACGTGTAGAGCTAGTGGGTGGGAGTCCTGAGTGACCATGCGGGTGCTTAACTTGGGAACTGCACTAGGAATACTCCTCGCATTTAAGTTTACATCTTGCCTTATTATTTTTCTTAGCAATGGGCAAACTTATACTTAGGTTAAAACAGAGGACTTGTCTTGGGTCTGAGAGAAAAGTAGCACCAAAGGTAAATGGTAATATAGGAAACACAAAAACGCCGCACCCACGTGGCAAGCTGCTGGCACACTTCACACAGCATGTCCTTTCCCATCATCACCAGAAGTAAGTTCCTATATGCAGAACTGGCAACCACAGGTGAATGTAAGTGATCAATTACTAAAGGAGGGAGCACGAAGAAGCAATACTCCAACTTCACTGTCCTTCTTGCCAAAGCAGTAAGCCCACCGATGGGGTCCAGATAGATCAGTCTCTCAGGGAAGAGAACAATGGAAAATGGTGAAGAGAGGATGTGGATAGAGTAGATTAATCAAATGTTTAGGTTAGGACTTTTTAAGATTAGAGCTAATTTCCAAACCACTATAACAAAAAAAAAAGCAAACACTTGATCAACCCAACATTATGGTAGATGGCCTACAACGATGGTGAAAGAGCTCTTCACAGTCTGTACACGTGGCACTGTACAATGATACTTTCCCATTCTTCCCACTAAGTGGTGGAGTTTTCTTCTCCACTCTCCAAATCCAGGCTAGCCTTGTGCCTTGCTTTCACCAGCAGAATGATAAAATGATGTTATTGGTCTTGTCAGCTTAGTCCTCAAGATGCTGTGTAGCTTTCTCTATCTATCATCATCTTGGAACATTGCTGTAGGTGAAGAGGCCCAGGTTCTCAGCTCCTTGAAGATAACAGACCCTGGGAAGAAAGAGGTCCAGCTGAGACTCAGCACCATGTGACTGAGCTAGACAAGTGACGGATGTCCTGGCTGAGCCACTGCACTTGAGGGGTCCCAGGTGGGACCAGCAGGAGAAACCCCCAGCTGAGCCCAGCCCAAAGTGTGGACCCATTGAATATTAAGCAAATAAAATAATAGTTGTTTTGGGTTTTGCAGAGGTTTCTTATACAGCAACACGCAACTAATGAATAAAACAAAAGTACATTTTAATGGCAAGCAGAAAACAAATCCAGCATTGCTATTTGCAAGATTTACAAAAAAACTAAAGGACAAAATAATTTGAAAATAAAGGGACAAGAAACAACATGCTCTCCATACAGTAATATTAAGGTCAAAAAATAGAAGAGGTAAAAACTATTTTTAAGGATATTTCACACTGATAAATGTAATCTTACCAGAAATATCAAAAGTCATGAACCTTTATACACCTAATGATGTAACTTCAAAATATATAAAGTAAGAACTGCTTTAAAGGAAATTTGATAAAATAACTTAGAAGTAAGTAGAATAAAAGTAAGTAAAAACACACATAATTAATAAATTTAATTGGAGTTATATTTTAAGAAATTCTGCATCAAATGTATGGGGTAATGCATTAAATAGTTGTATTTGTCCTAATTTTTACATATTATTTCTAACATAAACAGTACAAAGAATAATAGAATAGCATGTACCTGAACTTGAGATTTTTTTAACATTAACTTTTAAAGGTATTTGTTTAGATGATTTGTTCCTAAGAAATAAAATGCCAGTACTACAGCAATTATTTTTTATCCCATCACCTCTGCCCCTCCTTGAAGACAATAATTACCCTTACTAAAATGGTGAATTTTCCCCCTTGTTTTTATACTTTTATCATGTATATATGTCTCCATAAGTAATATATGGAAATGTTTTATGTATTTTTAATATATATATACCATAGGGGAGGGGCAGTATACTTTTTATACTTTTATAAAGTATGAAATATGCACATATTATATATAATATATACACAATATATATTATAAACACATAAAATATTTTTATAGTACAATTATATTATATTATAAAATATAGTGTAATTTTAAATATAAAAATATGATATGTATTTTTTAATATATACTGTATACAATATATATACTGAAACTTTTTTTCATCTAACCTCCTAGGTTCTGTACCTGGGGCCATGGAGAGTAAACTGACAAAAAACACATTAACAAGAGAAAGACAGAGTTTATTAGCGCAAAGGTAGAAACTCAGTGATGAGTACCTCAAAGGGCACTTGGAACTTGGGACTTATATGGCATCTTAACAATAAATCTGTGAAGTGACAGGACAAAGGAAAGGGTGTTTAGGCTTTGGGAGTGACAAAGTCTGGGAAGGTCAACGTGGGGGAAACTAATGGAAGGTTAGCTTTGTTTAGTAACATTTGACATGCAAATTTCTTTCTGGGCTGATAAGAGTCTAGAGTCTCTGGTGAATGAGAAAGAGTCCCAGTGATTAAGTGATTAAGAGTTGTTTTCCTGCACTGGCGTCTGTAGCTCCCTGGATTGAGTGCTGGCCTGTGGACTGAGTGGTCGCAGGGTTGATTCCAGTTGGGACACAAACCAGGGTTGCAGGCCGGGTCCCTGGTTGGGGGTCTGTGAGAGGCTACCAACTGTTGCTTCTCCAGCACATTGATGTTTCTCTCTCTCTCCCTTCCTCTCTCTCTGAAAACAAATAAATAAAATCTTTTAAAAAAGAGTAATTCTCTTTATAGTGTGACAAGTTTGCATAGTGAAAGATGATTACTAGACTTAGGTGATCACATTACAAGATATGTAAATGTTGAGTCATTATATTGTACACTTGAAACTAGTATAATATTGTATATCAATTATGCTTAAAAAGAAACATTGTTCTGTAATGTATAAATGGTGGCTATAGTTAACAATACTGTACTGTATATTTGAAAGTTGCTAATACAATAGATCTTAAAAGTTCTCAACACAGAAAAGAAATTGTAGCTATGTGGTGATGGATGTTATGTTAGATAAACTTATTGTGTTGACCATTTAGCAACACATATGTATATTGAATTCTTATGTACCTGAAATTCTGTACACCTGAATTTTGTACACCTGAAATAAAGCAATCTTATATGCCAATTATAACCCAATAAAGCTGTAAAAATTTATAAAAAGATACCACCAGCAACAAAAGAGTCTTGTTCTGTTCTTCCTGGTACAAAAGAGAGAGACCTTTCTTTCTTTTTTTAAAAAAAGATTTTATTTATTTATTTTTAGGGGAAAGGGGAGGGAGAAAGAGAAGGAGAGAAACGTCAATGTGTGGTTGCATCTCACAAGCCCGCGACTGGGGACCCAGCTGACAGCCCTGCCATGTACCCTGACTGGGAATCGAAACAGTGACCCTTTGGTTCACAGGCCGGCACTCAATCCAGTGAACCACACCAACCAGGGTGAGACCTTTCTTTACAACTGAAAATGTGTGCCTTGCTTTCAGCCAGATGGGCTAAGGACAGAGAGCATCTTCTTTTTTCGGTGTCTACTGTTTCTTAATTTATCTAAATATGTATCTTTCTGTCTATCTGTGATATATTTTAATGCAAAATAAAGTAGCCTAGCTATATCCATTTATTTTTTCCAGCTTTACTAAGATATATTTGACATAATGTATCCATTTAAACATGTAAGGTCAAGTTTATTCATGTTAGTTACTGTCAAGTCTTCAATTCAGTGATCTTTCTCTTACTGATGAATATCTAGGTTGCTTCTCATTTTTTGCCACTGTAACAATTTTGCAATGGACATTTTTGTATACACTTTTGTTTACATATGTGTAAATGCATTTCCCAAAGAATCAGGATTCTTCAGTCATAGGGAATCTATACTTTCAGCATTTTTTTTTACAAGGAATTGCCAGATTGTGCTAAGAAAAAGCTCCAATTTATATTCCACCAGCAGTGGTTGAGACCTCTGGGTTTCTCACATCTTGACCAATACTTTGTATAATTACATATTTGTTTAAACCTGTGCTGAACTAATAGAAGAGGTATGGTATAGTTTAGTCCAGAATCAGCTTCTAGGTTGACAGTGACTTTCCCTCAGCAGTCCATTATAGTATGGCATCTAATATTGCCAATGAAAGATATGCTATCAGTGTACCTGCCATTCTTTTTAGGTGACTTATGTCTCTATCTTCAATGTTTTTTATTTGTCTTTGATGTTCTACAATTTACTATAATGTGATTAGATGTTGACATTTTCATTCTCCTCTAGAATTCTTAAGTGTTCTTAAATTAGAGCCTTTATTAACTTTCTGAAAAATTCTCAATCATTAATTGTTATAGTATTGTCTACTAACTTCTGGTTCAGCAATTTCGTAAATTTGGTGTACCCCTCCAGGTACAGAACCATTTTTATTTTTCTATTTTATTTATTTATTTTTAGAAGAGAGGGAAATGGAAGGAAAAAGAAAAGGAGAGCAACATCGATGTAAGAGAGAAACATCAGTTGGTTGCCTCTGCCCTGATTTGGGACTGAACTCACAAATCAGGTATGTGTCCTGATTGGAAATTGAACCAGTTATATTTTGGTTTGTGGGACAATGTCCAATCGACTGAGCCACACCAGTCAGGGCCAGAACTATTTTTAAATGGTGGAAAAATATATTTTAGAAAGATGTTTCTTGGCTTTTGAGAAAGTAAGGAAAAACAATGAGAGCCCATTAAACACTAGGAAGTATAATTTCACAATCACGCAAAACAGTACTTAACTTGAGGGTATCACAGATAGCCCGGTGTCTGAAGGCCAAGGGTCAGACTAGAGGATGCCCACAAAAGCCAGGACCTTCCCCAAGATGACATCATAAGTGGTGAAGGAGAAAAGATATTCCTTGCGAAAGAATGTTTGCTCATTTTGTTATTGGTTCTTTATAGTGTAACGAGGGAGGATTAAAGTCTCTTGTGCATTTGTAGCCGCAAGTATTCACTCACCAGCTTGGGGAACCAGATTAACACTATTTGCAGAGCAAAAAAGCCCCAGCTGAAATCTTCTCTAGAGGAACACACTTTAAGCATTGACCTCAGAGAATGTTAAAATAGAAAGTTCCAAGCACACAGCTCTTTTAACATCTTAAATTTAGTCCACTGAAATCCATTTCAGATTTCTACTCTCCCAAACTATAGGATAATACATTTATATTGTTTCAAGCCACCAATTTTTTTTTATGTCCCCCAAATTTTCATGCCAAGTTCTCTCTGAGAGACCACTCACTTGATCTAATAAAAGGGAGAAGGAGATGGCGACATGCCACAGTGTTCTGCCAAATTGACTGCCATTTGTAACAGCACCAATAGGAAACTAATTTTCTGGCAAAAATGCTTACGTTTTCCCCATGGATTTGATAGATTTGCAGAAAGTAGCTTCCCCAACCACTTACATCTGAGTAAGTGGCACATTCCTTTGCCTTTTCACCAGGCAAATAGGCAGAGTTCTATTATTGTTTCCACGGGTGGCAGGCTTTTGAGGTCAGGCTTCATGCACACAGCTCAGTTCTAGCTTCAAGCCCGTGCAGACCCAAGGTCATGACTCCTGGGCTTTGCAGACCTTGCCAGACGGCCCCTCAGGCCTCTCTACTCTCAGCTATGGGAGACCTGGCAAACTCGGCACCAGTCTCAGTCAGTCATCACATTCTTTATTTCTGGCTTCTAGAGATTTCTTTTTCATTTTGACTGAGCTATTCACTAGGCAGATTTTTGTTACATTTTGTCCTTTATTTCCCAATAACCATTAGGTTCAAAACCACATTCAAAATACAATTACAAACTACTTAGAAAAGAGCAAAACTAAGAAAACATTGAACATGTGAGGGACAAACAGAGTGGTAATCAAAAAAATTTGTAGGCTTAAAAGGATAATTAGGGAAAAAGAAACATTAGAAATAGATAAATAAATAAAACATCTAATCATTCAACTCAAGAACCTACAAAAACAATAAAATAATCCACAAAAGAAGTTAAGAAATTTAAAAACGGAAATTGAAGATATAAATAAACCAGAAGAATTAATCTAATCAATTAATTTTTTTTCTTGAAAGGAAGAATAAAACAGTTAGAATTTTATGAAATAGAATTAAGGAAAATAAAGCAAAGAAAATGCAACTTGAAAATGTACATGATTACAGGTATAAAATACATTAATTTACAGAATATTAGGTAGAAGTTTATATCAATAAAATATAAAACCCAAGTTGTTAATTTTCTACAAATATGTATATTATCAAAATTGAATCCAGAAGATAGAAAACTGAACAGATAAATAACCACCCCCCAAAACCTGCAGTATCATGAGGTTTTTAAATTTTTTTAAATTTACTTTTAGAGGCAGGGGAAGGGAAAGAGACAGAGAAGGAGGGAAACATCAATCAGGTGCCACCTGCACGTCCCCAACCGAGACCTGGCTCTGCAGCCCTGGCATGTGCCCTGACTGGGAAGTGAACTGGTGACCTTTCGGTCTGTAGGCCAGTGCTCAACCCACTAAGCTACACCAGCCAGAGCACTAAGAGGTTTTATGAGTGGGTTCTACTATATCTTTAATGAACAGATAAATCATGTTTTAGATAAATATGATAGGAAAAAAATGTAAACTCCTCAACTTACCCGTTACCAAAACCATGAGGGACCAGGGCATGTTGTAGTATTGACTGACTGAGGTTCCAGATGGAAGGGTAAAATTTATTGATAAGAATGTCACCATAAATCCATCTCACTTATGAACAGATACAATAAAATGTTAGTAACCAAATGAGTAGATTATTACATGCATAACAGATATATATGTATATATACACATACACACACATATATGTTCTTAGATGAGAAGTCTCAATGCTCCAAACTTGTAGTGTTTCAATATAGTCTGTAAGGAAGAAAGAGAAAATGCTTAAGTATAACCAAAACAACTTCTTATTTTTTTGAGAGGGGAAAGGAGGGAGAAAGAGGAGGAAGAAAACTTCAGTGTGAGAGAGAAACATCTCTTGGTCGGGTTGGTGGCCTTTCGTAGGAACCCCGACCAAGGGCTGCAGCCCGCGGCCCAGGCATGTGTGCCGACTGGGGATCAAACCGGTGACCTTCTGCTTTGAGGGACGATGCCCAACCGAGTTGCACCAGCCAGGGCTGACCAAAAAACTTTTTAAAAATTGAGTCATGATAGAAAATTTAACTAACCAGATATCAAAATATAAAAATATAAAAATACAGTAATTTTAAAATGAGGTAGAAAGAGGAAAAGAGATAATAGGTTACTAAAATTGCAGAATTAAAAATTTCCCCCTCTAAATAGAAATTTAAACTTTAGTATGTGTGCCCTTTTTATGAGGTAGGACCCCCAAAATACCAGAATTTATTTACACAAAATTGTGTATTTATTCTTAAATGTTTAAACTTCAGTCATTTTCAAAGTATGCTTCATTTGATACAGTACACCTATCAGGAAGTTTTTTTTCCACTGCTCAAAACAGTTTTTGAAGTCATTGAGTTTGATGCCTTTTAGTGCTTCTGCCATTTGTTGTTTCACCTCTTCCATATTGGCAAAATGTTTCTCTTTGAGCACATTTTTCATCCAAAGAGACAAAAAAAATTGCTTGTGGGGAGCTCAGGTAAGTAGGGAGGGTGGGCATGGGGGTCATGCTGTTTTTGGTCAAAAACTGCTGAACACTCAGTGTAGTGTGGGCAGGTGCACTTATAAATCACCCATCATGAAATGATCAAACATACTGAAAGAATCTCCAAAAAAATTCACTGAAGCTGAATGTAGCCTCTCACAAAAATGCCAGCTGGTACACAGATACAAATGGGTTCCTTGAATACTCACCTAGCAGGGGAAACCTGTACTACAAGGGGTCCACGCTCCAGAAGATAATTCTGGGTTTTGTGGGTTTTTTGCTTTCCCCCATATATACCAGTCTGTAAAGAATAGTCTATTAAATATATGGTGCTCAAACATTATCTTGTGCCATGAACAAAAGATAAACCTTTGAGGAATTGAAAAGCTAGACATTTTTAAAAAAGTATAGAAGTATTCAAAGAATATATAAAATATATTTTTAATCTTAGAGAAGGGAGATAGACAAATTTGACTATCCAAAAATGTAATATGTCTTTAAAATAAATGAGCCTTTAACAATGGTGAAAAGAGCAGTAATAGACTGAGATAATATATTTGCCACTCGCATACTATACAAAGAATTAATACCCAGAATAAAGCATCACTACAAGTTAATAAGAAAACAGAAAGACTATGAACAGGCAATTCACAAATTATTAAATACAGTAGGTATAATGCATGCTGTGCTGTGTTCCAGCCCTGAAGGATTAATCCCCAGTTGCTGAGAGGGTTGCTGGCTGTCTGCCCTCAGCTGTCAGCCCTCTCAGGGAATTACCTGCAGCGGAAAAAGAGTTGCCTCATTCAAGGGGCATGCACATCCCTAGAACAGTTCTCATCCAGTGACTGGGGGAAGCAAGGGCCACCTTGCCTGGCCACCACGCCCTAACTTAGGACAGTTCTGAAGAGCCATGCTAGCTCAGAGATCACCCAGAGGTCAGCTGTGGCATCAGTTGTGGAGACCAACTTTTCCCTTTGCCCAATCCTTCTTCCTTTCCAGCCCCAACCAGTGTTAATTAAAAGAGCACTTCTCCGTAATTTCCTGCACCCTACTGTCCATCTCAGCACCAGCAAAAGTCAGTGAATGTGAAAAAGATGCCTTTATTCACAAAAACAGATAGCCAGCCAGATTTGAACCTCAGGAAATAGTTCATCAACCACTATTATACCATGGAATCTTAAAGCATTTAAAAAGTGGTGCTCTATAGACAAGTGGTGGGATAATATTTTGCAACATAACCCTGTTTTGGTGTTGGGTTCTTGGGTTCCGCAAGATAGAAATTGAGAGAAAACCCCAAAGAAATTTCCAGACAGATTTTATTAAGCCTATGCTCGAGCACCAGGGAGGCAGCACAGGGGAACGGAAGTTCCTCTGAACTGACTCTGGAGCCTGGTCTACGTGGCTGCTTTTATAAACCAGGGACAAAGTGGCTGGTGGGAAATGGTGGGCTTGTGAAGGGTTTGAGGAGCGAAATTTTCCATGCCAGGATGGGCTTACTTCCTCCTTCTGTCAGGTTGCTTGGCAACAATTTCCGTGCCTGGGCTCTGGGGGTAAGATGGCATTGAGTCTCTTTATCAACACCCCAGGAAGGTCAGACAGCGCATGCGGAACAGTAGTTTTGACATCTGTCAGGAAGTAAGCGGTTAGGAGGGAGATAAGACTTTTTTCACAGGGAGTGGAGAGGTGGCTGTATTCTTGTGGTTGGCTTTTCAGTGTTTTTTTTTTTTTTTTTTTTCTGGCCATTTGGTATCCTGGCAAGGGGTGTCGAGGTGGCACCAGCTCTGTGGTTTTTCTTAGTTGCTGTCCTGGGGCCCAGGTCTCTAACCAGTCTCAACCCCCACAGCTTTTCAATCTCAGTAGTTCTCTCTCACCATTCTGCATTGGAGGCTCTGTACTTGCAGGTATTCTGCCGAGAATACCCTTCCTGCAGGTACCTGTCTGGTTGGCTCTCTTCCTCCATCAGGCTGATAGTTCAATGCCTCCTCAGTAAGGTTTTCCTTGGTTGTAACCATGTAAAATTGCAAGTTCTCTTCGACTCTACCTTTTTTCCTTCTCTGCTTTATGTTTCTCCTTAGTTTTTTTTCCCACATCTAACACTATTTATATTTTTCTACTTTGAAACCTCCAGGAGGACAGATATTTTAATCTGTTTTATTCACAATTACAGTGGTTTAAACAAGGTCTGGCACATAGTAGTTGTTCGATAAATATTTGTGACATAAATGAACAATAGTGGTAACATTTTTGAGTACTTGTTTATGTGTACTACAACTGCTGTTGGGCATTGGGGAAGTGCCACAATGCTTTATGTGTATTAATCACATTAAATTCACAACCACCATTTACAGTGGATACTACTCTCTCCACTTAATATCTACCTGGGCTATGACAAATGCTGATGCCTATTGCCCCAGAGAAGGGCCAAATGGCAGAAAATATAAAGCTAAAATCATTGGCTTTTGCTTCCAAAATAGGTTCTTGAAATCCATATTGAAGTTAACAGTCTCGAAAGCCAAAGTGTTTACTTTTAAGAACTGAACTTAAAAAAATAAAAATTAAAAAACTGTTAGTGTGGCTGGAAGATCTTCTCAGAGTAGGAGAGCTGCAGAATAGGCCCCCAGTGTGGGTCGGGAGGTGTCCCCGATCAGAGCAATGAAGGCTTCAATGATCAGGTGTGTCCCCAATAGCCTCATGGGGAAAGGTGGGACCAGGGCATGGTGTAGTATTGACTGACTGAGGTTCCAGGTAGAAGGGCCAGGGTAGCCCACAGTCTCTGGGGATTCTCTTAGGGAGGCAGAGGTGGCTGAGGAGGGAATAGCAGACCTGAAGGAAACAGGAGTAGGGCTGAGAAGTTTCTAAAGCATGGGGCCCAACTATGGTAGAAGAGCCAGTGGAATAATGGAGGTCATCTCTGTGGAAACCAGGAGGTGAGGATGCCCAGATCCCTCAGTAGTCTCTTCCCCAAGCCACACTGTAAAAGCCTCCTGCCCTCATCCCTGGTTACTCTGTGGGAGAGGGGGATTGACTTTCACTGAGTACTTACCAATCAGAGACTGAGAAAAATGCAGAAATACACAGAATCGACCGTGTTTATCTAGAAAGGATTGGATCAAGTTCTCTATTATTCATCTAAGAGTTAAATGAAGTACAGGATGATTGAGAAAATGAAAATTTTGTATACATGAGGCTTGTGATAGTGAGATCGATCCCCGTTGCTCCAGTATGGAAAGATATCCAATGCAAAGTAGAAGAAAGCAAGTCATAAAACAGTGTGTATAGTATATTCCACTTATACAAGTGAGAGTAGAGAGGAAGTGGGAAGGGGGACTTTCTAATTTCAGTCCATGCCCTTTTCTTACTACGTGAACTTTTAACGGGAATGTATTTACCGTATTTTTCAGACTATGAGACTCACTTCCCCCGCCCAAATTTGGGAGGAAAAGGGGGGTGCATCTTGTAGTCCAGATGTAGCTTGCCTGGCTCCCTGAGGTGGCAGAGCTGCAGTAGAGCGGGGTCAGAGGTTATTAAATATTTTATCACATTTTTGCTTCAAAAATTTTTGCCTATTTTTCTCCTCTAAAACCTGGGTACGTCTTTTTAAAAAATATTTTATTTATTTATTTTTAGAGAGAGGGGAAGGGAAGGAGAAAGAGTGGGAGAGAAACATCAATGTGTGGTTGCCTCTCATGTGTCCCCACTGGGGACCTGGCCTGCAACCCAGGCATGTGCCCTGACTGGGAATCTAATCGGCAACCCTTTACTTCACAGGCCCGTGCTCAGTCCACTGAGCTATACCAGCCAGGGCTCTGGGTGCATCTTTATGGTCCAGTGCATCTTATAGTCCTAAAAATACAGTAATGGCTCTTTGTGTACATATAAAAATGACATTAAAAGATGCTGTGATTATGCTGCATAAACTTTTTCTTTCTGACTCAAGCACCATCATTTCAGGACCCCCTTCTCTGCCTCTGAGCACCCACTCCTCCTCCCCTCCCACAGGCCGAGTGGGTGGTTGTCCTCCATGCACCCCTGTAGTCTTGCTGTAGCATGCATTCTATGTAATATTTTTTAAAATATTTTATTTATTTACCTTTAGAGAGAGGGGAAAGGAGAGAGAAAGAGATGGAGAGAAACTTCAGTGTGTGGTTGCCTCTCGTGCAACCCCAGTTGGGGACCTGGCCTGCAACCCAGGCATGTGCCCTGACTGGGAACTGAAACAGCAACCCTTTGGTTTGCAAGCCAGTGCTCAATCTATTGAGCCACACCAGCCAGGTTGTACTATGTAATATTGAACATGACTGGTTCGGGGGTTTATCTGCTCCACTAAACTGAGTTCCTCGAGGGTAAGGAATGAATCTTATTCATCTTGGTGTCCAGAATCTTCTCAAAATATGTGATGAACGAATAGGGAAAATAACAATAAACCTGTTTCTGATTTAAGAGTTATCCTTAAGCTCTATTTTATCATTTTAAAATTATACTATTGTGACCTATTTCAAACTTGAATATGAAAGCTAAAACAGAAAAAGCCCAAATTAGAGTAAAAAGCAGGATTCTTTGTCGAAAGTTTTCTGCCAACTCTCCAAGGAAGAACCAGTTCATATTTAAGATGCAAGCACAAACAAAGGACCTGATATTATAGATGCTCAACAGTCCCCTATCTTTACGATTCAGGTCCACAATTTCATGTAACATTGACTTTATGTATAGCTTCCTTTCAGTGCAACATTTGAATCTTAGCTGGCACTAAAAATAAATAAGGGAATTAAAAGGTACTCTTCTGAGTCTAAGTAACCCACGAAGTCCAACTCCACCCCTTTCAAGTATAAGAGACTTCAGAAAGTGACTAAGGCATGTCTGTGAGTGACAGAATGGACATCAGATTATTATGAGAGGAAGCCTCATCCAAACCCAAGTCTGTGAGAAAACTGTGGCATAGAACTTTGAGATCTTTGTACAAATGACATGGAAAGTTCAGTGGCTTTGCAGACTTCTATATAACTCCCTGTGGTGAAACCAGGATGCTAAAATGGAGGTCCCCCACGGGCTTTGAGAAGGGCAGTGAGGAACGAAGACATGCCTGAGACTGCATGCCTCCTGACCGGTTGCTCTGGGGCTGCTTCTGAATGCGCACGATGCCAAAACCTCATTTCAGGAACTGAGAGCAATGTGGAGGAAGTGGAAACAGCCTGGGTAGGAATGGGAATTTCTCTGCGACCCCTTGTTCCTCTTCCATTTCAATTCTTCCCCCTGGGCTGATGGACTGGACCTGTATGGGGGTTAACCAACTCAGACGCTGGTTATTACCAAGATGCAAAGCTTTTGTCCTTTGTTAACTGCCAGGGTTATTGTTTTGCATCTTCCATTCGGTTCTTCTGAAGGGCAGTGGAGACCATTGGAACCATCCCATCTCTGACTCTTGGACACGGCAGCAGGAAGACTGCTGTGATGGTTTTCCTTATGCTGACCTTTAATGGCATAATCAATAAAAAGTAAATAAATAAATAAATGTAAAAAAGGTTATATTTCTTTGGCTGTGTTTCACATATACACATCCATTCTTTTTCTAGGTTTTCTTTAGTGTGGCATCAACATAACGTACACTATATTTTAGAATTAAAACACCTCTATTAAAGCAGATTTTGGGGGGCATTTCTCTTTAGATGTCCTTCTTTGAGAGCTACAGGTGCTTAAATCAGGGTGCCTCTTGATTACAGGAATGTTAAAAAGAATAAATGAAACAGTGATTGAGATCGTCCACTATGCACCCCTTTGTGCAATGAGGCCACGTTTGTTCTTTCTCCACCCCGATCCACATTAAAACATTACTGCTCCTAATAGATGAATTATTCCTTTAAAAAAAACTTTATTGTTAAGACTGTAGTTTAAGCCACCATAATCTCTTACTTGAATTCCTGAAAACATTGCCCTGTCTCCATTCTTTGCCTGTGTTCTTCAATCTATTCTTCACATAGGAGCCACTGAGATCTTTTTACCATAAAATCTTCAGCTCCCAAGTCTCTCACTGCACTTGGAATAAACTCTAAATCCTTTCAGAGGCGGAAGGACCTGACGCTGACTGTCCTGCCGATGCTGGCTTCCTCCGGGTTCTAGAACAGAAGTTCCCATGCTGCATGCCCCTTCATTCCCGGCCACTGTTCGCCCCATTCTTTTCATGACTCACTGCTTCTCATCTTGTGGGCTTATGTGTTTCTTCCTTGGAGAGGTTTTCCTTGACACTTTGCCTATTTTCTATTTCTGCACCAGGTTTAGTACCTTCAGATCCTGCATCACAATGTGGAACTATAGAAACATCTATTTACTTGCTTCTACTCTGTATCTCCTCAGACTGAAAGCTAGCTGAGGGAAGAAATTCTTCCTAGAAATCCAATATCTTGCATGTTATTTTGGACATAGTAGGTATAATCAATAAAGAATGGCATACTGGTACTGGCATAAAAACAGGCACATAGACCAATGGAACAGAACAGAGAGCCCAGAAATCAACCCAACCCTCTACAGTCAATTAATATTCGACAAAGGGGGCAGTAACATAAAATGGAGTAAAGATAGCCTCTTCAGCAAATGGTGTTGGGAGAACTGGACAGCTACGTGCAAAAAAATGAAACTTGAGCACCAACTTACACCATACACCAAAATAAATTCAAGGTGGATAAAAGACTTAAATATAAGCCATGACACCATTAAAGTCCTAGAGGAGAACATTGGCAAGAAAATCTCAGATATTCCACGCAGCAACATTTTTACGGATATGTGCCCTAGAGCAAGGAATATAAAGGAAAGAATAAACAAATGGGATCTCATCAAAATAAAAAGCTTCTGCATGGCTAAAGAAAACAGTATTAAATTAAAAAGACAACCAACTGTATGGGAAAACATATTTGCCAATGATACCTCAGACAAAGGTTTAATCTCCAAAATATACAAAGAACTTACACGACTCCACTCTAGGAAGACATCGAACCCAATTAAAAAATGGGAAAAGGACTTGAACAGACACTTCTCTAAAGAGGACATACAGAATATCCAGAGACACATGAAGAGATGCTCAATATCGTTAGCTATCAGAGAGATGCAAATTAAAACCACAATGAGATACCACTTTACACCAGTCAGGATGGCTATAATAGACAAAGCAACAAACAACAAATGTTGGAGAGGGTGTGGGGAAAAGGGGACCTTAGTTCACTGTTGGTGGGATTGTAGACTGGTACAACCATTATGGAAAACAGTATGGAATTTTCTCAGAAAAATAAAAATTGACCTGCCTTTTGACCCAGCAATTCCACTGCTAGGATTGTACCCCAAGAATCCTAAAACATCAATTTCAAAGAACCTATGCACCACAATGTTCATAGCAGCACAATTTACAATAGCCAAGAGTTGGAAGCAACCTAGGTGCCCATCAGTAAATGAATGGATCCAAAAATTGTGGTACATATACACCATGGAATTTTATGCAGCAGAGAGAAAGAAGGAACTACTACCTTTTGCAACAACATGGATGGAACTGGAAAGCATTATGCTGAGTGAAATAGGCCAGGCATTGAAGGACAAATACCATATGATCTCACCTTTGACAGGAAGCTAAAGAATAAAACAAACAAGCAAACAGAATAAAAACAAAGACGCTGAAATAGAGAACAAGTGGGCAGCGACCAGAGCGGAGAGGGAAGGGAACTTAAGGGGAAAAAAGGGGGGAGGGATTTTGAGGAACAAGTATGAAAGACACAGAGATGAGGACTGGGGGGGGGGGGAATGGGAGGGAGGGGGGAGACCGGGTGGGGGGGGCAGAGAAGAAAAAAAAAATGTACTTGAAAAGTAACTAAATAAAATTAAAAAAAAAATAAAGAATGGCATAAATGCATTTTTCTAAGTGTCACTGAAAAAAACAAAAATCTGAGGAAAATGCCAACTCCCTTAACAATAGTCAGATGTAACTTGTGCAGCAGCCATAAAGGATTGGGGCAAATTCACAGGCACCTGGCTGGGTTCCCTCTTTTCCCCATAGGATCCTCCCCAACCTCCACATAGTTGAGGTCCATACTTTCTGCTCAGGACATCTTAGATTTTTTCTTTAGCCAGGACAAAAGGCTCAGGCTAAAATCTTCTGGTTCATCTGGTTTCCTCATTCAGCTTTGACTTCTGAAGGTCACAGAAATTTGTATAAACATTGTTGATCAGCAAAGAATAAAACTTCCCAGAGTATTTGAAAGACTCCCTCCAGTGCTGGGCATTCTGAGTTTTGGAGGCTCTACCCCCTCATGCCGTCAAACGTAAGAGCAGGCTGACAGTGACCAGAGGGGAGAGGGGAGAGAATTTCAGGGGAAAAGGGGAAGGGTTTACAGGAACAAGTTAAAAAACACATGGACAAAGACTGGGGGCGGGGGCATGGAAATGGGAGGGAGATGGGGGGAGGGCTGCTGGGTGGGCTGGGATGGGAGTAAAAGACAGAAAACTGTACTTGAAAAACAACAAAAAGGAATTCATAGCCTACATTTAATACAATACTCCTGCTGTAAGAAAAGATTTTTATAATTTCTGAATTTTTGGCTACTACTAACATTAAATTTTTGATTGGCTATTATCTTTTTATTAGTCATTATGTATACTTGCAAAATAAGAAAAGCTAACTCACAAATTGCTTATAAATGTACTGGCATTTTTATATTAAATTTAAATTAAGTAAACCTGACAGTATTATGTTATCTGTTTTGGACACTTAATAAAATATTTATTAATATTCCTTTTGCAGTTTTCTTTTGCAGTCAGTTTGTGTCTGATCTCAATTTTTTTCTTAAAAACAAAAAAAACAAAATTGGAAAAGTCATAGGCCCTAAGCATTGGGGAAATGTCTACTTGATAAATTAACACAACCCCTATTTTCTTTTTTAAAAAATCCTCACTTGAAAATATGTTTCCTGATCTTAGGGAGGAAGAAAGAGAGAGAGGAGAACAACAATGATGTGAAAGAGAAACACAGATCAGTTGCCTCTCATACGCACCCAAACTGGGGATTGAACCCACAGTCTTTTGGTACATGGGACGATGCTCCAACCAACGGAGCCACCTGGCCAGGGCTACTCCTGTTTTCTTTATATTTGTAGCCTTCCTTTTACTTAAGGACTATGTGAACTTGAGGAGCTGCTAACTTAGTTCAACAGTAAATTTAATGAATAGCAACTTAAAAGGCTGGTCTTTTACAGAAACCGTGTTAGTGTGTTAAGAGCCATTACTGTGTCATTTAATCAGGAAAAATGGTTACATTTAAAAATTATTATAAACATAATAATACAGAAATATATTTTAAAAATCATCTATAATCCAAACTGCATCCCTGATATATCACTATTAACAGTATGATGTAATTTCCTTTAGTCTTTTACATGTTTATATACATATATACTTTATATAAAACTATACCTGTATATAATTTTGTAGCTTACTTCTTTCATTTATATTAATATCATGATTATTTTGCTGTTGTGGTTTTGTGAAAATGCCATTTTTATTGATCACAGTATAGTCTGCCATATGAATCTACTATTATTCATTTCATTGGTCTCCCAATGTTGGAAATATCCATTTCTATTATGAAGGCATGTATAATAAAGATATAATGATATTGGAGAATGACTTCTATCCCTCACACAGCTTCCTGTCTTCCAAGGGGGCTGCTAAATCCCTCACTCTCTATTTGGGGAGGGGGCAGAAGAGAGGCAGGCTGGGACATGGTCACCCTATGTGTGAGCTTCTTTATACCCAATCTTCTCCTAGCTCAATCTCCCCAAGTCAGGGCAACAAAATAGCTGCCAACTAAGTGGTAGATTCTTGGAATTGCTACCACTGTCCTGGAGGTCCCAGCCATGTGCAGAAGCCAGAACAATTATCAATATTTCAGTTGAGTGGACAACCCCAGCCAGCTGGTGCCAAACCACAGCCGGTCTAGAAGAGGTTTGGGCAGCACAGACCCTCAGAACTCAGATGACAAGCTGTGCTCCATCATGTCTCCAAATTCCCTTCTCCCCCCAAAACTAACTCACATGTCACAGCTGAATTCTTGGATCCCATTTATTCCATTTTGGCTGGGTTTGACTGTATATGCACTTTAATAATGGTCTTCTAAAATAATTGCACTTCGAGGCAAGGCTCTGGAAACACTAGAGAAGATTGAATGTCTCACATCTTGCTCTGATCTCCTCACAGAGCAATGAAAAGCATAAAAGCTTCCAAAGAGCACTACGGAAATTACTGAATTCCTCTTCACAAGGAAGAATTCTAATAGGAATTATTCAATTGAAGAAATATTTTTTTATAAAAATGGCAATAAAAAAAGCAGAGCCTCCACCCTATTTCAACCTCCATTTCTGGTACTGCATACATTAGTCAACATAAATAAAGTTGATTAAATTAAAAGAAAATTTTTCAAAAAGTGACCACAGACAGAAACAAATCAGTACTGAGAGGCTTTCAATCTTGCCAACATTTCCTTCCTTCTTCCTAGTGAACTTGGCTGCTGGAGCAATTCTTGCGGCTCTCGGCACCTGGATAAACAGCCCAACAGGCCAGATGAAAAGGACTGGGAGCAGCATTCTCATTGACTGGCATGACTGCTTGCCCATCCTGAAATGGAACTTCCTTGCTTCTCTTCCTCTAGCCATGCCTCTCATCAAGACCCTTGTTGAACGCTGGTGGTTTGGGTGCTTCAACTCTTGACAACATAAGCAGCCTGAATTAGGCACTGAACTAAGGACATATGCATTGTGTTATTATCACACAAAATTTTAAAAAATCAGTGATCAAACTGCTAGTTTGCTAAATTCACGTTGTATTTAACCCTCATTGAAATATTAAGTCTAACCTAACCTGCTTTCCCAATATAGTATTTTTTAAAGATTTTAAATTTATTTTTAGAGGGGAAGAGAGGGAAAGAAACATCAGTGTGTGGTGCCCTCTCATGAACCCCGCACTGGGGACATAGCCCACAATCCAGGCATGTGCCCTGAGTGGGAATCAAACCAGTGACCCTTTGGTTCACAGGTCAGCACTCAGTCCGCTGAGCCACACCAGCCAGGGCTCAATATAGTATTTTTTAATGGGACCTTGAACAAACTTCCTGAGTGTGTAACTTTTATTTGCAACTTTGTTATAAGAGAGGAAAATTCTTTTATTCACAAAACTTTGTTATAGATGCCATGGGAAGGGGTTATGACAGGCTCATCACGGCAGAGAGTAAGTACAAAATGGATCTACCTTCAAAGGATTTGTCTCCCAACAAGCCAGGAAATCACTTAAATTTCTCAAATCTCAATTGTCTTATGTATATAATTTGAAAACTGGATTAGGTACTTTCTGAGATCATTTTTGTGACTCTAAAACTCCTGCATCACACACACACACCCTCTGCAAAATACAAAGTTAATGTGAAATGTCATTGGCAAAAGCATTTAATGACCCATTCATGAATGGTGTTATAATTAATGCCATCCACAGCAGGTTAAACAAAAATTCTGTGCTTAAAAATACTATTGGTTGGCCCAAAAGTTCATTTTTTTCGTATGATGGCTCTAGTAGTACTTAGCTGTCTTTAACTTTATTTGAAATAATTTTGTTAGAGTGTATTGTGACAGCTATCATATAAGTGTGCACTTAAAAAAACTTACCCAAAATTGGTGATAATTTTTATGCAGCCATTTTAATATTGAAATGGAATAAGATATGCCACATTTGCAGTGTATTATGCTTTATTACTTCATGAAAAATAAAAACACAACTGAAAAAAATAAAAAAGATTTTTGCAGTGTATGGAGAAGGTGCTGTGATTGATCAAATGTGTTAAAAGTGGTTCGTGAAGTTTCTTGGTACTACTGATATTTTAGCCAATAATTTCTTGCTATGGGGCTGTCTTATGCATTGGGAGATGTTTAGCAGTAGCCTTGGCCTCTACCCACTAAAAGTCAACAACGGGAGATAGCCAACATACTTAAAATATCCAAACCATTATACTGGTAAAAATGAAAAATGCGTCTCTTATTTTATGGAAAAAATATAATGGACTTTTTGGCCAACCTAATAGATTATATTCTTGAAAGTTGCTAAGAGAATAAGTCTCAAATGTTCTTATCACACAGGAACACACACACAAATGGGACTTATATGATGGAGCTATTAACTAACCTCACTGTGGTAGTCATTTCACAATAGAGATTACATCAGACAGTCAAATTGTACATCTTAAATTTACCCAATGTTATGTCAATTATACCTCAATATAGCTGGAAAAAATTTCTGTTCTACAAGTATCCTCATCTGAAAATATCTCATGGATTTTCATCTTCATGCCTATGCCACTATCTACTCCTAACAGGGGTGATGCCTTGTGCACCCATCCATAGCTTGCTGCCCTCCTAAGTAAGGCCTCATCTGACAGTGCCCACAGGTATCCAATGCTTTGTCATCACTAAATGCAGGTTTTCGGCATTCACAATAAGCCCATTGTCTTGCATTATTAATATACAATTAAGTGCAATAGAGCTATTGTGGAATAAATAAAATGCTATTGAAACACTGAAGTGAATGGATTAATTTCAAATTGGAGGACTGTGAAAGAGTCATGGAAGGGGTAATATTTGTGCACAATTGTTTTCAAGGGCAGGGCCTGGTAAAGGGGTTCATGTGGCGCGATGATGAAAGGAATAATCAATGGTGATTTGAAGCTCTCAAGCCTGGCCAATGAAAATTTGTTAAACAAATGAACTTCTGGCTGAGACCTGAGAGATATGAATGCCAATTCCAGTATAATGGAAAAATAAAGTAACATGTGGGATAGAGGAGGATTTTGAACTTGATTTTAGGCACTTTTAAAAGGTGCTTGTGAACAATTCATATACAGATGTTCAACCAGGCACTTCTCAGGGGAGAGTGTATGGGTTACCTGCAAGTACTCTACATTGTATCTTGTTTGTATATATTGCTGTATGATTTATGAAAGGCTTTTCCTAGTTATTGCCTGCGGATGATTTTGTTTCTAACAAACGTCCTATAAAATAGGTAAAGCAGGATTTCAATGACCAGGGCCAGACTGTTAACACACACACAAAACCTTGAGGCTCAAAGAGTTTAACTGATTTGCTCAAATATGTGGAAGAATTGTGCAACTTTATGTTCTCACTGCAAATTTAGGTTTGCTTTTTAAATATTTATTTATTTATTTATTTATTTATTTATTTATTTATTACCACTAAGATGGTGATGGTTGAAGCAGGGGGAGTAGACATCATTTTGGACAATAGAACGAAAAGGGAAGGAGAGTATTTGGGGGCAACCCTTATGTCTTAAGAGCAAAGCACAAAGAGGAGCAAATGAAGGTGACCCCATGACCTGTGGCCTCCCCATGCCCATGAGGCTAAGATCCTTAAGGGATAAGGGTCTGTCATCCCTTGTCTCCCTGACACAACTAAGCAGATTACCAAGCACACAGTAGGTCTTCCCTATTGTATTTGGGTGGAGTAATAATATTCGCCCAGTGGGTTGAGCCAAGGTAAATACATAGAATAGGATGACTTATTTTGAATGGTAGCTTTCCGCAGATGGGCCAGGTATTAAGCATTAAGAAGGGCTAAATATAGGCGTATGCGGATGAAGACAATGGACAGATTTCTGTGGAAGAAGGTGCGTGGATAGAAAAAAAAAGGAAGGCTGTAAAGAACACGGTGCGGGATTCGAAACAGAAGGAGCAGGTTAGGTCACGATTTTCTTGGCCAAACCAAAGAACACAGGCTCCTGTCCAGGGTAGAGGGTGGTGGTGGGAATGACAGCTCGGACTGTTAGGTGTAAGTCTACCTTCCGCTTGACTTGGAGAGTGTGGAAAAGCCCAGGTCCGGGGTCCAAAAGGTTAAAGAAACAAAGGGATTAATAAATTCATTTCAGGGCCACTTGGGAACGTGGCCGAGGATGTACCCTGGTCCTTTCCTCGGCGCCAGGGAAGCCCTGGTCTGCCAGCAGCACTTCGAGTCTCATTCGCTCTCCCGACTCGCGGCAACCAGCCTGAGGCGCTTCCCCGAGCCTCCTTCCTTCTCCTGAACTCCGCCTCCGCGGGCTCCTCTGTTCCGATGCCCCCATTCTCCCGGTCTTTCCCTTTCGTCCAGAGGGATCAGAAGAGGATGCCTCGCGGGAGTCTTCCCTCTCCCCGCGCCGCAGGTCTACGCCGCGGCCTCCTGGACAAGCCAGAAGCTGCTGCCCGGACCTCGGCCGAGCTAGGGCGCCCGCCTGGCCGGAGCGGAGGGGAACCGGAGCGCCAGGGTTCGGCTTAGCGGTCCCGCGCCCCGCGCCCCGCCCGGCGGCGCCGCCGCTGCAGCCCGCCCGCCCCCTGCGTCATGACGCCGGCGCCCAACGCGGAAGCCGCTCGCGGCGCGCCGGGTCCCGCGGCGGGCTGAGCGCCTATCCGCGGCGGGCGCCGTACACCAGCCGGGGTGCGAGCTGAGCTTATCCTCCCTCCCAAGCCGGACAGAGCGGGCGGAGCGGGGCCGAGGGCGGCGGCGGGCGGAGCGGGGCGCGGCGCGCCGGGGCCGCTGCCGGTGGGATGCGGCTGCCTCCCCGGGCTGGCGAGTAGAGAGGGCGGGTCCCCGGCCTCGGAGCGCGACAGTGGAGGGGACAGAGGCGGCAGCCATGGCGACCCCCGGCAACCTGGGGTCCTCCGTGCTGGCGAGCAAGACCAAGACTAAAAAGAAGCACTTCGTAGCGCAGAAAGTGAAGCTCTTTCGGGCCAGCGATCCGCTGCTCAGCGTCCTGATGTGGGGGGTAAACCACTCGGTAAGAGCTCGGGCTGCGGCTGCAGTCTCTCTCCTCCTCCTCTTCCTCCTCGTTCTCTCCCCTCCTCCTCCTGCTGCAGCTGCTGCTGGGCTGGGAGCCCGAGCTGGGCCCTAGCCCTCCGGCTGCTCGCCCTCCCGGGCTGCCCTCCTGCCGTGGCGCCTCTGCCCCATCCTCGGGCGCGCGCTTGCTCCACCCGGCCGCTCAGATGCCACTGGGACCCCCTTCGGACCTAGGTCCGGATGCAGCACGAGGGATCCATCTGCATTTGAGTTCTGGGGACGATACCAGTGTCGCCCCCGGTCCGTCTGCCCGACGGTCTGCCCCCGCAGCCCAGGAACCGGGAAGTTTGTGCGGGCTCGGCTCGCCGGGGCTGTCAGCCTCGCTGGGGGCTGCTGGGGTCTGTGTCCCGGCGATGTCCCCTTCTGCTGGGCGCGGCGCGGCGGGGGCGGTCTGATCCTCCGAGGGGCCGGCACGTATACCTGTCCCAGGTAGGAGCACCCGGAGCCTGCCCGCGGGGTAACGGGAATGAGAATACTGGAGATCGAGACAGCAGCTTTAGTGCTTAGATTCTTTCTTTCTCGGGTATGATTGGAGACTAGGACCATTTTTGACTACTCCACCAAAACAAACAAACACCCGCCAGTGTAAATATCGCTATGGGGTTTAGCATCTCCTCTGCCCCTCTTCTGCATCGCCCTGCTGCTGTGCGGGCTTAAGAGCCGCTTTGCGGGGAGGCTTCCTCCGCACACCTCCCCCCCCTCCTTGGGAACCAGGCCCCTGTCACCGACTGCAGAAGGGCGGCCAGGGGATGACCGCGGGAGGGGTCTCGGCGGGCACGATGGAAGGCGGTCTAGGGTCGACTGCACGCGTTGGGGGTTTCTGTAAAAGGCTAGAGGGGAACGCTTGGAAAGGCTAGCTTAACGGGCAGCCAGAGGTGGCGGGAGATGCGCCGCTGCGGGCTCTGCGGACTGCGGTTTGAGGGTTTGAAATAGCCTCTTGCTGATCGCAACTGCGAGAAACTCCGGCAGTTTTAATCTCCTTAGGATCAGGAAACCTGATAGGAACTGTTGGCTGAGCCATGAAAGTTTAAATGAGCCTGTGAATTTTCACCATGACCTTACCCACTGCGGTTTAGCATCTGGGGGAAAATTGTAAGCTTGCTTTCCCTACGTCTGAACGTTTTATTTCTATGGATGTCTGTGTGCCCTTTTCAGCACAATAGAAATGACAGAAAAGCACGTTTTTGTTTTTGTTTTTAAAGAACAGTCTGAATTTAATGAAGTTGTTTAAAATTGCTCAAAAGCATCGTATTTGTATTTTTCTTTTCCAAGCTTGGGAAAGGTGAAACAGTATCAGTATTGATTGTGTTTTTAATAAGACTGAGAAATGATTATTTCTGTCAGCCTAATGCCTGATCCATTGAAGTTCATTTTAACTTCCTGACTTTTTTTTAGCAATTAGAAATGTAAGCTTTTATTTACAACAGCATACATTACTTCACCAAGATGCTTAAGTTTTGTTACAGAAAATAAAATGAATTTTTCCTGTGTCTGCAATTTTGAGTTGTCTATTTCTTTTAACTTTTAAAAAATTACTTCTGTTGTTAGTTTCTTTTCTAAAATTAATGTTGTTAGTTTCTATTTAAGGGTGCTTTTATCATTCAGAGTTCTGATGTTTTGTTCACGAGAGTGCTGTGGTTGAGCGTTTAATCTGGTGAAGTAGTGGCAAGAATATGCTGCTAAAACAGAGTGTGACCTCTGGGCATTAGTGTGAATTCCAGTTGACTTTAGAAAATCATGTAATTGTGCATGTTTTACTATAACCACTTATGTTGCTACTTTGTATCTATGAATTGCTACATTTGTTTTAGGTTTTTTTTCTCATTAGAAATACTTTGAAACTACTTAAGGTTTATAAAAGTAATGTTCATGTTATTTTATTTTTTGCTTTCAAGAAAAGTTAGCAGTTCTAAGTTTAGTCATCCAGAGGAGGCGAGTTTCCACAGTGCATAATATAACCATGTTTTTCATTCAGCACGTAGTAGGCACAAAAAAGTGGCAGCCACTGTGCAAAGATTGCTAAAAATGCCCCTCATATTTTTGAGGGCTCTTGAGTTGACATAAGGAAACTCTATTTCACAGCCTTCTTTTTCAGAATATCTGTTTTCTTTATTATTTTTGAACAAAAGAAAGAAAATGTATATAAAGATGAAATCTAAGTACTTAGATGCCAAGTGTTGCTGGTTGATTTCAGTTTAGGTGACAAAATCTAATATTAGATCAGTGTTTTTATATGACCTTGTATGCACCAAAGTTGATGTTATAATGTAAGAATAAATAGGTCAGCATTATTGGGAAGGAGCAAGCATAGTGTTGTATGTGAATGGGGGCACTTGAGAAAGCAGAGCAGAGAAGGAACAGATCATTCAGATTAAGAATAGTTTCCTACATTTCTAATTCGATGAGAATTAATAGGAAGTTATTTGTCAGGAATATAGCAATTTTAGGTTTTTAAAATTCATTTGGATTTGTCTTAAGGACAGTTAGAAATAACCATAGTTTGGGAACATTAAAGGGGAACCATGTATGTATTTTATCATTTGGGCATCTTCTGTAGGGATTGGAAACCTTCTGCATACAATGGAAAATGTTCATTGGATCTGTGTACTAATTCTTTCTGTAACTCTGTTGACCTTGAGCATGTTAACAAATTTTTGCACCAATGTTTTTGTCTATGAAGTAAGGTGTTTGGACTAGATAATTTTCAAGTTTTTTTCTAACTTAAAGATTCAACTGTTTTTAGAGTCTACTAGGTTCATAGCATTATACAGGGATGCACAGACTAGGAATAGTAATAGTATGTAACACAGGAGTCATTACTATTATTACCTTGCCAATGCAGCAGCATCCAGAGAATTTTCAAGGCCATGACTAGAGGGAAGGAAATCGGTGGTGACAGTGAGAGATGTGTGAACTAAAAGTCTGTTGGATTGATTGTAGTTGGAATGCATTGCATTCTATTAAGTCAAAGTCTATTTCATTGAAATATAAGAACTGCAACTAAGGTAGGAATTTTCAAATCCACTGTGGCTATAATTCTCAATCAGAATAATACTGACTTTGTGTGATTAATTTGATATGTTACTGCTTTCTAACTTAAAATATCCATCAGTGAATGGATGACTGCCAATTTTTAAGTATTTTGAGCAGAGAATATAGTTGAATACATAAAGAAAAAGATGATTTAAGAAGGCAATTTTACCTTGTTCCATTTGGAATTAAACTAAAAATGATCAGGCAGTTAGCTTCTTAAAATTATATTTTAATAGTATGTGGAGCATGCAGCATGGTCTGAGCCAAGACTTGTTTTAAACAGATTCTAAAAGATTTTTATACAGAGTAAAATGTGAGCTTTTTAGAAATTATTTGAAAATCTATTTAAATATGTGGAGGAGGTATCTGTATAGAAAAATGTGAAGGACATAAAACTTGTTTAAAACAAATATAGTATTTAGAAGTGGCCATTATTTAATTAGAGTCTTTTGGTTGTAAGCCATAGAAACACAGATGGGTTTAGGCAAAAATTTAAAATACACAGGGTTTTGGAGGCTTATCGCTGAGAAGGTTGGGGCAGTAACCAAACCAGGAGAATGGGATTGGGTCTGGGCTTCTGAAACAATGGGAACCAGGTGACTGAGTGCTGTTGGCACTTTTCTGCCCTTTTTGGTTTATTCTTTCTCACAGTTGACAGGTTTCCTCCACAGGGAACTAATGGTTCCCAAATTTCACATTCTGTACTTTCTGCCACCCAAAGGGACTTTCTGTCTCTGATCCAGTTATAAAAATCCGTGGAGGGATTCTGATTGGGTTGGCTTGGTGATTTGCAGCATCGAGCGAGCAGTTATAAAAAGGAGGCAGCACCTGTCTGTTGGAGTTGGGAAGAACAGCTCTCAAAAGGGAGAGCGCCTCTAGGCAGTACCAGGTCGGTGCCTGTCCTCATAATAGGGCTGGGCTGTTTATCTTGGTGTCGTGTGGCACATTTTCTGTTTTGATGAATATGTCATTTTCTGGGTAGAGTATTCATAGCTTTTGTTTTATTCTCAATAAAGTCTGAAACTCAGGATAGGTAAATACTATATTGGAAAAACAGTGATGTCTTTTAGGTTTGTGGGTCTATATTTGTGCACTGGAAAAAAAGATAAAACCAGATTTTTAAATGATACATATATGACTATGAAATAATTAACTGAGTAGAGTATAATAAAGCAATTAAAATCATAATCAGATAAAACTCATTGACTGAATGGAACCCAACTAATCATTCATTCAAGGAACCCAGTCTCACCTTATTTTTTTCTTGCCTTTTTAGAAGACTGAAGAATGCCAAGCAGATATACACAAAGTTTATTATGAAGGAAGTAGTTACATAACCCCTAAAATTTGGGGCTACAGCCTCAAAGCAATACACTTCTTCTTCATTTTTCTCAAACACCTTGGAGTGAACTTGAGTATTGAGAATGATGCACACGCCTCCTGCCTCACGTTTGCTGCTATGCCTTCTGAAAGGTTTTCAGCAAGAATTTGAGTAAACAAACAAAATCTACCTTAAATTTATTAGAAAATGCGGTGAGCCAGAGTAATTAATTCTATCAACACACCCTTTGAAATAGAAGTTTTGGAATTGAGAGGAATTGGTGCATTATGGCAAAACGGTTTGTGGTTGGGCAGATTAGGTTCAAGTCCTACCTTCATCATTTATGGTCTCTTTGGGCAGATAGATGAGCCCCACCTGAGCCCCAAAGCACTCATTCTTAAAAGTGGAGATGAAGGTGATGATTGCCTCACAGGATTATTTTGAGTGTTAAGTAAGATTATATATTTAAAGCCTCACATTGTATTAGCACACAATAAGGATTCTGTAATTAATACTTAGTAGCGGTCAACCTCAGATGCAATTTGGCTGCTAACATACTGATAAGCACTAGACAAGTGTTTCTCAGAATTTAATGTGTGTATTTGTCACGTGGGGACATTTTAAAAATGTAGATTCTGGCTCAGGTCTGGGATAAAGCCTGAGATAAATACAGATGTTTATCATGTTCGTAGGTGATGTTGGTGCTGCTGGTTCCTGGGGTATATTTTAAGTAGCAAGACAGAAGGAATAATGTTTAAAATAAGGAGAAATGTTCAGGCTTTGTCCCCTGACTGCATGTGGTGAATCTTTGGAAGAAAGGTGACCTCATAATAGAGTTAACAAAAGTTAGGAGAAAGAGTTGTATGTTGAAAAAAGGATGATCTTTTTTTTTAATTTAAGAAAAGTTGAATTGCAGGTGATGGTGAGTGGGTGTTGTGACAGTGCCCACCTGTGAGGTGTTGGAAGGTGGGGTTAGAACTCAGGAGCAAGGTTAGGGTCGGGGTGGAGAATGGAGAGTTGCCCGTGCAGGGTTGGTGAGACACGGGGTAAGCAGATCTCTGAGGGAAGAAGTTGGAAAACGGGGACACCTGTTTTGAGGGAAGGAATGAGGAAGGAGGAACAAAAAGCAAGAGAAAACTCAGCTAGGGGGCCCACAGGATTGGATGCTGTAGAGATCATGATGTTCATGGGTATACTTTTGGGCCCAGTGGTTTATTTTCTGTGTGTGTGTAAGCTTAAAGATCTAAGGAGTGAATGAGTGCAAGCAAGTGGTAGTCTCTCTTTTTAGAAGGTTGAAAGTGGAAGGAAGGTGAAAGATGACATTTTATTTAGCAATACCTAGGTATTTGCCTTGACTCCATTTCTTTCTTCCCATTGTCACTTTGCCAATCCTAACCAGATTTATTTCCTCCTTTTTGTTAAAAATACCTAATTTCTCTGTCTTTTATGTACATTTCCTTTTTTTGCCTGGGACCCGTATGACAGTATGCTGAAGGCCACAGACCCCTTCATAAATAATGCTTTTGAATGAATAAATAAAAGTAGTACATAGGATATATACTACCTACCAAGTTCATGGATCTCCTGTGCTCTATCCATGGACCACTTAGAGGTTTGGGGGGGGAACCCAGTTAAGAACCATTGCAAAAATAAGGAGGAGTGCTATGGGGTGGGAAATGGGGGAAAGCACACAGTAGGGAGGAATGGTACTACATAGTAGGAAGTGGTGTAAATTGAATTAATTACCTGCTGGGATTATCGTGCTCTTAGGTGGTGTGATTCAAACCTGAACCCTTAACCATTGAGCTGTGCTGCCTGGGCATGCCTGTGAATTATGCTTTTTTCTCTCTCTTGTTTTTGAAATCTTCCCTTAGTCTCAAAAGCTTTGACAGACAGGGTATAGTAGCCCCCCTTTTCTCCACAGGGGATACATTCCAAGACTCCTAGGAGATACCTGAAACCATGGATAGTACTAAGACCAGTAGGTCCCATATATTTTATAAATTCGTCACAGTAAGAGAGAAACAACAGTGACTAATAATAAAAGAGGACAATTATAAAAATACACTGCAATAAAAGTTATGTGAATGTGGTCTCTCTCTCTCTCTGTGTCTGTCTCTCCCCCTGCTCCCCACTCCCACAAATGATAAATGAGATGGCTGCTAAGTGACCGCCTGGGGTAAGAGGATATGCTAGTCGCAGGGATGGTTCACATCGTGGGTGGGATGGAGCAGGAAAGTGAGGGACCTTATCACGTTACTCAGAAGAGCATGCGATTTAGAACTTATGAGTTCTTTATTTCTGGAGTTTTCCCATTTAATACTTTTGGACCACTGCTGACCACAGGTACAGAAACTATGGAAAGTAAAACCATGGCTAGGGGGTGACTGTTGTATTAGCTATGAAGAAAACTGAAAACACTTTTTCCTGCAGAGAAAGAAAATTATTGCTATGTTCGAAGTATGTTGGAAGAGTATACATACATACACACACACACATATAAAATGAAAAGTGTCGTAGAGAGTTTTAAAACAGTAACCTACGTAAAGATAAGGCTTTACATTTTAAGTAAGTTTCTGTGGTTTTTTACTTCTCTATAATGGTTAAGAGCTCTGGTGCCATACTGGCTGGCTGGCTGTGTGACCTTGGGCAGGTCATTTGGCTTCTCTTTCTCAATTCCTTTTTTTAATAAAAAGATAATAAAAATACCTATTATATAAGTCTGATATGTGGATTAAATAAGTCGATACTTGTGAAGTATGTAAAGAGTTGTTGGCAAATGCTAAGTTCTTAGTAAACATTAGCTGTCACTATTTTTAAAAAAATATTTTCAGTGGTAAAACGTGTTAAATTAATCGTTGCATTATTCTGGTTCACAGCCATAAAGTCACCGTCGCACTTGGCATGCTTGTGCATCTTTGACTTATGTATTGATCATTTTATAATTATCTTCATGCCCTTGCTTTACTTTCTACATCTGTTTTGTTAAAATGTTCTTGTATTTTTAATGCTTCCACTAGTGATCAGATTGTTTGAAGTGTTTAGACTCAGTTAATTTAATTCAGATTCATTAGTTACAAATTATGCCTGCTATTGATTTGATATTTTACTTTTTTTTTCAATGCAAGAGATACTGTGCAAAATGCTTGGGATGCAAAATGAATATATTATGGGCACTGCCCTTAAGTTGCTTGTAAGTGCAGGAGAAACATATCTGTACAGGATGGTGCAAAAGTCGGTTTACAGCCCTTACTGGTGTGGCTCAGCTGGTTCGGTGTCCTTCAAAGTGAAAGGTCACTGGTTCGATTCCCAACTATCACATCTATGTTTCTCTCCCTCTCTTCCTCCCTTCCCCTCTCTCTAAAAAAAAGTAAATAAAAGTTTTATTTTAAAAAGGAAGTTTACAGTTTGTGTGAAGTATAGTACAATAATTAATAAGTAATAATATAGGAACAAACTGTTCTGTATATTTACAACTGTAAACCTATTTTTGCCCCACCCTGTATAAATAACTAGAGTGTTAGGAATGGTTTGCTATTATTAAATAGGGTGGTCAGAGTATAAACCTCACGGAAAAGACGCTTGAGTAAGGGGATAATGGATATGCAGGGGTTGGACATGAGGCTATCTGGGGGAAGTGCATGTTAGGGAAAACGAACAGCTGGTGCAAAGATCTTGAGGCTGATGCTGGCTTCATATGTTTAGGAAACTGCGAGGAAGTCCGTGTGGTGGGGCAGAGTGCTAAGTGGGGAGAGTGGAAGGAGATGTGGGCAGGGACTGGATTATGATGACTTCTCTCAGGACTCTCGGAAAATGGTTCAGAAGGAGCCTTGAAATTGGAGTAGAATGTTCCAGTTGGAGAAGACAAGGAAGGCCTATATGGCCAAGGGGTCCACAGTAGCAAAAGTAAGCAGACTGAGTCGAAAATGGTTAAGTGGTCTGGTGGGGCCGTTCACCTATAGTATAATCTGCAAAATGGTGGCATCGACCATCATCAGGAGCCTGTTAGAAGTGCAGAATTCTGGCCTCTCTGCACATCTTCTGGAGCAAAGTGTTCGTTTTAACAAGACAGGTGATTTGTAAACACAGTCCAGTTTGAGAAGCACTGGCTTGAGTAAATCTTTGGTTCCAAACTCTGAGGTTCTTTGGAGCTTCCTTAGAGGCTGGGGGAGGGGGGGGAAGGGACTGAGCTGGGGGAAGAATGGAGCCCCTATCTCAGCTCATCCAGAGCTGCAGCTTTTGTTCTCCGCCCTCCTTCTCTTCCCCTTTCCCTTCCTTCTCCCCTTCCCCTTCCTCTTTCTCCTCTCCTGCTGTATTCCCTCCTCCTCCTCTTCCTCCTCTCCTCCTACTCTCTCTTGCCTCTTCCTCTTCTTTTCACTGAATACACGCTGTTATATAACACAAGGGCAAAAAGGTTGTGCAACCAAGAAGACGGAAAAACCACAGAGGTAAATTTTGAGGAATGTTAGGAGATGGTTGAAAATGTAGTGTGAGGCCAGATTTGAAAGGGCCCAGTAGCTGACATTGCCAGAGAAAACTTAACAACAGTTTTGACAAGGCCCACTTTAAAATTTACTCTAACTCTCAAGTGGTACTCAACCCAGTTTTCTTACTGTTCCTACTCAGCATATTCTCTGCTCTTTGAACCTCTTCCTTGCCTTTCCTTCTCCTTAAACTGCCCTCTAGCATTTTGCTGCTCTCTCCTCCTCACAGCTGCTCATCTTTCGAGCTTTAAAGACATTGACCATAGAAGCCGTGCACTTCTGGTCTTCTCACCTGACCTCATCTGCTGACTTTTGGACAGTTGAATCCATCAGCTTACAAACATGTTGGAGGGCTGCACTCTGGTTTGGGGCTTCTAGTCACACATGGTTATTTAAATTTCATTTAATTAAAATTAAATCTTAAGATTCAGTCTCAGCCCTGGCTGGTGTGGCTATTTGGTTGGAGCATCATCCCGAGGGTCATGGCCTTGATTCTGAGTCAGGGCACATGCCTAGGTTACAGTTTCAGTCCCCGGCCCAAGCATGTGCGGGAGGCAACCGATGGATGTTTCTCTCACATTGATTTTCTCTCTCTCCCACTTTCTTTCTCTCTGGGATCAATACATATGTTTAATAATAATAATAATAACAATAATAATAGATTCAGTCTCATGTCAAATGCTTAGGAGCCACATGTGGGTAATGCTTGTTGTATTGGGCAAATGGATGTTTCCATCTCTGCAGCACTTTGTGTTGGACACTGCTTGCTGATCTGGGATCTCCCATCTTAGAAGCAAAATAAACAGCCATAACCACAAAAACTTTCCTTTGACATCCCATCTCTCACTGTATCATTGTCTGCTCTGTTTTCTGTGTTCCTTTTTGTAGCAAACATTGAGAAGTTTTGTCTAAAGCTGTTGCCCCATGTTGTCTACAGTCGCTGTCCCCCCTTCACCTGACACTCTTCTCTGTGTGGTACTCCGATCTAGCTTTTGTCCCTACCCCCCACCCCACCACTGGGAGGAAACTGCTCTCGTCAGCATCACCAGCAACATGCATCTTCATGTTTTTAAATCCAGGGGTTCGCCCTGGATTGTCTTTTCTTATTTTCTTCTGCCTCCCCAGCCACCGTGTCTTAGGAACCTTATCAGGTTTCTCCTCTTTATCCAATTTCAGAATGTTTGAAGTCCCCGGATTCTGTCCAGGGGCTTCTTCTATAATGCATGTATTTTATCTGCCTGATCTTACTTAGTCTCATGGCTTTATGCCGATGATTGAGACATTTTTGTCTTCTTCAACTCTGACCTGCTGGGCTTCATATTCAGTCTCTTACCACATATATTCACCCGAATAGGCATCTCAGCTGTGTGTCCCAAACAGGGCTCTTGATTTCCTTTTCCTGCTCTACCCCACCCCTTGTCATGTCTAAAACCATTTTCTTCTCCAGCTCAGGAAGAGGTACCATCTCCTCAGGTGCTCAAGCCAGAAACCTAGGAACCAACCTTGATTCTTCCCTTTGCATCAGCGCTTTCATTTCCGAGTCCCAAATCTTCATGCTTCTCTCCTCCCATTTAAATTTTCTTCTTGTGGAGCACTGCAGTAGTTGCAGGTCTCCCCGTGTTCACCCATGCCCTGTTTCAGTCCAGTCCTGCACAACGCTGGCAGAATGATCTTTCTGAAATGTAAATAGCATGTCACTCCAGTGAAAACTTCTGAGGCTTCCCATTCTGTTGCCAATGAAACCCAAACTCTCGGCTATGGCTTGCAAGGCCTTACTGGCCTGGCCCATTTCCCTCTTTGCCCTTAGCCCTTCCTCCTCTCTTCATGACTTCTTCCTTCCGGCTGTACTCCTCTTTTTCTCGCCTTAGACAAGCCACAGCCAGCACAGCCACAGAGTTTCTGCCTTTGCTTTCTTCTCGGTCTGGAATGTTTTCCCTCCGATCTTTGAGTGGTGGCCCCTGCTTGTCATTTTAGTCTCTCAGCTCAAAGAGTTGCCTTTTACGGCCTTTCTGACCCCTCATCTAAAGTAGTCCCTTCACTCTCACGTTACTCTTATTTTCTCTGTGACACTTAATACTAGGAAACTGAATTGTTTACATATTTATTACTTATCTCCCCAGCTAGGATGTTGAGTTCCACAGCAGACAAGACAGTCTTATTTACTGCCTAATCCTTGCACCCAGAACCGAGCTTATATGTAATAGGTACCCATAAATATAGTTGAATGAATCAGTGGAGCAGGGATTCTGTGACCTATAAGCCATTAGTGCTCGCCTGGTAGACTATGAGCCCTTCCACAATCACTGAGAAATTTATTTTTGCTAAAATTGAGCAGAGTACTTAAGAGCAGTTTGCTGAGTAGGTCGATGCATTAGAGTGGGGGAGAACCTTCCTGCAAGTTGGCAATAAGAGGTGTGGGGTAACCATGAGTTGACGTCAGAGAAAGAGCTATGTTTACAGCAATATTCAAGACCTTTGCCTTGTGAAAACAGCAGAGAAGGGTCAGAGAGAAAACAGCTCATCATAGAAAGTCACACAGGGAATCATGTGAAGACTGTAAATGCACTTCTGAAGAGTCAGAGACATAGAAGAGTGTGGTACGGTGTTGTTGCTGACTTATGCCACAGTTAGGATCTTTTAGTGGCTTCAGTTATGCTTCTACAGATTCTAGTATTCAGAAGTTAAATTTCAGATATGTTTTGAGCCATGAATTATTTTATTATATTTTTTATTACCATTTAGACCCCTTATACACCATCCCCTGCCCCAGTAATCACCACACTGTTGTCCATGGCTGTGAGTCCTTTTTCCTTTTTTCTCAGTACATTGTAAGAACAGTGGTAATCCCAGTGTCTCAGATCTTTGTGGGTCTCTTTCTGCTGTGTTAATGTTTTTGCTGATTCTTATTCATGAGACCTTTTTTCCATACTTACTTGGTTATTTTTGGCTGAAAGCTGCTCATTTTCCTTGGACAATTATTTGGGGAGGATTCTTTTTGCTTTAGGGTGAAACTGTGTCCCTCTAGAGAGACTAGTTCATTGTTGCCAGGTGGCTAGGGCTCTTACAGCCCAAAGCCATTTTAAACTAAACTCACCACTTGAAATTTTTTGGACCTCCTGGTGATACAAATTTGAGTAGCAGTTGCCTGTGGCAGAATGGTTGATTTTTGGTTTGCCCTTACCCTGAAGGTGTGACCCTTATGGATCCTACCCTTGAGGGAAAAGGATTTTTTGTTAAAGGGCCCGTGGCATTTTCAGGGAAATGCTGAACTTTCTTTAGGTTCCATTTTATGCTTTCCATCTTTACAACAATTTTTACAGTTGTATTCGTTTCCATTATTTTGCACATATTACTATTGAAATCACTTCTTTTTGATCATTTACTTTAGACTTGGTTATTTAGGATTAGAATCATAGCTTTAAGTTGTGACACCCAAACACTCAGAGCTTACTGTTACTCGTAATTGTAATAAACATGCTCTGCTTTTGTTCTCTCACCCTGGACTTTGAGAAACGTATTCCATATTAATGAACCAGAGAATGGCCTCTGTGGCATGCCATACCACATAACCTATACAAAGGTGCCCATAGGAGGGGCAGGTGTGGGCTGGAATCATTATTGCCACCTGCACACAATGGCAAGGGCTGCATTAGCCAAAGACAGGATCTCTTTTTGTCATTTGCCTGCGCAGAGGAAGCTCATTTTAGGATGTGCACAGAGGTGCCTTGTGTACCAGCAGCTGTCCTGCTTTTCTTGGCTCATGCAAGAAATTTCTCCTGTCAGATTCCTAAGCACTGGTGTCCTTGAGAAAGCTTTCAGGTAGTGTTTAGGTTCGACAAAAGAAAAAAAAGCAGGGCTTATAATTTCTTACAAATTTGAATCTACTATAGAAAATGCATAATTTATATCATTTTTCTGCAACATGCATGTTTGTATAATGCAAATTAGCTTATGCAGATTGGTAAATAGGGAATGGTGGCATGTGATGTGGAAATTGGTCCAGATACAATGTTCCTTAAACATGTCACTGCTTCACACATCCAGGTAACAGCAACTGGATATAAAGTACACAACATTGCCAAAGGCAGCAGACCAGGTAGGACCACAGGACTGAGCACCGGGCTCACCCATCTTTGTTCTTCCTCTTGACTCAGGTGGCCAGGGACTTGGTCTCAGAAGTACTAATTTCATCGTTTCTCCAGTCTTTGTGTATTTTGTCCTAGTCTGTATAACCTGGGAGCTCAGTTATTTCTTGTAATCATTCCTCAGTCATTCCTTTCCATTGACTGATCTTCACAACCATATTTTTAAAGATAAAGCCCATTTTGTATTTATTAGGACCTCAATAATTTTGAAGACTGATACATGTGTTTTTACCATTTTCTTTAAGTGTTCCATAGGTTTTGAGAGGTCTACTTAAAATCTGTTTTTAGTGTATTCAGAACTTTGTTTATATATAATATTATAAATAGAAACATTTGTATTTATAATTTCTTTTGCATAACTATACGGAATCCTCTGACTCCCCCAAAACACACAATCACTGTCATTGTTTTGTTCCCAGGGATAACCAGGTATAAATGTGATAGAAGCCTTGCTGACTGAGTCATCTGTAGTCTTAAAAAATTGGACACACTGATCTAAACAAGCAGAAACTAATTTCCTCATGGGTCCTCTTGAATTCCCTTCATAACCCTCCTCCTACCTGACCATGTTGCCCTCCCGCTCTCTCACACTCCCAGGTGTTCAGTGTGTTCATGTATCTTTTCACAAGTCACCTCGGACTTCTTAAGTTTCCATGCTCCCAAATTACCTGTCTCGGTATGCTTGTAATCAGCTTTACCTTTTCAAAAATTTGCTTAATGGGCTTTCTTCTGTGCCCAGAAACCTGAGGAAAAAACCTTTTTTTAGCTGACTTCTCTCACATAGAACCTAACTTAGAATATGTTTACCATAAAAACAAACTTAAGAAACAGGCTTACAAATGCATGTTTGGAATACAACCTATCCATAAATTAGATCCTGCTTGCACATAGATGAAAAATTCAAATTCATTGGCATAGAAAGCATTGTTCAGAAAGAATGTTATTATTGCAGATCGAGCCCAAGTAGGAGGGCAGGAGCAAAGTTGAGACATTTTAATAGGGAAAAAAAAAGTTAGGAGAAGTTAGTGTATTCCTTTGTCTTACTTTTCTCTTGCAGTTTTGGTATTAGATATTCATAAATTTAACATATCCTCAGGTGAGGAATTTTTAAAAATATTTTATTTTTTTGAGATTGTATTTATTTTTAGAGAGAGAAGAAGGGGGGGAGGAAGAGAGGGAGAGAAAAATCAATGTGTGGTTGTGTGTCACGTGGCCCCCACTGGAGACCGGGCCTGCGACCCAGGCATGTGCCTGAATGGGAATCAGATTGGCAACCCTTTGATTCGCAGCCTGTGCTCAATCCATTGAGCTATACCAGCCAGGGCTAGATATTCATAAATTTAAAATGTGCCAATGAGGATTTCACCCAGTAAAAAGCTCATAGAATACTTTTACTCTTAGTTATATGGAACTTCTTATGTTTATTTAGATCAACTGGAAACATTCATGGTTTCAGGGGAATTTAAGTTCTAATAAATATAGAGCAAAAAACACATATATATATATATATAGTGTGTGTGTGTATAGTAAATTTCCTATTTGAAAAATAGTGACAAGTATAGTGAAGAATTACTGTAATCATTCCAGGAGCAATCAGTATTAATGTTTTGGAATGTATCTTTCCAGTATCTTTTTAAAAGTCTTTTTGAGCCCTGGCTCAGTGGATTGAGCGCTGGCCTGTGAATGAAAGCATCATCAGTTCAATTCCCAGTCAGGGCACATGCCTGGGTTGCAGTCCAGGTCCCCAGTAGGGGGGTGTGTGAAAAGCAACCACACATTGATGTTTCTCTTCCTCTCTTTCTCCCTCCCTTCCCCTGTCTCTAAAATAAATAAATAAAATCTTTACACACAAAAAAATAATAAAAGTCTCTTTGAGATTATACTATGTGTATATTTCCTCATATCATTATGTATTCTTCGTAATGATAATTTTTAATGACTGCCTAATAATCTAATGAAGTTTTAATCATCTCTATATTAGTTCCAGGTTTTTGCTACTGTAAATAAAGCTTCTAGCAACATCTCCCTATAGAAAACTTTTTCTTATTTTGGGTGATTTCATTAGAACAGATTCCCCTTTTGAAGAATTACTTCATCAAGGGTATGAATATGCTAAGGCTCTTGGTACATGTTGCCCCACTGATTCCTAATCAGGGATGAGCACTTGGTTATCCAGTTATAACTTCTCATTAGACTTGACATATGGATGATTCAGATGAAACTGTTCAGGAAATGTAATGTGACATTCACTGGAGTCCATAGTTTTTAGTGTGTGTTTGCTTTTTAAAGGTCGAGTGTTGTCACCCCTTTGTAGTTCTGTTGTAGGCTTGGAGCTTGATCCTGCCAGCTGTCCACCCTGCCCCCAGTTATCGGATATAAACATGTCAGTCACCTGTGCTGACTTTATCACCATCCTGCAGCCTGGCAGGGCCAGAGAAGGAAGGAGGTTGAAATTTCACCAGGTAGCTGTGAATGCCTAGCTCCTTTCTATTTAGACAACTGGTATTCAGAAAGGAGAAAACAATGTAATTTTTACTTTCAGCAGAAGTGAATGAGTATATTGTGTATTTTCATAATATAATAAAATCCCCTATTTTAATATTTAACTCTTGAGAACATTGAAGAAACTTGAAAGAAAAGAGGCAGGGCTCTCCTAGAGAGAAAGGAAAGGTCATGCTTATAAACCAACGCCCAGATAAGTGGTTATTTCCACTGCATGTGAATGTGTTTTATTGTGACAGCAGTAGCTGCAGTTGCCAGTGTTCAGGAGGCCTGAATTACTAACTATTTCAAATGGGTGCAGGCTTTAGAATTAGCCCATGGATAGTCCATTTCTTTTAAAATTGGGCCTTAATTGATTTTTTTTGAAGCTTGAATTAAGTAGAAAATTAGGGCCTTTCATAAAAATGGTAATATATATTTAACTTGGATGATTACCTAATAGAGAATTATTTCTACCCTAGTATTATTTTAAAATATTAAGTGTTTGACACAAAAAGCAGAAAAATTCTACTTGTTAATGAAATCTCTTTAATTCCAGTTTTATAAGTCACAGATGATTCTGAGCTGAATAGGCTTGGAGAAGCGTGTTGAGTGAAAACATACCCAGTATGACTTTTCAGCAATAATAAACTACATGTAATTTTCATTAATTTCTAAATTAGAACTTTAAAAATTATGAATATAAATCTTTATGCCCTCTTCCTGTTTTTAAGAAAGTACCTTGTTTCCTTATGTAAAAAATTTATGCAAGCATTCAAGAAAGCCCCAAAACCGAGTAGTATTTTGAATGGAATAGTTGTTTTTCGTTTAACCAGAACCAGAGTGGCCAAATACTATTTCTGAACCTCCAAAATGAGAGACTTTTTAAGAATTCATTTCAGTTTGGGTATTTATAAGAAGAAAAGACTGTTATGATGGCATGTGGAATAGTCCTAAACACTGAGGTGAGCCAGGATCATTTACTTGTAATTGTTGGATAACCAAACTGAAGAGAGATTCTTCTATCCTGTGTTTTCTTAAAAAACAAAAACCCCAAAACAAATCTTTTATAATGATAAACAAATTGGAAATAATATACATATCCTTTAGTGTGATATTTGGGCTAAATAAAATTTTATGTATTTGCGTACTGAAATCCTTTGTAGCTAGGAAACATGTTCATGAAGTCAGTGTACTCCAGTAGGGAAGTGACTGGTGCACTGCGTGAGGGTGTAGTAGCCGTGTGTTTTAAAAATAGTACATGTCTCTCTGAGGACAGGAAGGATTAGAGATGATTTTTCACTTTCTACTTACATCTTTTTATGATTTGGTTTTTTAAAAATATTGAGCATACAGTATATGCTTTTATAATTAGGAAAACAAGACATGTTCCTAGGTATGATAAATGGGAAGAAATCTTTTACATATTGAATTTGATAAGGCAGAAATAACTTGTAAATTTCTGTTTGTAAACTAGATATATTTGCTAGATATAAGGGAGTATTTTTCTTTGGGTAACCATCCAAACATTATTGATTGGTTGGTTGATTGTATTGGGAGCGATAATGAAGTAATAAATGATTTTAAAAGTTGTTACTCTTTGTGAGCTTGCAAAAAAACAAGGATAAAATGGAGTGATTAACACTGATTTACCTATAGGTTTCCAAGCTTTTATTGAGTATATACCCTCCATATGTGAATTTTTATTTGAACATTTCACCTGTGTACTTCACGTTGATGAATTTGTGTCCACATTTTTAAAAAATTGCTGAACATTATGCAATAAAGCAATTTGAAAGTCTGGTCCTACATTCAGTTTACTTTGCAATTTGGTTTTAAGAAGGAGATCTTACCTTTTGAGGCAGCATGGATGGACCTGGAGATTATTTCACTGACCAAGTGAAATAAACCAGTCAGAGAAAGATAAATACCAGATGATATCACTTATATGTGGAATCTAATGAAAAAAAATAAACTGACAAACAAAATAGAAACAGAGGCACGAACACATGGAACAGACTGACAGCTGTGGGGGGCGGGAGGGGAGGAGCTGAATGAAAGAAGGTGAAGGGATTAGCCAAAGAACATATATGCAAAAAATATATATGCATGACCCATAGACACAGACAACAGTGTGGTGATAGCTAAAGGGAAGGGGAGTGTGGGAGCTGGGTGGGGGTGGGCAAAGGAGGGGAAATGGGGGGATCTGGAATAGTGTCAACAATAAAAATAAAGAAAAAATTTAAAATAGCTAAAAAGCAAATAGTTACTTCACACAATATATTGATCAGATGGCTAAAGTACATTATTGACTATAAATGTATGAACTAGCAATTTCCATTTTCAAAACATCTACCAGTTATACAAAAGTTTTGATTAATATTTTAGTAAATGTTTCTGTTCCCTGATATCATTAAGTTCTCAGAAAATGTATTACACAGTTTGTGTTAATAGAGATGTGGGATGCTGAAATAAAAAACTCTTTACAGTCATTGAAAATTTTTTAAATAGGTGATTTTTGCTAAGTTCTCTGTAAATACAAAAGCATAATTGCTTTCTCCATAAAATGAGCTTCTTTCCAAAGAAGTTATTTTCTTGCACTTCTTAAAACCTCGTCTTTACCTTGAAGGGTCTGATTAAGTAAGGTTATTTAAAGAAAAAAAATGTGCCAGGTAACAATAGTGGCATTCACTTACGATCACAGACTAGGTCAGGAAATTTAGAACAAATTGTGTATATGAAAAACAAAAATGTGTTAATCCTTAAGACAATTATTCTATGTACTGTGCCATGAGGTAACTAATATCTCTGTATGGTACAAAGTATTTTTGTGGTCACTTCCCACCTCATTAAATGAAAGGTTTTGGTTTTTATACCACATAGATGGCATTCTCCTGTAAATAAACTGAGTGCATGACAGAGGGGCCATTTAGGATGTGAGCCCAAATGAAGGTGCTGGCATTGACCTGAGCTTCATTTCTTACCTAAGGTAAAAATAACTGAATGAATGTCCTGATAGTTTCCTCTTGCAGATTGTCTTTCTTACTTCTCCCTCTTCCACACCCCCCTTAGGAGATTCTACAAGTAGTATGTGAATGAAGGAGTGACTCCAGATTTACACCTATTTTTTAGATTCTGTCATAGAAATCATAAAATGTTAGAACTGGGTGGTACTTGTATGTGTATTTTCCCCCAGTGTCTTCATTTTATAGATGAGAAAACAGATACATAAAAATAAGGAGACAGCACCCAGAGGTAGAGTCAGAGCTAGAATTCTGTTTTCCTCTTAGCACCAGGTTGCTTTTCTGTGTGTAGTTCATCTCTGGAAGTATGTGGATGACTCACAGTTCCCAGATGCAAACTAGTGGAGGTCTGTTGGTAAAGACCCGCTTCCTAAAGGCCAATTTCCTTCTCAGATCTCTCTGCTCTGTTCTTTTGCGTCCCAAGCATATGGCCTTGAAGAATCGTCTTTATTTTTATTTTTCCTTCCTTTTAATCATAGACGCATACTTTGTCTACATATTATTGAAATGTGAAGGATACTCATAGAGTCTTACTTCCTGAGACATAGCCTTCTAAGTGAATCAATATGTGATGTGGAATCACTCTTGGACTCTTTTTAGTGATGAAGATGAAATCTTTATAATGTGTCTTCTCTTCAGTAGCCTTGGGGACTTTTAACGGAGAAAATATAGGCAAAAATAAAACAAAAGCAAAAATGATATCGATAACAGGTTATAAAAGAGAGGAAAATACGCATTTACCATAAAATGTTGCACTGTTGCAGTTAAAGACACTATAATATTTTAACTTGAGACTTTGGTCTAAATTTCTTAGCAGCCGTGACAAAGCTGTGACAGAGCTCCTTGTCTCCTAGGAGGACAAATACTAGTTTATTTCCACCCCTTGGTTCTGATGGAAATTTGCTGTGATGAAGGGGATTAAACAACCAAATGAGTGATCCCAGTAGCTTAAAAGAGGATTAAAATGATTGGATATGCACAACTATTTATTATTGAGTTCTATAGAAGCCAGTGGCAAAATGTGACATGGGAGTGGAGGAGACTCTGAACAATATAGCCCAAGTGTAGCCCAACAGACTATAGTCTTCTCCTAATCTGGCTTTATACCAGATAGAGCTTGAATAAATGATTGCTTCAGGAATTAGTTTCTCCAGTTGGGCTTGGTGAAAAATTGAGGTCATGATTGTGTGCTTACAGGATATGCTTTCTGTGTTGTTGACTTTAAGAAGATGCATACACTGTAGGGAGTGAAGACCATTTTTTAACAGGTAACGCAAGAACCTGACTTGTGGACTTATGCCATCTCTAGATGGCATAAGGACTTATGCCTGTCTAGAAGGTCATAGGCAGGGCCTGGGTATTTCTCAGAAGCATTCCACAATAATAGTTGAAGCCCCCAGATTCTCTGCTGTTGAATAGAGAATCAATAGAACATAGCAAGTGACTGCCCTTATAATAGAACAATCTAAACACAGCTTCTATAATGTTTATTTATAAACATACCCTAGCCTATACTATTCCTCAAATAATCTGTTGTAGATTTCAGATTATTTTCTATTGTTTAAGACACTGGACAGGTTTGTGATGCATGGTTGAGACTGGCAATGACAAGGAATTTAGAGTCTTGACTCTCATTCTAAGATCTTTCAGCGGCTCTTTCTATTTTTTCAGTGAGTTGGGAATGTTATTAAGAAAGCTCATTCTTGAGAAGTTACAGTTGTGCTGCTTTGAAGTGAGTTCTTGAAAGTCACTCAGCGAAGCCGTGTGGGTCATGCATTTGCTGAGAGCAGGATTTCCCTTTCAGGTGCTCGCAACTGATAACCTAGGAAACCTAGGAAATGACATCCAAATACAGCAATAATGGACAAGCCACTTCATCCAGTTAAACAGTTTCAAATATCAAAGTATATTTTGCACAAATGGTGATGTAAAGACTTACATTTTGTGATAGAAATTAAGGAGTAAAATTTTTAAAACTCAATAACCAGAAAGTTCTATAAGTACTTCTGCAGGGAAAAAAACCCAATACACACTTCTTTTATAGTGATGTGTGCACAAAGAAATACACTGAGATGGAAATTAGTAATCCTGAGAGGAAAGAAAGAAGGAGAGGAGGAGAACAGATCCGGAGCTTCCTCATACACAGATGTGAATGAAAAAATGATGGTAGTGGAAATATGCTTCAAGTTTTTGACCTGTAAGCTCCTGGGAGACAGTGCAAGTCCTCAGAAGGTAAGGTGACAAGGGCAGAGCCTGACATAGGAGGCAGGGAAAGCGGGAGGTGGGAAGAGCCCTGGGCCGAGCTGCATCCAGCCACCGTCCTGAATGCTGCTAAAGTATCATGGCTAGTGTGCACAGTTGCTGCCATCTGGCATGGATTCAGCAGCGTTGCCTGAGCCTCTGGTGGTCTTCACACTTGACCACAATTATTCACTTGCCTTATTTGTAAAAGTGCAGGGGAGGATACCACCACCTCTTCTGGCTCCCTCAGGGAGTTACTTGGGGACCATGTATTATTATAAGATGGTGTTTGCTTGAGGATAAGTCAGGACAGGGAGGAGGGGAGTGTAGAAATGTTGGCTCAAGCCAGACTGAAATTCTAGCCCTTCCATTTGCCTTGGACAAGTTACTTATCCTTTGAGTCTCAGTTTTTCTCATCTGTAAAATGGGATTGATGTTTATTGCCATGTTGTTAATGAGGACAAATGAGATGAGGAATAGAAGAATGTCTGGCAGTATTAATGGTTATAGTAAACACTAGTTTTTCCCCCTCTCTGTATTTGTGCTCTTTATAGAAAAATTCTCTTGAAAGAGTAGACACTTTAATTTTATGTCACTTTATATGGCAAGAAGTAAAAATCTTTTAGACTTTAAATTTTTCTAATTCATGGAAAACATGTTAAGATGGAAAATAATCTTATAGAAATTGTTGGAGTTGAATGATTTCCAAAGACGGGGAACTCTAATAATTTTAATGTGACCTGATGCTGTTTTAAAGGCTTTGGGGAGGCAGTCAGCATGGTGTCCAAGAGTTCAGACAAAGGAGCCAGACGACAGGGTTCAAATCCTGGCCCCACTACTTATTAGCTGTGTGATCTTGGAAAAGTTAACTTTTTTCATTTGCACAATGGGATGGTAGGACACCTGGCTCATAGGGTTGCCCTCCTCCCCCAAATAGGATAGTTTTGAGGATTAAAACACCTAGAAGAGTAGCTGGCCCTGTTAACTGCTACTTATATTATTGCTATGATTTTACTGTTGATGTAATGCTAATAGGGTCAAGATGAATGCAAGTTTAAAGAAAAAATTACAATAAAATATTTTCTTGGGGTCAGCAATTACAAGACTTTTTTTCTTTCTTTCTGCAGGGCTCAAGTGTTTGAAAAGAGTAATAAGTAAATGCTGGCCTTATTCAGTGGTGTACTTGGAGTAATCTCTTTTTTGAAATGAAAAGTGTTGCTAAAGAAAAGCTTGAGCAGTCAGTGAAGATGCTACACAATGTGGTAGCAACAACACCATCCTTTGCAGTGGTTCTACTTTGTTAAGTTGCTCTAGTTTGGTTCCATGGTTTCCAATGCTCTACCTTTTGTGTTGTTTACGTTTCCAAACTGAAGATAGGCATGCCTTTAGTGCTCTTCACAGAGAGATGCATTATCTGTTTCCTCTAAGGGAGTAGAGACACGACAGACAAGGCGTTAAAATCTTTTAGAGGTAGGGGCCTTTGGTAACTGAATGCTGTGGGGTCTGCTCAGTATACCATACAATACTGTGGAAGGGGGATTGCTGGGTGAGGCAGCCCGGAGGGAAGGAGGGAAGGAAGGTTTGGGGCTCAAGGTTGGGCCTGGCTTCAGTAGCCCCTGAAAGGTTCCAGCAAGCCCAGCTTTGTGAAACCTCTTAGAAGAATAACCTGCCAAGAAAGAAGAAAAAGAGGGGTTAGTGTCTTTTTAAAGTTACAGACAGAAAAATGTATTTAAGTGATTCCTTTCTTGAGTTTAATTCTTAATTACAGTATTATTTTGAGATATGTGATAAATTATTACAAGCCAAGGTCTTTTGCTCTTGGTTCTGGGTATGTGGGGAACTTAATGGGAATAGGAATGCCTCAACTTTTGTGAGTAAAACGTGTCATGTTTTCAGAGACTGTATTTTCCCCACCATTTGCTATCACTACCACTCAGGAAATATTTCTGTAAGGTGGTTCTTCACTTTGTGCTGGATATGTACGAGGCTCTGTACAGGTTTCTTAGATAATGTCCTTCATTTTAAGTCTATCTAGAAACCAGTTCTCTACTGATACTATATTTTAATGATTTTGTGTTAGCAATTTCAAATGTTTTCATTCTAATTGCTTATATTAATGTATTCAGAAAATTTTCTTTTAAAAATTTGTTTAAAATTGTTTTCATTTTAGTGAACCCTTTACTCATCTTTAATAAAATATAAACTGTATTCACTTTCAAATTTAAAATATCTAAATGTTGCTCACTTGTTACTATCTTCTCCTTTATTCATAGATTAAAACAGAAAGAAGAGCTTGCTTTCTTCAATTATTCATTGGCTCCTCAACCTAGAATAATGGACAGAAAGAAAACAGTTTTTTTGACATCTGCAGATAGTATTTTTCAGGACTCTGAAAGGAACCCGGGGGTTCAGAGTCCTCTCCCTCAATTAATTTGTGAGGTTTAATTAAAATGTAATATGTGGAAACAATTGGGAGATTAGATTTCCTTCAGTAGATAAGAACTACTATCTAGGAGTTCAGGTTGTCCAAGGATGCAGTTGGCTGCCTTTGGAAATAATGAGTTTCCTGTTCCTGGAATTATCCGAGTATGTGCTGGGTCAGCATGTTTCAGAGTTTTTTCCACAGTAGCAGATGAGGTGGATAAACTTTCACAAGCAGTGCACGCTCCCATGGCCAGAGTCAGGTTTGGACAGCATTCCCGACACACCACCCCTTCCTCTCACTCAAGAATCTATATTGAAATGCGAGGGAAAAAGATACTGAGACATCAAATCTACCCACATTCACATGTAAAAAGCAAGTTTATTAGTAAAAAAAACCCCTATAAACTATCATTATTATTGGTATCACATGACCAGAACACAGTTGGTAACTGAGTGCTGCCCAGTTAACCGGCGTGTGTGACAGGATTGACAGCTGCTGGCTCCACAGCCTTCCACTGTGGGGGACACGCTCCCAGGTGGGGACACGCTCCCAGGTGGGGACACGCTCCCAGGTGGCGACAGGGTTAGGCAGCTTCTGACTCTCCTAACCCCGAGTCTTTGATTTTGTGCCCTGACCAGAATTTCAAAGGGAAAGTGTTCTTTTTAATGATTCCTCTTTCTTCTGAAATTTGTTACAGTTGATAATTACGGTTCAGAGTAGTAGAGACTTTGATTCTGTCATCCTAGCCTATTCTGCTATTTAGTATTAAGTGCTTGACCTCATACTAAATGTGAAAAACCTTGGGTAAAAGTAAACTAGTTGAAGAGTATGCACAGGTACTTTGTTAATAAACTCCTCTTAAACATTGTTTAATATTATGCTATGCAGTTGTACATTATTATTCTCATTCCAGAATTTCAAACACTCAAAGCAGAACCATTTTAAGAATAAAAATCCTATTGAAAATGTAAGGCTTAGATTTCTTGAAAAAATACACATGGCATATCTGCCATAGTCGGCATTAAATGACAAGATTTTCACCAGTAATGAGGTTTTTTTTTCCTTTGCATCTGTTTCACAAGCATGGAAATAATCCTCTCTAAGCCCCTGCTTTACTAGGCTGGACACTTGCTGAAATAGCCGACAATACAAAAAGTTAAGCAGCTGTGCATGGTTAGCTGAAGCAGGACAGCTGTGAGCCACAGGGGCATAAGAATGCTATAAGGACACAGCAAAGAACAACTTGAAATGATTTGGCAGGGCGGTGAAATGCAGGAAGCAGCAGTAATAGCTTGGGCATTTTTCCAGAAGCTTTCAAAGAACTCAAGGGTACTTTACAAATGGTCACTTTGCCATATGGTTGAGACAGCCTAACAGTTTTTAGCAGGTGACTCTGCTTACAGGAATGATGCTGAGACCGTAGACCAGGGATCCTTCTGGTAGCGGGGAGCTCGAGCTGACTTTGTATGTTGGGATGGAGCTTCGGTTTTCTGGTACACATAAGTTATAATTTGTTCATATAATTGAGGGGGTTTTTTTTGAGTTAGGAAATCATCTTTAAGTAGAAAAGGAGAGCTAATAGGTACAATTTCTACTATGAATATGCTATATGTACACAAAGGTAAATTACACAAACAATTACAGTTCGGAGAATAATGGTAAAACAAGCTGAGTGTAAACTTTTGGAGATAGGGTCACAGAGAGAAGCTTTGAAAGATTTTTGACATTTTCCTTTGGCAACCAAACCAGAGGGGCTGGCTGTTAGAGAAAAACAAGGGATCAGGACAGAGAATACTTATTTTGACTGAAAGTTCATACCACAGATATCAATGGTAGTTCTTTTAATAAAAAAAATGACTTGGTCAGTAATAATTTGAGATTGCCCAAATTTACATGTTAATATTAAGCATTTATAGATACTTAAATAGGAAACCAACAAGGAAAATAAAACAAAGAAATTTGTCACAGACTTCAAACTGCAGGATTGGGGAGCATACTAAATTGTGTACAGAAAAATATAAGGTAATACATTTGGAACAGCAACAAAAAAGAGTGTATATGCAAAAAATAAGATATTGGGCTCCAAACTTCTTGTTAGTATTTCAGAACAAGGTCATTCAGACTGTTACAAGTGGATGTTTATTTGATTTGTTTCCTGTTGTAGCCAATGATGGCAAGGAGATGGCTGAGCAGGTCCCAGACAAGTGTAAAGAAAATACTTCAAGATCTTCCCCTTTGAATTTGTGTGTGTGTGTGTGTGTGTGTGTGTGTGTGTGTGTATGTATGTGTGTGTGTGTGTGTGTTCATTCATTCACTGTCTGGCAGGAAAGCTATCAGGGAACTGGGTAGGGCTAAGAGGGACAACTAAAAGAGGTACTAAACCAGGAGAATTAAAAAACACTCTTGAGTCTTGAAAGATGAAGCTGTGATTTTAAAAAAAAAATGGAAAGGGGTGTAAGGGGGGTAAATAGTAATAGAAAAAATACAATTAAAAATCAAAACAAAACATAAGCTACACATTTATCAGATCCTGCAGAACTGAACAAAAGGTGGTTGTTGATGCTTGAGGAGGAAGGTTTATGGTAAAATAACTTGTTACAACATTCACAAAGCAATTGCACCTTTGTCATTCGAATGACCTTTACACATACTGAGAGGAGAGGACACTTAATTATTCACATGTGACAGCTGAGAAAAACAGCTCAGAGGGAGTAAGCGACTTGGCTAAGTTGACACTGAAGGGTGGGGTCAGGATCAGAGGTGCTTGTCCCACCTGTGTGTGTCTGCGGAAAACTCGGTATCAATATTCACTGAAGGTGACTTCAAATGTGACATTAAACTATTGGGTTGGACAAAAAGCCCACTATGTTTTTTTCCATATGATGGCTGTAATAGCTCTTAGTTTCTTTAACTTCATTAGAAACAATTTTGTTAGGTTGTATTGTGACAGCTGTTATATAAGCGATCATTTAAAAAAACAATCAAAATTGGTGAATTTTTGTGAAGCCATTTAAATATTGAAGATGGAAGAAAATACACAACATCTATACTTTATTATTTCAAGAAAGGTAAAAACACAACTGAAAAAAAAAGTTTGTGCAGTGTATGGAGAATGTGCTGTGACTGATCAAATGTGTCAAAAGTGGTTTGCGAAGTTTCTTGTACTATCGACATTTTAGGCAAATAGTTCTTTGCTGTGGGGCTGTCTTATGCATTGGGAAGATATTTAGCAGCACACCTGGCTTCTACTCACTAGTAGCAGGAAATAGCTGACATACTCAAAATATCCAAATAATAAAGTTTTGGTGAACATGAAAAATATGTCTTTTACTTTACAGAAAAAACATAACGGATTTTTTGGCCAACTCAATATGTAAGGAAGTAGAAATGTAAAATGTGAATACTATTTCACAACACTATTCAGATCCTATAGGAAAGCCCGACTGTTTGCAGTATTAGCATAACTTTAAAGAGCTGAGGTCATAGATTGTGATCTGTCATTTCATAGCTCCCCCTGATAGAGACTGAGAGTTGACCAGCATGTTCATTGACTTGATTAATATAAAGCTTCTTCATTTTATTTGTACTGTGAATAAGAGGTTTTTTTTGTTTCATTCTGGTATTAGAGATGGCCTTTTAGGCAAAAGCAGAAGGATCCAAAAGATCAGTCTTGTGTGGAAAAGGGACTGCAGGTAACATGACAGATGATTGCACACTGTTCGTTTCCTGGGTCATCAGTAATGACAGAATGTTCAGACTCAGATGATGCATATTTAAAGATTATCAGACCATCTGTGTCTCTTCAGAAGCCTGCTGAGAAAACCAAGTGTTCCAAACAAGGGTTAATGTGGTCTATTGACCCTAGCTAACATCAGATTATAGCTGTCCCTCCTGATGGAGACTCTAGGAGCCAAATTCAAATGTGGAGGAATTCACAGATTAGACGGGTTTAATGTAGGGTCAGGTATTTTTAGTATTTTGGGTGTTACTAAAGGCACTGTAGTAGAATCTGCTCGTTCTGCTGCCACCACCAGCACCAACAGTGGTGTTTGTTCCTTTTGTATGTTAGCTGAACTGAGAAGTGTCTGGTTGTCTGTACTTTATTTTAGGTTCATGGATTCTGTTACTGTGATCACCAACCATTTTTCAAGTCAAAAGTTAAATAAAATATTACACTAGGGCCCTGGCTGGTGTAGCTCAGTGGATTGAGCACAGGCCTGTGAACGAAAGGGTTGCCGGTTCGATTCTCAGTCAGGGGATATGCCTGGGTTGCAGGCCAGTTCCCAGCAAGGGATGCACGAGAGGCAACCATACATTGATATTCTCTCCTTCTCTCCTTCCCTTCCCCTCTAAAGATAAATAAATAAAATATTTTAAAAATATTACACTAGGAATAAATGACCAAAATAGGGCAATCTTCTAATTTTTAGATTGCTGGCATTTTCTAGTAAATAGAGGCAAAAGGAGTTTACTGAGGTTTAAAAGTTATTGTCTTCTGGCAAAGGAAGTGAGCAGGCCTTACAGTTTTTAAAAACTAACAAACCGGGCTAAACTAATAGTTGAAGTAATGAGAAAAGCTGAATTAAGAGTAAAATTGACAAGTAGGACAGTTTGAGGACGGTGAAAACTTTAGTAGTTAAAGGTTATCTTACACAGGGAATATATGTGATGTGTGTATAAGGTACTCAAGAGAGTATTTCCTTGTATTGCATTTCAGTGATTCCTTTTGAATTAATGGTAGTGCAGGGATTGGCACATCGGCCTGTGAGCCAAATCTGGCCCCACTGCCTGTTTTGGGGTTTTTTGGGGGCTCTAAAGCTGGTATGGGTTTTGCAAACATATGTAAGAATGCTTAAAAATTAAAAGAATATTTTATGACATGAAAATTATATGATATCCAAAATTCAATGTCCATAAGTAAGTTTTATTGAAACACAGCCATACTCGTTTGTTTGCAAGACGCTTATATGCCGCAGTTAAGCATAGCTGTGTAGTTCAGAGACCGTGTGGCCCACAAAGCCTAGAATATTTACTGGGTAGAGTATTTGCTGCTATAGCAAAATATTATTAATATCAGAAATTAGAGTATTTTCTGTGATTGTTTAAAAATTGTACAATTTTAGCAAATAAAATGTGATTTTTATCAAATTAAATGGCCAGCATATTTTCAGTAAAGTGCACCTCTTATTTTATCAGGACTGTAGAAAACAGGGGCAAAACATAAAGTTTTATCTGGTGTGTATTTGTCTCAACAGCCAAGAGCTCACTCTACTGGAAAGTGGTTTCTTCTGGGTATATGTCTCCACATTGTCTTGCAAACATGTTCACCAGCAAATCCTCCCATTCCTTTACACACATGCCCTTCTCACGAAGTCAAGTCTGCAGTCTGACTGGGCCTCTGGCTCATTTTAACGCGTAGAATGTGTTGATTGTGATGCTACGTGACTTTCAGGTATAGGCCATTAGAAGTTTTGCAACTTTATTTTCACCTTCTCCACAACTAGCCACCAGGTAAAAGAGGCTCAAGCTGGACTCCCAGATGATGAGAAGTGACAGGCTGAAGGGAGGCAGCAGCTGGCAGTCGTCATGACACAGGAACACTGCAGGGCTGAGCTCCACTCACATTCTTTTTCTTTTTTAATTTAGTTTTTCAGTTACAGTTGACATTCAGTATTTTAAAAATATTAGTTTCCTATGTACAGCATAGTAGCTAGACAATTACCTACTGAAATTCTTGACCGTCATAATTGGGAGCCAATAAAATGATGGTGGTTTTAAGCCACTAAGTTGTAGAGTACTCTGTTATGTAGTACTATCTAAAAAGGCTTGGGGGTATATGTGACTTTTTATTGTGAATGATGAAAGAGAAAAAAATACCTAATGGCATATGAAAGGACTGTAGTATTATATGACAGTTACCTGCTTGAGTTCCTGGGACATATAGTTATTTTTTATGATTATAAAGTATAATGTATGCTTGTTGGAGAAAATTTAGAAAGGGATAGAAAAATTGAATGCACAGTATTTACTCATAATTCTGCCATCTAGAGAAGAATCACTATTCTAGCCTTTTCTTTACATACAGTTTTCATTTTACAAAATTACGAATATATATAGTTTTATGCTCTGCTTTATTTGTATAACATGCAAAAGCTATGATTAAATAGCTTTAAAAGACATAAATTTTATGACCACGGAAGCTTGTTTGAGTTATAAAAAATTTACATAATTCAAAGGTTTTCATTTTCTCTTTCTAGGTTTGCTAGTTAGAGGATTTTTTAAGCAAGGCTTTTTTTAATCTTTAATGAGCTATAATTCACTTATGTAAACTCTACATTCATGTAGATTTTAAATACAATTGAAAGTGTACAATTTAGTTTTTCAGTTTATTCACTGTGACAGTCTAGATGATTGTCACAGTCTAATTTTAGAACCTTTTTGTCCCTTCTTAAAGGTACCAAACTTCATCTCCCTCCCAACTCCCAACTCTAGGCAACTACAAATCTATTCCCTGTATCTGTAGATTTGTATATGGCATTTTGTGACCGGCTTCTGTCACTTAGCCTAATGTTTTCAAGCTTCGTCTTTGTTTTAGCAGATAGCACTACTTTATGATTGTCTGTGGTTAAATATTCCATTGTAGGATAGGCCACATTTTACTTATCCATTTTTCAATTGCTGGATATTTGGGTTGTTTTTTCCATGGGCATAAAGTCTTATTTCCAGGGTTTTTATTTTTATTTTTTGGCAACAACAGGACTGAAAAAGGCCTCATATATTTACTGTTTTGTTCTGGTGTTTTGATTCCTGCAGGATACATCACCTAGGATGGAATGGCTTCCTTCAAAATCTAAGTTGCTAAGATTTGTCCTGCACTGGAATTTGAACACCATGTCAGCTGGTTAGGGAAAAAGATTACGAATGCACTGTCGAGGAGCTTTTTGTAAAGAGAAAATTTATTTCAGAGAGCTGGGTTGACCTCACGATCTGTTGCTCTTTAAACAGTTTTCTTTACCTTCTTTAGGGCGGGAGAATAGACTGCTTTCCATAGAACCACAGAGTGAAAAGTGCAGAAAGATTTGGCAGTAATCAATAAGGAACGTGTGCCAGGGTGCCTTGTCCTTGCACTTGCATTTTTTGTTTGTGGGTTTTGTGTTTGTTTGTTGCCATACACTGCTAAAACAGAATTTAGGAGCCATGTAAGACACACACACATAAAGATTTAGTATGTGGATGTATAAACTGACAGGATCCCTCTGGGGAAAGTGGAGCCTATGCTGGCTCTTTGCTGATGTCCCGCAGCTGCTATTTAAATGCTTACATATTGTTGGAACTAGGATTGGGCCAGGCTAAAAACCCACACACTTAGGGTGTATCAGGCACTTGTAACAAAATAAAGATATTTTAAAAATAAAAGTGAAGCAAAAGTATATAAATGTATCAGAGTACACCTTAAACTTACACAATGTTACATGTTAAATTTATTACAAAATAAAATAATAAAGCTGAATGTAATTTTTATATCATTCTTATTGGTTTAAAAGGAGTGAAAAACTTAAAGGAGCTTTAACTGATGTCCTGGCCTCATAAAATCTGTATTAACATAATTAATGGTCAGCTTTTCATTTAGAAGAACCACAATAGCAAATGAGTGTTTTAGTATTTTTAATCTTTTAAGAGCTCTTAGGGGCCTATCGTATTGACCCTTCATTGAAACATAGTGGACTTCCTTTTAATAAACCTTCAAATTGTTGCCGTTATTTAGAAATTCTGCTAGAGGGCCACTTCAGTGCCATAGTGACTGAGATTCAAAGCTATATTTTTAGCTTCATTAAGAATTATTTCTCTGATGGTTTTAGGATCTGTCATTGCTTGGTAAACTAAGCACATCATTTGTAGGGGACTGACTACATGCCCTTTCAGCAGCATTTTTTTTCTTTTAACTTTTTATTAATGGAAATTTTAGGAAATTTCAAAAGTCAAGAGAGTAGTATACTGAACACCCATGAACCTATGAGTCATCTTCACCATTCATATCATGTCAGAGCCAGTTCAGTTGCACGGCAGCCACGAGGGCTGTGGCTCTTGGGGACTGGAACCGTGGCCAGTCCAAACTGAGGTGTGCCCCACGTGTAAATGTCACCTCACAGCCTTTTTGGACATTCTGTTCTTACTCCTGGTGCTCCTCTGAGAATTCTCCTGACCCTTATATCTAAACAAACCTTCCCCCAACCCTGTTCTCTGTAGGTCCCTTGTTTGTCTCTTTTATAACACTTTTACAACTTGTAGTTATTTACTTATGTGGCTTCCTGGTAAGTTTCAGTCTAACTCCCTGTAATAATGTAACCTTGGGAGGAGGGGTAGCATGGACTCCCTGGCGACTCTGTCGTGACTCCCCAGGACTCCGTGTGCATGAAACACACCACAGCGGGAATATTCACCCCAGCAGACCCAGTACCACCTCTTTGCATTTCATATGAGGGGGGACCCCCCAAAAACGGAATTATCTTCTGGAGGGTGGACCCCTTTTAGTACAGGCTTCTCCTACTAGGTGTGTGTTCTAGGAACCCACCTGTATCAGCGTACTAGCTGGCATTGTGAGAAGCTGTGTTGAGCTTCACTGAATTTTGGGGAAGATTCTGCATTTGTCCATTTCATGATGGGTGATTTATGAGCACACCTGCCCACGCCGCACTGAGTGTTCAGTAGTTTCTGGGCCCAAACTGCATGACCCCCATGTCCCACCCTCCCTTTTCACCCAATCTCGCCCCTAGTAACTTTTTTCCCCTCTGGATGAAAAATGTTCTCAAAGCGGAACACTTGGTTGATGTGGAAGAGGTGAAACAAAAATGGCAGAAGCACTAAAAGACATCAAAATTGATGAGTTCAGAAACTGTTAAGAGCAGTGGAAAAAGTGTCTCAATAGGTGTATTGCATCAAATGGAAAGTACTTTGAAGGTGACTGAAGTTTAACATGTAATGATAAACACAATTTTTAAATTCTGTTTTGGGGGGTGTCCTTTCTCGTATATTGGCACGTCCTGTACTGTTTTGATATGAAACTAATAGAATACAGAAATTCTGTGTATAGACACACACACATTTTAAAAAAGATTTTATTTATTTATTTTTAGAGAGAGGGGAAGGGAGGGAGAAAGAAAGGGAAACATCAATGTGTGTTTGCCTCTTACATGCCTCCCACTGGGGACCTGGCTGCAACCCAGGCGTGTGCCCTGACTGGGAATTGAACCAGTGACTCTGCTTTGCAGTCCAGCACTCAATCCACTGAGCCACACCAGCCAGGGCTACACACATTAAAAAATAAATAAAAATAATGCCCTAACTAGACTATCAAGGAGAAATATAAGGAATTTGCAATAAAAATAATGTACTTTTTTTCTGTTTCTGATATCTGCAGTATGACTTGTATCAGACTAACCCTCTGCCAGATACAGCCTTACACTCTAGTTAATGTCCCTCTAACACACCCACATGCGTGCATGTGGCAGTGACAGCCCTGAACCGTGTGGCCTCTCAGTTCCTTCAGGTTTACTTACCATAAAGAGGTACTAGAGAGGCCCATGCCGCCTGAATTCCTTATGCAGTTCCACAACCCCCGTCCTCCCTTCCCTCTCACGGCCCCCTTTCCCCACAGTGTGCAGCGCCACTGATGTTCTCTGTGTCTTTAAAGTGGCCTCACACTGAGAAGCTCCAGGAGGGCACGGGGGTTTTTGTCACCACTGTGCCCTCTGCACCTAGATCAGTGCCTGGAATGTCATCGGTGCTCAGTAAACTTTCACTGAACAAATGAGTTTTTTACTGCTTGCCCTCTCCTCTATGATTCTTTAGCTAGAAAAGCCCATCAGTGACTGGGTTTTCGGAAGCTGTCAGAAAACACAGAGTTTCCCTCATCAGCCCATCATTGAATGCAGTCATTCCCTCTGGTTGGTCTGTCATTGTGTTCCAACCGCTGGGAACTCTGGTTTAAAGGGAAATGTAAGGTGAAGAGACTCACCACCTGTAACTTTTTCTGTCACATTCAGACTTTTATAATACCCCTCTTGATCTAGCCACATATCCATTAATGCCATTTTGTTCAGGTAGTGAGGCAGAGAGCTGAGGGTGATTGATTGGTTCTGAAGGCTGAACAATATTCTGATGCAGGACGGACTGGTACTTGGCATCTTGGAGCATCGCGGAGTGGTCACATTGTCAGTGGTGGCAAGGCTTCATTAGCTGAAAAGTCTGTTGGTACTCATTCCTAGTATGTTTTGGTTAATTCCGATGAAGTCTCTATTTGCTGTTTAATACAACTTGGTAGAGTTTTATCAAGTAGAAGAAACTTTTGGGAAATGAAAGCACATGCCTGGACCATAGTCTTTGAACCTATGCTGTCAATGGAATAATATATATTTTTAAATGCTCTGCATTGAACCTGAGGAGGAGATTAAACAAGGAGAGGCGTGAGGAAGAGAAGGAGCTGAACTGCAGACTGCTGCTGCTGTAGAGCAGGAAGCCAAGTGGTGGCCCTGCAGTCTGGACAGTTTGCTCATTTGCCTCTGAATGGTGGTTGGGAATTACCTGTCAGCATCCACAAAGTATTTAAGTAATAGATCCTGCATAATAACGTATGTTATTTTACCAAAATGTAAGTCAGTTCCCTTCGGACAAGTTGGGAAATGTCAAAGAAACAGCATTCAAGGACGATGACTAAGGGATTAGTGAGGCTTTAGCACTCCCTGGCCTTGATCCTCTTCTCTTCGCTGTGCAGAGTGGAAATGACAACCCATTCCTAGAACTGTAGTTCTCAAGTCATAAGGAATGTGACACTGATGGGTTAAGGGAATCATCCTGTTTGTTAAAGAGACTCTGCCTAATTTATAATGACTTGTTTATTGACCTTATTTCCTGTTTTTTTTTTTCTGTAAATTAAAGCAAAGGTGTCATTATAATGGTGGCTATGAAAGGAGAATTTCATTTGCTTGTTACTTTCTCCCCTCTTGTATTAATACAAATGTTGCCAGTAATCAATGTACTAATCAATGTTATATGAATAATAAAAGTGTAAATTGTAAGAATGAAGGACCAGAATGATGTCACATACAGTGATGATCATTCTGAGCTATGTTGTCTTGAAGCAATTAAATAAATTCTCTTTGATTAATGGTTACCTTGGCTACCTTTTAACTGCCCAAGTAAATTATAGGTGGAAATTTCTTAGTAAAACAAAACTGGTTAGTAGTCTAAATAAAATTTTTAATGCTATAAGGAATCTGTAATTCTAAAATTCATTTTCAGAAAATATTTCCATCCATTGTCAGCTGGGACTAAGAGTAGAAAATTGTATCTAGCTTAGTGCATGTACAGTAAAAGTTTGTTAAATGCATAACTGGATGTTGAAGGAAGACAAATGGAGTAGCAAAAGCAACAAGCCTCCCCTTCGCTCCCAAATCTCTTCCTCTCTGATCACTGAAGCATTATTCTTAAGAGTGGAGGTGTCTGGTAAGCGTGGAATCCGGGCCATTAAAGGAAGGCTCACCAGAAGAAAGTGATGGAAAGCAAAAAGGGCTGATTAGTGGAGAATAGTGTAGATACTGATGTCAAGGTAGTTAATGTTTTGTAAATACGTGCCATGTGCAGGGCAGTGCCTACTAGCTGCTCTGAATCCAAGATGTAAAGGAAAGTGAAAGCCTGTGCCCCTGCGGTTGAATGTTTGGTTATCAGCGTGCAGGAAGTAGATCTGACACCGAGCTAGAACCAGGAGGAAGCGGAAGGAACACAAAGGCTCTGTATAGAACTGAGAGGGTGGAGTCAACAAGCCTTGCTTGCACAGCACATTTCTGCATAAAATGAGTAGGTCTTTCAGTTGGTGAAATGACTTTTGATTTGGCTGTAATATTCCTCTGAGGTGGCTCTGTGAATTCAATAAAACAAAGCTAAAGAAAAACCTATTCTGTTGAAGGGAATATATAATTAACCCATAGAAATTAGTGCCATCCAGTATATTACTCAGGAAAAAAATTAAATACCGATATGAATAAAAATAGTATCTATTATTGTTCTCCCTGGGATAAAATTATAAGGACTGTCAATCATCCTGCCTAAGGGTGTAGTTTATTTTTGGCTGGTTTGGGAACAGTGCTTTCTGTCTTCCTATTGCATAATAGTCCACAATTAGATGAATAGTGTGAATTTTCTTTCAGAAGGGTCTGGTATGGGGTGTTACAAGAACAGAAGAAGCAGTTACTTACAGTTTTGAAATGGTTGTATTTATTATGTGTTTAAATGCTGTCAAAATGATTTGTACGCCTTCTGAATTTTTTTTCTGGATATTGCATGCTACTTTGAGTTTAATCAGCCCCTGACTTGAAACTAGACCACTGCACCAGAACTGAGATACCTGGTTTTAGTTCTAGGTCTGTCTGTGACTGTTGTAGTCATTTAAAATAAATTAATTAATAAACATTGATTGTATTTTCCTGAATTAAGTTCTGGAAAAGCAGAGAGGAATAAACCCCAGGTCCTGCCCTTCCTAAATAAGTTTAGTTGGAGTATCATCCATATAAGCATAATGATGATGTGTGTATGACATAGGGAAGGAACCCAAACCGTCCTTGGCAGGGAGCAGTGGGGAAGACCTCCTGGAGGAGGTGATGGCTGAACTCCCAGGAGTTGCTACTCTGGGAGATGGGCTTCGTAGGGCATTCGGACCAGAGGCAACGGCACAGCAGTTCAGTAGTACCTAGGTGTGTTCAAAGGGCTTATTAGTCCAGGAGGTGGCCCTGGACGGGGAGGCAGAGGATGAGGCTGCAGAAGGTGATTCTGCATTGGTTCTTGCCCCTGAAAATGAGACTGTGTTTTATTAGAAGGCTTTTAAGGAGCTCACTAATTTTCTTGAAAAATTTCACATTGCTACTGTAGGGAAGGAAAAACTTACATTTGCCCTTCACCCATCTTAGGTTCATTGGCTGAGACCCTGTAAATTACACTGACAGAAAATAGATTAACGAGAGTAAAACAAGCGCAAGTTTATTATCGTGTACATGGCCCAGACACCTGTGAAGAGTAATCCAAGGGAATGGTTGGAATTTGGTGGCTATATACCTAATTTATTGAGGGAAGGGAGGGAGAGAGGGGACTTTTGGAAAAGCAAATGACTTTGGAAAGATAAATAATGCCCTTAGGAGACTAAGTGGGAGGTAAGATATTTTGTGATGGAGTCTATCTGGATGTGGTAGAGTAGGTCAAAGCTGGTCCCAGTAACAGGGTTTATGATATTTGAGTTCTTCTGAGAAGTTCTGTTATTAGGCAAATACAGGGTTTCAGGATCTCAAATGCCTTCAGCTCAGAATAATTCTCTTGTCAAAGTGGCATGTTTTGGGGTATCATATCATGATCCCCTTTGCTGCTTCTTAGTTAATAATAAAACCTATAAGCACACTTTTTTAGGACTTGAGAGCTGGAATTTACTATTCGGAGTTTGGTAACATTTAGAACAAGGCTATCCTACATCAAGGTTGACACAATTCATCATGTTGAGTTACCGGACTCTTTCTTATGTTCATCTAACTCATTGTCTGTCTGGTTGTTAGGCTGTTGTGTCTCTCTGCACCTTCTTAATCTGTCCTGGAATTCTCTGCATCCTTCTCCTCTGGACTTACATGTTCATTTTCGTTTTTTCTGGCTTCCTCAGTTTGCATCCCTTTTTCTGTGTAGATGTCCCACACATTTGGCTGGATTTATCCCTGTATGTATTCTCAGGTGTACCTTTGACAGACATGATTTGTACTTTCAGATATTGTTGTTAGTAAGACAACAAATATTGTCATTAGTTTGGAAACACAAATACATTTGAAAATGTAACTGATGTGAGCATATTGTAAGGTTACATCACTGTGGATAAGGATTATTTTTATCTCCTTATCCAGAGGTATTCCAGAGGTCGTCCTCCAGAACAAATTATTCAGGCAGAACTCTGGGTGCCAGCTGCCTTTCTGCTGGCTTCCCAGGTCTGACAGCTGCGTCTGCAGCTCTGCTCCCTGGACACCACAAGGAGATGAGTTACGTAGCCAGTTTTACTTCCTTCTTCCTCTTTCTTCCATAACTTAATTCCCACTTCAGACAGTGTTGTTTTTTTAAAAAAAAAATGTATATGCACATATCTATTCTGACCTCTTTTTTGATCTTCTGCCTTTCCTCTTTTCCTCTTTTCCTTTTTGTATATCAGAAAAAATTCTTCATGATTTTAGTAGGAAAACATATGGTCAGCACTTGGAGCTCTTACCTATCAAAGAATTTCAGAACCATAAATTTCTAAATACACTGAGGCTTAAGTACAGTGCCCTTAGCACTGTCTCCAGAGCTCCCCAAAATTCCATAGGAATGTTTAAATTGTCAGGTACACATGCTTTTCCTAAACAAATTTACACCAGTAATTGTCTATATAATAAGTGTGTTATTATCAACTAGCAACAAAAGAATGGGTATTAAAATGAGGAGCATTTTATTAAAAGTGAAACAAATAAAACATAATAGAGTTAACAAAAAACAGACACGGGGATACATCCTCAGAGTTTGCTAATAAATTATCTCATTTGTTTTTTACAAAACAGCCGAAACTGTGTTTTGCTTCAAGCACCAGGCTCCAAAGAAGTAAATATCTTTCTGTATAATTTCCATTAGTGTTTTTTTAAATGACTAATATTCATAATAGCATGGATAGTTCAAAGGGAACTTTCTGGTACTTTCTGCATCAAACACAAGCAGTGATACTTCATTTATATATGGGTCATACAGAATTTTGTGGACTAGTTTAAAAAACCAACTTCTATTTATAACATTCAATTTTGGAGAAAATGCATTTTGAGTTGGGAACTGCCTAACTTGTAAGCCAACAAAGGGCTTTTTACTCTGTACCACATTAAAATGTAAACCAGAACCATCTAGTTCATCCAGCGCCCAAGAGAAGAAGAAAAGCTTTTTGATAATCAGACAAGAAAAGCCTTAGTTTTGCTTTGAAATCAACCCATTGTTTTATAGTGATAGTCGATGATGAAAACGCCTGAGGAACTTTTAGAAGATCTTTTAGCTTAAGAGATTTTTTAAGACCAATTAAAAACATTACTTATAAGTTCACTGAAAATTTCAAAATTTTCCATGGCTAAGAGTCATAACAATAATGAAAGCATGACCTACTTCTAAAATATTTTGGAGGGGTTTAAAAACTGCTCTTCAGTGTTTTTTCCAGTGTTCTTTTTACAGGTATTAGTCTCTAAAGAAAGCTGTCAGAAAGACACATTTTCTAGTCAACAAATGCAAGTAAAGGATTCACTTTCCAAGAGAATTTCAATTGTATAACCTCTCCTATTAAATTCTAGTGTGAAAAGTATGTCCATGGAAAGTAATGTGAGAAATATTTCATTTTTTAGGTGTTAATTGTTTTTATGCCTATTTGCTTTGTAAAGGATCCTTTGTTTATTGAAGAATGATTAAAACCACATAGATGTGACTTTCTCACTCTAAACTTTGGGATGAAAGCCAACACATTCAAAACCAAGGAGTTTATAGTGGGACCTTAAGGTATTTGCTGCCATAACTGTATTCTGGTATTCTGTGAAATGAGCATGCAGTATATCAAGAGTAGTACACTATATTTGAATATATCTGTCAAAATTTGCTGGTTACTTTGTCTTCCCTACATGAGAAGTTAATTTAAGGCTATTTAATGGGATGTAATTGATAACTAGTTATTTAAATTTCCTTGCTACTTGACCATGATTTTGCTCTTTTAAACACCATATGAAGTCACTGGTACCCATTCTTTCATGGTTAAAATAAGGTATTTTACAGGTTGTGGGAAATGTTATTCTGGATCTGATGAAGGATTTCTGTTCCAGTCAGCACACTGTTACTTTTACAAAGTTACAATCTATGGGTTAAAACATGAGTATTTTAAAAAATTTTTATTTGGTATACTTATTAGTATTGTCAATGTATTTTACTCAAAAGTAGTTTTACTAAAGCCAGTATTCAGCCAATGATTAACTTTCTTGCAGAGAGGCAAATGTTGGTTATTCTGATGCTGTGCTGGCATATTACTCTTATCACCGTAAAATTGTTAAAAACTTTTTACAAATATAATAGAAAAATGTGTATGTGGGAGGAAAGCAGGGAGGCTTATGAAATGCAAGTGACTGCTTTTCTGTTTCCGATGGGGCCTGTAGAAAAGTAGAGGTCCGGAAACAGTGCAGTGAGTGCTGGGCCCTGGAGAAGAACCGCAGTCGGGTTTGTGCAGGGTGAAGCAAGCGTTTGATGATAAGCCATCTGCTAGCTGTTGACAGAGTAGCTCTGCTCACCTTGGGGTTTGCAGTTGACTTCTGAGTGCAATTTTAGAGTTGCTCCTTGGTTCTCCCCAAGTATTTGATTGTATCTTTTTGGACTGATAAATTTCCCAGACTTCCTAAATTCATACCTTTCTGCTGCATAAAAAGCTGTCCTTTAGTAAACTGGGGAAAGAGGCCTTGAAGGGTTTCTCTTGAGACTTTTATACATACCAAGCTTTTTTCCTCCCCACTATAGTTTATATGGCCAACCTAAAAGCTGTGGTTGATAACTGATACATTATTGGATATATATATTTTTTTATTTTTAAAAGATTTTATTTGTTTTTTTGAGTGGGGAAGGGAGGGAAAAAGGGAGAAAGGGAGAGAAACATCAATGTGTGGTTGCCTCTCGCACACCCCCTACTCGGAACCACTCTGAAACCCAGGCATGTGCCCTGACTGGGAATCAAAATGGAGACCCTTTGATTTACAGGCCTGCACTCAATCCACTGAGCCACGACAGCCAGGGCTATTGGATATATTTTAGTTATTACACTTCTCAGAAATTCTTAGATGTGTATTTTGAACCCCGTGATGGAAAATTTTGTAAAGTATATTCTTTTCTGTGTTTCCTTATTTAGTATTAAAGATTAGATAAGAGCGTTATTGGGAAACAAAGAGGGTAATAAAAGTAGCAAAATTCATATCACTGGAATTTGGAGAGAATAATGAAAATATGTTCTATGGGTATTTAAGTTTTTCCTCAGGGTGTATGTGATAAGTCAACTTTAACATAGTCAAGTTTATTAGAAATCTATCTTAAACATTGTGGAGAATGTTATATATTTATAGTCTTCCTGGAAAGCCATCTGAAATAGTTATCACAATTAAAATATATATAGCCTTTGACCCCATAGTCCCACTGCTGATAATCTATCCCCTCAATGTAAAAACACTAGTTAGTAAGAAGATGAGTATGTGTCTGTATGTATTTATTTGCATCATTGTGTCCTAACATGTGGTCTGTCCCAGTGTATCATTGTATATACTGTGAAAACATTGGAAACAAAGTGAATGAATGACCTTCAGTAGTGGGATAGACAAAATGTAGGGCATTAATACTCTGGGATATTAAGTAACTATTTATTAAAAGTGAGACCATTTCACTAAATCATAAGGAAGGTTCAGAGAAGTATATGAAATATAATTACATATTTTAAAAATACAAAGTGTGTCTGAGTTGCTTTTATTATTATACATATCGGCCAAACTGTCAACATTGGCTATGAGGTTTGGGAGTGGCAGAAAGATTAGGGGAAAAATGTGAAGTGATAAGACTGATATAAAGCCAATTGTTTATGTAAAAGTACATGAGTGTATCTGTATATGTATGTAAGTATATGTGTGTCTCAATGAATGTATTGAATATGCATAAAAGTATATACATAAAAAAATTTAAATATTAATAATGGCTATTTTAGGTATTAGTATTACAGATTTTTTCCTAAGTTTTCTCTATTTGAATTTTTTCCCAAGAACTCCACACATCTGTATAGTGTGAACAAAAATAAAACTTCATATAATGGGAAATAAAGAACAATTATGTCTAATATTTGATGTGTTTTTAGAATTCTGCTATAAAACTTAAATATTTAATGAAATATACTAACTGCACACAAGTACATTTTTTAGTTTACAAATGAAAGTATTTGTGGCTATGGGATAGTAATTTGTATTAACATCATAAAACTGTTTTTTTTGTGTTAAATCTGTTAAACATTTATCAGTATAAAAATTAGGCTAAAACTTCAAAAATTGTAGATATTTTGTTTAAAAATGAATAAATACCAAACTGAAAACCTAAAGGGAAAGACTGACAGTGTCAACCACATAAAACTGAAAGCATCTTATCATCAATGCTCACCATAAATAAAATCACAAGAAAAAACTGGAGAAACACTAGTATACTGTTTTGTGTGTGTATGATTAAGAAAAACCAATTCAGTAGAAAATGGGTAAAAGACATGACCAAGAAAAAACATGTAAATATAAATGATTAGTAAACATAAAAACGTTCAACCACAATAGTAGTCAATTAAATTAATATAACATTATAGATTGTTGGTAAGACTATAATAAGGTCTATCTGGACAATTTGGTGCATTTTTCAGTTTATAAATGTAATGTGTAATATGTTCACTTTCTACAATGAACGTGTATTTTCTCTATAATTAGAAAAAATGACCTTGTTTATTTGATACATTAAGAAAAAGCCAAACAGAAAACCATATGGGAAACACAAAGAGTTTTCTTAAAAGTTAGGGGGGAAGTGAAGGGTCAAAGTAGTGAACATTTATTAAGCACCAATTATGTGCCCATTCTTTGCATACATTATTTCAGGTAACTTTAATTTACTAATTTAGCAAATATACATTTAATATCTACTATTGTAATAGTCAAAAAAGACCTTTTTAGAGAAAAGGAAAAAGGCTGCTAAATATGTCCTTTGAGATCACACACATAGAAAGCTAAGAATTTAAATCTAGCTAGAATTGCTAGTATTTTCTCAGTTTACTGCTGACCTGAAGCTTGAGCAGTTGATCTGCCAGTGCTCACCAGCCTAAAGGTAGTATTAGCAGACAGACCGTGCATCCCATTTCCAGGCTGACCACAGAAGTTTGGAGTTTACTAACTTCCTTGCCCTCCCTCCTTATCCTGGGTCAGCATACTCTGGATGTTGCAGACTGTGTGTGGGCTGCATTGCTTGTCCCAGACCCACCTAGATATCTGCATTCTGCTCGAAGGCCAGGCTTGCAGATTCCTAGTTTGGTCAGGTGATCAGACTTTATGGGGACAGTTTGTATCATGGTCTTTAGATGTCCCACTTTTGGCTTTTAATCATTTCCTCACCTCTCAGTGTTAGATATGCTCTCTTAGTATAACTTCTCCATTTCCTGGTCGGGGCCCATGCTTTTCTAAGCCATTGAAGTGCTCATCAGGCTAAAGTTTCCTTTTACATTAGTTTGCATCTTGTCTGCAGAGCTTTTGATCTAACTCAGGAGTGTATTCCTTCCCCTCCCCAGATGAACAGTGACATACCTTGCATATTAATGGGCAGAGCTGAACACAAGGCAAGAACCCTTAATTGTGTGTAAAGTGTTTTCAGTCACATCTACTGGCACACTAACATACCAAATTGAGGTTGCGTTTTGGAAACCTCACAGCATAACATTTCAGAAATCCTCTTGAGCAGTCACCAGAATCTCACTGAAATAATGGACCCAAACCAGAGAGCAAACTCTACTGATCTTACAAAGGGCTCTTTGAGTTATATTTGGAAAAGGGGAAAAGGAAAGGATATGGAATGTGAGGAGACAGGAGACAGAACTAATGGAAGAATGCACTCTGATAGAAAAGCGGAGATGCCTTAGGTTAATGAATTTTAGTCATTTTAAAAAGTGAAAAAGGAAAGTGGGGGAAGTTTTAAGTAAGGAATAGTGCCAAACCCTGTTTCAAGGGTAGAGACTGGACACAGAGCTGGTCTTTTCTGTTTCCTCCAGCATAAGTGGTAGCTACTTACCTCTGTTTTCCTCTTTTGTGCTCGCACCCTGCTTGTTAGAGTTGGCCTCATGATAAATTGCCAAGGCGATCATTTATAGTGGTTTAGGAGTTTTTACCCTTACAAGTTGTTAGTTCATTTCGGCCTCTGACTGAATTTCATGGGGTTCTTTCCACATGCCATTCCCTTTCCTCATCTTCCCCGGTGCTTGTCTGTGCCTTTCCTCCTGTATCTAGTTTTTTCATTTTCAGCCTCTTCTCTGTGGTCCTCAGCCCGAGAGACTCTGTGGAGTCTGCCTTTGGTATTTGTAACTCTGTGTTGTGAAACACTGAGAATAATATATTCATTCAGGCAACACGTGTTGAGTACCTACCATTACGTATGCCAGGTATCAGGGGCAGGTGAAGGACATCAATAAAAAGCAGGTTCCTTGCCCTCAAGGAGCTTATGGCTTAAATTAGAAGCTCATAGTGACTTAGGCCATGATATTAGAATGAGGTGAGAAGAAAGGGCTGCAGAATATAAGGCAGTGAGTGGTCTTGGTGCTTTCAAGCCAGCAAGGGAGTAGCAGCTCAGCTGGAAGAGGGAAAGGGCTGAGTGGCTCCAGGGCATCTGTGAGCCGGGAGCTGCAGTCCAACAATGATCTCATCAGCCAGTGATCTCATTATCCTGTTGGTCGGATTTCCCACCTCTGGCAGGGATCCCTCTGCTGTCCAGGCACTCTGCTTTTCTGCTTCCTCCTTTAAGTTGTCAGCCCTGCTCCTCCATTATTAGGAAACACAGTTCCCATGGTCTGTTCTCACTTCTCCCTTCAAACACAGTTTAAAATGCCTCCCTCCTTTGAAGCCTTCTTGATTGGCCCCACCTTGTGGACAGGGCATAGGGGGAGAAGGGTGTCCTTGATTGACAGGGTTCCATGGCCTGATTTCAGAACACCTGACGTTTTCTGTGTTCTCATATTAAAAGCATTCACATAGATAGGTGTATAGTCTAATATACACAGACTTGAATTTAAAACAAGATGAGTTTGGGGGAGAAATACTGTATCTTTTAAGGGAAACCACCATCTGATTCATTTTAGACACTTGCAGATAAATGATTTTGTCATGCTGTGGTTTGCTGCTGTAAGGCTAGATAAATTGTCTAAGTTAAGACACTCAAGTCTTGACAGTATAGATTAACTAAGGTGGTGTTCAATTTCCATGATATACAGGAATAGTGCCAAACCCTGTCGTTTTAAAAACGGTCGTTTTAAAAAATAAGTCCTGCCAGTTTTCTTGAGTTACAGAGGCTCTGTAGTGTACATTATTGTTGTTAGAGATGGAGGATATACAGATTATTAAAGATAATTTCAAGGAAATGCTACATTTGAAATTAAGGTTAAGGTTCTTGGAAATTATAAATCAATTTATAAAACTCCTTACCTTGCAGGAAGTAGGTCTTTTATGCAAAATGAGACAAGCTGAACTTGATAAGGGTTTGATAGGATCCTGAATCATAAAGTATATAGATCACCTAGATTCTTTTCTCTCATCTGCCTGCCTTTTCTTTAACTTTTTTAAAAGTTTAAAACTTAAAAAAAACTTTTATTTTTATTTTTGATTTTAGACAGAGGGAAAGGGAGGGAAAAAGAGGGAGAGAAACATCTATTAGCTGCCTCCTACACATGCCCTGACTGGGGACTGAAACCACAACCCAGGTATGTGCCCTGACCAGAAATTGAACCAGCAACCTCTGGTTTGTGGGGTGATGCCCAACCAACTGAGCCATACTGGCCTGGGCCAAACTTTATTTTTTATTGTTTACACTACTACAATATCCCCATATTCACCCCAACCCTTGCCTACCTCCACCAGCCTCATCTTCCTAGCTTTAAAAAAGATAATATTCAAGCAAACATTTATTGAACACTTGCTACATTGCCCAACATGGTAGCAAGGGTAGGTGCTGGGGATACAGGGATAAGATTTTGTCTTGCCCTCAAGCAGCTCACATTTAGCCTGGCAGATTCATGGAAGCCATCACCAAAGCTTGCACAGTGTGCTAAGTGCGCTGTGTCTGTACCTTGCAGCTGGGAGAGACTGAGAGTCCTACTGTGGGAGGGAGCTATGTGGGCTGGTAGGAAAGCTACATAAAACATATGATCTTTAAGCTACATTAAAGATAACCAGCAGTATTATCACCCAGAAAACTGCCTTTCGAAAGAGATTCCTTAGTAGATACATCTATTCCTTATGGCAATTAAATGAAGGCCTTTTGTCCAGCTGGTCCTCAGGACAAATGAGTCATTTCATGGCTGAAGACTATAATAACATGTGTTATAAATTATTGGGTGGTATATGCTTAGGAAAAGAGAAAGAAAATCATTGAAACCTGGTTAAAGCTTGTTTTTCCCAATCAAATTCAATTATCAGAACGAGAAGGAGCCAGGGCTCACCCAGTGCAACCTCCTCATGAGCTGAGGGTGGTTTCTGTGGTCAGCAGGGAGCTAGGACCAACTCAGGATCTCTTGGATTCTGGTTGGTGTACATTTTCCAGCACTGAGTGGTCCCAGGCACCTGCAGGAACCTGGAGGTCTTAGGGGCCATGTGAAGCTCTTATCAAAATGACAGGGAAAGCTGTGGGTTTTGTTGTGAAATTAAACATGATCTTGTGATTTTCAGTGAGATATTTTTCTGCATGCAGTTCTCTCTTTGTTAAAATGGAGGTAACATTCATATGTAATGGAATGGTTCTGAAGACTTTATGAAATGATATATGTAAAATGCCTAGGATTTTACTGGGTTTAGATTAGTGATTTAGAGTTCATTAGGAAAGAGGATATTTCTCTTAACAATATTTTTTTCTGATATATATCCTTGGGCAAGGGAAACAAAAGAAAAAAACCAAATGGACTCCATCAAATTAAAAAAATTTTGCACAGCAAAGGAGACCACTAATAAAATGAAAAGATGACCCACTGAATGAGAAAAGATATTTACCAATGATACATCTAATAAGGGGTTAATATCCAAAATTTATAAAGAACTTATAAAGCTCAACACCAAAAAACCAAACAATCCAATGAAAAAATGGGCAAAGGACCTGAATAGACACTTCTATAAAGAGGACATGCAGATGGCCAATAGACCTCTGAAAAGATGCTCAGTGTCACCAATCATCAGAGAAATGCAAAATTAAAACCACAACAAAATACCACCTCACACCTGTCAGAATGGCTACATCAGTATATCAACAAAAGCAAGTGCTGGTGATGATGTGGAGAAAAGGGGAACTGTTATGCACTATTGGTGGGAATGCAGTCACTGTGGAAAGCACTATGGTGCTTCTTCAAAAAAATTGAAAATGGAGCTGCTTTATGACCCAGCAATTTTACTTCTGGGAATATATCCAAAGAAACCCAAAATACTAATTGGAAGGAATATATACACCCCTACTTATGTCCATTACAGTGTTAGATTTGGAAGCATCCCAGGTGCCTACCAGTATATGAATGGATTAAAAAAAAAGACCAGTGGTATATTTACACGATGGAATACTACTTGTCCATACAAAAAATGGAAATCCTACTTTTGCAGGTTGGACCTGAAGAGTATTATGCTAAGTGAAATAAGTCAATCCAAGAAAAGTACCATGTGATTTCACTTACATGTGGAATCTAATGAACATAATAAACAAACAAAATAGAAACAGACTCATAGATACAGAGAACAGAATTATAGCTGTCAGAGGGGGAGAGGATTGAGGGGCTGGGTGAAAAAAGTGAATTAAGCAAAAAGGATAAACAACTCACAGACACAGACAATAATATGGTGTTTACCAGAGGGAAAGGGGGATGGGAGAGGTAGAGGAGGGTGAAGGAGCAAGTGGTGATGGAAGGAGACTTGACTGGGGTGGTGAGCACACAGTAGAACATACAGGTGATGCGTTATGGAATTGTACACCTGAAACCTGTATAATTTTAGTAATCAGTGTCACCCTAGTAAATTAAATAACAATTAAAAAGTAATAAAAAAAGAGGGGCTTCTCATTTTTATTCTTGTGGGATTTTTTGCTGCATAGCAACTAAATCCCCCTGGGTTGATGAGATAGAGGAGATTTGGTAAAAATCTAGTTAAAGAATCTTCTCACTCAAGTTTTTTTTTAATTTTATTTTAATGGATAGGTATGAAATTGCTTCAAGAATTATAATTCTCAAATTTGAGTTTATTTTTAGTAACCAAATTTTGTCTTTTTGGTAACTTAAACCCATTATCCTTCTTATTTCTCTTTTTAATGTATTTCCATTAATTTAACATGTATTTTTTTTAAGTTCTTGGGTACTTATAAAACATGAATGTACCATGGTGATTTCTCTTCCAGTGCCTGTAGGTCAAGTGTTAAAGACAGTATTATGTTGCAAAGTGTTGCCATTCTTTTCAGGAATAAATTTTTTCTAGTGTAGCTTCTGTGGCATTCAACACTTTTTTCATTTTTTAAATAACTTATATTTTCTAATTGGCAATATTTTTCTAAAATGGTATGTATTGTGACATGACATCTTGGTGCCACACATTCAAGAGCACAACCTTGAAAGTCTAATTCTGAAAAGATCAACAAAAGATTTTAGAAAACAATTTCTCTTTGGGGTTAGTGAAGTATTTTTGCGTTTTATTCATAGCTGATTGCTTAGAAAAAAATTACACATTTCTTTTCCTGTCTGTACTTCTGGCGCCACATATTTCTGTAGTAGTGATCTCAGTGGGATTTGTAGCCGTCGAAAATAGGTAGCTTGACAAATGTCCCATTTGTCAGCACAGTTGAAGTGATTTTGCAATAATGATGGTCTATGTCCATAAAAAAAAGATACTGTGAAATTTAGCATGATTTCATCCATTTAAAAAGTCCTAGTATTAATAATCATATTGCTGTCCTCTCTTATCCTATGCCTGGGCTTTAAGCTTTTCAGATGGACAGAGCAGGTGTCCTCTATGCCGTTCACAGAGTCATGTGGTAGAGAACACATTTCCAAATTTTGAGCTGTGTCATCAGGTCTTTGGGGTTGTGTGGTGGGAGTGGGGTCATCTTCTTTAGAAGACATTGAGAATGAAGATTAAGTTCCAGAGATCTGCTATGCAACACTGCCTATAGTTAACAATACTGTATTGTGCACTTAAAAAGTTGTTAAGAGAGTTCTTCCCACATGTTAACTGTTCTTCCCACAATAAAGAAAGAAAAGAATAAAGATAGCATTTGCCACTGTAGTATATAAATAGTTTTAGGTGTTTTTTAAAATAGTCTTTCTTTCATTGAAACGTGTCTTTTTCATTGCTTTGGAGTAGTAGAGATTAAAGGCATCCTTTTGGAGATTCTTCAGAAGAATAGAAAAATTTGACATTGACATTCCAAGAGGAGGAATGGTTTATAGACCGCAAAAGTAAAAAAAAAAATAAAATTAAGATTTTTCTTGAAAAGGCAGATGTTTGTCCTTTGAAATTTGGAGGTGTTGACAGAAGACTGGTGCTATTCCTAAAAATCATTTGTTGCCCAAAGAGATTTGGGGTCATCGCCAGCTATTCTCCCTGGATGCCCAGAGGTAGAGGCATATCCTGCTGCGGTCGACAGGAAGCTCTGCACTGCTAGTGACATCGTCTCCACCAGCAGGCTGTGATGGGATTGGTGCTTGTGAGAGTGTTTTATTCTAGTTGGAGGCAAGCTCCAAGAAATAACAGACAGATGTTTTCTGTGCCCATCACACTGTTAGGTGTTGGGACAGATAAAAGCAAAATAAAACGTGGTCCTGGACCCAAGCTGTACATGCAACATTGAACACGATTCTCAGTACTTTTGGAAACCAGAGGAAGCCTAATCTCAGGCCCAGAGAGTTCAAAATCTAACTGGTAAATCACTTAGTATTTCTGTTTTTTAATTGATTATACAAATGACAAAAAATAACTCAAGCTGGCTCAATCAAGAAGGGAACTTACTGACCTATGTATACAAAATTCCAGGAGTGGTTTGGGCTAGAAGTATTGTCCAGCCTTTTGCAGTGGCGTCTCTGGGCCACACTGGAAAAAGAAGAGTAGTCTTGGGTCATACATTAAATACATTGTGACATGTAATCACAAAAAATATCTCATCAAATTTTACATTTAAAACCATAAATTTCCAGTTTTGTGTTGGGCTACATTCATAGCCATCCTGAGCCTCACGCAGCCTGTGGGCTGCAGATTGCACACCCTGGAGAGGCTCACAGAGTTTACCTGGACCAGGTTCTCTCTTAATATCTCAGCTCCACTTTCTTCGTGTTTGCTTTATCTTTACCCTGCGGTAGCAAAATGGCCTCAGTAGCCCTAGTTCTACATTTTTCATCATGGAGTCCAGTTGGAAAGTGTCTTCCGCCAAATGAATGGAAGTCTTGGACCTGTCATTGGTCCACACTGGGCTGTGTGTCTATCCCTGAAGCAGTCACCATGCATAGAGGAATGGAAAGTACTAATTTCTTGGGCACATTTCTTCTGGAACTGAGTTGGGAGAGGGGCTGATGTCCCAGGTGAAAACATAGGATACTGTCACTAGAAGGAGCTGAATAGACGCTGATAGCAAGAAAAGCAGGTGTCCATCACAGGGAGGCGGGACTAATCCAAGAGAAGAGAATAACAGGACATTAAACAATGTGGGGATGATTATATAATTATTTCATTGCATGTCCTATAAGAGTGCAGAGGACATAAGCAGTGGCTGGAGTCATTGGGGTATTAAAGCTTCATAAAGCAGATGCATGTGAACTTAGCCCTTAAGGCTGTTGAGGATTCTTGGTTTGACTCTCCCAAGATGATAACAAGGTTGATGACAGTGATGTTTATGTTGTCAAAGTTGAAAGTGTCCAGTTCATGCCTTTGTGATTCTCCAGTGGAACCAGGCAACACTCATAGTAGACCCAGCCCTTAGCCTGATATGGAACTGAGAAGCTGAACTCTCGACCTGGATGTGGCAGAATACTGGGGGATGGTTCAACATCATTAAAGAAAAAGATGAATTATGGTACAGATGCATATGAGAATAATTCCTAGCCATTTAGCCATGTTTGTATAAATAGTTACTGAGTTCCTACTCAAAGTATTTTGAAGAATGCTTAAATGAGAAAGGGTAGGGTACAGGATGTTTTACTCTAAGAGCTCAGCCATCTGCAAACTACTTAGAATGCAAAAGCCTAGAAGGAAATACACCAAAATGACGTGGTTGCCTCTGTTCTTTAGAATTAACTATATCTTCAAAACATTTAAAGGACTGCACAGCTGGGAACTGGCTAAATAAAAGCATTTGAAACATGAGGCATCAGTCTTCTGCAAAAGACAGACCATGAATCACCACAGTTCTGAAAGCCACTGTGGCAGCTGTACACAGGCCTTTCACTCCTGCAGAGGTCCCTGACCCAGAAGATACTGTGTCACAGACACAGTAGTAGTGGTAGTGGTACTCTCCTCAGTGCCTAGTGCAGTAGTTCAAGAACTCACCTTTCCTTAAAAATCTAGAGAACTCATCCTGGCTGGTGTGGCTCTGTTGCTTGGAGCATTGTTCTCTAGATCAAAAGGTTGGGGGTTCTATTCCCAGTCTGGGAATGAATGCATCCAGGTTGCAGGTTTGATCCCTGGTTTGGGGCACTTAGGAAAAGGTAACCAGTGTCTTTCCTCTCTCTCTAAAAGCAAGGAAAAAATGTCCTGCAGTGAAGGTTGAAAAAAAAATCTATGGAACTCTGCCAGCTTGAGGTTGGGTCAGATTGCTGTTTTCACACCTGGTCACATCCAGGAACTCTGTCACTTACCTTGCATGTGCCCAGTTGCCTCCTTTTCATGAGTCCCTGTTTCCTCAATTCACTCATTTCTTTCCCCTGCATTTTCCCTAGTGAAGCTCCAGGCCTCACGTTTACCATAGCTTTTCTCTTTCTTTAGTTTGAAATTTCATAGGCATTGAGGCTCCTGAGGGTGGTAAAATTTATTACTTGTTAAATGCTTATTCATTATTAAGAAAAAAATAACTTACATGCATGCAGCTTATTTATTTTAAAAGGCTCTTTTACATGAGTTATCTCACTCGACTAGCTCAACAGCACAGTAAAGTAGGCGAATGATACTATCTCCATTTCGTGCAAAATGAGACCTAGGGAAGGAACGTGATTAAATACTAACAATGGGGTGGGGGGCGGGGGAGATACAAAGAGTGGGTCCTTGTCATTAGACCTACTTTCCCCACTGTGATGTATGCATGTAGTCATATTAGATTACCCATTAGTTGTTTTTCTATGGAAATAACATTTAAATACCAAAAAAAAAAGTGAACAAGTATTTGGGCTAAGTTAAAGCACCTTCAACTGAATGTAAATATTATAAAAATGCATCCTAATGGCATCTTGTTTTGTTGTGTTTGGCTTTCTGGGTGGCTGCCTCTCCTTCACTTTACCCTGTGTGCTTGAACATAGCTTTGTTGCTGGTTTCTGGTTTCTTAAAGCTAAGCTCTCGTTATTGTCTGTTTTTATTCTTTGGGAAAAGTGTTTTCTGGCTTCTTGTTAATGACTGACCTAAGGACTAACCTTATTTTAAATATTTTCTATTTTCTGCACTTGTAAGCAACTTATGTTAGTAATATATGCACAAAAATGAAAGCTAAGGAGTCAAACAATAAGTAAGTGAGTTTGATAGGCATAACCTCTCTCAGATTTCAGAGCACTTACATATCTCATTTGATACCTTGTGATACAGGCAGGTGAGATTATAACCCCTAGTTCAAAGTGCCAGGAGAGGGTCAGAGGTATTGACTCACCTGGAATGGCATAACCAGGTCTCTTGGCTACTGATAAGTTTGCTTTCTGTGGCACTGTGTTGCTTCGTATATCAGGAGGGCTTGACCCTAACCAGCATTAAGATTCGATCCTTCATTGGTAATTACACTCTTGGGATGACCACTCTTGTATCTCTTTAAAACTTACCTTTCTTTGAAGACTGCTTCTCAGAGACAACTAATTAAACTCACATTGTTCAATCCAGTTAACCATCTTCCTTCCCATCTCCTTTTTTAAAAATTCTGAAATCTTAGCCCAGGCCAAGAACTATGTTCATAGGTGTAGCTATTAATAGGATTTTCTAATTTATACTTACTAAATATATGGTGATTTCAATCATTTGTCAATTGTATCTTTTTTTTTCTTTTCACGCGGAGAATTCTTGGAAAGTGAGGGCTGTGTTTTCCATTTCCTTAATGGTTGATTTTTCTCCTAGGGGAAGTTGAATAAGTGCTGAGTGATTTACCGACCGACCTTGAGGAAATAAAATCATTTATCCTTCAGGAATGGTTTCATAGCATTTCTGGAAGTAATTACAAGATTAAATTTTCCTGAAAAATTTACCGAAACAACTGTTTTTCAAAATTAAGTTGGAAATATGACTGGTCTTGGGCATCTGTGCCCAGCAGAAAGCCATTTACCATTCCAGATCCCATGGGCAGGCTTTCCTTTCTTCCACATTGTTAAATCTCTGCCCTGTAGCAAGCAGGGGCAGTGCTACACTCACCAAAAACCCAGCTACAGCTGTTTGGTCTTGGCATGAACACTGACCTACAGCTCGTCAGTTATTCTGATGGCAAACCTTTGCCAGACTCTCCACTCACTTTTACAGGGTTGTATTGATAATGCAGCTCTGGAAACTCTCAGAGGGCCTCTCACCCCACCATTCTGTAAGTCCCAAAGAGGTTTCCTCTGCATATCTGTGCCCTGTGTATCTGCTGAATTGAGTCATGAAGATGAAAAAGGATGGATGGAAGCTGTTAGCTGGTGATGCTAACAATTCATTTGCCCAGTGAAACTGACCTGTGCAGAGAAGACAAGGATTTAGAAGCTTAAGAGTAAATTTTTTAAATCAGCAGGGCTGAGGGTTTTAGGGGCTCCCTCAACGTGACTGGGTAGGGAGAACAGGGTAGGAAGTGGCTTTGCTTTGCAGAATATTCTGCTTGCCTTCATTTCCTGATCTCTCATGGACCCCAGATCTGAGGCAGGATGGGAGGACTTTCGTCCTTTTCCATATAGTCTTCCTTTCTGCTTAAAATGGCATTTTCCTTCTCAAAGTTGTCCTTGGAGTGGCCCTGAGCTTAAATACAGTGTGATTCGTATCCCCAAGGTTAGCCATTTCTCATAAACATTTTAAAACAGCATTGAAGGAGAACAAGGAGCAGCATTTCAGTTGAGAATTATTTGTATTCTGTTCACTTAAACAAATATCATTTTTCATTTCCCTAGGTTGCACATATTAAATATAACCTGAGTTATAAGACTGAACTTATCATACACAGTGATAAACTTGTTGGATTTTTAGTTTTAATGCACATTTGACTATCTTAAAAGCAAAAATAACTTTCAGTGTGCCTATAAAATAATGTGCCTAATGATTTTTATCATAGATAGCTAAACTTTTTACCCTGGATGGTGAGGCTCAGTGGATTGAGCACTGGCCTGTGAACCAAAAGATCAACAGTTTGATTCCCAGTCAGGGCACATGCCTGGGTTGCAGGCCAGGTCCCCGTAGGGGGCACGTGAGAGGCAACCACACATTGATGTTTCTCTCCTTTCTCTTTCCATTCCTCCTCTAAAAATAAATAAAATCTTAATTAAAAAAATCGTAAAAGAAAAAGAATCTTTGTGAATGCTGCAGATTCGGTTCCAGGTTGAACTGGAAGGTAGCATTGTGATTTTACAGCCCAGGTGCTGCTTGTGAGGAAGTTTGAAAAATACAACTTTTAGCTCCCCAGGCTCTGCAGTATAATCAGGCACCCCCCCAAAAAGACAGGAATGGAGAATGAATGCTCACCTGGGTGTCTGGTCCACTGTGCTCGTCACCAAGCTGACTTTGGGGTAGCACTAAACACAGCTGTCATGGTCTGCTCTCATGGGGTTTGCTGTCCACACTGAACACATCACACGAGTAGCAGTGATGAGAATTGTGATGAAGCTGAAAAGTACAAGTATACGATGCTTAGAAATAAATAAGGGGGCTTATTCTAAACTGGGATGGTGGTGCGGTGCTAGGGAGGCCTCTCAAGGAAGATGCATTTAAACTGAGCCTTGCAGGTGAGGTTGGATTTGCCAAGTGAATCAGGAAGTAGAGAGGGTAAGAGAATTCCAGGCAAAGGAAGCATGTGTGGGGCCTGAGGCCTAGTGGAAGAAGAGGATATTGCAAGGGAGTAAGAGGTGATGAGGCTACAGATTTGTGTTGGGTCCCGATCAGATCTTTGAGGTCACAAGAAGGATTTTAGCAGTCAGAAGTCACCTTTTGATTATAAAAGTGAAAGAAGTTGAGTGTTTGTAAATGATCTCAGCAGCTGTGGTTTGGAGCACGGCCTGGAGGAGTGAGGTGGTGGGAGCCAGGAGACATTGAAAACCTGGGTAGCCCAGCTCAGCATGGTGGTGGCAGTGGAGGTGGGGAGAAACAGGCCTGGATGCATTTTTGCGGGGATAGACTCTAAGACTCAGGGAGTGGAGAGTAAAAGTGAAAGAAGAATTGTCAAGAAATAAAATTCTCTACTTTGTGGCATAATTAGCTGGGTAGTGAGTGCTTTTCAGTCATTTTCATGGAGATGTCAAACAAAGGCATTGGATCCAGGGGTCTGGGACTTAGAGGGAAGGTTTGAGCTGAGGTTACACATCTGGATGCCGTCATATCTAGGTAAGATGCTCAGCCATGCTGAGGAGGAGGGAGGCTGGGGAGAGAGATGGCCGCAGCCCGGACAACCCTGGCATTAGATGTCTTTTAGAGCAGGGACAGCCAATAAAAGCAGAAAAACAAATTCAAGTAAAATCAGTGTGTTTACAAAAACAGGAAACTTTCCATTAGGCTTAGTAGGGAAAAATTTTATTTTTGAAGAAGGCTACTTCTAAAAACTAGAGATTAATTTGTATGTCCAGTTCTGTGAGTAGCTAGACCATACCAGGAAAAGTTCATTTAAAATAAAGAATGCATTTATTTCTGTCTCTGCTAGGTGTATTAGTTATGTTGATCTCTATATCAACTGTCTTGACATACAAGGGATTACCCCCCAAAACACAGAATTTATTTATAAAAAACTGTATTTTCACACATTTAAACTTCAATCACCTTCAAAGTACTCTCCATTGCACTACACCTATGGAGACATTTTTTCCACTGCTCAAAACAGTTTTTGAACTCCTTGATTTTGTTGCCTTTTAGTGCTTCTGCCATTTTTTGTTTCACCTCTTCCACATCAGCAAGACGTTTTTGAGGACATTTTTCATCCAGGGAAACAAAAAAAAAAGTCACTTGGGGTGAGATCAGGTGAGTAGGGCATATGGGGTCATTTTCACCAAACATCGGTGAACACTCAGCATAGTGTGGGCAGGTGAGCTCATAAGTCACCCATTATGAAATGGTCGAATGCATTGAAAAAGTATTCGAAAAAATTCACTGAAGCCAAATGCAGCCTCTCACAACAATGCCAGCTGGTACACTGATACAGATGGGTTCCTAGAACACTTACCTAGGTGATGAAGCCTGTACTAAAAGGGGCCTGCCCCCCCAGAAAATAATTCTGGATTTTGTGGGGTCCCTCCTTGTACCATGAGTGATACCTAAATGACAAACTATACTTTTAATACCAGAAACCCAGATTATCAACAAAATCTAGCTAAAATATGACCTCACAGTATATACTATTACAGTATACCCTGTTATTTCACCATGAAGTATGTAGAGCAAAATATATTTGCATTTGATAGTTGAGAAAACTGGGGCCAAAAAAAGAGTAAGCGATTTAATAGCAAAGCATTTACACCCATTAATACCTTCCTCCCTTGGTCTGTCAGATCATTTGTCACCTGAGAAGTTCCTAAGGGCAGAGGACAGGCTACTTTTGATGGTGCAGAAGTTTGGGGTATATTTGGCCACTTGTTAGTTGAACAAACATCTAATAAGCCAAATCGCTTGGGTGGGTTCTGAGATGAAAATGAGCCTCTGTCTCCAACAAATTTATAGGCTAATGAGGGACAAACAATGGACAAGAACAGACTGGCTGTATGAATGACCATAGGAAAATACAGAAGAGAAGGAAGACTGATGGTAATTTACTGAAGAATAAATCTACCTGAACATTTTGCCCAGGGCTGCCTTCCTCATGCCCTGTGCATGTCACCAAGAGGTCTGCTGTTAATCTGTCGGTTCTTTTATGTAGCTACAGACCCGGTTCCTGGTATTAGTACCACTCATGTGCATGTTCACACTCCAGAGTGGGGTAGGTCAGTATGTTCAGGTTAACCATTAGCCCTGTGTACATTCTTTATGTTCCATTCTTCATGCTTTCAAACTTCTTGCTTCCTTGTATGTGTAGTGTCACCTATCTAGTCACTTTTTCAGCTCCTGGAGGACAGGGGCATGCTTGCTCACAGTACTGAGGCTAGACATGTTGCATTGCACTTGCTGGATGCTGCCTAGCACTTATTTAGAAAAGTGTTCTGGCTCAGGGTGTTCTCTCACATTGAACAATGACTCCAGTCGTTCTGCCCTTTTGATTTGGAAGATGATTTATTTGATAGCCAAGTTAATATTTTTAAGTGTGAACTTTTTTTGACTAGAAAAATTACAGTCAAAGGAGAAATAAACTTAGAGACATTATAGACCCATCTGATAGTGGAATACGGGAAAATGTTAAATAATTCATAAGTTGCTTGATAAGTGGTGAATAAATGCATAATGGAACGTTTGTAGAACTTGGCAAGGCCTTCTGGAGAATCCATTAAACAAATGCATGCACAGTCTTACAGTATCTGTAAGAATTTCTGGAAAATTTTTTTATTCTGAAAAATTGAATGACATGTAGCTAAACTTCAATTAGAAATGTGAATAAAAATATTCCAGTTCCTATATTAGTGAATTATTTTTTATCAGGGCTTTCTGACTTGTAAAAATAAGATTTTTAAGGGAAGTCAGAGGATTGATTCTTGAAGATAAGATACTGCTATGTCTTACTGTCCTGAAGCAAATGTCTTTGGGCTACATTCAAATGATCACAAATATCTCTTTCTTATTTTAGGAATGTGTGTAGTCTCCAGCCTTTATTAGCCAAATTGATCTCTCAGACGTGTGGTCTGGCAGAGCCCCTTCTTGCTTGTTAGAATTGGAATATGTTCTAAATAGTTGTGCACTCAGTTGTATTTGTTGCCTTGAAGCAAGTGAAGAAAATGTGCCTGTTTCAGACCACAAGAACAAGGGGATTTTTTTATGTTTGATGGTGATTAATCAGTTTTTTGTTCTTTCTGGAGATAATTGCCTAAAAAAAGTCATGTGTTTCAGGGTCCCTCCCATAAAATCAGAGACATGTAGGAAATGACAGGAAAGAGTCAAATATTAATGGGTCAAATATTTCAGTCCGAGGAAAAATACTTAGAAGGAGTAAAAAGTTCATTGTCTGGAACAAGTGGTTAAAGGTTTTCAAAGATATTCATGAAAATTTGAATAAGAGGAGTAATGAAAAGAAGCTGTTCCATGGAATAAATTTCCTTTACATAACTTTTCTTCTTCTTTGATTCAGTAATAACCTGTGGTCCATTTAAGGCTGGTGAGAAGAATATTAACAGAATGGCTGTATTATGCAGATTTGAAGAATTAACTGTGTCCTCTTTTCCAATGAGTGGTAGTTATTTAGTTGTCTATTTTCTATACATAATGTCACTCATTACATGGTAGCTAAATTTTCCCTTTTTACTATCTTTTTTATGATTTTATTTATTTATTTTTAGAGAGAGGAAGGGAAGGGGAAAGAGAGGAAGAGAAACATCAGTGTGTGGTGGCCTCTCACACCACTCCCTCCTGGGGACATGGCCTCCAACCCAGGCATGTGCCCTCCCTGGGAACTGAACCTGTGACCCTTTAGTTCGTAGGCTGGTACTCAATCCACTGAGCCACACCAGCCAGGGCCCTTTTTACATTCTTAGTATGTTTTAAAAGACAACATTTGCAGAAAAAGAGAGAGTACACAATACATATAAACACCCTGAATAGTCTGTTAAATGTCCTCTGGAAGTCCAGAGACTGGAAGGAAGGTCACTCTAGGCTAGAATATTTCAGGATGGCTTTAAGGAGGAAAGAGATCAAATTTGAACATCCTTGATGGATGGGTAGTTGTAGAAAAGGATTCAGGAGGGGTTTTAGATAAGGAGTATATGGCTGAGATATTCTTTTTAATATTTTATTTTTTATATTCTAAATGCTTTTCTTGGGACATATTCTTATATCTTTTCACACATTGTTTTTGTTTTGTTCTCAGCACTCTGCTTCCAGGGCAAAAACTGAATTCTCCCACAGCTCACCGGAGACTTTATTGCCTGAAATCCCAAAGGGCCGCTTTGCATATACATGTTGTCAGTAGCATATTTTCATTGGATCCTTTGCTGTGGCTTAATTTGCCATCTAAAGTCCCCACAATCCTGTCCTCTTTGACCTTTCAGGAGGCTATTCCCTTGTTACTTGGGGAGAAGGTGAGATGGCTAGTCGTGCTTGTACCCTGTCATCCCTCTACCAGTCACATTGTTTTGTCCATGCATTTGAAGTCACTCTGAATTATTGTCATCTTTTCTCTTATTATCTTCCACATTCTATAGATCAGATGGGTCTCAAATGGGGTTTGAGATGGAATCCGTCAACCAGCAAATCCCAGGGGTGCATGTTTATCTCTCAGTCACGCCTCCTAATTCTTTCATTTTCTTATCTGTGTCCCCGCCTCTACCTGTGTCCCCAAATCCTTTCACAAAATAATGACACAACTATGATAAGATAAAGCAGGGAAAAACACACACACAGTATTTAGATAGTGAGTTATCTGGAAAGACTTAATGTTATATTCCTTCCCATGGCATGCTACAGACCGGCATGCCTGTGGGCCAACCTGCTCCTATCAGGCTTCTTAGAGCTCAGGAAACAATGAGAAGACTACACATAGGAGGAGTTCTGAGGCCTAGTGTTTTCGCCACAGAGCAATAATGCCTTTTTTAGAAAGCCAGTGTCAATCACTGTTTGCAGAAACTTTTGTAAGTAAACAGTATTGTTTATTTTTTAAATATTTTATTTATTTGTTTATTTTAGAGAGCAGGAGGGAGGGAGAAAGACAGGGAGAGAAACATCAGGTGGTTGCCTCTCACGTGCCCCCTACCGGGGACCTGGCCCACAATCCAGGTATCTGCCGTGACTGGGAATTAAACGAGCAACCTTTTGGTTCACAGGCCAGCACTCAATCCACTGAGCCACACCAGCCAGAGTGTTTATTTATTTTAAGAAGAAAAACACCCATGGGTCACCTGAGTGTATGGCCTAGTCAGCTTTCATCCTGTTTGTTTGTTTGTTTGTTTGTTTCCTGCTGCTGATTCTTTTCTGTAAGAAGATTGGGAGTTCTACTCAATCTACATACACAGAAGGCAGTAAGTAAAGAGAAGAATATGTCCGCTGACTTCCCTCAAGAATGATCTAACTAGATAATCTTTGTTTTTCTTTAATAAGTATGTTTAACACTTTGGCTCAGCGCTGTTATACTCTGCAGGGAGGCATAAAGAAGAACACGCTCCTCACTGGAGATTCCAGGACCACCTTGGCTCCCCACTCCTGCTTGGGTTCAAAATAGGAAGACGTGTCTCTCATATGGTAGCTTTTACCCTCTGATAAACAGATGGCATGCTAAACAGTTATTCTCAGTAGAACTAGACAAAAAGAGTGCTTTGTCTCCTGGATACTCGAGTGCATTCTGGAGGTCAAAGCCTGAAGCATGGCAGGAACCAGGGCTACAGATGGGCTCTTCCACAACCTCTCTGTTTCTATCTCTGCTTCTGTCAGCACCACTGCCTCCTCCAGGCCAAATTGTGGAGGCCAGTGACTACCTCCACTTTTTATATCTCATCATCCAACTTTGGGGAGAGGCCAGCGCACAGGTTCCAAACCTAGAAACAAGATTCATTGCACCTGCTTAGGGCTGGGGCCAGTCCTGGACCAAGCAGTTACAGTGGGGACTAGGGGTTTCTGGTGGCCAGGGAAAAGTGTCACAGTATATAGCATCTTTACTCTTGTGCTAACCAGGTGGGTGTGGGAGAGATGTGGGTGGGGAACTGGGCATTCCAAACAGTGTTGAATATGCATTAAGTGAGCATATATGAGGTCTCCTGCATAGAAGAAAAATTTGCTTCTCATATTAAGCACCTTAATGTGAACTACCGAGGAACCATTTTTGTGAGACAGACTGTGTTGTAGTGACAGAGTGGCCTTGGCAAGATCAGGACTATTCATAGGCTGTGGGTAAAAGCAGAGACTCTGGCTGGGCAGTCAGGAGCCTGGGAATCTGCCCAGCTTTTCCATGAATGCACTTGGGCCTCTGTTTCTTTATTTATAAAATGAAAGTGAGCTAGATTAGGTGGTCTGCAGAGTGCCCTCCAAGTCTAAAACTGCTGTTTTTGCCTACAGCATCATTTGTCATAGAATATAATCAATTTGCAATAAGATTTATGATGATAGATTTTAAAACCACTACTGCTTTACAAGCACATATTGCATTTGCCAATTTGATAAGGCTTGAGCATATATAAGCGAGAGGCATTAATTTTTTTCAAAATGGAATTTGAATAAAATTATGTTTTCCCCCAAATCTTTTTAAAAATTTATTGGGGTAACTGGTTAATAGAATTAGGTAGGTTTGGGATGTACAGTTCTACAATACATCATTACTATATTGTATACAGTGTTCACCACTGCAGCTGAAGTCTCCTTCCATCACCGTTTATCCCCTCTACACCCTCTTCTACCTCCCCGCACCCCGCTTCCCTCTGGTAATCACCATGCTGTTGTCTGTGTCTTTGCCCAAATCTTTTTCTTGGTTTTTAGAACTGTATGTTGCTTTTTTTGCTCAGTAATTTCCTCCTATATCTCATAAGCTCCTCATTCTTGCTATGTGGAATATTAAATATTATTCTCACCCATCTAACTGCAACTGCTTCTCAATTTCAGCTGCACTTTGTATTCAGTTTGCATTAGGGAATACAAAACTGAGCCATGTTTAAGCAACTTCGTGTCAATCACTTGAATCTAGATTCCATTTTTCCACAGGATGAGAAGGTAAATAAATTGGCTTTAGCAAGAAGCTTGAATATTAGGATATACCCATAATTGTCTTTTTCAACAGAGCTCCATGAGGCGGACAGGCAAATCCCAGAGGGCAGTGCCCAGGCTGTGAGGAGCCTTATTACACAGCATCAGCATAATCCACTGGGGGGGAGTCCTTTGTGGGACAGTGGGTAATGGCCAGCCTGGCTTCCTGCCGCAGCTGCAGTCCTTCTAGTCCAGTCTGCCGCTCCTTAAACTCTTTCACGTAATGCGTCGTTCCCATGAAAAAAGCTTTGTGTTGGTAAACAAGCCCATGTGGCTAGGGATGAATTTCATTTCTCATGTTGCCCTGCCCCGTAACTGGGAGTCCTCTTCCATAGAAAATACTTGATTGTTGCTAAGGTTTCATTTGATTCTAAAATACCTGGTGCTACCAAGGGAGAAGCTGAAGAAGTGAATTTCCCAGATATAATTTCGTCATAATTTTTCCGTGATTTATGAGTCAATATTATGCTAAGCCAAACAAACATTTTCTTTCAATATTCTAGAACTAATAAAAAATCCAGAGAGCTTCATGTAAAGGATTATGTTTTAATAAAAGTGGTAATTCAAAACACCCGTTTAACTTGTGACTTTCAATTCTAGTCAAAGCTCTGTTAATCCTTTGCTTGGGACATCTTGACTTCTTTTGCATTTTCTTTTAAAAAATAACACACCCATTTGATTGAAATTTGATTCTTCTTAGTAAAACTGCCAGTTTTAATTAAGTTTGAAAATTGAAATATGGCTGGAAGTTGGATGAAATTCAGCATAGTAATTTCCTTTACGTGTTCTGAGTGTGCTGAAGAAGGGACTATAAATTTGTGCAGATGAAGACATTATATGACTAATTATTCCTGCTTCTGTGAATTAAATGTAACTTTTTAGTTCTGTTGGTGTTCATAAAAAATCCTTTTATTCTTATTGAAGGGAAGAGATCTCCAAAAAAGATATTCAGTTTTAAGCTACGGCCACTTCTTTTTATTAGCTATAGCAAATAATCCATTCGGGGATTTTAATTAGGAAAGTTAGAAGCATTTTGTGTTGTGAAAAGTTGTGCTCTAATTAAAAATAATAATAAAGTAGGGTTTTCTTCTGTAACATGTATGCTCTGTGTTTTTACCAGTTTGTATTCTTGGGTGTATCATCCACATTTTTTCCCTAATCATTTCCAAGTCAATTTGGACCTGATAAAAATTGGGGATGTGCATACATTTTTTTAAAGCTTTTCATCCTGACTCTTGAATGGAGAAATGAAGAAAATACATTTATTTTGTGTCTGTAGATTAATTAAAATGTTAATTTTAAATTTCCTTTGATTTCTCCTATGGATAAGATCAACAGGGGAACCGAGAAGTATGTTTCTGGCAAGCTGAGCTGTTCTTTCTCTGAGCACTTCTTGGCTCGCTTACTTTCATGGGAAAGGTTGGCAGTTAACTAGATGCGTGTCAGGTATTCTTTCTTGTCTTCATGGGATTATCTGTATTGGCCTTTTATTGACAAATTTAAATGCTTTACATCTTTTTCTCTGATGTCTTTTTGATTTTGGTGGGTGTCCTGTATTGAGGATTGTTCCCCCCCTCTTTTGATTGCCTATTTGACCGTGAATAATTGGGTTTTTCTATCAGTATAATCAAACTAATTTGATTTTGCTGCTACAGTTGAAGATACAGGATAGTTCTGCTTTGGGCTTTCGCCTCAATGGTATTTTCCAGCTTAACTACGGTACTGTTAGGTCACAACACACCCTCAGGGCGGTATTAATGAACATACTTTACTTATTTTTAAACAAGTGCTAAAGATCTGTGAGGATTAGAGAATGTGGATGGTTAGAAAAAAAGATTCTTACTTGGATGTACTACTAATCTTTTAGAGAAACTGTAGTAACTACTCCAAGACACCATGGTTTTTAGGCCTTCTTCATTGAACTTCAAAGTGCCTCAGAATTCTTTTAAAACAGCCAAAAAATTGTGTCAGAATTTCTTGTGATTGACCATAGAATAACAGGAGAAAGCGGGTTTTTTTCCCCCTTTCATTTAAAAATTGATCCCTGTTCACTAGGGGAATGGTAAGAGACCATTTCTAGATAAAATGTTTATTTTGAAAAATGTTTAGATGAAATCAAGAGAAGCAGAATAAAAAGAAAAGGGAAGGGAGTATATGTAAACCAAAGTTCCCAAAGAGGTGCTGAAAGGGAGAGACTGGATACAGCTGAAACAGTTTGCAAACCCTAGAAGCACAGCCTCCAGTAGAAACCAAAAGTATACTCCACCTAGCGGGGGCGTCCAGCCTTTTGGCATTTCTGGTCCACGCTGGAAGAAGAGTTGTCTTGGGCCACACATTAAATACACAAACACTAACGAAAACTGATGAGCAAAAAAAAAGTTTTAAGTAAATTTATGATTTTGTGTTGGGCTGCATTCATAGCAGGTTGGACACCCCTGAATTTCTAGACAAAAAGGAGACCACCTTTTATAGAGAAAGGTCCTGCTCAGGTTCCCAACTGGTCCAATTTTATGCTTATAAATAAGGTTTCTAAATTACAGGTCTGATTGGTCTGAATCATGCAGTTCTCACTGGTTGGTATTATGTGTTTTGATTGGTCATTATAGCAGTTCTGATTGGTATAGATGCAAATTGTATATAATTGTGCAGTTCTGATTGAATAGGGCAGGACTCAGTTCATTGGCTAAAAGACAAAACCAGGGCTCCCCTTTAATGGTTGACTCAGCATAAGTATACAGGGCATAGTTCTGGAAGCTGAATGTTCAGTCTGAGGTTCTTCCCAATATACAGAGTACACGAGGAGTCCCTGTGAACCAATGGCTGCTACATAGACTCTTATTGTTTAAAAATTTGGGCCTTCTGTTGACCATGACCTATCTTAGCAGATAAATTCCTCTTGGGGTATGTCAAATCAGTCTTCTTGGGCTCCACAAGCATGACATGTTATTTAGGACTATTCCTGCTTCTTCCTTTTGGTTCCATTTGTAATTTAAGTATATAATACTTTAAAGACATACGACATACTCTAAGGATAATTGAAGACAGGAAATCAAGAAAACTGATTGTGTGGAGACAAGAGAAAGAAAGAAGTTCCTGAAAGAGGTAATCAACTTAGGTCAAAGTATCCAAAGAACATGGCCATAGGTGTGTAGAAACTTAATAGGGAAATATAAAAAAATTATTTGAAGAAAAGGGATAGCATGGTAGAGATTAATGGAGTTCATTTAATATGACGATGGTTTTTAATGTCCCTACCCCTAATTTTATATTATACAGGAGTGTTTTGAAAATCACCTAAAATCTAATGCTTTTTATTTTAATTATATTAATTTATTCTTACCGTGAAAGAATATGGAAGGAAGATTAGTGAAAGTTGCTTCAAAATACAGATTGTCCAAAATGCTGGCCTCTCAGAGGCCCATTGGGAGATCATTACTTCAAATTTCACTATAGGCCTTGGTCCCCGGGACTGTGAAGGAAGAGAGTGAGGAGAGAATGAGCCCACCAAATTGAGGATCGCTGAATCTCCAAGACAGATTTTCCAGAGATGGAACAGCTATTTGAAAATATACTTGTGAGACCCTCCGAGTGAACCTCTTAGTGAGACTTGATGCTCATCAAAGCTCAGTGTTGAATGAACCTGTTTTGTGGGGCTTTCGGGTGGCATATGCTTTGTTCCTCTGGTCACTTTGGCAGTGTTGGCCTGAGTTCTGGTCTTGTTTCAGCAGCGTGGCTACTGCGGCCTTTTAGCCACTGCACGTAATGCTGCTCGCCTTGCTTTGTGTTGCTTCTCTGAGCACCACCTGGACAGTTCAATGCATTTGTTGAGCCTGACTGCTCAGAGAAGAGACCGTGTACCCCTTGAGAACCGGGGCATGAGAAAGGCCTGTTCTCTTGAGACTAGCGAGTCTGTGAACAGTTTATGAAGGCTCAATTAGGCAGAATGTGTGGTTATGACTGAGCAGGTTTGTACAGCCCAAAGCACATCATGCTGAGTTGTAGCAGCTCTGGATTCTGGTTTTGACACTAAAAGTAATTTGGCTTGTGATGCTTTAGGAATGAGTCACTTGTTTGGTTTTAATTTCATCTTTTGGTCAAATGTAGGTCTTTTCTGCTCTTAGATTCTGAAATTTGTATTTGTAGATTATTATGGATGGAATCAGAAGGTGAGGCTGTAATAGTTTAAAAAGAGCTTAGTGCCAGATGGACCAACCCAGGTTTCCAAACATGGGGCCATTTTCAATCTTTGGTGGATGAATGGATGAATGGACAGATAGATATTCTTCCATTCTAAACCTAAAACTTCTTCCATATCTCCCTACATACATGTACCTTGCCTCCACCTTCAAATTGTTCTGCAGTCGAGTTATTTATTGCTGTACAATAAATCGCCCCCAAACTTAAGTGTGTTAAAAACAACTCTTTATTTGCTCATATTCTGCAATTAAAGGTAGGCTGTCAGGCACTTTTTCTGGTCTCTTTTACGTGGTTGCAGTCAGCTGAAAACTCCAGTGGGGATGGATGGCCCCCCGATAGCCCCTCTCAAATGTCTGGCGGTCAGCTGCTGCTATCACAGCAGCAGCCTCCCAGAAGGGCATGCCCAAGATATAGGCACCTGTCCAGCTTATGATGTTCCACTGGCCAAGACAAGGCTTGTGACCCAGGCTGGAGTCAGTAGATACAAGGAGATGTGATTCATTGGGGACCATTAATGTACAGTCTACCATCTGTTAATAGCCCAAACTTGTATTTTTGAAGCCTGTATTTCCTACCCTAGCTTGTAAACTTACTTAAGGTAACATTTCCGTTTTTGCTTAACAGTATCTATGTTCTGCCATGAAAGGAGTTAGGGCATAAGAAATGATTTGTGATGATAGAGGTAGGCATCTGCACTACCCGGAGAGTAATCAGGAGGCAACATTGCCTGTACCCTTCTGGTTCTTTTATCTCTAAATGTTCTTTATTCAGAATCCTTTGTTGAGTCTTCTTCCTGAAGATTCTGACCATTTTAAAAAATTTTGATGAATCTCTTTGCAACATTATCAATTCCTACAGTTGCAGCTCTTTCTAAAGCTTTAATTAGTATCTCTTTGCAGATTACTTCTAAATATTTTTGGTCTCAGAACCACATTTCTAACTGCAAGTTAGACATTTCCACATGAATAATCTGCACACCCAAAATAATTCATCTTCTATATACCCTAAAATTACTTCTCTTTCTGTATTTCCTATTTTTGGCATTGGCTTCCCTATTCTCTTCTCAAGGGCTCAAAACCTTTTGCACATTCTCAGCCCCTCTTCTCCCCCCTCCTGTGCCCTTTCCCTCCTATGTGCCCCAGCTCGTTGCCTGTCCTGTGATTCCTGGCCTCCAGGATTTATTCTTGCTCCAAATTACATCCCACAGAGGAAGGAGCTACCTCCACAGTGTGTCCTCATTTTATAACCCCCCTAGCTCAAACCCCTCCACAACTCCTTCCCGCCCACAGAGCAGAAACCGGCCTTCTCAGTCTGACCGGTAAAGTACTGTCAGTTTGGTCCCATGAAGTCCTTCACTGTTATTTCCCGTGTTAGTGACACATTCTCTTCTCCAAACAAGAGTCCTTTCCCTCCTTCAAGAGCTCACTCCAGTATTTCCTCAGACAAACTCAACAAGTAACAATTTTTTCCTTCTTGATGTTATCACAGAATTTTATGCTGCTAGCACTTTTTAAAATAAATTGATAGACTTTATATTTTAGAGAAGTTTTAGGTTTGGAACAAAACTGAGGGAAAACTGCAGAGTTCCTATGTATCCCCTCTGTCCAACCCAGCCTCTCCCCACATCAACATCCAAAACCAGAAGGGGCTTTTGTTATAATCATTGAGTCAACATTGATACCTCATTACCAACTAGAGTCCATAGCTTACATTAGAGTTCACTCTTTGTTATACATTATGGGCTTAAAAATGTATAATAATATATATCCACCATCACAGCATCATACAGAACATTTTCACTGCCCCCAGGTCACCTGTACTCCACTTACTCATCCCTCTCCCCCACCCAGAGCTGCCAGCACATTGTACTCATCTTACATGTCTGTTTCCATCACTTGGTTTTGAACACTTCTCATCTTAGTCTCTCTTTACTACATGGATCTCTAAAAATTACGTATACATAGATTACATCTTTAAAAATCTCAATTAAAGAGCGGTAATTATGTGCTATGGATGGCCTAGATTTTCCACAAATTGGAAATTTTGAGGACACACACACCACCAAGTGCAGAGGTTGCCTTTGTTAAAGAGTGATGGAACTTGACAATTCAGGGAGATATTCTTCAATTTAGGTAGTGATATTTGGTGAAGTTAAAGGTGAATTTTGCTATTCAATACTTGTGTGTGCTCCTTCCTGATCTATAGATTTTAAAAACCTATGCTTCCTAAAAAACTTCCCACTCTGCTAAATTGAGAATCAGAGACACACAGAATTGGGCCTTGGAAAAAATATTTCAGTGAATCTTTCTTTAAAGCAATCTCCTTTTATAATGTGAATAACCACGTCTTATTAGTTTCTTGAATTTGGACTTTTAAAGATGCTATTGAATTAAAATAAGCAGATAAATACTGAAACAGGTTAGCAGTAATGTATGCAGGATATGATTCTACTACAAAGAGCTAAACAAAAAAATATATGGACTTCTCAAGTTGTTTGAACAGCATTATCAGCAAGTGTCTAAATGTCCTCAAAATCTGCAGACACCAAGAGAATGAATGTAAACAGTGAACAGTAAGGACTATAGGAAAGGAAGGTGCTGCACCAGAGAAGACATTACAGTTGCTCATAACAAAAGGTGTGAGCTGTAGTTGTCCTGGATTTGCTAATGGCAATGAGGGAAAACAGGGAACGGCAACAGCCAGAGCAAAATCCAGTTTTGGCTTTTATTTCTCCCCATCCTCATCTTCTCCGACCAAGTTCTTTGGTCTGTGCTGTAATTGGGGACAGACATTGTACAGGTGCTCAGGTTGCACAGACTCCGTGGAATGTCAGCTGCATTTCTCCCCTTAGTCACAGGCTCATCATGGCGATAAACCAAATAATCATATTTTCATTTAAACACATTTTGCTTTACATGAAAATCAGTAAAGATTTACTAAGGGTGTAGTCTGGAGCAGCGCCCTGGGGGTATTGATGACAGTGACAGTAAGGCACGCTAATGAAGTGCCAGGCATGGTTATAGACTTAGGTTGTCCTCACAGCAACCTCAGGACACATGGGCTCAAAATCCGGGCTCCCACTGCATTTGAGATGCCTGGAAAAGACTTCCACTCCCTTTGTCTAGACGTGGATGTCTCACTCCCTTATGTCCAGTAGCCCCCATGGGTTTGAGCAAACAACACTACTGTGTTTCATATTCATTGTCTCCACCAGTAATTTTATGAGGTGCTTTTAGAGCATGAAATTGTGAATAGCTTTTGGGTGTCATTCACTAAGGAATGACAGTGGTGTGCAGGAGGACTCGGCACCCACTGAAGGGGTCTCTAACCCCTTCCTTTCCAGCATCTTGCCCATGTCCCTCTCCGCCACCACCACCTGGAATCCTTTTTCTTTACCCTTTGCACCAGGCTCCCAAAGAGACCCAGCCTACGCTGAGCAGATGAGGATAACATTATTTTCACCCTCTGTGCCTACTAAAAAAGAGAGGGAAACATAGTCATAAGGCAAAGTTGGAATTTTTCAGGGGGAATTTTTGCTGTGGGTGTCTGGGCAAAATTAAAAAAGCAAAAACTTGGGAACACTTAGAGTGGACAAAGCATATTTTACACAGAGGCTTTGTGTTTATTTTATTTTGTTTCCCTCTGCCCCTGAAGCACTTTCCCTCTGATTACTCTAAGTAATTGAACAGTGTTTTTTTTTTTTAATTTATGCCATTTTTTCTTTATGTGTATGTAAGATGAGGCATTTGAGCACCATGGCCGAGGGCCCATGTTCTGGACTTGCACCGACTAGCTGTTCAGAAGCAGACCGAATTTTGGAGAGCTTTAAGCCGCTCACTTAACTGCTCTTAGCTTCACTGTCCTTACCTGTAAAGGGGTAGGGGAGTACAGGAGTCCTGTCTCCGTCACACTGTTGTTAAGACAATGACAGGAAGACTGTAGAGCAATGAGCAGATACCTGACACATGGGGAACCCTAAATAAGTGTTAGCCTTGAGGAAGGATGTGATATTCTTGTTAATTTTTAGAAATTATGAATGATAAGGATGAAAAGATGTGGTACAAATAAAAAACAGAATATAAAACAAAAATTAAAACTCATTTACTCTCTAAAAGTCAGGCTTCTTTTTTTTTCCTCTAAAACTTGTCAAGTTGTCCTATTTCTAAAACTTGTCCTATTCCTCTTACCTTTTTTCCTGTAATTTTAATTTTTTTTAAATAAGCCTCAAGAATTAATTTATTCATTTATTCATTCAACTCTGAGCCAGGCACTGAGCTAGCTCTCTGGGATGTAAGTGCATGTTTTACCCCTGAGGAACTCGATTCTTGTTCATCAGGTAAAACAGATGATGCTATTATCCCAATGGGGTCTAAGAGAACCATCCCAGTTTAATAAGATGCATATGTGGCATAAGAACTGCAAATTGATGTAAAACCAAGCTGTTAACTTCAGTAAACAGGTGCAGATTATTAGGGAGAGAAGCAAAGGTAGAAGTATTAGACTAAAAACAGTATTAATGATATTTTTTACTTTTCATTTGGAGATAATTTCAGACACATAAAAATGTTGCAAAAAATGCTACAAAGAATTCCCATATACGCTTCCTCCATATATTAACGTCTTACACATAATCAAGAGTAGTACCATTAATGAAAATCGGAACATTAACACTGATACAGTATTATATAAATAATAGATCTTATTCACATTTGCCTAGTTGTCTCATTTTCGTTTCGTTTCTGGTCCAGGATCACATGTTGCATTTAGTTGTCATGTCTCCTTTGTTTTCTTTAATCTGGACTAACTTCTCTGCCTGTATGTGTCTCTGGATCTTTACACTTTTTTTTTTTAAGATTTATTTATTTATCTTTAGAGGGGAAGGGAACGAGAGAGGGAGAGAAATATCAATATATGGTTGCCTCTCCTGGGTCCCCTGCTGGGAACTGGCCTGCAACCCAGGCATGTGCCCTGACTGGGAATCGAACTGCGATACTCTGGTCCACAGGCCCGCACTCAATCCACTGAGCTACACCAGCCAGGGCACTGGATCTTTACACTTTTGATGAAGAATATAGACTGGTTACGTTGTAGAATGCTCTCAATTAGGGTATGTTTCTAATGACCTGGTTCAGAGTATTCATTTCTCATCAGAATACTAGATTATTGATTCTGTGTTCATTCAGTGCATCATATCAGAAGACACAAGATGTCGATTTTATCTTGTTACTAATGATAACTCTGTTCTCTTGGCTATAGTGGCATCAGCTTTCTACACTGTAAAATTACAGTTTTTTCCTTTGTTCTTAAGAGGTATTTTGTGGGGAGATACTTGGAGACTATGTAAGCATCCTGTTTCTCACCATACTTTTTCTCATTAACTAACAGTCATTGATGATTCTTACCTGAAACAGTTATTACTGTAGTATTTGCCCGTTGGTGATTTTTTAATTTGTATCATTTCATCTACATGTATTATTTGGAATTCTACTGTAAAGAATAGCTTCTCATTCATCTATCTGTTTATCTAAGCGTGAGTTCATAGATTTTTATTGTATGGGTTACCATCCATTATCTTTTTTTTAGATTTTATTTATTTATCTTTAGAGGGGAAGGGAAGGAGAAAGGGAAACATCAATGTATGGTTGCCTCTCGTGCGTCCCCTGCTAGGAACTGGCCTGCAACCCGGGCATGTGCCCTGACTGGGAATCGAACCACGATCGTCTGGTTCCCAGGCCCACGCTCAATCCACTGAGCTACACCAGCCAGGGCTATTAACCTTTTTTTTTACAAAAAAGTTTTGTAATTATTTGGAAGAGGATTATTACTAAAGCACATAAACTTTTTAGTGACTGGCAATAACCAAGTGCAGGTGCATGTCATTGGTGTGGTGATGTGCTGTGGTCTTACTGTGCTGCTTGCTGGACAGCTTATTGACTTGGCCCCCGACCCATGAGATGTTGTCGTCTTGGTTCCTGCCTACCTCCCTCACCTCTGTCTCCATCTTACTATTTACTCTTACAATCAATCAATCAATCAATCAGTACGTACATACATACATGCATAGAAATAACTAATGTGTTAAACTGCCTGAGTCTGCTAATTTAATTGGGATGCAGGTAAGAGGACTCTGAACCCAGATACATTGCAGTAATTGAGACATAAGCAGTCAGACCTAAAATTTGCACATCCTGTCTGAGCTTTAGGTGGGTGTTGTGGTTCTTTAAACCAGAACTTTTATAATATGAGGTTGGGGTGTTTTTTTGCTATTGTATGGCTTATTCTTATGTTTTTTTGCTGATAATCATACACTTGGTTGTGTCTAAAAACAGAACACTAGGGTTAATATTGCTATAAAGTGAACAAGTACAACACTTCTGGAAATGCTGGCTTGGTGGACTCAAAATTTACAAGGTAAAGCAGTTTCCATTGCCAAATCTCCATTTCATATGTTATAAAGATCATTTCTATCTAGTAATATTTTTATTTTGTAGTCCTGTATTTTAATATCTAAGTAGCAACATACATTATATTCTGAATAGCAACAAAGTAGAACATTTGAAACAATCTTTAGAACATCGTAATATATAATAAACACCACCAGGGCTCTCAATTTTAGTATCCTGCATCAAAGGAATGGAGGAAAGAGGAAAAACCTCTTTCCTCTATTGGGACACTGTAAATCATTGGGACACTGTAAATCACTATTAAATTAGCAATTTGGGTCAAGGAAATGACATGGTGTCATTAACAGCTTCATGTTAAACAAAAAGGCCGCCTTTCCTACATGTTCTATTCATGTGGCCTGTGGTTGGAGACCCTAGTAGGTAAGCTCTTTTATTCAGATGGGCCCTGCTTACCAAGTACAGAGCATAACATATACAGTCTAATCAATTGAATAGACTGTCTTACATTATTTGGGCAGCTATATCAAAATACCACAGACTGGGTGACTTATAAACAACAGAAATTTATTTTTCACAGTTCTAGAGGCTGGCAAGGCCAAGATTAAGGTACCAGGCCCTCTTCCTGGTTCATAGATGGTGCCTACTCTGTGTCCTCATGTGGTGGAAGGGTCTAGGGATCTCTCTAGGGTCTCTTAGAAGGCACCGATCCCATTCACAAGGCTCCACCTTCATGACCTAAGCACCCCCTAAAGACCTCACCATTTAATACCACAATCTTTGGGGACTAAGATTTCAACAAATGAATTTTGGGGGATATAAATTTTCGCACTATAGCAGCACCTAATACCCCTTCCTTTTTCCCCGTCATTTAGTGAAAGTAAAATATCTTTTATCTTAATCCCATTTTGAAAGAAATCATTTAGGAAGAAAGGTTAAATTCCCCCCGTGGAATGTAACACATCTATTGCCATCAGAATTACAAGGCTTGTCATCTTTCTTATGAAGTAATACTTTGCATAAGAAGTGTATTCCCTCTAGAGTGTTTAAAAAATAAGAGAAAACTTGTGAGATTGGGTTAACAAATCAACAAACTAGGAAAAAGACATTTCCTAAAGCTAGGAGATTAGGCCTATCTCCTCAGTGAAAATGGTAAACCACCTGACATTTTATGTTTAGATATGTTATTTTTGTTTTAAATCTGTCTTTAGTGTTGTTTATAAATTATCTAAAAGTCACTCTTGCTTTTTGAAATATAAAATGTTTTTGTAAAAGGACAGCCTATTTTATTAACTCAGTTGATATATTGCTTTCCTTGAAATGAACATTGACATCCCCCTCTAGCTCACTGTGCCAGCTGGGATGTTATTGCCCTTGTCTTGAGTAATGACAGATTTAGGGAGCTCTTTATGCACTCACATTTTTGAAGAATGCAAGCAGTTAAACATTTAACCACATGTAAGTAAAATAATAAGTAAAACATGCTTACAATGGTTGGTTTCTCTTTTTTTCCTTTTATCATAAGGCTTTCAATAGTGTTTGTTTAGAGATGTTGAGTTTAAAGGTGTTTATGTATTAAAACTGAATGCATCCTTAAGCATGTTGGCCTAAGTCTCTGATAAATGTTCTGTTCTGTTTGTTTGGCTGTCAATGAATCATGTGGGAGTGAGAGAGGAACTTGTTTACTGTTGGTGGTGGTGGTGGTGTTTTTAGTATCACTTTAAAGCATTTAGGTTACTATTTTTTTCTGTGATTTTTGGGACTTTGGATGATGAAAGAGGTGCATATATATTATAAAGATGATTTCAATAGTGGATATGAACATTCTTTGTAAGTTTAAGGTGGTATGCAAATGTACAAAAGCAAAGAGTATCTTTCTCCACAGTGGCTCAGCTGGTAGAACTGGATAGTGTTTGGAAAATATTTTATTTCATTGATTTTATACCAATAAAATAATCTTTTGGTCAGTCATCTTGCATTCTATCAGTCTGAATCTTGGTAACTTGGTCAACAGAAATTTAATAATTGGCATTGTAGTTTTTGGTTTTCAGAGAGATGGACATGAATATCAGGATTTGGCATAGCTAGATGTAATAATAAAGTCACTTTTAAAGTTTACACATGATTTAATTTAAAAATTTTAAATATATTTTATTGATTAGGCTATTATAATTTTCCCATGTTTTCTCCCCTTTATTCCCCTCTGCCCTGTGCCCACCCCCCCCACCATCATTCCCCCACCTTATTTCATGTCCATGGGTCATACATACAAGTTCTTTGACCTCTCCATTTCCCATACTATTCTTAACCTCCCCCTGTCTGTTTTGTACAATTTGTTCAACAAATATATCTTGTAGATTGGGTCCCTAGTGTGGGCAAGAATGTACAAAGATGAGTAAAAGCTAGTTCCCACTTCTTTTAACTGCTTATAATCTAGTAGGAAAAAAAGACAGCTATAGGCAAACTTTTCTTTCATGTGAGTTTTGTGTTATCTTGCCATTATAGCAACTGGTTATATTTTCGTATGCTCCTGTCTTTAGATAAGGAATCAGTAGGGTTCTCAAATCATTGCTATCACTGAGTATCATGGGGATTCTTAAATTCAACAATAAAAGGCTCTGTACACAGGCAAAGCCCTGTGTGGTTAAATGGCAGCAATGAAATCATAATTTGATGTGTTATGTATCACAGCAAGGTTTTAAGTGGCTTTCCTTATCTTTCTTTACAGATTAGATTTTCGTTTAAGAAACTCAGGTTTGTTTCAAATACTTATTAGATTTCACATCTTGTGCAGAAAAAGACAATGCAGAAGCCTTTTGCCACTGTTGTGTTTATAGTCTATAGAGTGAGTTTTGGTAACCGTAATCAGGTTCGCTCCTAAGTTTTGGTTTGCTAATGTGGGACTTATGGTAGCAAAAATGACTCCACTTGGGGCACGTTGTTTGTTAACACAGTGAAACAAGAAATTTTTATTTTCCTTTTCTAGGATTTGAAAAGTCGTGATTTCCATGGAATTTCATACAGCAATACCTTTGGTTTTACTGTAAACATGTTTAGAGTTAGAAAAAATAAATTATTAGGAATTAACTTATTCAGAGTTTATAAAACATGAATTTAGAGTTATCTAAATAACATTTCTAACTGAATGTTGACTGGTAAGCTATGTTAGGTTCTTTAAATTATGTTTTCCAAAGGCAAGCATACTTAAGACTCTGAACCTTTAGCCTTTAAGATCAAAGAGGAAAATGAAAATACATTTGAATGCACAATTGTCTCATGAGAAAAGACATTCATGAGAAAATGTTAAAGAAATGTTGCCCTGTTTAAGTTCTGCATCACGATACCTCAGACATGGCCGTAGAGGGACCATTTAGAGTAGTCATATGTTGTTCTTGGTCATGTAGTATTTGTAGCGCTGGAGCCGAGAGCAGATCAAATGCTCACCTGCCGTCTGGTCTTTATCTTAATGAACACTTCACCTCAAATGATTCAGAAGGAAGAAAGTTGAAATATAAAGATGAAAGAAAAAAATTGAATATTTTATAAGAGCTGAGAGTACAGTTCCCTGTCCAGCCTTCTAGAAGTTTCCACATTTAAAATCCAATGAGGAATGCCTCAGTTAAATCTGGTGTGTGGCATCCTTAATTCATGATCATAGCATGTGGAAGATGAGAAATTAATGTCAGTTGATCTAATTAGGAATTCAGATAATCTGTTATTCTCAGTGGGGGAGGGTTGCCTATCTATTTTTATCGTTGGTAGAATACATAGATAGAATGTAGTGGGAGGAGGTACAGAAAGGAGAGGATTATTTATGCAAAACTCATGTGATCGCAAGTGCTGTTTTTCCTAAAATAATGAAATGAGCAGAATTTTTGTTCTTTTTATAGTTTGTGAATTAGGAGTATTTGTCAGTAGGAGTTTTATATATATATATATATATATATATATATATATATATATAATTTGTGTGACAAGTTCTTGAAAATTTGTGAATCATGAAATGGTGACAGGTTGCTTTTTTTTTACTCAGTTAAAAAAAGTGCTCGTTATTTTTATTATTTGTAAAATACTTCAATACATTTATTTGCGAGTTTATACACATCTAAGGAAAGGGTTAAAAATATCCTATTCTAGCCAGTGAAAGGCAATGAACTAATATTTTTTAAAATATTTTATTTATTTATTTTTAGAAAGAAGGGAAGGGAGGAAAAAAGAGGGATAAAAACATCAATGTTTGGTTGTCTCTTGTTCATCCCCAACTAGGGAACTGGCCCGCAACCCAGGCGTGTGCCCTGACAGGGGATCAAACTGGCGACCCTTTGGTTCACAGGTCAGCACTAACCCCACTGAGCCACATCAGCCAGGGCTAATGGTTATTTTTTAAACCACGTCCCTCTGCTTTACATTAAAATATAAAGTAAATTCAAATCTGTACGAAAACGTGATTTTCTGCATTTCATTATGATAGAAGTGTTAGTATCCTAAAACCTAAGCTAAAATCTAAATTGAGCTTATCCTCAACTTTTGGAAACATTTTCAGTGACAAAAGAAAATTATGTAAGAAATGTAATCTGGTATGTCTTAGAAACAATCTTCTCTTGTTCTGGATAAAATAGCTTTGGACTGTTGTTTGCTCAACAATTACTTCTTTTTTAGACAAAATGAGTTGTCTGTTGGCTTTCACTTATTAGAAAAATGTACTTACACATGCTCGAAATAGTCTTTTAGGCTAAAGAATGTAACTCACCAGGAAAACATGACTGATGCAGCATATTGAATAGAGAAGCTCAGGGTTTAGAAGCAAGTTGCTTTGAAGCTTTTTAATAGAATATATTTTAGAAATGGGTGTGAGTAGAAATTAGAAGATTTTGATGTAGATATTTCGATACCAAAGGTGCTGTTAATCTTTCAATCATGCAACATAAATATATATCTCAAACTGTCAAAGTTTTGCAGACTCCTCTTATGCTTTACCTGTGATTACCAGGAATGTCCTCCCACAAACCAATAGAGGAGGCTCAGCTCCACCCCAGCTTGATTGTAAGATACAGGGCCACTGTGTTGGCCGTAATGTTATCTATTTTGATGGGGCACCATGTTCAGGACTTAAGTAGGATCCAGTGTCAGAAATGTGTATTAGGTTGACACAAGCACATAGAGCTTACCATGGAGGAATCTAATTCTACCTTTTCTTCTCATGATCTCAAGGAGGCCATTAATCCTCTCTGCTGAGTTATTTCAATTTATTTCTCATCTATTCAAAGAGAATAATTCTACATCATCATTATGAGGGAAAAAGCAGGTAGTACATATGGAAGTGTTTTTGGACTGTTTTAAAATATATCCCTATGACTGTAAGAATGCTGGGTAGTATGTCTGCCTCTGGCCAACATGGATATAATAGGATTGAGTTTCTTTCTCATTGGTGCTTTTCTAAATGCTGAGAGCATGCCCAGCATTCTGCCAAAAATACCTGGGGAATTTTTATTCTCCAAAACACACAGCCAAACATCCTGTTCTTCCCTGCAGGGCTAATAGGTGGGTAAAGATAGTGTATATTTTGAAAAATCCTCCATAGAGCAATAGGCTCCAAATATTTTTGATCACACATATATTAATATTGTAAATGTTACATATTAATGTTATATACATTTTACAGCATATGCAAAAATGAAAAATTATAAGATTAAATATTTTAAAATAATTTTAACACTATAGAAAACTTTTGCCTTCATTAACATGATTTTTTTATAGTGAGAACAGTATAATTAATTTATGGAGTTTATTTAAAGCTTGCCTGTAAGGTTTTATATATTTCAATTCTTGGTTTTAATGGCTTTTGTTGAAAATTTTTCACCAAGATGTGAGAATACATAATATTCTCATAAATACAAATAGAAGAACTGTCTTGTTGATCAAATTATCTTACTTCTTTCTTGTCTTAGCCCATCACGCCAGTTTTAGTTCACTTGATGAAGCTTTTAGTTCACTTTCAGGTATTAAATTCCATTTTCTCTGAAAACTTCTAGACTGATTGGAAGGTATTGTTGTTTTTGGAGTTTTAATACATGGGTTCAAAACCTATTAACAAATGGACTCAAAACTCTTGGCAAGATTTCTAATAAACTAGGGTATTCTATTTCCAAATTTTTGAGTGCGTAGATATTAAAAGTTTTCGTAGGTGACACAGTTTCATTGTTTTTGGCCACAAGATCACAAAACAGTGGAAACATTCCCAAGCATCTGTTTTTTAGAATCCTGTCTTTTCAAAACTTTAATTTCTCTTGAAAAGCAGTTATTTTCTTAGTTGATGCTGAGTCTCACCTTTACTTTGTGAGGAAACTTAAAGTGTGTGAATTTTTTTGCTACTAAAGAGCACACTACTGACAGGCACCTCTGACCCCTGCCTGCAAAGGTCCACAGATTTAGAACACTTGTCCTTTTGCACAGGAAAAGTAAATGACTCATCTTTTAAATTCCACAACTTCGTAAAGTACTTGAGCTCGGCTTCCCTGCCAACCACATAGAGTGGTTCTTTGTTTTTTTGTTTTCTAATTTGTTTTTAATTCTTCTAGTTTACATACAACATACAATATTATATTCATTTCACGTATATAACATAGTGGTTCAGCATTTACATCCCTTACAAATTGATCATTACAAAAGTCTAGTAACCATCTGTCACTTTAAAAAATTATTATGATAATATTGACTCTAGCCTATATGCTTACATTACATCCCATGACTTATTTTGTAACTGGGAGTTTGTACTCAATTCCCTTTCCCTTTTCTGCCCAAACCCCCACCAGAAGCCGAAAAATGTCACTTAAATGCAAGTATAAAGCAAATTTCCCAGGCTGTGCAACTTGTTCTAAACCTTGAGTCTTCAAATACTGACCAGCATTTTCAATGTATTTGCCAGTGGTATTTACTGACAAAGGAATTTATTTGAATTTTGTGCCATATTGATTTTCATATACTCTTGGCATTTTTACCTTGGTAGGAATAATGAGTGGTATGTAGTTTTTAGACTTTTGCTATTAAAAAAACCCTAGAACAATGCTCTTATATACTAATCAGTAGATTAGTAAAATTTTGTAGAGTGCTAAATTTGGTAGTTTAATATTACATGATTTTAAAACATCATTGAAAAATTATAGATCTCTGTCTTCCAGCGGAGTGCTTAGTTTTTAAATAGCCTGCCCATTTTGATAGCCCTCTACTATCTTCAACTAAGATCTCAAGGCACAGCACACACTCAGGAAAGTTCATTTATATCAGTTAGCCAAAATGGATGGGAGCCCACATTTTAAATAGCTTCTCAATAACTTAATTGTTTTTGAACTGTTCTTGTCTTTTTAAATTAAATCACCAATGCTTTGGCCTCATAACATGGTCAGTAGAGAGAACACACCAGGAACTCCGCTCTCTGTGATCTCTGCCATATTCTTGTTAACTGGCACTTGTGTTTTTAGTATTAGCTTCAGTCAGTGCTTCCTTTTCAGGCATTCTTTTAAACAGGTGTCTGTTTTGTGAGGGTTAATTAAAACCAGATGTTAAAACCAGATGGTATGTTCTGTAAATCCACTCAGCTGGGCACGTGTGAGCTACAATCCATTGCAATTCACTGGATGTAGACAAATGCGTGGTGTTTCCACTGCCAGCTCCTCCAGGTTGAAGGGTTCCTAATATTTCTTCAGGTTATTTCCCTTACAGTGTGTAGCTCATGACTTTGATGTATGGACTGATGAGGCCATATGCCAACCCATTCCTCCAGCTTTTATGTACTTTGTGTAAGTTTCATATACAAATATATGAATGTATATTTTTTCTCTAAAACATAAATGGGAGCATATTGAACACATCTTACTTTTTTCACTTCACACTATTTCCTTCCATATTAGTACACAAATATATGTAACATTAATTTCACCTGGTCTTTACCCCTATATTTCTAGGTAATAGGCTTATACTGTTGTTTATATATGTCAGTTGCAGTATTATCTCTGGACTTTCTGTCAGGGTAGATGATGCTATAGCTCCCCCACTCCTTTTCATTTCTTCTTATTACTCCTTTCAGTTAAATAATGCACAGCTCTTGGTTAAAGTAATAGTTGGTGTTGACCTTACTATGTCTCAGTGACCTTGAGTACTTTGTGAAGTACTGAATTTGATAATTTAGTGTTGTGTGATGTTAAATATCACTGAACAAATGATAGATTTCTTTCAATACTTCTCCTTTGTATTAGGGACTTTCCTCACGTGTCTAGCGGTTCATTGCTACCCATTCAAATTTCATAATGAGATGCCAGAAAACAGACTGCAAGTTCTGGGAACTTGGGGTGGTGATGCTTGTTGACCCAGAGCTTTTAAGTGAGGGCAGTTGGGGAGTGGGGAAGCTTCTCTGTTGTTGCCTACTAGTGGAGTTTTTCTAGGGCCTTTTCTCCTGAGAGGAATCTTCCCGCAGAGGGGAGTGGCCACAGATGTGACTGCAGCAGAGCAGAGAGCAGGTACTGAGGTCCCCAAGGTGAGAGTGGAGATTTCCACACCTCCTGTGCCCCAGCCTAGCCCTCCTGTGTGCCTCTTGGGTTCAGTTCTGCAAAGAATCAATTCCCTATCTTCTGTGCGTGCAGTGGTTGGCAACAAGCAACACACTTCATGCTACCTGAACTCCAGGTGCTCGTTCTGCATGCATGAGAGCAAAGTGGCCACGGGCATTTAGGTGGCTATTTTCTCTCCTCTTTTATCAGTTAATAGTCCTCTATTTTTTCTATTTTAAAAAGTTTTTGAAATTTCTCCTCTTCTATTGTCTGCTTGCCTTTTTTCTTGCCACACTTTTTTCATCTCTAACTTCTTTTTTGTCATTTTAGCAGGGTTTCTGGAATGGAAGGAGACAAAAACGCATGGTCCAGTCATCACCTAAAACGGGTGTAGCTTTCCTTCCAGGAAAGCTACTGCATACTGGAAACCTTTCTCATACTGTTCTTTCTTGGGCAGTAGAACAAGCTGCCCCTCTGCCCTGTTTATGGAAGATAAATTCAAACCCTAACCAAATCAGGAATTCAATGCTTCCTTTTTTGGAATCTGAAAATAAGTCAACTATGAAGTTTACTGAAGAAATCTTTTTCTTTAAATGCTGAACTAGATGTGCCCAATCCCTTCTCTGTCACGTTGTGGATTTTGTTGATCATGTGTGAATGGTTGGTTTTCTAAGTGCATGGCTGTCTCTCATTGCGTTTTCCATGGATATGATTTTGTCTGGGCGTGTCAGTGAGACAGCTATTTTACGTACCAGCTCCTCCTCATCTTCTTCATAGCCAGCCAGGCCCACTCCCAGAAGGTGTAGGAGTTTGGGCCTTTTGCTAGAATTGCTGTCAGCCTGACATCTTCCAGTGTCTTCTGGGAGCCTCTCTTTCACAGTCCACTTGGGGCACTGCACTTTCAGGGTGTCCTCATCACTGGATGAATTTACAGATATTGGGATAATTTACAGGATATCGGGAAGTCTTCAATTATTTTGGCATGTTAGCTACCTGAATATCAAAAGTAAAATATGTTCATTTGAAATTTTCAAGATCAGTTTCTTATACTGCCATGTCAATGCCAGCTTTCATGGCCCCCAACCCCAGATGAATAAAGGTTGTATTCATTCAACCCCCCACTAAGTATTTGGTGTTTGGATGTCTTCAATTGCAAGTGTCAGAAACCTAACTTCCAGTAAGTCTAAAGGGTCGTTTGGTTTGTGTATCTGCAGAGGATGGCAGGAGATAGACCGACCTCAGGAGCCACTGAGTGCAGAGACTCAAATGGGTCCAGATGATGTCATCTCCACCATGTCTCTTGTTTCTTTTATCCTGACTTTCTGTGTGTCTGCCTCAATGCCCTTCTGGGGACAGGCTGAAGACATGGTTACAGGCAGCTGCAGACATACCCTCTCAGTTTAGCATCCCTTCTATGTCTATATGTTGACGTCAACAAAGGACCACAATCATGCAATGTCCTTGATTATAATATTGGAGTTGTGTCTTTGTGCAAGCCCTCCTGCACCCATATAAAGAAAACACCTCATGAGGTCATCTGTTGCTTCTAAAATTAAGAGAACTCTGTGGAAAGTTGTTTTGTGATTCATTGGTATTTGTAAGACCACTTCCCATGGGCCAGGCACTGGAGCCGAGTGGTGGCTGAAACCCTGCAATGAGCAAAGTCATCCAGCCCAAAGTTTATAGGTAAGACCTGTGCCCAGCTAGAGGGCGAATTCCCACTGCTGCTCAGCACCAGATGAGTGATACGAGGCTGAATGTCAGATCATCCTATTGTTCTCAATGAAGCCAGAAATCTAAATCTGTATGTAAATTTTCCCAAGGCTAAAAAAAAAGGTAATTAATTCAAGCATTTTCTAAATCACTGTCTGGGCCAAACAATACATCACTTGGCTTTTCTTATCTGCTTGAACTCATTTGAAAAAGTATAAAGCAAGATCCAGAAAGCTGAAGCAGTGTTTTCAAGGTTAGGCAATGATGAAGCGGTAGGACCAGGTTCTGTAATAAGTCTTCTGACTCCAAGCCTGTGGTCTTAGGAATGGACCACATTCACACTGTAAGATACCTTTTTCATGGGCAAAATTTTTCTTGAATTTTTAAAAGCCTGTCTTACCACTGTTATATAGCCTGTGAAATTTTGGCCTTGTTTCAAGTTTCATATCAGACTTTTTGGTTCATGAAAGGTAAAATTTTAACATGAGGTTGGCAGAGGGCCAGCCAGTGAGGAACACCCAGCAGAAGTTTGATTGAGTTTGCAGATACCATGTTGACAGATGGTCCATGGCAGGGTGTGTCTGTGTCATAAATTAAAGTAAGATTCTAAGCAAGAATTTAAAAATATATTTCTGATGGCATTTTAATTTTAGTCAAATAACCATTAATCAGAAGACTGACTTAATGATCCTTGTTCTACAGAAAAATCCCCTTAAGTGTAATAATTTGGGCTTTTTCATTTAATAGCTTCTGGAATGACAAACCTCTGTGCCTAGCTTTGTTTGGCTCATTAAAATAAAGCATTTATTGTCTAGACATTTGAAGGTAACTCACATTTCAAAAGAAGGCTTTAATTAAAATATACTTGCATCTTTGATTTTTGTGTTATCTTCAAACACAAAGGTATTAACTTAAAAAACAGTCTTAGAAAATGATTGATAATGGAGCAGTTGTATAATTGAGCTTTTGCCTGAAGACAAATAAAAACACATTTCACAATATTTTTACCTGCCCACTTTCCTACCTCTTTCTGCCTGCCCCTCCGAAACCTCAGAACTTTCAGACTGCTCTTCAATTTGCGGTCTCAGTTGTCATGAGAGCCTTACCGTTCCAAGTGCAGGCACATGATTGAGTCATAGTGAGCCTTGACTTTTTAAAATTATTTCAACCTATATTCATTACAATATTATAAATTTCCAAGTGAGAACAAGTTAATTTTTTCAAAACATGGAAGAAGGAATTGCAAATAGGTATCAAATACATGGTAAAAATCAGATTTAAAAAATTAGATACTCTTTCCCACTACCTCCACTGCTTTCAAACTTGGTAAGAAAATTAGGAGAAAAAAGTAGGAGAAACTGGTGCCTTTATGCTATTCTTTGTTCTAAGGGCAGTATAGTTTTTATGGCAATATAAAATATGAACTTTGGTATGTAAATCAGGGGCATTATCCTGTTTTACAGTAAAACAACAGTATTACAAGAATTTTTTAGACTTCTAATAGGTATTTGGAATGCAGTGGTTATAGCTATTGCACCCAATTTGTACAGTCTGTGGACACCAGCAGTCTACCTAACTTGTTGAAGTTTCTTATTATAACCCTTAAAGTTTTTACGTCTGTTTCCCTGCTCCTCCTCCAGCTCCCACTCCTCACCCTCTCCAGAAATAGTGCAGATGTCTCTGGAGAAGACCAGAGAGAAGGACATGTACAATCTTAACTATAGATTCTTGGTCACAGTATGGAAAATATTTTCTTAGAAATGCACCTGAGGTCATTTTGTATACCTCTGGGGAACATAAGTGGAAAGTTTAATTCACATTTAAATGGCCCCTGCTGTTTGTGCAAAGGTGACAGAAGGTTTCAGAATTTCTAGGCTGTGATTCCTTTCAGTAGGTCTGGAATACCCTCACTCTCATCTCCTACTAGTAATTTTAGTTTTCTAATTATTCACTTCCTAAAGCCAATGAACTCTAGAGCAGAAATGTTCAAAGAAAGTTAGGCAGTAGAAATCCTTCTGTGCTCATCAACCATAGAATCCACAAAGAAATTTTGCTTTTTAGGATGAATCCAGTAAGTGAAAAGTATCTATTTTTAGACACTGGGATACGGAGGAGGAAAAGGATTTTTAATATTAATGGTGAATTTATCTCACTTGTTTATTGTAAACTCAGGATCCTTTTGCAGAAGCCAGAAGCAATTGAAAACTTGTAAAGTTTGGGGAATCTAATATGACATATTTTATTATTTGATTTCCCTAAGAAATTAATTAAAGTAATACCCAAAATAATGGTCATGTCAAGTTAGGCATTACAACTTTTTCCTCGTTGTGTCCTTATTGGTCATGAGTCGTTGTTTATCTAGCCCAGGTCTGTCATTCTACAGTCTGCCGACTTTTAAAAAATCATTGAATTGTTTAAAATATACACCCATATTAAAGTGGTAGGAATGTTGTTTGGGGGATAAAGTAAGCTCTCTTCAGTCTGCATCTTGAGATTTTTGAGGAGGGATAAATGGATCTTTTAAGATCAGTCCCACTCTTGCCATCTTCTGTCTTGTCCCAACCCCAGGTGTAGAAGGTACCAGGAAACCACTTCCTCCTGCCCACTCTCATTCAGCCTCTATACCCAGCAGCGCACCCTGCTGGATGCCTCCTATTTCATTTCCCTATGGCATAATTTGTAGTGTATTGTGTATTCTAATTAGATTAAGTATCTCAGTGTCAGTACATTTGAGAAGTTGTTTGTTTGTTTGTTTTTGAGGGGGGCGTTCGTTTTTGTGTATGCTTGGCTGAATGAAAACCAGTTACTAATTATGTGTCAGTCTGGGGCTGTTAATATATCTGAATTAATCAAGCACTGTTAATAATGCCTCACAGTTTGTGAACATGTGCTTTATTTGACTTAAAATTATAAAATTAACGAAAATTCTTTTACTGTTTCACTGTGAAATGGCTTTGTGGGTATCTTGGGATGTCTTAATTTCAGAACCATTACCAACTGGTTCTCGCTTATTTATTCCTTGTCCAGTAGCTATTTATTATGCCCATTTTTGCAGCTTAATTGCAAACTTTGTTTTCTTGCCAGTGTGAATTCAGTGTTACATCTGCAGATCTGGTAGAAAAAACCACATGTTTTACAGTGTTGGAGGTAACTTGAGTGGGATAGAAATATGATTGTTTTGCTGAAGAGAGGACTTAAGACACCTTTTCTGAGTTGAACCATAAAATATACTGTACTGTGTGTGAATCATATTTTTCGTGAAGGAAAACTCAGTTTGCTTTACTAAATAATTGTTTTGGAAATCGATTTTGTATCCTTTAAGCATACTGTTTGTGATTCATTATGATTTAATAAACTTAGCCCTGGTTGGTGTGGCTCAGTGGATTGAGCACCAGCCTGTGAACCAAAGGGTCACCAGTTCAATCCGCAGTCTGGGCAGGTTCCTGGGTTGTGGGCCAGGTCCCCAGTGGGAGTGGTGTGTGAGAGGCAAACTCACACTGATGTTTCTCTCCCTCTCTCCTTTCCTTCCCCTCGCTCTAAAAATAAGTAAATAAATGAAAATCTTAAAAGACAAATAAAATTAAAATATTTAATAAACATTTGAGAAACATTTATTTTCCCTTTTTTTGAAATGACAGGGAATGCCAGAAAAATAACTTTTCAGCAATAATGGTCTTCATAACTGATATAACTGTAGTAGATCATAGTGCTTCTTCAATTAAACATGTATTTAATCATTTATTTTAAACACCTAGGTAATTATTCCTCTTTCAAAATAGGAATCCTATAGAAGTTTGTTTTTTTTAATACAGTGAAGCCTTAAATTTCAGGTGGATATCTTACTAAGTTGCTATGCATTTTACCTCACAGGCTTTAAGACGTTCCAAATGAGCTTAGGGGTCAGCCAGTGCTGCCCCCTGAATTTTATACTGGAGGAAACTCAAGTGAGTTGCCTGACTGAGGAAGGCTTAGTCTGAATTAGTTTACCTAATCTCACCGAACTTCAATTTCCTTATCTGGAAAATGCAAATAGTAGTTCCTACTCCAGTTGTTTATAAAGATCAGATAAGATACTATGTCCAAGGTGTTTAATATGTATGCTTAGCAGGTGTTCACCAGTTGCAGCAGTAAGCTTGGTGGCAAGTTTTGATGCAGCGAAGGCCAAGCTGAACCTAGACTAGATCCCAATGGCGCTCCCCATCCTCCTCCCCTCACCGCCCGCACAGTCGGCCAACATTTCCCCTCTACCCACACTCTCCCTGCTCCTCTGTCCCCCAGCTCTTGAACAGTCAGTAACATTTGAGCACTTTGTAGTGAACCTTTTCGTCACCCTCCCTGCCCCTCTTTGCCTTCGTGTCTATTGATGTTGACAACAAAGCTTCTTTATTTTGTATCCTGTGTGGGGCCCCCATGCCGTCCACATCAGCGCCAGCGGCAGCAGAAAGGCAGAGCTAGTTCACACTTGTATGTTTTGGGGGTGACCAGTGCTGTTGAAACAGAAGTAAGAGACCCTTCTCAGGGCACTGGGAGACCCAGCCCACAGCCTCTCAGGATGAGGGTATTTACGGTATTTTTATAATCATGAACTCTATAGAACTGTGAATACTACTGTCAGCACAAATAGGAAATGAAAAACTATAGCCAAAGTGGCTTGACAACTAGTCCTTCACAAGTATAAAGTGGTCTCACACTTTTGTTGGGAGAGTTTATTAAATATTTGTATCCTAAAGGAAGCTTAAGTGTAGTTTTAACAGTTTATTAATTAACCTAATGAAATTTTAATAGACTCCAAAAGCACTTTTACTTTGTAAGTTAAAAACTACTTGGATTTCATAATATGTGCTTATTTCTGTGAGGTGTGTATATGCTATTTTCCCCCTCAAAATAGTAATGGTTAACAAATTGTTTTGTGTCCTTTTAGGAATATTATATAGCATATATAAATATAATTATATATGAGTGTTTTCTATGTAAGTATAAAGAAAGTGTAAATGCTTTGTTAGTGTGATGGTAAATTATTATTAGTTTAGCTGCCAGTTTCGAGGTGGGCTATTTAGAATGACTGGGCTAGGTAGAATGCCAGACTAATAAATTAAAAGTTTCTTAAACCGAAGACTTTGAAACCCAAGAAATTTGTCCTGAAAGCAGCAATTTCACAACCTATAGTCCTATGTAGAATATAGAAATTAACAAATAGGATTAACTGACCCTTATTCAATATGATCAGTCATTGTCATTACCTGTATCACTCATGAATGTGAACTACAGGCAGGGATATATTTCAGTTTGTGTGATATCAGAGTAATAGGCTAAAGGAGAGACTTATTCAGCAAGGTAAAGGGTCCTGCAGTTTCTGGGCAGTTACTGCTATAATTAATATTTTGGTAAAATTGATAAATTGAATACAATAAAATAAAACATTTGTAGGAAATATAGCATAAGGTCTCACGGGTACATTATTGAACAATATTTTTTACTAACTAAAAAATATTTTACCATTTTTAAGTGGTAAGTCCTCTGGTGGATGAAGTGTTCATTCATGGGTCTTTAAGTCTAACTACTCACCTGACCAGGAGGTTTAGGGGAGGAATATTTTGGGGAAAAGAGAAAGCCAAAGGAAACATGAAGCCATTGTAAATGAAAGGCAAACTGGAAAATGCCCATAAACTAGCTAATATAACTTAGTGCCAAGTGACTGCTCAATGATAGCAGTATAGATAGATATACCAGGCTACATTATAGTCTGCAAAATGACAGAGAAGATGGTAGGATCTCTGTAATTCTCCTAATTTTATCATTTTATGATTCTTCATAAACCAAAGTGGAAATGTAATCATCTTTGATTTCTGATCTTTTCTGTAGTAATGGAGGCCAAACATTCTCTACTTCCTGGGGTATTCTGATTTGTAACTATGGGACTCACAGAAATAACTAAACCTGCGCCTTTTCCAGACATTTGAATGAAACACGGGCCACATTTCTCGCTCTGTTGGTCAAAAGTCACATCAGCTTCACCCCTCCCAGAAGCCCTTGCTCAGGCCTGTTGCAATGGGCTCCTTGCTAAGTTCCTGTGGCATTTACTGTCTAGACACGAGCATTTCTTTTCTGCTGCTTTGTATTTTGTTCTGTGTATCTGCCGCCTCATCAACTACAGGGGAAAACTCTTTACAGTCAGGGGTAGTGTTTTACATTGACTTTCCATTTCCAACTGATTTTCCTGGAATTCATCTTTATGGCACATTTCTTGTCCTCTTTCTGGCACACTCACCTAGCAAAAACCTCAAACCTGACCCCAGCCACCCTTGCCTCCGCACCTGCACCCTGAGGCTGACTCTGCTGGAATGTCACTCCACAAGTTTGCTTGGCTCCCTATAAATTAACCATCCCAGCTCTGCCCAAAAGCCCAGCCCTATTTCTTCCAACTTGTTCTCCCACATTCTTTAGTCATTTTCTCCACATTCTCACTAAGCTTCTGAACCCCCTAGCCTGCCTCCCACTCCTAGCACATAGCCACAGCTCTCACTTCCAGAGAAAAGTAGAGCTAGTAGAGAGAACTCCTGTCTTCCTCCAGCCAGATTCTGCCCCTAGAGCCATTTCATTCATGTATGCTCGGATCCCCTCCTCTCCGACAGTCTCAGGAAGGGCCATGGAAGTAAAAGCCATTTTCTCTCAGGCCCTTCCTCTATTCCCCATCTTCTTCCTCTTTCTCCTCTTCTTCACATCCAGAATTCTTAAAAACTAGCCAGATTCAGTGTCTGCATTCTCTTACCTCACTGCTCTGCTCAAATGATTCTAGCCTGGTTCCATTGCTCTGCTCCTTCAAACCCCTCATGCCAGGCTCACCAAAGACCTCCATGTTGTTTGGTCCAGCAGACATTCCCATTTGTCTTCTGAGAAATATTAAATGCTGTTCATCCCATCTTGTTCTTGAGTGCCTTCATATCTAACTCATAGTTCCTCCCTTTCTCTTTTGCAGGACCATCCTCCTCTTCCATCTGTTAATGGATTGATGTTCTTTCACGACAGCTTCCAGGTCTTCCTACCCTCTCATTCTGTCCACTCTCCAAGTTACCTCATTCACTCCTGAGGAAGAACTAATGTCTTATACACAGATACATAAAATCTTACCTCCTGCCCCTGCTGCCCCTGGGAACTAAGATCCACATGTCCGCCTTCCTTCTTGGCATCAACACTTACGATGTCTCAGGAGCACATCCAATTTAACAAGTTCAAAACTGAACTCTTCTTTGAAAATGCTCTACCTCTAAATGGAATCACAGTCTTTCCCATCACACAGCCTGTGTTTTACCACCTCTGTATCTCTGGAATCTACTTTCTTAATCTCACTGCCTCCACTCTTTCCCAGGCTACCATCCTTTCATGGAGTCCCCAGTAGCCTCTTCCAGTTCTCTTAGGCATACTGTTCAGCTCCAACCCATCATGTGGCCTCCCTACCACATTAATCTTTCATTTCTCCAGTCATCTGTGCCTCCTCCTGCCACAGGGCCTTCGTACCTGTGACCCTACTTCCTGGCACCCTTCTCCGCCGCCTTCTGCTCCAGTCCAGCCAGCCCCACCTTCAGTCATCACTGCCCTGGTCCATGCCTGCCACGCTTGCCCACATCCTGAAGTCCTTCTGCCCTGCCCTGACACCTGCTCTGACACTGTCACTGTTGAAATGTTACATTTGTGCAGTTCTTCAATCAACATGTGTGCCCCTTCAGACTGTAAGCAGCCTGAGGGTGAACACTGGCATTTGGGCAGGGCCCAACGCAGAGTGGACGCCCACACATTGTACTCATGCAAGGAATCGATATGGAAAATGCTCAGATTTACACATTCCATCTTGACGGAAAGGTTTTCCTAATTTTTCCCACAAAACATTTTTCAGAGCAGGAAGTATAAGGCAAGAAGAATTTTTAAAATATCTCTTTTCCTACTTCCAAATTGGATTTTGCTTTCTCAGTAATCACTTGAAGTATAGCTATAGTAGAGGAAATCATTTATTATACTCTGTGTAATTTAGTGAAAGCAATATAGAATTCATTACTCCTTAATTTTCCTTGCCACCCTATAAACTCCTTTTGTTTTTATTTGCCCTTTTATTTTCACAAAATATTGAAAAATTGATTGTCATCAACTTCATTCTAATTGTGGTTATTCTCGCAGGACTTGGCTTTTAGTTCTGATTCTCTCTTTTTAAAAACTTTGATATTCCAATACCAGTATAAAGATATATGTTTTTCACAAATATACTCTGAGAATTATTCAGTAATATAACATACTTGAGTAAACTGAATGAGAGACATTAGTCTCTCAGTATCTCATTCAGTAAACTGAATGATTCTAAATTAGTAGTCTCTCATTCAGTAAACTGAATGATTCTAAATTAGTCTAGAGTTTTGTTAAGTAGGAGTTTCATTCATTTTTACTCACCATAACATGAAGGAGATTTTAGTTAATACTGAACAGGCTAAATGTGATGTCTGGTTAAGTTATTACAAGAACTTGAGAGGAAGAGAATTATAGTTTGGTCTTGCACAAATACAGTTGATACAGAGTTATCTCAGGAAAACCACTTGTGTGGAAAGATGATATAAATCATCAGTTAAAGATTAACTGGTGGTTGCAGTTAAGGTTGTTTGGAATGTTATAAAGTGGCTATAGGTTATAATCCATTACAATGTATTTTAAGATATTGTTCTGATTATTTTATTCCATAATCAGATGATATCATCTGCTGTTTCAAGCATCTGCCCTGTTTACATGTTTGCTTCCCAAACTGTGCCCAGGTGCCCTACAGCATCGAAGCAAATTCAGTAGGAGTGCCACAGGATGTTTTAAAATTTCAAGGGCAGCATTGGAATACTCAGTATCTGTAGGACACCATGCAACCTACTACCTTGAGGGAGTTCACAATTTCAACTTAGATGGTACTACTCTCCTTTAAATGACGTGATATCCTAGGGAAGCTGGATGGATTCCCAACAGCTCTGTAAAAGCGGGAGTAACCATGAAAGTCAAAGTGGATCAGAGAATGAGGGTGGTTTGATTGTAAGGTCTGAGTGTTTGTGCAGTACCCAACACAACCTAATTATATACTAATTAGTATGTATGTTAATTATTTTATTAAAGTATTAATATAATATTTATTTTCTAAAATATGCCTGGTAGTTTGTATATATGTTTTTCTGTTTGTCATAGTTTTAAAAAATATTATTGAACTACTTAATTTTTAGAACAGGCAATTCTTTAACATGATTCAAAAATCAAAAACATGAAAATGAACACAGTGAGAAGTGCCTCATCTGGGTTGATGGTAGCTCCATGCTTGTAATTGTTACGGCCAAAGCCTCTGAGTAGGTCTTCGCTTCTTTGTCTTTCTCACACCCCACGTTCAGAACTACAGAAAGCCATGTTGGCTGTACTTTCAAAATATATCCAGAATCCGATTCCTTGTTCCTAGCCACACTGTGGTCACCCAGGTCAAAACAGGCTATTGCTACGGTTCCTCATAAATGTACTTGTGCCTCCCCCACTCCACCCCCATTTCACTCTTCCTGGGAATTTTTTGAAACCCTAAGTTAAGTGATAATCACTGTAGCACCCAGAGTGGAATAAAAACACTATGGCTTTTATTCTACCGCACAGCGTGGAACAAACGCCAGTCTTTTCAGTGATCTGCGGAGCCATATAGGACCCACGTGCCTTTACTTCTCTGATCTTAGCTGTTACTATTCCACATGTATTCTGCTACAGCCACACTGGTTTCCTCTTCCCAAGTATACCGGACACACCCCTGCCACAGGGCCTGCGCAGTAGGATGCTAATCCTGTGTCTTTCAAACTTTGGCCCACTCCGACCTACTCTTTTTAATGTATCAGTGACCCCCATCTGTGTTCTGATAAGCTCTTTTGTCCTGCTCTTTTTCCTTTTTTTCCCATAGCTTTCTAACATAGTAGCTAATTTTCTGCCCACATTGTAATTTACTAAGTTTATTTTATTTTCTGACTCTCCCACTACAGTGTAAGCTCTCCAAAGCAACTAGAATAACTTGGCAGTAATAGGTGCAGTGAATACTGAATGAATAATGTACAATATGTGGTTTAAGAATGTACATCATTCTTAATTTTTTGTCAGTTTGAATTACGAATCAAAGTATATCCAAATCTTTCTCTGAAATGATGGATTGTCCATTCTCCCTAACATCTGAACAACTTTTGCTCTATACTTTCAGGCTAATTAAGTACTTATAAAATATGAATCTTATCTTTCTGGCTAATTGAACCTTTTAGCATTGCGTACAGACCTTATTTATCCTTAACAATGCTTTTATGTTAAAGTTATTATTTTATTTATTATCAGTAAAGTTAAGCCAGCTCTTCAATAATTTTTAGTACTATGTAACATATTTTTTTTGTTCTTGCTTAACTTTTGTTCCTTTTTGAGTTATGCTTCAGGTATGTCCCTTGCATATAGCTTATAGTTGTTGTTTTTTTTAATTTAAGTTATTTTATTGTTCAATTACAGTTGTCCATATTTTTAATTTATTTTGATATCTTCTATTTTAACTGCTAGTCTATTTGTGCCTATTGCGATTATGTACAGATCCATATTTGTTTCTGTCATTTACTTTCTATTTGTCCCACTTTTGCAGTGCTTATTTTTTCTTACTTATTTTTTAAAAAATAATTTTATGCCCTGGCTGGTGTAGCTCAGTGGATTGAGCGCGGGCCTGCGAACCAGACAATCGCGGTTCGATTCCCAGTCAGAGTACATGCCAGGGTTGCAGGCAGGTTCCCTGCAGGCCAGTTCCCAGCAGGGGACGCACGAGAGGCAACCATACATTGATGTTTCTCTCCCTCACTCCTTCCCTTCCCCTCTAAAGATAAATAAATAAAATCTTAAAAAAAAATAATTTTATTTGTGTTCTCTTCTGCTAGCGTGAAGCTTATCTACTCTGTTTTTGTTCTTTTAATGTTTGTCTTTAAAAATTTTACTTAATACTTAGTCTAAAGTTAACAGCTTAGCTCTCCTCCTGAGCAATACATGAACAATACACCTCTGACTGCTGCTTCCCAGCTGACATGCTGTGGATACACAGTGTTTGTATCCGCCCCTTTTGTTTACCTGTGTTTTATCTATGTATTTACCTAGTTATCCTCACTGATTCTCTTTGTATTGCAGCTTTTCCACTCGCATTTAACTTTTTTTCTGAAGTATATCCTTAAACTCTAAATAATATGCTTTAAATCTTATAAGTTTCTTTAAATTCTATTGTAGGTTAAGTTCTCTGTTTTTCTGTATTTGAAAAAGCCTTTATTTTGCTCTTATTTTTTTTTTGGAAACTAGTTTTGATGGATACACATACACTATCTATTGATTATCTCTCTTATCATCTACCTATCTATATTTGACCCGTATTTTTTCCAACACCAGAAAACAATGAACTGAATTGTCTGTCTGTCTCCTGGAGATAGACAGCATCAGCTCCCACAGGTTAAAGTCTTGGTCCCATAAGACTGCTCCCTCTTCAGAGGTCAGTTGGAAGTCCAAGTTGCTGCTTGTGCTTCTTACTGACTGGCTATAAATTGGATGTTCCTAACATTGTCTTCTCAGATCAATTGATTTGCCAGCACAGCTCCTGGAGAACATGTACTTATATTGACCAGCTTGTTATAAAGAATCCAGATGAAGAGGTACTTAAAACAGGGCCCAAATGGGTCCAGAGTGCAAGAGCTTCTGTGCCCCTGGCACTGGGGTGCACCGCTCTCCTGGCATGTAGATGCCCTGACCAACCAGGAGGCTCATAAGCTCTTGTTCAAAAGATTTTATAGTGCTTAATCTACTCCAGTCCCCCACTTCCTCATCCCAGAGGTTCGTGGGTGGGGCTGAAAGTTTCAAGCCCTTCCCACCTAGATAGTAATAATCTGTGCCATTTATTTTATATTTTTCTAGATCAATGAACTGAGCCATGTTCAAATCCCTGTTATGTTGATGCCAGATGACTTCAAAGCCTATTCAAAGATAAAGGTGGACAATCACCTTTTTAACAAGTAAGTGGAAGTACAACTTTTTCTAGAACTGATGTGGCTGCCAGGAGTATAATTTTTGTGAATTTCTATAATCACATTATTTTTCAATGGGTAGGTGCAAAGTTTTGCTGAGGAAGTTAATCCTGCGATAAACATAACCATCTGTCATTTTCAGAAAAGCAACAGCAGGCCCTCTTGGGTAATATCCTTTTGCCATATGGCATATTGTTTTCTATGAATATCTTATACGTTAAAAGTGATATTCTCATGAAAATTTAGATGTTTCAAGCTGTAAATTGCTTGGATTTTTTTAGCAGTTATGGACCTCAGTTATCTTACATAAAATTCTCATAATGATTACAAACAGAAGTGATAACTTCGTAAAACAATAAAAAACTAAGGTGTATTTTTATAAAACATAATTGGGTGCCATGTTGGGCATTGAGACTAGTTCTCCTTCATTGGAATGTCACCTTAGGTGTCACCAGGAGCCCTTTACATGTTAAACTGTCTCCTGGGAGCTGGAGATTCCAGGATGCATAAGAAAGGGCCCTGCCCTCAAGGGGCTCATGGTCAGGCGGGTGGTTGAAAACTGATACGTACACAAATTACTATAATTTGGTGTGCATAGTGCCTCAACAGAGGGGGGCGGTGTGTGAACACAAAGGAGGAAGTGATTCTCAATGAGTAGGATGAACCTCAAGTCCTAATCAAAGAATTAACTCTGAAATTTCTTAATGGGGCCATTGGTCTAATGCGAAACTCGTGTGTTAAATCTCCTCATAATACTGCATTGCAGGGGTGTCCAACCCATGCCCCACTGGCCGCATGCGGCCCAGGATGGCTATGAGTGTGGCCCAATGTAAAATAATGAATTTACTTAAAACCTTTCTTTTTGCTTATTAGTTTTCATTAATGTCTGTGTATTTAATGTGTGGCCCCAAATAATTCTTCCATTGTGTCCTGGAGACGCCAAAATGTTGGACACCCTGGTAGAGGCTGACCATTTGAGGGGATCTTTTCTATGTGAATTTAGGTTGTGGTATTTATATAAAATATATTACAATAGGTCACTCAGGGAGTGAGAGCAGTCTTGTTTTGTGAGCTTCTATCCACCTGTACAATAACCAAGGGTGAGTGTGGGGAGCGCTGTTTGTGGCTCACTCTGATGCCCTTCCCAAGTATCCACAGTCTCCGCCATTTTCCTCAGCATGGCCCTTCCCTTTGCACCTCTTCCTTGAGGAAGCAGCTGTAGCATGTAGTCAGGATTAAAAGATCACATAAGCCAACTGTTCCTAGATAATGAGAGACATAAATGTTATCAGTCTGGCCCTTCTGTTCCCTGGATCTTGTGGTTTGTACATTTGGCCCTTGAACAACATGAGTTTAAACTGCATGGGTCCGCTTTTACACAGACTGTTTTTTTTAAAGATTTTATTTATTTATTTTTAGAGAGAGGGTAAGGGAGGGAGAAAGAGAGGGAGAGAAACATCAATATGTAGTTGCCTTTTGTGCGCCCCCTAGCAGGGACCTGGCCCCAACCCAGGCATGTGTCCTGACTGGGAATTGAACCAGCAACTCTTTGGTTCACAGTCTGACATTCAATTCACTGATCCACACCAGCCAGGGCAGATTTTTAAAAGAAATGTGTACGTGTACTTTTTCTTCCTTATAATTTTTAATAACATTTTCTTTTCTGTAGCTTATTTCATTATAACAATACAGTATGTAATAGATATAACACAAAATATGTTTGAACTGTCTGATTATGTTGTTGGTAAGGCTTCCAGTCAACCGTAGGCTGTTAGTTAAGTTTGGGGGGAGTCAAGAGTTATGGCTTCATTTTCATTTGTAAGGGGAGGTCAGCACCCCTAACCCCCGTGTTGTTCAAGGGCCCACTGCAGTTGTTATATGAAGTACCCCTGTGCCTTACATGGGTAGGGAACTCCAGGCACTTCTTTGGCTACTCACAGAACTAGATAGTGGGAGATGCAACTGGTCAACTCTGTATATTTGAGCTTTATTCCACAATATCTGTTTCAGAGAAAACATGCCGAGCCATTTCAAGTTTAAGGAATACTGCCCAATGGTTTTCCGAAACCTGCGGGAGAGGTTTGGCATTGACGATCAGGATTTCCAGGTGAGTTGCCTCTGTGACACTTGCTTCAAATGGGCTTCATTGTTCCATACTGTATAAAATAGGACTTACACTTTTGTTGTTACAGGTAATTATGTAATAGAAATTGTTATTTTATATGTTAATTTTTTTTTTCTGAAATAAAAGGTTCTTTCAGTTAGGGACCCTTACATAATATAATTTCACTAGTCAGTAGGAAAAGAAATGATTCTTTGAGAAGGCATGTGAGAGTTTTATATAATGCTCTCAAGTCCAGGTGAAGGTCCTTTTGATTCCTTCCATCAAATGTGTCACCAGCCTATTCAGATGTGTATGTGTGTGGTTTGACTTAGCATTTCCTGTATTTGTAGAGGCCACTTAGGAATCGTAGAAGTTTATTCTTGTTTTTGCCGACTTGCTGCTTTCCAGTTGGCTCACACTGACTCTTGCCCACAGCGTTTGTGTCAGAGGCCACACTTTCTGCACTGCAGTGTATCGTGGCAGTGGCGGCAACCCTGTTGTCACCACCAGGGGCCCCCCAGTTCCTGGCACAGTCCCATGGAGCACTGCCCTCTTGCTCTTGGGACCCCGCCACGGACAAATGCACATTGTTGCTTTTCTCCCTATATTTACCTGGTTTTCAAGTTTACTTTTAAACTTGAGATCACGGTGCCATCATATATGCTGATCCACGATCATCATGTTGCTTTTCTCCCTATATTTACCTGGTTTTCAAGTTTACTTTTAAACTTGAGATCACGGTGCCATCATATATGCTGATCCACGATCATCATCCTACGAAGTGACCTGACACTGGTTACCTAATATTTATATAGCCAGTCAGATTCAGAAAAATCAATGTTTTTATTTTGAGAAGAAGTCCATGTTATGAGATGCAAGGACTACGTTCTGATTTTTCAGGACTGTCTAGTCATTTTACTGTGAGAGTACTGACTTGCCTTAAATCCTTTAACTCCAGCAGACACTTTCTCTCTTTTGCCTTAAATGGAAAAGCTTAACTCATCCTTCAGCAAGTGCCATACTGCCACCCTGGATGACCTTACAAGTTGAATATTAGCACAGCTTACCCTATATTTTCCCTTCAAGTTTAGTGTCTCTAAGGTGATTTGAGCTTAGTTAGTACACTTTCCTAAAGATCTGTGGCCTCCCCACCCTTCTCTGCCTACCCCATTGTTAGAATTTTTCAAGAATTTCCCACATGTTCCCTCAGGCCCAAGAAGCTTTCCCCTGGCCATGTTTTGAAAAAGCAGCACTGTGGCCACAGGTGACATTCCTTCCTCTGCAGACTGGGGCTGGGTGTCCACCAAGGTCCAGGTTCTGAGCGGAGGCTTGGGTGCATCCCCGCAAGGGCTGAGAGGGGGTGTGACAGGGAGGATGTGGGCACTTGGTTTACTTTTAAAAACTGCGGTGGAGCTAACAGCGCTGAGGTTTGACCTTCTTGTGTTAGAGAGAAAGAACTTAGATCAAACTTAGACTTGAAATTTACTATTGAAAAAATAAGTTGCTTTTAAAGAATAAAATTGTAATAGTAAAAAGGATTGGTATAAAATAAAAAGGAATAATTGCACATTATTTTAGAACTGTTATTACATTTAAAGAGGCCATATGAAAATAAGTACTTTAAAAAGGGGTGATCAGCAGATAACTAAAATTTCCTGTGGTTGACTCTCTCATGCTAAATTACTCAAGTGTGTTCCTCCCTTTGTCCCCTCCTTTTTTTCTTTATAAATAAAAGAGTCACACTGGCATTTCATGGAAACTGACTTTGAGGACCTAAGCAATAAGATCTTGTTAGATTCCTCAATTCATTACTAAAACGAAATCCTTATATTTCTTCTCCTAATCAGCCCTGTTCAGTGAGATCTAAAATGGGCCATTACATCCTGAGTTCTGCACTACAGCAGATAAAAGTCATTTTTAAAATTTCCTATAATGACTAGTATAGTTGCTGAAATACTAAGGCATGAGCGATTTTCCTTCTCTTCCAAAGCCATGTAAGTTGATATTTAAGTAAGTGCAAATTGCTAAGTACAAACTTTGAAGGCAAATTAGGCAATTGGAGGATGATTCGCACTAACTAATTGGTGAGTGTTTTGAGCTCTTAGCATGAGAGCTCAGACAGGAGAGCCAGTGTGAACATAATGAATCATTTGAACGCTGCTCCCTTTCCCCAGCCGTGCCTGGTGCTTTTGGCATTTAAATTGCTGCTTTCTCTTTGACAACTGTATTTTTATTAAGAAAAAAAAGGAGGGTGTTCAAAGTAACTTTAGTAAACCAGAGGCATACTGGTTTCCCTCCCAGTCTCATGTTCCCTTCCCAATATCTGTACCGCTTACAAAGTTGTCAGCAGGGGCGATACCCCTTAGTTTAAACCAAAGACAAGATCATAAATGTGGGGCTCAACACCCTTTGTCAGCTACTTGGTTGGTAAAAAAGAGGAAGTTGTGCCAACACTGGCTGTGGCTTTGTGTCTCAAGGGCCCCTGCACAGTGCAGGGGTGAAGGCGGAAGTGGTGTGGTCCTGTGAAGGCCACAGTGGGACTAGGCTGGGATCAGAGGGGCCTGTCATCCTAGCTGTTTGGCACTTTGACTCACCAGTGGCCAGATACTTCATTCAGCAGGGCCAGAACTAGTAACAGGTATCAGTTGACACATGTAGTACCCCCAAAATGATTTGAAAAGTGGGGTCAGTAACCTGGGGTCTCGTCACCTATTGGAGGCACTGCATGACTTGCCAACAGGGACCAGGCCTCATGCTGCTTTTGACTTGCTGTATTTATTTTTCTGAAGTGCTTGAATGTAGCAGCTTTAAATCAAGTGGCCACAAGGAGCTCCATTGTGTGGTTCATTTAGTATTCAAACCTTCGTATTAAGGCCAATGAATAAATGGTGTTGACCTGCCTTGTGCGTGTGGATGGATGGCTTCTTCCTGCACCTGAAAAAAGTCATTATTGATCACTCAGAACATAGTTCAATAATTAGCCTACCTTATTGACTTCTGGCAATGAACTTAAAGGAATTGGAAAGCGTTCCTGCTGTCCCATAAACATTCGTATCTTTTCTCTGGTTTTGATCCCTTGTCTTTTACAAAGGAAACTTCTTTTTCATGGTGTTAAAGACAGATTCAAACAACAGTTCTAAAATATTCATCATTAATAACAGTGTCACCTAGCATATATATGTAAACCTGTGTGTATGTGCGTACATGCACCTGGGGTTCCAGATTCAGAACTTTGTTCAATTAGTGCTTCGTAAAATTATTTCATTGGCTTCTAATATGTTCAAAGTTGAATTTTGTTCTTCTGATCATTGTGGGGCTAATGTGATGCCTTACCATATTTTTAAGATAAGTTATCTTTGAAGGTGACTGTTCCCTGGAAGCCTCCCCCGTTACTGTTGCTGCAGGTCTCTTTCTGCCGTCAACACTGCCACCTTCAGTTCTGGTCCCCTTTAGGTTCGATCAACTCAGCGTGTGTTTATTTGCACTTACCTACATGTCAGGCCCTGCTAGACATTGTAGGAAATGCAGAAGAGAAGAGAGGGTGAAGGAGTTTTTGTTGTTGTTGTAAACTATTCTGAATTTTATATTAGATGCTAATAGGGTTTACAAAAACCCAGACATCCTGATTTTTAATGTTCTTCAGGAAAATCTACTTTCCTGTCTCTAAGAGAATCAGACCCTCTTATAACAGGCCTCAGGAAGCTAAAGGGAGGCTTCAGGTAAAGTTTCTGAGCTGCAGGAGAGAATTGCCCCAGAAACCAAAAGCTTGTGCAGGATGGAGACGATGTAGTTAAAACTAAATACTCCAGAAACCGAGCCTCCTGGTTCTTTGTGGAGGATAATATCAGGTTTACTTTCCCCCTACTGCGTCTCCTGAATTAGAATCCCTCATTATTCACATTTGATGCATTTTCTTCTTTGTATTTGTAACAGAGAATTCTAATTTTAAAATAATTTTAGAGCTAATGTTTTAAACTTCTGATGTGCTTGTTTCAGGTTTAAAAATAAAAACTTAAAATGTTGAGACCTTTAGAGTATGCTAAACTTTGAAAAAAAACCTACACCAGTATTTAGAATACAAAGTCTATTGCCATGTTTTCAATTGTAGATTTTCCCAATATAATTCCAACTATCTGAGGGCAGGAATGGAGTCTAGCTGGTTTTCTGCATTGCAGGCCCAGAGTCCGTAGGCCTGGGCACTGGAGTAAGTGCTCTGGACAGGCACTAAGAAATGCTCATGGAAGAGAGGGTCTGAGGGCTCAGATGGACATTCCAAGAGAAGTGAGCCTTCTGGGCCAAAATATGGAGGCCAGAATGCTCAGGGAAATGAAGCAACTGGATGGAGGTGGGATTGTGGGAGATAAAGATGGAAAGTGGAAAATGTGGAAACTGGGCTGAAGGTCTCAGGCAGATTCTTCAGCATGTGAGCAGCCCTGTGGATTTTGCACAAGGGAGTTATGCGATGACATCTGGGTTTTCTAAAGATAATTGAGGCAATTATGTATAGCGTACATAAAAGGCAGATACAGAAATTAGGAGGCTATGATCTATCCCAACAGGTGAAGAAGAGGTGTGAACCAGGACACTTGGCATTGACTGGGTCAAGCAGAGAGCATCTTAGCAAGACAGCGAGAATAAAAAAGTGACAGGAGAGGTGGCAGATGAGCCACAGGAGCAAAGGGCAGGAGCCAGAGGTGTTAGAGCCTGAGACAATAAGAGAGTAGGGGTGCCAGTCACTGGAGGAGGGAAGTTTGGGGCTGGGGCAGGAAAGAGAGGAAGATGAGTTGACTTTTTAGCCTACTGAACATGGAGGTGACCTGGAGGTGTCTGTGTGAGGCTGGTCATCATTCAGTTGGCCGTCTCAGGTGGAGCTCAGGATTGGGGACTGGAGCAGAGGCCCAGATCTGGGTGTGATTACACAAATGTATTTATCCCTCAGACAAGCCTACTTGTACTGTTACCACCTCAGTTGGCTTACTCACTGAATCAGATAAGCTCTTTTATTCCTTGCTAATTGTTTCTTGTCTGTTGAGTGTGCTCAGCTCACTCTTAAAAAGTTTCTTCTACAAACAAGCAAACAGACAAAATATACTTAAAGACATTGAAATTGAGAACAGGCTGAAAGTGACCAGAGGGGAGAAGGGAAGGAATTTCAGGGGAAAAGGGGAAGGGTTTGCAGGAACAAATATAAAGGACACATGGACAATAATAACAAGGGGGAGGTGGAAACAGGAGGGAGGCAGGGAGGGCTGGGGGGTGGACTGGGATGGAGGTAAAAGGCAGAGAACTGTACTTGAACAATTAAAATAAAAAATATTTTTTAAAGAGTTTCTCCTCATACTTACTGGCCTCCCTGGTTAACTACTGTGAGCCTCAACAGGAACATCAGTTGGCAACCCTGCCTGGGCTGAAAACCAAAGGAGTTCCACTCACATTGGACAAGTCTCTTTTTAGATCTTTGGGAAAACTCCTTCCCAACCCATGGGCATCATCAGGCTTTGCTTGTGCTTTTTCTGCTCCTCCTTTCTTTCTAAATTCTTTCTTTCTTTATATTTAGAGAGAGAAAAAGGGAGGGAGAAAGAGAGGGAGAGAAACATCAGTGTATGGTTGCCTCTCATGTGCTCCCTACTGGGGACCTGGCTCACAACTCCGGCATGTGCCCTGACTGGGAATCGAACTGGCAACCCTTTGGTTCTCAGGTTGGCACTCAATCCACTGAGCCACACCAACCAGAATTTTTTTCTGCTTCTTCTTATGAGTTGAACCAATGACTGTCCCTACCACAGTCTTCCCTCCTCACTCCATCAGACCTGGAACTCAGGCTTCCTGTTTGCCTGTGTTTCCTGCCACTGAATTCACTTTGGGTTGAGACTTGTGATTTTCAACCAAGAGCTGTCACAGAGGACTCTTATCCAAGTTAGATGCCAGATTTGTTCATCCTGAGCCTGGAGCCTGGAGCCTGGTCTCCAGCACTGTAACCTCAATCAAGTGCCAGCTTGAGATTTTTAAAGAAGGTCTCATGGTGCTCTCTGAAGTTTCTGCAACTCTGCTTCTTTCTCTGCTGGTCATTACCTTTTAATTTTATGTTTTTCTTTTTCAAGTTGTTTCATTATTGGTAAGTGAAGACATCACCATGTCTTGCTCCCTCCCCTCAGTAATGACAGCCATTCTATACCTGGGATCACAGCTCAGGCTTTCTTTGAAATTCCGCAAGAGCTTAACACAGGTCTTTAAACAAAGTGGACATTTAATAAATTCTTGATGATGATATTCAGGTTAGCATGTTGGTCTTTACCTCTCTGATGGGGTAAGAGAACCAAATGTGCTTGCTCACATATGTCCAGTGCAAACCCAGGAAGCAGCCTTGTCTGGGCAGTGGCCCTGACTCCTGGGCTTTGTGATATGAGGCATGTAATCATAAACCCGAGTTGTCAGCAGGGCCCTGATTAGCTTCCAGATTTCAAGTCCATGAAATATGGAGCCTGGGTTACAAGAAGATTTTCCTGGAAGTCAGGAGTTTGGTTTGAGTCTTGGATCTTCAGTGACTGATGCTGTGACTAAATTCAGTAACTTAGTCCTGATAGGTCTCCATTTCCTCATCAGTGGAATGAGGGAGAAGGACATGATTCTCTCTGAGGCCCTCCAGCTGCCAAATCACTGGGTCTACCATTAAGTTGCCACAAGTAGAACCTGTCACTTAGGTTCTTACACTCAGTAATGACATGTCCCTTTGTAAGCTGGTGCCTTGTACACGCTTGAGCATGGCACCATTGATTGCAAGTGGCCTTTCTGTTGACTGAAAATAAAAACTTTTTTATATATGATTTTTGGTAGAAATATAAATTCATATCAAAATGAAAAAAGGAGAAAAATGTACATAAGGATATATGAGCAGTTTAAGAGAATAAAATGTTCAAAATGTTTGGGCATTTAAAAATGTACAGGTGACCATAATGGTTACTAAATCATGATATTTTTATGAGAGGTACAGGAAATTGATGGTAAGAATAAGCTAATTAAATTGACCTTTAAATTTCCTTTACCCTTTGGAGGCCCCACTGCAAAACTAAACATTGTCAATGCAGACTTTTAGAGGATTGGGGAGGATGGATAGCACCATTAATCCCTTTCTTAAGGGAAAGGACAATAAATTTCTAATTATAAATGTAAGAAGCCATTGAACAGTGAACTTCATCTCTCATTACTTCCTGTTGAGGACTAAGATGGTGCCAGAGTTCAAACACAGCCATTGAGATTTGAGAGAGGTTATGTTGTCAGATCAGAATGGATTTGGCTATAGAAAATGGAAGTGGTGAAAAATAAGTTTACTTACGAAGTGGCAAGATAAGCAAAAATTGACTAAATTGTCATGTTCTTAGCTGCCCTTCATCTAACATCTTTGCCCTAGAATTTCAATTTTTTTGTCAAGCAGTTTATTTTATCCCCAACTCTCCAGCAAGACTAGGAGCATCCTAAGAAGCACATCTGGGTCCTGTAATGTGTCCAATGCACAGAGTTGAGTGGAGAGTACTCACAATGTCACCATCCTCCCCCAGAGACGGTCCAGGGTCTACAGGTGATACAGTGGCTCAAGGGGCTTTCAGGAGGAACATTTGGTACAGTCACAAATACCTATGTATTGTATGATTGCATTTATATGACATGTCCAGAATAGCCAGATATGTGTAAGACAGAAAGCAGATTAGTGATTTACTAGTTAGTTGGGTTGGGGGGAAGAATGTGAGTAACTGCTAATGGGTATGGGTTTTCTTTTTATTCTTTTTTTATTAATTATAGTTGACATACAATATTATATTAGTTTCAGGTATACAACATACTGATTTGAAATTTGTATACCTTACAGTGTGATCACCCTGGTAAGTCTAGTAACCATCGGTCACCATACAAAGTCATTACAATATCATTGAAATATTCCCTGTGCTGTACATTATATATCTGTAGCTTATTTATTTTAAAACTGGGCTCTGGCTGGTGTAGCTCAGTAGATTGAGCATGGGCCTGTGAACCAAAGGATCACGGTTGGATTCCCAGTCAGGGCATATGTCTGGGTTGCAGGCCAGGTCCCAGCAGGGGACACACAAGAGGCAACCACACACTGACATTTCTATCCCTCTCTCCTTCCCTTCCCCTCTGAAGATAAATTAATAAAATCTTTAAAAAACACTGGAAGTTTGTACCTCATATTATCCTTCACCTTTTCCATCAGTTCCCCCAACCCCTTCCCCTCTGGCAACCATCAGTCAGTTTGTTCTCTGTTTCTGTGAGGCTGTTTATATTTTGTTCATTTGTTTTGTCAGAGGTGTTTTTTTTTGGGGGGGGGAGGGTTGAGGTGATAAAATGTCCCAAAATGCACTGTGGTCCTGGTTGTTTAACTTTGCAAATATACTAAAAGCCATTGATTTATGTACTTTAAATAGGTGGGTTATATGATATGTGAATTATATCCCAGTGAAACCTTTAGGAACAAGAATATTTGGAGTTTAAGATTAGTTTTTATTCAATATGAGATTTTTCTTTTTTCTCCATCTCTGATTTAGATGCCTTTTTTTTTTTAGCATAGGGAGTTATGGTGAAAGTTTTTCCATTTAGACGAACTACATTTAAGGAATTACATAGTTTATAATATGAGGCTATCAAATGTGTGGAAGACAAGGGTAGGCAATGAATAGAGCATAGTTTTGCAGTTTGTTTACAGTTATGATTAAGTTTTTCTCTCCAAACTAATAGCAAATCATTATCCATTTCCTAAATCTCTACAAACTGACAGCAGTAACTACTATTGAATACTAGTTAGAGAAAGAAGAAAACCTAGAGACCATAAAGTCCAACTATCCCCTTTGCATATAATAAGATAACAGAGTAAGGGGTGGGGGTGGGGTTAATGAGGGGGTCTCATTACCCTTGACTTGACTGCTAACTTGACTTTTTTCTACCATGTATGCCGAGACCCGAAATCCTGAAAAGGAAAGAAAGGGGGTAAAGGCAGAGGCTATGAGTGACTATTGTTGGCAGTGGAGGCAACAAGACACTATCAGATTTCCATCACATCTATAATTTAAAGGTTGAATTAAAGTCTTTTAAGGCCCTGCATTGAAAGGGATTATAGATTTTGTGGTAACCCAACAGGTTACACAAATGACTTAGACTGTGGGTTCCCAGGTTGCTTTTCCAAACCTCCATCTCTCTCCTCAAGCCCTCTGTCTCATTCAGCCCCACGCCTACTCACTCCCCCGCCCCCCCCCAACATTTTAAGTGCTCTTTTACAAACATAAGTGCTTATTATTGAGGGTCATAAAAGAAAATAGCCTGTAAAAGTGAATGAGGGGAAAATGTGTAGCTCCCAGTTTTCATTAGGTACAAACCAAGGTTTGGCCAGGGTGGTGGGAAAAGGAATCCAGAGAAAATTAGAAGAGTTCATTCTACAAGTTCTTCTTTATTTTCAGCTTACCCACTTACAGAATAATTTGTGATTACTGATCTGTATCTCTCATTATTTCTAACTAGAAATTTGCTTTTTATAATAAAAAGCAAACTAATAAAAAATAACTAATTTATTGAGTACTACTATATTCTAGGCATTATTATAAAAACTTTATAATATAGTATCTAATCCAACCCCCAAATTTTTTATTATTATTATCCTTATCTTTATTACCTTTCTGCAGACTTGGAAATTGAGGCACAAAGAGCTTAAATGACTTTCCCAAAGTCCAAAAGTCAATTTCTAAGGCTCCTGAGTCTGATGCCATCTTCTGCTGTCTTCTGTCTTCATTATCAGTACTATTTGAAACTTGAAAGGTCATCATCATCCTCTGCTCATGGCAATATGAGTCTGAGAAAATATGAGTAAACTAAATAAAAGTGTGAATAAATACACTGAATATAGAGAGATGGTTTTGATGTTCAGGACATGCTGATGAGTATACGTTTAGTGAGTTTGTGAATGTTTTCTGACAGCTCCTAGACTTGGGAAGGTGTGTTAGGACATTTCAGAAGGCCAGTGGAAGGTTTCACACGTTGAATGGGCCCTGGGTTGCCTGAAGTGTTGTGTTGTTGACCTTAAATATCCACAGGGCACTTGTTTTGCACATTCACACTTCTCACACTGAGAAGTTCAGAATCCCAGATTTCGAATTTTAAAAATGTCACCATGTTAGAGAACATAGACTCTCTAAGCTTTGTCCATGATGAGAAATTTGCCTTCTAATGAGAATAGATTTCCCTAAAACCCTGGGTAGATTTCCCCGGGTAATTTTACCCAGCAGCTTTCTCCTAAAGACAGAGAGGTAAGTAGGGGTAAGAGTTCTTGAAAATGAACATTAAAAAAGAAAAGAAAGTGATGAAGTGACATTTTAGTTTAGAAATGGGAATTACCTGGTGGATGATTAAGCCAGTCCTTTAAATGGTGCTTTCTAGGCCTTTGGTAGGACCAGGCTTTCACCTCAGACCTAGCCTTTGACATTAGGGTGGTGAAGATAAAGACTTTTTAAATGGTGCCTTTGGCTAGACCTTCTTCCTTCCATGCACATCCTGTCCTAACTTGCAGATTATGTCTTAACTTCTTTTCCTCTGTTGTTTCCTCCCAACTCCTTCTTCCCCAATTAATGTTACAGAATTCAGCATTCCCAGTGTAAAAGGTTACTCTTTTCGGCCTCGGCATTCTTTGCCAAGAAAAACCCACACAGTCTTAACAAGGGAAAGACAGGAGAGATGGGATACTCTTCTAAAGGGAAAGCCAGTGATCAAAAGAAAATGAAAACCTCCAGTGATTCTTAGGCATGTGAATTACCTAAACCAGACATGATGAACTGTGCCACATGGTGAGAGATGTGAAGAGTTCTTAGGATTCACAGTGTCGCCACAGTCACAGGATTGTAGGAGATACTGAGTGCTAGGCATCTATCAGCTCTCGGCTGAGTATGAATTGTCTCATTCGTACACCCTGGGCTCAGCAGCATATATTTTCCTGTCCTAAAGCTTTGCCCCTGAAACACACATCTGTCGCAGCTCTTGCTTCAAGAGGAGATGGCTCCTGTCCCTACTCAGCTCAGGTAAAGTCAGATAATGAACAGTCCTGGAAGGAGTCAAGATAGATTTGTATGCATGCGAACAGAAGCATAAATTAAGGATTCTGACTGCATTAGCACTGAAGCAGTTCTTGATAATAGTTTTACGTTTTACTTGGCAAAATTGAAAATATAAAGACAGTTTTTTTTTGTTTTCTTGCCAGCTTACTCAGGCACTAAATTGTCATTAAAAGGTGTTTGTCACCACAGAAAAATCTATATGAACAATCTCATCAAAATTCCCCCAGACTCTCAGGCCCAGGCCGGGAGGCAGCAATGGTGGGAGGGATGGTGGTGGACTGCTCTGGATGAGGCCCCTGGAAGGCGCTCCACGTATACCATCACACTCTCACATTAACGAACTCAGACGGGCAAGTCACTTCCACTCTCTGATCTCTGTTTTCTGATTTGGAAATTGAGTGGTTTGGAATAATCTCCAGGGTTGCTTGCAACTTATCATGCTCTTTGACTGTGAGATTTAGTTACATGTAGGGGAGCCCCTGGAGGGCTCCTGAAGGTCACTCCCAAGCTCTGTTTCTTCTCTGGGCTTTTTCCTCTGGGCCTCCCAGGTTCGTTCAAGCTTCCTGGATGGTTCATTTTTCCTTCGTGACAGAACAAAGCACGCTGAAGAATTTCAATATTCAGTTTTACTAGATCGCAGACTGCTTATGGGCTGCTCGGTGACTATTTTCAAAACATACCCATGACCTCCTTAACTTAGCTCATTTTTTCATTCTTGCCCCAAGTACATCTGGAATCTATGAAGTGTTATTTTTATGCTGCTCTAAGAACTATTGTCATCTTCTCTTTAATCTTGGCCCAGATGTCCTAAACCATCATTATGCCTCTGCTGGAATGATGGTTGTACTCTCTTCTGACAAGACTTCTTGGGAAACATATCAAATCATCTTCTGAAGTCTGCTCTCCAGCAGTTCCCAGAGCCGTGTGCTGTGTCTTAGAGTAAATACATTTGTAGAGTTATAAAAGGTCTGCAGTAAGAGATCTAATTTAGCCCACCCGCTCCCGTGGGCTTAGTCTTCATCACTTTTCAAACCCAGAGACTGAGGTTCAAAAACGCTGTGACATGTCCCAGGAGATGAGTGGCAAAGCACGTTTAGGTGCCAGACCAGCACTCGGCCTTTACCCACGAGCAAACGAACACTTCTGCCTTGTTTCAAAGGCTGCAAAAGCTGCATGATTATGATGTTCAGTAATGGCAAAAGTTTAGCTCTGTCTTTGTAAATTGTCCTTTTTGGTCACCTCAGAGGAGCTGTAGGCAGGAGCCATAGGTATATTACTTGAGTCCAGTATACTCCAGTTTCGTTCTTTTCAAGTAGGAAAATGCACCTGGCTTCTATCTCACAGGAATGTTGTGAAAGTAGATAGAATATAATGCGTCGGAATCTTCCAGGCCTTAGAGTCATTCCAAGGATCATGCATTTTGCATACAGTTGTGCTTACTCTTCTGGTTTTCTGCTTGTCTAAGGCTTTCAATAAATTTGATTCATATATTTTTTATGTTCATAGTGATTATAAAAAGTACATTCTAAATTTTGATAAAGTATCTGTTCCTGACTTTACTGATTATTTGAGCACTAAAAGCCTTTAAAATTTTTTTTTCACACACTGGAAGTAGGTTGTGGGATGGGACTACTCATGTGATTGTTGAAAAATGGAGTTGAAGCAGAACCAAGATTAGAATTTATAAGTCGTTATATCCCAGGAGTAAGATGTGGCCAATATCCAATGGAAAATCTGTAATAAATACTTATCAGTGTCTTTGAAACTGAAAGGAAAGGCAAATAATTTAGGAGATAGCATGTGAGCTGAGGAGTTATGACATATTGTTAGTATGGATTTCTAGGCCTTTGTAAATCCATACACTGCTTGAACATATATTTATTAGATATTTCTTTCATGAATTCATACAATGAGTACAGTGAATTATCATTCTTCACTGTAAAGTTTGCCATTTTAATGAAACCAAAGTTGGACAGACTATAATAGGAAAGACGTTTATGCAGGCAAGTCTGTAATTATAGCACACTTAATGCTAAGACTCTGCACACTCTGTACCAGACAAAACACATCATGGCCACAATTCAGTAAACTCCTGGCTCTCACATGTGGTTTGCAGATACACTGCATCAGCATCATCTGCGTCTTCAAATGCCCCACTCCATACCTGCCAGGCCAGAATCTGCAATTTTGCATTATCCCAGGTGATGTGGTTGCTCATTAAAGTTTGAGAGTCACTGACTATACAGCTTTGAATTTTATTCTATCCCATTGGTCCGTGATAGAATGTTATATTTTTGTATCTAATATGCCTAAGAAAACCATCCGTGGAACAACTGATGCTGCTGTAATTCTGTCCTTTGCTGAAAACAATTATCCTTTACTATTTCCCACTCTCCCCAGAAGTTACTGTGCATGTATTATCAGTTATACAAAATTTAGAACTTGTTTGTCTGTCATAAAGTTGATTGTTCCTGCTTTGATTTTTATGCTCAAAAGTAATTTGTAATCTTACAATTCCTAGTGTCTTGTTTTATTTGGAATACCTTTGCAAATTAATGTTAGGGAGGTAAAAATAAGACTCTTAACCAAAAACAACAATTGCTTTTTTTGCTAGTGTTTAAAACCTTGAAAGGGGGCATTCACTTTGGTTCTTAATAGGAAAAATTAGTATAAAGGACAGTTTTTAAGGCAGCATAATTGAGAATTAAACTTCTGTTAATAGAGCCATTTTCATTATTTTAAATCTATTTAATGAATTTCAGTTGTCTGAAGAATAAGTTAACTCTGCCAAATCCTGCTTATTTAAAAGTCTTTGGGAGTTACACTGATTCTTTTTTCCTTCTCTCCAGTTTTCTAATAAGCTAAGGAAAGCAAACTCAGTTAATTTGCAGCATTGGCTCTACACTTGACAGGTGTGCCTGCTTGCATTGAGCTTGAAATGCACTAACTCAGATGTAATGATAGGCAGTGCCAGGGCCTGTCCTTGGAAATGAGAAAGAGCTCACAGGCTGCATCCCTCGGCCCCCAGAGGACCTCTATATACTCCTGTGCCACTACAATGTAGTTACACTTTATATGGCTAAATCCTACTGGATTTCATCTAGAAAGGAAAGGTTGAAGAGACATGAATATACTAGACAGAAAGCGAACACTTCCGTTGAAGATTGCTACAGAGATCTGCGCCCCCTCAGCTAGGCTGTGTTTGGTTTATTGGGGCTTCTGAATGCCCACTTTTAGAAAGGAAGTTGAAAAGAGAAAATATCTTTGTCCTTGAATCCCTCATATGCAACCCAGTGGGGCCAGGCAAGAAAGGGAAGTCAATACTCAAGAGCACAGTCAGTCTGCAAAGGAGACGACCAGACTCCTCAGATGCTAGGGGTTTGCTAATCCCAGTAGTCTAGGTGACCGGTGTAAGAAGGTTGGGGAGAGGGAGTCTCCTGGAGGCCCCAAGAAAACAGGAGATTCGACTGGGAAAGTCAAATAGGAAAGGGCAGACTTACCTAGTTAGAGGGCCAATCACATGAGCCAGATACTGGAATGAAGTGGTACTAGAAGAGCCCCTGCTCAGAGCCCCTCTTTGTCTACCTCCCAGAAAATAGTCACTCTCAAAAATGGCAAGGGGGTGGGGGTGTGATGGAAGATGGACCAAATTAGAATCTTCTGAGGAGCTCTTGTAGAGTCCCACTGCCCAGCCTCCTCCCAGGGCATGCCACAGGCAGCACGGTTTACAAGCTTCGTACTAATAGTTCCCCGTTGAGAACTTGGGTCCGGAGCCAGCCACACTGTAGATGGAATTCTAGCCCTTCCCTGTTACTAGCTGTGTGACCTTTGCCAAATTATCAAACCTTTCTGATCCCCATCTCCTCATCTGTGAAATGATGATGATGTTAATAGTAACTGTTTCACTGGAGGTGTTATCAGAAGTGGGAGAAATACTCTGTGCTTAATGTTTGGCACAGTATCTGTCATTAAGGAAACAGTGATATAAAATTTTCTTTCATAACTGGAACCTAATTGTATAAAGAAGAAAATTTGGGCCTTTTTCCAACTCAGAAAATTTTAAGGCAAACGAAATAACTTTGATTATAGTTCTAGACATTAGCCTGTTTTAAGGACATTAGAATTATAGTACAGACCCAAGCTGTTTTTACTCCTTGTGAAAGACTAACAGTTTAAGCTATGATGGATGTAAAACGTTGTTGTCCTGCTTACCAGTTTCTTCCATACACAAATGTTTTTAAAAATTTGTGATGACAACAGATTATCTGGAAATCAGAAAGCCACGTCTTTAATTGGGTCTCTTCCCTCCTCCCCGCTTTCCCAACTGGAAGAATTCCTTGACCAGGAGCGCACCCCTTCCCAACGACTCCCAGGCACGCAGCGGAGCTCGGTTCCACACGTCCTACGACAAAAGATACGTCATCAAGACCATTACAAGTGAAGACGTGGCTGAAATGCACAACATCCTAAAGAAATATCACCAGGTAATCTTTCTTTACCTAAGATTAGCACTCACAACTTCTCATCAAGGCTAACGATTTAAACTTAGGACATGATGAGAACACGGTTGACATAAAAAACACCTCTGGCTAGGCTTTTAAAAAGTGCTGTGGCCAGATGACTGACAGTTATTTAGGAATGCTTAGCCTATGAAGATCATCAGTTATTTATATAACACTTTTAATATAACTCTTTTGTATAATAATTTTGATGTTTGCCATCTGGATTTTAAAGTCACTCAGCTTAGGATTTGGCAACATTTCAGAATCTTTTTTGCACATGCCAGAAGTTAGGTGTTGACCTACGAGTATTTGTCCACTTACACCTCCTAATTGTATACTGCTTTCACTGGTCTTTCTGCCTGGCCCCAAAAAGGCCCATTCCCACTCACACTCTACTGCTAGAAAATTCTTTCGTTTTCACCCCTCAGCATGCATTATTCCTTCATAATCACCCAAGGAAAGAATGAAACTGCCCTTGAGAACAGCTCTCTCTCTCCCTCTCTCTACCTCCCTCTCTCTATTCTCTCTCTCTTCCTCCCTCTCTCTTCCTCTCCATCTGTGTTCCCCTCTCTCCCCCCACCCCCCTGCCCTCTCTCCTTTTCACTCCCTCCCTCCTCTTTACTGTCACTTTTTGGATAAATTCCAACACAGGTTTTCTTGGTGATATGCATAGCGTATATTCCCAGGTTCCAGCAGAGCCGTAAGGGCTTTACTTTTAAAACTATGTAGTAAGAGCATGAAGCTCACTGTCAGAGAAATCCATGTTCAAATCTCAGACCTGCCACATACTAATCTTGTGACTTCTAGTCTTACTGAAAACATGGAAGCCTCAGTGTTTTTATTTATACAATAAAGATAATGACAACCCCTAACTATGGAGATCTAAAGATTAAACGGGAAATGTACCTCAAATACTTAACACAGTGTCTGCCACACTAGGTGCACAATATATCATGGAGGTAGTTGTTATCAGCAAGTCATAGGATAATAACCAGGAACAGCTATGTCATCTTGAGAAATTGTAGTCTTGTGGCATGAATATGCCCAATACTTGCCACATGGCAGCAATTATCTTCAGAACTGGTGTTTGAACCACATGCTAAAACACACACACACACTTTTAGAGTCCTGCATTTTTGGTGTTTTTTTTTTACCTAAATGTCTTCAAATCCCCCTCAAAGATAAAGACTGGCTATGACAGGGGGTATTCAAAATAAAGTGCTGCAGGCCCTGACTGCATAAACCATCGATTTTCAGCTGTTTTCTCCTCATGGCACACAATTACTACAGTTTTGCAGTACCCAAAAGGATATATTTTTTTTTGCCAATCTCACACACACACACACACACACACACACACACACACACACGTATAGTTTTGATTCATTCACACTAGACAACTGTTGGTGTGTTGACTGTTGTCATTTTTTTATTTGACAATCTAAGGAAAAAGAAGCCAGTGCCCCTGACTAAGTAGTCAGATATTGCGTGTTTTAAATATTCCTGCAGTTCACCCGTTGAAAATCGCTGCTCTAACATCATGGACTATTTCTGGGTAGTTGCTTATCCTTCCAATCTTTACAAATATGATCGACTGCATTTTGCTTTCAGTGAAGTCCATAAAAATCTTTGAGCTACATGCTATTTCCAGAAACCTGGGGCTGCCCCTGATTTGTCTCCTAAATTCATTTAACATCTAACAAATCATTTATAACATCTGTTCCTTTTGAAATTTGTACCACAGCGCTTATGCTGCTACATATTATGAAGGTAATTTAAGCACCCGGATAGTACCCGAGAGGGAGAGAGCACTAAGGCACTGGCTTCTGAGTAAGCGGAATTAAAGGATGCAGCTTTAACTAGTGGTGTTTTAAACTGTCTACTATTTCATTCGTCCTTCTCTGAAACTTAATGTTGTACTTATGCATTGTCTTTATTCATCTCAGAACTTTCAAATCAAAAAGATACCCTAATGGCTGAGGAAAACATTGTGATAAATGTCTGTGATACCATTCTAATAAAATCACATGCAATTCAGATAGCATCTTCTTAATGACAACTTTGAGTTCAGAATTTTTTGACTTTATGGACATCACAATTTGAAACATTTTCTCTGGGGTAGTCACTGTAACTTAACATGCAGATTTGACATATCCTCAGTATTATATGAAATACTTTGGGGATCAAAATAAGTTTATTAACATGCTCTAGAGGCTTTCAAGTACTAAATGTTTTCTTTCATTTCACTATTACAAAATAGTTGTTTTCCTGGTATGTTCTTTATCCAGAGAAATCTCATTAACCTAACATTTATATATTTTTTGTTCTTATAAATAGTATTTTAAATATAATTTAAAGGGTGTTAGTGATTGAAAAATCACCATTGTTAATACAGTTTATTTCAAGGACACTAAGTTGAAAGTCGCAGGACATAGATCCTAGCCTATTATGAACTGGTTACTTAAGCCATTACTGAACCTCAGTTTTCCCATCTATATTTCATTTCATTCATTCATTCGTGTATTTACACTTAACCTAATTCCAGAAAGGATGTAAGGTGACCTTCAGGGAAGTTCGAAATATAAGAGAATAAACAGAAAAAGAAAGAATGGAAAGGGAAGGAGATTTCGAAGACACAAAATGGAGCCTGGAGTGAACCTAAAACTCATGCCATGATGGCCAGCATGCTTCCTAGATTGAGGGCCACTAATCTGACCCTAGTTTCTTAGCAGCCAAAGTGGAAAGTAGAACCTGAGTGAATCAGTTGCACACCTACTGTGCCTGAAGATACCAAAGAATCCGTTATTAAGGATAAATATAACTGTTCTTTGTACTAAGATTGGGCAGGGTTATTTCTAAGTCATTCCCCACAGGGAAGACATGTGATGTGATAAACCATCATCCTTGGAGCCAGCCATGTAACATGCAGGAATTTCATAGACCTTTGGAAAAACTCATCCATGTAGGCTTCTGAACCCACACCGCCATGTAGTTTACATTTAGTCCCTGCAGTTGTGCAGAGAAATGCAGTGTGCACTGGCTACCCAGCACTCTGCCAATCTGTGACTCCCACTAGGTAGGATCTGAATGTTCTTCAAGCTGCCCTTCTTCTGGGCCACTTTCAAGCAGGGTGTTGATGGATATTACATGGGGATGAGCTCAGCCTTGGGCAGTCTCAGATGTAGCTATCACATGTGATCAGACATGGGCCTCGACATCTGTCATCCAGGAGAGGTCCTTCCAAGCTTTGTTCTCTGATTCTACTCAGTGATGCTCAAAGGCATTCAAGATGGGTTTTAGACCTTTTCTTGCTGTACTTTAAGTAGGGCGAGGCTACTTTTAGGGTTTATGTCTAGTCTAAGAAATGTTCTGCCTCCTGCTTTGGCGGTAACTGTCAGTTCTTCTCTTTCTTCTTATTTTTTGTTGCTTTTACCTTCTAATTTGCCGTGCTTCATGACCGCCCACTCTGGGCAGGTATTAAGGCTTGTACAAAGTGCATGTTAATAGATGGGACCTTCCAGGGAGGGTGTGTCCTGTGGGGCAAATTGACAGCTCCAGTTACTTGATGGCCATTGACTTCTCTTTTTTCTACTCTTCTCTTTTGTTGTTTATTTTTGTATGACATATACCCATAGTTGCAGCTATATTCTGGAAGGTTAAAATTACCATAAGGCCAGCCTCTGGAGAATTGGAATGTTACTAGATATTTGAATAAATTCTGCCTGGGATTAATTTTCTAACAACCCATCCTCATCGGCAATGAAGTGTGGTAGGTGGCTCAGGGCACAGACCCTGGAGCTGGCTGCTGCCTTCAAGCCCCAGTTTTGCTCCCGACCAGCTGTGTAACCTCTTTATACCTGTTTCTTTTCTATAAATTTGGGTAACAGTACCCTTTTCATTTGGTGTTGTGCTACTTAGGTGAATTGATACCTATAACCTGTTCAAAACAGTGCCAGATATGTGATAAGTGTTATATAAATGATTGAATAAGAGAACTAAGTTTCTCTTAGTGAGAAACTATACAGTTTCACAGAGCCCAGTGTTAAAATCATTAACTCTGTCAGTCCACTAGGCGGCCTAGTTTCTGGTAGAGTGTGGCACTGAGGCATGATTATGACGATTTGAACCATTGGGGTAAGATTTTTTTCCTCAAGCTCTAGCATCTTGCCTTAGTCTTTTCTCTGCTGCCAAATCCTATCCTAATTTCTACTCTGTGCTAAGAAAGGACAGCATTGTCTCTCAGACCAACCAAAAATTTATAATAAGCACAGCAAACCTTTATAAGTTCCTTTTCCTTTTGTTGGTTTTCTCATTTTTATAATTGTTTGCATGTAAATACTCTTTTTTTTTCTTCATATTTCTGTCAGGCTAGAACAAACTCGGGTCTTATAAATGGTGACTTTTCAACTGATGAGGTAAGCAGTGTCAGAAGAGGAAAGAATAGTGAAGAATCTACTTAAATGTCTTATTTCTCCTACATGGACTGATTTTTTTCCCCTGATCTGAAATCATTGGAAGTTTTGGTGTCATGTAGCTTGAACTTTAACTAAAATTGAGCCAGTGTCAAAAAATTTTAGATATGTTATGAGAGGGAAGAAGTTACAGTGTAGATGATGAAAATATCATTAATAACAACTTTTACATTTTTTAAATATAAGTGTTAAATGTATTTGTTTTTAATTTTAAAGTGATCAAAATGATAAATTGATAAAGTAACCTGTATTTGGGAAACAATTAATAACTTGAGCCAAATCTAGCAGTTATGCCTAAAATTTGAACTCCTTGTTAAATAAGCTAGCTAGTTTCTCAAATTTCAGTAAAGAATTTTAGGGTAAATGCTTGACTTTTTTGGACCCTCCTGGGAACACATCTTTTTGTTTTGCCATGAAGGCCCGTGGCGTTGGTACTGTCATTTAAAGAATTAGCCACAAATAGAAGAAAACAGGAAAAAAAGTACCATAAAAGCCAAAAACTAAAATAAGAAATTTAGAGCTGTGGCATTGAAAAAGAAAAAGGTACACACTACATCACAGCTTCTTAAATTCTGATTATGGACAGAATACCACACAGCCTGTGAAAAGCAGATTCTGCGTTTCTAACATTCCCAGGTGAACCGATGGAACCCCCAGTACAGGATGGCTGTACCCGCTTTCTAGAACTGGAGGAACATTCTGAGTCTGCTCATTAGCTTTTTAGTCCCCCACCTACAGGGAGAGAGAGGTCAATGGGAATGTCAGAAGTACACTAACATTTTAAGCCTTATAAGCACCTAAAACTGTGATCAAAAGCCCACCCAGCAGAGCCTCTCTGCCATCAGGAGTTACAGGTGCATTTCCTGCTTCCTTCTTAGAAATGTCAGAAAGGTATTTGCCATCTCCTGGGCTTCTGTAGCCTAGGGTGGGCCCCTTTAAACTCCACTTTGCAGACAGGGAGTCTCTGCTGGCTAGTGGGGGCATTTGGAGCCCTCCATTCACGGGTCCTAGACATTTGTTCCCCAGTTTCTGGAAACTTCATCCTCTTTTCTTCATCCATCGCCTGTCCATCTATCTCTCCATCTATCTCTTCAACAGCTATATACTTGACTTTTTCATTCTGGCCTCCACGTTTTTAAATTTTTCTTTCCCATTTTCTATATCCAAACATCTCTGCCTGAATCTGGGTAGATTCCTTAGCTATAATGTCACCAAGTCCAAATTCTTCTTTCAATTGTTCTACTCCATTGTCTCACATGTCCAATGATTTTTTTTTACTTCAGTATTTTTCTCTCTTAATGTTTCATTTTTTAAAATCTGCCTGCTTATTCCTAATAGTTTCTGGTTATATGCTCCTTCTGAAATTGCATCCTTTATTTCTTTAACTATTTTATGCATAACTGTGTTCAAATTCTGTTTTCGGTAGTCCTAACTTTTGCAGTTCCTGGGCCTGAATTTGTTGCCTGTTGTGACTGCTGTCTTTCACTCAGAGTGACTTGTCCAGGCAGAAGTCCACACAGGGTTTGGGGTCAAGACGTTGATTAAAGATCAAAGCCTACAAGGGGAAGAAGTAGGATTGGGCAGAGGGAGAGAAGCCACACCGCTGGGTGGGCCCATCCAAGCTGCAGTCAGCCTGGTGCAGGGGTGCTCAGGAGAACTGCATCCAGAAGCTCTGTGTTGGGCCAAAGGGACAGGAAGGCAGATCCAGAAGTAGCTGCCAGCTGAAGGCTGCTGACCGCTCCCGGACTGGGCAGCAAGTCCTCTCAGAGCTCCTCCTCAGCAGGGTAATGCTTGGAGCAGCCATTCTGCCTTTTAATTGTAATCAGTGAGTGAGTGCCACCTGTACTTATGATGGACTATTCTTTACAGAGTCATTTCATCTTCAATGACGATATTATGTATGGCTTTATTATAGTGTAACAAAAGGAATTGGGGACATCATTGTTTACATTTGGGCTGTATTTTTATCTACCTCAGTACTAAGAATATTTGTAAACACTGCAGAGGAATGTTTCTTTCTTTTAAGCCTAATTTTATTAAATAAAGCCGTAGATTTTAGTATTTATATTAGCTTAAATGTACTCATCTTTGCTTCTTTTTTGACTTCAAAACTGTTTGAAACCAAAATAAATTTTGTTAACTGACACTTATAGACCGTTATCCCAAAATATCAACTTAAGGAAAATTTGCATTATTTATTTATTTGGTCATTCTAAAACAAAGCAGTCCTTAATTTCAGGCTGACCTCCTTTCTTCTCTTCCCTATTTGTCTGTCTGTCTGTGTATCTACCCATCTATCTATCTCTGTGTCCCTCTCTTTTTCATGCAAAGCCTTTTGTTGGAGAGATCTGTAAACACATCCAGGGACCCAATAAGGATTACAGATAATTTAACCTTTCAAAAACATTTAAGTGAAACAAGACTTACTCTTGTAAGTATTAGTATTGAAGTATTAATTTAATGCTATATTAAATTGTCACTTCAAGCCCCTAAAAAAATGAGTGGAACATGGTAATAACAGCAATTTCCAAAAGCAAGAGCCAGGTTCACACTGTCATGCAGAAATATAAATATTTATCTGTTGCAGTCCATCACTTAGCCTCCTCTCTACTGACATGCCAGTCAGCTGTGACTCTTTTAATGGCATTTCATTTTTGCATGAGAAGACCACCAAATTGGGGGTTAATAATACTTGTTATTTTTGTTCACTGCCTAAGAGCAAAGGAAACAGGTTTTGTGGCTGTTGCATTTTATTTGTTCTTTTAAATTCTGATTTCACCACATTATTTATCATTGCAATACAGTTCTGACAAGCCCATGATTATACAGGAAAAAGTACTAAGAAAGACTGACAAAGATATTAAATTTGCTGTTATTGATGACACCATGGAATTGTTTACATGTAGATTTTTGAAAAGAGTAAAAATTGTTAGTGTTAGAACACGGGTTACAGACAAAACATTGCCAACGTTGAAAACACTTTGAAAAACACAGAAGCCACTGCATGATAAATAACAGAGCGAGGTGATATGAGGTGTCCAGCTATTAAAATGCAAAAGCTAAAAGTAATTAAAACAGTATTTTAAAACCCACACATAGGTCATACAGTGAATTTAACACTGAGAGTATGGACACCGACCTCAACAATAATTGTGATTGATTTAACTCCATATAGTTAGATAATCGATGAGTATCAAGTTAACATTTAAAAATTTTGAGAGTAAATGTTCAGTGCCTATTCAGATGAAAGCTCAGTGACATCGCTGAATTGCAGGCATCTGAAAGCCAGCATGACAGGTACCAGACAGAGCTGCTCAATTTGAGGGGAGGGAAGGGTGTGGCTACAGGTGACCTACAGAGCCCAGAAGGGTGGAAATACCAACCTCGTTGTCCACAGATAAGAGCACTTTGAGTAAATGCCATGTCTGAGGGGTCACTGACAGGAGCGCTCTTCAAAATTGTGTACACTCAGCTTGTGCTCTAGCAAATGAACTGTCTCTTGTCTGATGTGCGCTTTTAATTTCTGAGCCACCCATGGATGAGCAGTGTCAGATTTGTTCCACTGTGGCCGTATCTCTCTTGGGACCTCAGAATGGCAGCAGGCAAAAGTCCCCAGACTTATCTGACTTCTGGTAAGGAATCCATTTTCTGGGCTACAGGTACAGCATTGCATCTGCTGAGTCTATAAACAGACATTAATACAGCAGATAGGGAACAGCACCAACAGTCAATCATGTCCCTTGCCAGTGGAGAGGGACCAACTAGCAGCCACAACAAGGCAGTGGTTGAAAGTGAAAGAAATATTTTTATCTTTCTATAAGAGTGGCCCTCGAGATTAAACCGTAGTTTTCCATTCTTGTAATCTGGAAATTAGGCATGTAGAAGAGAGGAAGCACATCTTCCTTAGGCTGTCTTGTGACCAAATCAAGAATGTTAAAAAGAAATTAGTAGATGCTGAGGATGTGTGTAACTGTTAAAAAAAAAAGATGCTCATGACAAATAATTGATTATTTTAAAAAGGTGTGATATGATAGTGTCCCCAACACCCCCTTTTCTTATTATTTTGGAAGCATTTATTTACATGTTGTTTAGTTCATTTGTTAATGATGTTTAAGTTCTTGAACAGAGGTTAGAAATATAATTTTTTACTTTTTAAAAATACTTACAAAAAGATAATCTCTTTTTATAAACAAATACATACCAAACAACAATTATTTATTTTTGAAAAGCCTTTGTTTTATGAGAGTCCTTGAAATTGGGAGCTTATAAACAACAAAACAAACAAGCAAGCAAAATAAAAACAAAGACATTGAAATAGAGAACAGGGGGAGAGTGACGAGAGGGGAGAGGAGAGGGAATTTCAGGAAAAAAAGGGGAAGGATTTGCAGGAACTAGTATAAAGGATACATGGACAACAACTAAGGGGGGTGGAAATGGGAGGGAGGTGGGGAGCACGGGGGGGTGGGGCTGGGATGGGAGGGAAAGACAGAAAACTGTACTTGAACAATAATTAAATAAAAAAATTTTTAAAGAAATTGGGAGCTTATATTATATATTTAAAATAGAAAACATTTCTCAGAGAGCATTTTAGGAACATACCAGGTACTCTTAGAAGTCTTCTTCCCTTGCCCCTGGCTTTCCTCCTTTTCTACCCCTGGCCCTGAATCTTGGTTTCAGTTGCTCCTGCTTGAGTCATTGGCAGTCCCGAGTCTCATTTCCTTGCTCTTCATATTCTTTACAAAAACCCTAGGCACCAAGTACTATTATTACCCCAAATATGGAAACACAAAGAGGTGGACTCATTCACCCAAGGTCACACAGCTAGTGAATGTGGATCTGGACCATGAAGGCTCCTCCCAGCAAGATGGGGCTGAGTTGTGCTGAGTGCCCAGCCAACGCTGTGGCCATGAATTTCCAGTCCCCTTGGTTGTGGCATTACCTTTAGTAGCTTGTGTGTGTAGGAATTCTTGTAGTTGTGCCCAACAGGGTTAGAATTTGTACACAGCATTTTCTGGGTCAGCTGGTACAAACCTGGGAGGATTAACATTCAGGCCTCTATGTGTCAACAACCACATGCAGGGGCATATGGTGCAGTGGTCCCCCAACTGTGGTGTTCATAGTACCAGTGAAAGTTCCTCACTAAAGAGAAACAGTGCATTCTTTTCCCAGTGCCCCCATGCAGAAATTCAATTACCGGGTAGAGTTTTCTTCTGCAAAGTTTTGACCTGTAAATGCTTTTTCAACCGTTAGCACCAACTGCAGCTTGCCACTACTGGAATCTAATACGATAGGTTTGAATATGGTTTGTGGTTTTGTACATATTTATATATTCAGGAGTTTTAAGTTTATTAAATCTATTTTTTTCAAAGTGGTCATTGAAGAGTCTCATAAGAGAGCCATGCCTTTGAGAATGAGTACACATAGAAATTTGCTGATGCAATAGATCTATTTTTTTAAATGTAATAATTTATTTAATCTTAAAGGTAGAGGAGTTGTAGAATATAATCTCTATGTATTTTCCCCCCTCCAAAAAGCTTGTCAGTGATTTTCTGTATAGCATTCAGGGGGTTCATTAACATACTCATCAACATGAATAACAGTATCTACTCTGTTCCTTGTCACTCTGTGGGTCTGTACACAGATTTTGATCAAAGCTGTGTCTTCTGTTGGCAGGACTTTGAAAAGATAGGTCATGATGAGAATAATCTGAGCAGAACAGCACCAAGTAGAGTTAAGTGGCCAAACTGAATCTGGCATGGGCCCTCAGAGGCCCCCAAAACACCTATGCAGGTTCTCCTTCAGAGTAGACACAAGCACATATCTATGAATTGGTTTGGAGCATAAAGCAGCAGATATGGGTAACACTAAGGTTTTTTATCAGAGTTTTGAATGAAAATAATAGTTATTATCATTGTCATCTGCAGTAGGAGGAAGGGTATAGTAAAGTACAAAAGACATTGTGTGAAGTATTTTGACATTATCTGTAATCCTCACAATAACCTCCAGGTACAAATTATGCTTCCCACTTTCTAGAAAATGAAACTAAAATGATGAGTGATTTAGTAAGTTGCCCAACATCCCACAGCTAGTAAATGGAGGCACCAGGACACGTGCACATATCTCTGGCTCACAAACCTATGTTCTTTCCACTGTGGTTATTAGACACTGTAGCAAAATGTAGTCCCTCATAATCTCCATGTTTTTAAGGCCTGTCCAACCATCTTTCTTCAAAGGTGAGGGACAGCAATCCGTTTGAGTTCTTTAGAGCAGATTTGAGACATTTTCTCTTCAATTGGGGGCTCTTTACCACCTGTTTTGTGTTAGTAAAACTCAAGTTAATTTACTAATTTTTTTGTTATTTTTTTATTGTTGTTCAATGATATTTATCCCCATTTTCCCCCATTACTCTTCCCTGCCCTACCCACCCCCACCTCCTACATTCAGTCCACCTCCACGCCAGTTGTCTTTGTCCATCCTTTAAACAAGTTTCTTGATGACCCTTCCCCTTCATTCCCCATTATCCCCTCCTCCCACCCCTCTGGTCACTGTCAGTTTGTTCTTTATTTCCATGTCTTTGGTTATATTTTGCTTGTTTGTTGGTTTTGTTGATTAGGTTCCGCTTATAGGTGAGATCATATGGTATTTGTCTTTCACCACCTAGCTCATTTCACTCAGCATAATGCTCTCCAGTTCCATCCACGCTATCACAATAAGTAGGAGTTCCCTCTTTCTGCTGCATAAAATTCCACTGTGTAAATGTACCATAGTTTTTTGATCCATTCATTTACTGATGGGCACTGAGGCTGTTTCCAGCACTTGGCTATTGTAAATTGTGCCGCTATGAACATTGGGGTGCATAGGTTATTTTGAATTAGTTCACGATTCTTAGGTTATAATCCCAGCAATGGAATTGCCAGGTCAAAAAGCATTTCATTTTTTCGTTTTTTGAGGAAATTCCATACTGTTTCCACAGTGGCTGCACCAGTCTGCACTCTCACCAACGATGGACTAGGGTTTCCTTTTCTCCATAGCCTCCTCAGCACTTGTTGTTTGTTGATTTCTTTATGATGGCCATTCTGACTGGTGTGAAGTGGTATCTCAATTTAGTTTTTTGAAAGGAGAGAAGTAAAAAATGTTTCACTGATCCGACTTCAAACTAAGAACAACATGAGGTGAAACTCTGCTCAGAAAATATATCAAAATAATTACCACAGTTCAATTGTGGTTAGTAAGACTTTTAAAGGCTGGAACATCTTTAAAATATGTCAAACTCTAGGTAGCAAAAATCTAACTCATTCTGGTGCTGTACTCTTTTCTTTAATGAGAAAACTAAGGCTTAAAAAAAAACACTCTTAAGATGGTTAATATTATCAAGAGTTGATGATTGACAGTGTTTACCACTAAAAGGTTTGAAAGGGCTTTCTCTTATTTTTATAAAATGTTCATTGAAAACAAATAAATTCAAGCAATATAATTTTTTTAAAAAGAGAAAATAAACAAAGTTACTTCAAATCCCATAATTACCATTTGGTGACCATTCTTAGGCTTCTCTCTATAAATATGCACAATGTATCTAATTTATACTATTTTGGAATCGTAACCGTCATGCTGTTCCTTAGTCTAGAGATTTCACACGCTTGTCATGGACATAGAAGAGTTTTTCTGAAGTCTTGTTTCCCCTTCATTTTTTAAAATTGTTTTACTGCTATTCAAGTACAGTTATCTGTATTTACCCCAGTCATCCTCACCTGCTTCCATTTCATTTTAAAGAAAGAAAACATAATTTTCCTTTGGAAAATACAGTGGGACCCCTTTGATAAATACTGTCTTTCAAGAAGTGTCTCCCTCTTGTGGCCTTTTAGAGTGTGGTCATGAAAGACTTCTAAACTCATGTTGTGCTTTTGCAACTCTAATCAGAAATGGTGTCAAAACTGGGACCCATCCGATGGACTTGATGAAATCCAGCACAGGGCCAGAGAAGCTCCTTCTGTGTGTAGAGTAAGAGCACACGCTCCATGGTAGTGCGGCACCCACCCTTCACACTGCTGCCCGTGGGCAGCTTAGCCCCAGAGAGTAGTCCTTGTGAGAAACAGAAAAACTAGCCCAACTCTAGGAGCTTCTAACACTGGGCTCTCTCCACAGTGTCCTTTTTAATCTTGACTTCAACGTTGTTAAAAGAGCTAATCTAAGTGGCCAAGTGACTCTGCCTCATCCTCATAAAGTCAGCATCATGGCTTCTGGGAAGGAAGATGGAGGCCCTTGGTAGAGGCTAATTTTACTTTAAAGTAATTACAAAAAGGACCAATCACTGTTATATCCAAGGTCTGACTCTATAAATTAGTTTGAAATGTTAGGAAAAATATATCTTTGTACATGAAGTTGAATTTTTCTTATCTGTATATACATAGAGAACACAGATCCTGTATTAAGCAACATAAACATGGTTATTTTGTACAAACACTATAGGAAGAAGAGTAATATTTTACATTTGAAAGCGCACCTTTTGATTGGATTTTTTTTTCTTTCTCTTTTGTGCAGTATATAGTGGAATGTCACGGGGTCACCCTTCTTCCCCAGTTTTTGGGCATGTACCGGCTTAATGTTGATGGAGTTGAAATATATGTGATTGTTACAAGAAATGTGTTCAGTCACCGTTTATCTGTATATAGGAAATACGACTTAAAGGTGAGATTGATTTTATTAATTTTTCTTAAGTAATGAAGCTTACTCATCCACATTGTAAATGTTGTCATTGATCATGCTAAATGCTTCCAAGCTGCTCAGAGCTCAAACCTCTGGGCAGCCAGCAGTGTCCTCCGTGGGTTTTCCAGAAGACACTTGTACATATTAGAGAAATCACATCTAGTTTACCAAACAAGTATTTCTTGAACACCAGCTCTATACCAGGCACTGTTTTAGGGACTAGGAATAGTGTGATGAACAAAACAAAACAAACCTTCACTCAAGGAAACACTTCACTCAAGCTGGCTTTCTGATTGGTAAAGACAGACAGTAAGCAAAAGTAGTAAGTAAATCATGTAGTATATTAAGAAGTGACAAGTGCTACAGATAGAAGTAAAAACAGGAAATAAAAAATAGCCATTATTCCTTCAGTTATTTTTGTTACCATCCTTAATCTTTGCAAACACCAGTTCCACATGTATTTAGCCACTTGAATTTGTCTCACACCTCATTGACAGGCTATTCATTTCTTTAGTATTTTTAACCCCATTGTTTTTATGCTGAATAAGATATATTATCTTGTGTTCATGCTCACTGGAAAAAAGAAGAAGACAGGGAAGTATGGGGAAGGGATGCAGTTTTAAATAGGGGGTCAGGTAAGGTTTTGCTGAGAAGCTGACATGGAGCAGCTCCAAAGGAAATGAGGGAATGAGCTGAGAGAAAACATTTCTGGCAGAAGGAATAGGCCCCACAACCAGCTATTTCAAAGATGTTGAGTAAGAGGCAGACCACTGGAAATTTTGAGTGGAGTAAGATGATCTGACTTCTAGGATCACTGACTTAGAGGCAGAATGTCCAAGTTAGGAGTTGGCAAACTATGACCTGCCTGATGGCAAATCCAACTTGGCCAGTTTTGTGAATAAAGATTTGGTGGAGTATCACTATGCCTGTCGTTTCTGTATTGTGTGTGGCTGCTTGTGCGCTCTAACAGCAAAGTTGAGTACTTATTGCAGAGACCCTGATAGACCACACAGCCTAAAACATTTACCTTTTGACCCTATTTAGGAAAAGTTTGCTGAGCTTTGGTCTTCATCAATGGATTTCATGTTTTTGAACTTAATCCCCTTCACACTCTTAAAAGAGGACCCCAAAAAACTTTTGCTTATGTAGGTTATGTCTACCAATATTTGCAATGTTAGGAATTAATATAAGAACTTTTTAAATACTTTAATTTATTTAAAATAATAAAACATGTGAGCATATTTTTATGAAAATGACTATCTTCCAAAAAATTGAGACAGGTGGCATTGTTTTACCTTTTTGTAAATCTCTCTTTAATGTCTATCATGTTAAATTAAATATGAGATGGTTGCAATGTCCTACCTGGTTCTGTTGTGATGTCATTTGATTGAAGTATATGAAGAAAGTCAGGCCTTACACAAATAAGGGGAGGAGTGTGTCATATTAATTTTGCCAGCAGTTTATAGATAGTCTTTTGATTTCCAAAATCTGACATTTGGGAAATGATAATTTCCGAAAGCTTATGTGGAATCTGTAATCACATCAGTGAACTTTTATATTCTTTTCATTAAAAACATTATACATTATGACTACCTTATGCTTTGATTGTTTAGAATAGATAGGTTCACTTGAGTTATGTGATCTTCCAAATATTGACACATTTCATTATATGATATCAAGAAGTCATTATTAATATTACCACAAGTCTCATCAGAAAGTCTTTAAGTGCTGAGAAGCTGTCAGGTTCAAGGTGGTGGATGCAAGTTTTTAAATTTCCAATTTTCACCTAAAAGCTCGAATTTTTACCACTGGCAACAAATCCTGTTCATTGTTTCCCATTAAGTGACAGCACACAGTGACCTGCACAGAGTCTTTGAGCAAATATCAGACAAGCGCTCAGATATGAATAAATGTAGATTGTCCATCGTTCTTTCAAGTAAAAATGTTGTTTCCTGAGAACACTGGCTAGTTCAGCACAAACTCAAACCATCACAAAAATGACTGTTCTTAAACCATCAATGAACAGAAATGCTTCATGCATACCTCCCGTGCAGAATATCAAAACTGTGTGCTCCAAGATTAAGATTTAATAAAAATAAGTTTTATTACTTCCCTGCTTCCTGAAAAAACATTTGTGTCTTTAGATATAGACACAGATGCAGATATACTATGATAAACTTCACTAGTACCATTTTATACCACTGCTGAGTCCGTGCTAAACTGCCATCAGGCTTACCCACCATTGTTTTGGCAGGATCCAGGCAAATATCAAAACACCGAGTAAGGCAAGTAATGTCTCATTGTTATTATAAAGATAATTTGACTTTGCAGATCCTTGAGAGGGTCTTAGGATCCCATGGTGCTGAATCACACACTTTGAGAAATGCTAACCTAAAGGAAGGAGGATGGTCTAGGTTTATGTGCTACACTCTGGAGTTTAAATGAACTGTACAGGCTTTTGAGATACAGCCTTGGTCAGTCCTGCCTTCAAGTCGTAACCATTTTGTTCACTGGAATTGCCCCTGCTGGAAATTCTAGCCACAGTACAGGGCTCTTTGGCACCATCTCTCTTACAAAGACTTTTGAGTATTACAGGACTCTTTTCACTGGTCTGCCTCTTCCATGTGAGAAGCCAGAGTGACCTCTGGAGGCACGTGTCCTGGTTTCATCACTTGTCAGCTGTGTGAAAGTTGTTGACCTTTGTAAGCCTGCTGCTTCACCTGTAAAACGGAGATAATTTTGCCTCCCTGTGCTGGGTTGTTGTGAGGACTGTGACATATGTTCATGCCATATCCAGCATAACACAGCACATGGAATTGGTCGATAAACATTGGTTGCCTCATCCATTCTGCTAGTAAGTGATTAAAGGAAATTTTTTTGTCCTATTTACTTTTTTATCCTCCTGAAATGCCTAAAAGAGGACCTGTAGTAAATGTATCTTGATGTAAATTATACTTGTAGATGCATATTATACTTTTAACTTGCCTTGGACTTTATCATTTCATCTCCCTTCTTAGTTTGTAAAATAAATAAATTCTGTTTTTTCCAGTACATTCAGTTGTGATGGAACCTGGACATCTGGCATCCTTTCATGGCTCCAACTCTTGGCCTTAACTCACAATAACCATACTTTTCTATTTTTGTTGTAGTTTTCTATTCTGAATTAATTTAAACTTGGATGAGTTTTTTCCAGGCTAATGGTTTGCATTTACATAGAGATGAAGCTTCGCTGAGAATCCTAATATATTATAGGTAGGGAAAAAAACACACACTGATCAAAAACTTGGTTAAAGATACAAAAAGTAATAAATCATTTCTTCCTCTGCCCAATAGCATAAACAGTGTTCAAGTTTTACATATGTCCCCATTCTTTTTGTCACTTGGGAACATTCTTTCTTAGAAATCAATACACAAAGGAAGGTATATGTGGCCCCTATTCAAGAACCCCTAAAGGACATTTTGATGATGTTAATTCTTCCAATCTATGAACAAGGTATATGTTTCCATTTGTTTGTGTCTTTCTTGATTTCTTTCTTCAGGTCTGTATAGTTTTCTGCATACAGGTCTTTTATCTCCTTAGTTAGGTTTATTCCCAGATATTTTATTTTTGTTTTTGCTATATCGAATGGGATTTTTTCCTTGATTTCGCTTCTGCTGATTCATTGTTGGTATACAAAAATGCCTTTGATTTCTGGATATTGACTTTGTAACCCACTGTTTTGCAAAAAAAAAAAAAGAACCTCTAAAGGCACTAAGGGAAACCATTGTAAGTGATGGCTGTGGGGTTCAGCTGGCCGAGGGGGTATGCCGCAATGCAGACAGGTTTTGCTTCATGAATAATCTATATTGTCCACCTTTGTTTGGTGGGACAGCTTTGTGCTCCTCTGACTTATCCCCTGGAAACTTCAAGCATTTTTGCTGGGCTGGCAGCAGAGTCTCTCAGATCCATCAGGCCCAGGAATGCTGAGCACCAGGGGGGTAGAGAATTGACACCCAGAGACCACAGCCTGGTCTCAGCACCCTTCCCCAGTACAAGGCATCTCCTCCATCTGTGTCTCCTCATCTTGAGTTAGGGTTCACACACATCCTGATCAGTGCCTATGCTTTACTTAAGTGGAAGACAGTCATGGAGTAAAAGTTTTGATTTCTTAAAGTTCTGTTTATGATTGGCTAATGTAAGTATTTCAGGGCAATAAATGTCTGTATAAGAGGTGGGCAGGTAAACGAATGGCTCCCCTGGCCTTGTCATAGTTGGGCTGTTCAGTGCTGGAGGGGAGGGGAGAGAGTAAATTGGTCTGTGATCCTTCTCCAGCCATTTATTTGGTGAACACAGAGCACTGCTATGTGAGATACCATGACGGTCACTGGGGAGCATAAAAATAAATAGTCCCTGTATTGACATAGTTAGGAGGAATTCACTGGCCCTTTGTTTCCCAACTCTTCTTTTGCTTTAAAATCTTCCACAAACAAAGGAAAATTTCTCGGCTGGAACTGTGCCCCAAAGGCCCCCTGTCGGCATCTGAGGTCAACCCCAGAGCTCTGAGGGATAGTTTTGAAAACCAGAGCAGTAGAAGGGAAACTGCTGAGATCAAAAACTGTGTTTTCTTCCACTTAATAGCTCTGTGCTCATCCTAGAGCCTGGCCCAGAAGAGGTGCAGGTAAAGGTGTGTGAGAAGGGATCTCCAATGTGAAGGAGGGTGAAGTATCCACAGGGGTATTACTCATAATAACTAAGAGAACATATTCAGTCATCAGTAACTCTAAAATGCTATTGAGGCAGTCAGAGGGCGAGGACATGTCCACATCTGGAAGAATAATGTAGGACGGGAGGCATCTAATGCCCCAGTGGTCACTGCGGACAGCGGATGTCCCACTTCTCCTTTGAAGATTATAAGACCAACCATTTCTGGCAATTGATGCAAAAAGGAGAGTGGTTTTGATCCGGTGTTGAGCAAGTTACTGCCCCAGTGATCATCGGCTTTTCTGATTTCCAGCAAGAGGACAAGAACCAGGGAAAGGATAGCACAGGTGACGTGATAGGGAAGGAGGTGAGTGGACAGGAATATCTGCAGCAGGAGCAGCACACCAGGCAGAGAGGAGTGAGCAGAGAGGAGTGAACAGATAGGGGACAGAGCTCACTCAGGACGAGGCTCCCAACCAGAGTTGGTGCTCATTTATTGCAGTGCTCTGCCCTGGAACGTCTGCATATTTTAAACATGAAATCCAGTGCCTCTCAGGTGCAAGTTTTATTGTTTCTTTGTGTTTTAGGGCTCTACAGTGGCCAGAGAAGCTAGTGACAAAGAAAAGGTAAGTACCGTGGTGTACTCCCCATGGTCCTGCGGGCATGCTCAAACAATGCCTCTTCATTCTTTCTTCCTGACTTCTGCCCCTGTGATCATTCCCATGTCCCCTTCCCTGCACCAGCCAGAAGCACGTTAATGAACTGGAGTGCTTTGCTTTACTTTTCTTCAGCTCAGCTGTCCTATACCTCTTGGTTGAATAATGAAGTAGTTATTAGTGTTAAATGTGGTTGGAAGAAATGGTCTTGCAGCATGGTCTTGAAAACGCAGCCATCTGTGTAGTGATTAAGACTGGCAAGTACAGCTCAGCAACAGGGTCCTAACCCTACACTTGACCACTGACTAACCAGGTGTGACCTGAGCAAGTTTATTTGCCTCTGTGAGCCCCAGTTTTCTCACCTGTAAAATGTTGGCTTTCATGAGCTTTCAAATCCTTTCCAACTAAAAAATATTAAAATATGATTTAGAGTAATTTTTACTTAAAGAATGAGGGAGGAGAGACTATGTTTGTTTATGTTTTCTTGAGTAACTGGACAGTAGGAAATATTTGAACTCCATTTAGTTTATTATGTAAGATTATAGACAGATTCAACTAAAATCGGTTTCATTTAGAAACTGGGAAGTACTTTCTATATGTAAGCCTAAACTGAACAGAATCAGCCTTACTTATGTGAAAGACACCTCTATACTCTTAGTTATTCCTCTTCTTCACCTTGGGAAATGCCTTTTTTTTTTAAGCCAAACCATCTGAAAGCTGGGGCTTAGGTTTCAGTTTTTGCTTTTGAAATTAAATTCTTTCAGAATGATATCATGCAGTTTTGGCTTGAATTTGGAAATATCCTATTCATTCAGAAGTGTTTGTGAACATTTTTATGGTTATGGTTACTGTCCTAGCTTCAGGGACTAAAATAATGAACCACACAGACACATCTAGCAGGAGATACAAACACTAATAGGGAATAACAGTGTCATGTGACAGTACTTTGATAGGAAACATGCAGCAAGAGCACCTGATTCCAGCTTGGTGTGGCCAGTGAAAGGCTTCCTGGAAGAGGTGACATGTGGACACTTGAAGGATAAGTAGGAATTAGCCAGGGGAAAAGGCAAGAATGAGCAGCATATGCATGAGCACAGAGGGGGCATGGTTTGTGCTTTAGCTGGACAGTGAGGTGAGGCCAATAAGCTGGACCAGTTGGAGAGGCTGTTGAAATAACCCAGATGAGAAGGTGACCTGACCTGGGACAGTGGAAGATAATAGGTTACAGAGTAATTTAGGAAGGAGAATCCAAAGAACCCAGAGACTGAATGTGGGAGGTGAACGGTGTCTGCAAGCATGTGTAGAGGGAGGGCAGGGTTAAGGATGACTCCCAAATTTCTGGATTGGACAGTTGGATAGGTGTTGATTTCACTCTCTGAGAGAGGGAGCAAAGTGGAAGGAGTAGTTTGAGAAGTCAGTGCAGCATCAGAACAGAGATGTCCAATGGGCATGAGAGGCTGCAGAGTTTCAACTGAAAGAAATGGCTTAGGGAACCTCATGGGAAGGAGGGTCAGCAAAAGCAGGGAAGTAGATGAGGTCACCCAGAACTAGTGTATGGAGTAGAAAGAGAAGCATGTCTAGAGCCAGCCCAGAAAAGCATCATCATTTAGGGTTGATGGGTAAAGGAAGAGAGTCTTGCAAAAGATCAGCCAAAGATATAGAAGATGAACAATGGAAATCTGGATCATTTTTCTGAATGTTTATTGAGCATCTGTTATGAGCAAGCATTTTGATGAGCAATATGAGAAGTGACTCAGTGACTAATAGTCCTACTGACATGAACTTTGCACTTTAATATTGCCCCAGAAACCAGAGAAAGAGAACTCTCCCAGTATTGGATGCTTCTGCAAGGTTGGATAGGATGTGGACTGAGTAATTTGTTATCCATTGGACTTAGCAATGGGGAAATCTCTGGCATCCTTGTCAATGACAGTGGGTAGGTGGAGCATAAACCAAACAGCACTGGGTTAAGAAGTGAGAAGACCAAATGAAATGGAAGGTCCTTCTTTGACTATTTGTATTTACTGTGCAATAGTGAATATATTTTTACACTTCCAACCTCCATGTAAATCATCCTGAAGTCACCAGCTGCGGCCAAAGAAGCAGAAAGAGTGGACTTTTGACTTCCTTGTTTCTATGACTAAACATTTTTTCCAGGTGTCAAAGAATTCAAATAGGTATTTAAGCTTAGTCCATAAGAAACTCAGAGTTTTTGTACTGTTGGAAGTTTCTCCTAGGAAAAAATATCTGGACTGTTTAAAAAGTCACCCATACTTTTCAGCATCATAACAAGAAGCCAGCTCCTGAATGAGAACCCTGGATGTGATGACACCCACCATTCCATGCTGGTTGTTCTGTTTCTACTTCATTCCCAAATGCCTCAGGCTCCTGCTAGCAGCCTTTTTTGCTCTGTTCATTATGATGTCTTCAGGATCCATCTGCAAGGGTTTCATCAGCTTTGACAACAACCAATGCCAAGAAAGACAGTTACAGCTAATGGAGTGGTTGCTGCTGAAGTCTTGGATATAAAACAAGGGCATGTATGAAGGAAAGCCACAGTATGTGACGTCCTTGTAGGTGTAATTCTTCCACTCAATTACTTAGGTTTCTCTCCACAGCCCAACCTGTGGGACTCCATGCTTTCCAGAGACCCATCGCATTTACAAAGTTCCGCTGCCTACCTCACCAGAAATGTTTAGCCCTTTCTTGGTATAGGTTTCTGTGAAAAGATATGAGAATGTAGGGTTTCTTTAGCAAAAACCCTTTTCTAAGGATTATGCCAAAGTGTGTTTATCCTCTTTGGAATATGTGCCAGTTCATTGAATCATCTCCTTTGGAGGCGGTCTTGGAAAGTCAGAGGCAGTAGGGACCTTGAGAGATCAGAGTCCAGTCCTTCTTCTCACAAGTGACAGACTTGAAACCAGAAAATTGGGTTCTTAATACTGCGTCATGAAATTAGTGGCAGAGGAGAACTTTTATCTTAACCTGGGGTTTATTTTTTAATGTTAATCTCAATGTATTAGGAATCAGAAAGGTAAGCAATAATAACTGACATCTGTTGAGCATATACTGTACTGTACACTAGGCACGTTTACATGTTACATGAATTTGGTCCTGTAATCCTTACAGCCCGCCTCATGAGGTAGGTGTTAGTACTTCCTTTGAGTAAGTGAAGTTACTTACCAGGTTCGGTCACCTGTGCAAGGTCCCACAGTTTGCAGAGTGGCCAAGCCAGGGCTCCAGCCCAGAGCTCCCTTTTCTAACCACTCTGCTAAAGGTGCTACTCTAATGGTTGGGGAGTTTTCTCTCTCTCCTTTTTTAAAATGACTTATTACCAAAAATACAAGGCAGGGCCCTAAAATGGAATTTATTTATAAAAAATTGTCTGTTCTTACATGTTTAAACTTCAATCACCTTCAAAGTACTCTCCATTTGATGCAATAAACATATCAGGACTTTTTTTTCCACTGTTCAAAACAGTTTTTGAACTCATTAATTTTGATGCTGTTTAGTGCTTCTGCCATTTTTTTTGTTTCACCTCTTCCATGTTGGCAAAACATTTCCCTTTGAGGACTTTTTTCATCCAGGAAGGAAAAAAGTCACCTGGGGTGAGATCAGGTGAACAGAGAGAGTGGAGCACAGGGGTCGTTCCATTTTTTATCAAAAACTGCTGAATACCCAGCATGGTGTAGGCAGGTGCACTTGTAAATCACCCATCATGAAGTGGATAGATGTGCTGAAATAGCCTTCCATAAAATTCACTGAAGTGGAATTCAGCCTCTCACAACAACGCCAGCTGGTACACTGATACAGATGGGTTCCTAGAATACTCATTGAGCAGGGACACATAATAGAAAGGGTCCATCCTCCAGAAGATAATTCCCATGAATCATGAAAATGAAAAAGGAATCATTCACCACTGACCAAAACATTATTTTGAAGTCAAATACGATACCAAAGCATTTCATTCTAGGTCTTGATTTAAAAATACAAAAGTAGTGAAATAAATTGTTTGGTTTCATACTATGTTGGCAAAAGCACCCGTTCATATTTCCTTAATTTGTGGAATGTAGGAATTTTTAAAACTATATCCCATGTCACTGTATCTTACACTCTGTACCCATTAAAATCATCTACACAATTGTCCTGAGGAAGAATTTAATATGCTTTCCCTTCTGGGCTTGGAGTTCATGACAGCTCTTCTTCCAGAAGGAGAGGAGCCCAAAGGCCACCCACCTGTCCTAGGTTATAAGTGCTCCCTGGGAAGGGAGGAGAGATAATCTCTTGAGGCTGTGGAATGCAAATGTAACGAATATCAGTAATTGATGAAGGAGAGTATGCCTGCTTCATGATGTCTCTTGGATATGGCACTTTGTTTATAATCTAGCCACAACGAGGTAATGTTGACTGAAGTGTAACACAAAAATAAATGAAATGTATTAATGCAGCTGAACTTGTAAAAACATTGAGTTTTTAAGTTCTACAAAAATTTTTTTGCGTTTTCCTTTCTATGCCAATTTTCAGGTTTTCTCTCTATGATCAGTTAATATGTTTGTCCATAAAAACATAAAACTATAGCCCTGGCTGGTGTAGCTCAGTGGATTGAGCACGGGCCCATGGACCAAACAACCACAGTTCGATTCCCAGTCAAGGCATATACCTGGGTTGCAGGCCAGTTCCCAGCAGGGGATGCACAAGAGGCAACCATACATTGATATTTCTCTCCCTCTCTCCTTCCCTTCCTCTCTGAAGATAAATAAATAAAATCTAAAAAAAAAACCCCATAAAACTATAAATATTAATCACTGTTACATCTGATTAGAAATATTTGGAGAAGGCTAAAAATACTTGTTTTCTACGTTATCCTTTCATAAATGAGAGCTAAATGGCTTTCAAGAATCTTATGTCCCTTGCTGTCATTGTGTAACTGTATTCTCTGCAAAATGATTGTCCTGGTGCAAAGAACAGTTTTCTTAGAGGATCTCCACTGACGTGGCTTAGTAAGTAATCCGAATTCTTTGTTTTCCTTTCATTTGAGTCATTATAACTTTTAATTTCCCACACTTTTAACTTGTTGATGACAAGTTTTAAAACTGTCATTTCAAATGTTTAGTGATAGAGGGGCAGGCAAGTCCCATCCCTTCTACTTCAGCTTGAATGTCATTAGTGTGATTTGCATTCACATAATAATGAAGATGAGACTGAAGGAAATAAAGAAGTTATATTCCAACAATAATGGGATCACTTTCATGGCAACAAGCATCAGAACATGCATGTACAGATGTCTTAAATTTTTTAAAAAGAGCAGAACAGTGCTTTTATTTTTTTTAAACTGCTGTCAAATTCTGACAGCTGCTGTGACTTGTTTTATTCTTTAATTCTTTCCTTTTTAGTGGAAGGGCATCTTCCACTCATGGCTCCAGCAGTTTAGTCTCCTCTAAATGAGACAGAGAAATGCGAATCTCCCTGGTGGTCAATCTTTCCACAGCTGCGGTGCAATTCCAGTGTGACATCAAATTAGTAATTATAGCTGAGCAGACTGCTTTTTACCAAATGACAGTCCTAGCATACTGCCAGAAAGCAAGCTACTCAGCAGGGAATCCAGGGAAGTAAAAGAAAACATAACTGGACTCACTTGATTTCTGAAGGATTTGATCTGACTCCTTAAAAAGCCCATGTTCTTGCGAGAGGGTCCTGGGGATTCACAAATATGCATTTTGTTCATTGTTCTGTACAGTTCTTCTCAAAACTCACATCTGATTTTATTAGGTAAAGTAAAGCCTGTGTAATGGAGTCATAGGGTCACAGTAAGAAGATTCTTTTTTAACATATAACCTTCTCCCTGGAACCCATTTGAAAGAAAACAGCTGCCCTGCAATTGGCATTGGGGTAACTATATTGGCAATAATCATTGTTGACACTTTGATAATGGGCTACAACAAGCCGCCTTGTCAATTCTTAGGCATTGTGAATTGCACTAGCAATTAAGTGACTGTCACCATCTCTTGACATTTTACCTATTACTGACTGAAGTTTCAGGAGAATTAATCATTAATAACCACCCTCACATCGAAAAATGCTTTCCTAAAGCCATTTTCAGCATTTCTTTTGTGATCTTTAGATTGTTAACACATTATAATTAATTACCACCTCTATCTGGTTCTTCAGGCTACAGTTAAAGGTAACAAAGAGGTCAGGTTTGGAGCATGGGGTACAAAAGCATAGCCATGTGTCCTTCTGGGAATCTTTCTTTGGCTGTCAGTTAAAAGGTGCTTCCTTTTCCACTGTTAGTGGATGATCAGTTAAAGGAAGACTGTCAAGGTTTTTAGGCCCAAAATCAGCTGATGCTTTAACCTGTAGCATTTCTGTTTGCCAGCCACTGTTAGGAACACCTGTCCAAACACCCAAAATGCAAGGAAAAGTTTTCCTTCAGAGCAGAACCAGGACCAGTTTCTGGCCTTAAATTAGAGGCACTGGTAACTTCTGCCTCATGGCTCAGAGATTTTATAAAAGGGGACTTTGGGAAAAGGGCACCAAACATAGTATTAGGGATTCTGAGTCCCAGCCCCTGTGTTGCCGTAATGGAAGTCTGGGGTTCGGGGATAAATCATTTGTCCTCATTTGTAAAATTAAAGAATTTTATTGTATCATTGGTTCTCATGCTTTAATGTTTGTAAGACTCTCTTGTTTTAAATAAAAGTTTCCCCTCCTCCAGAGGTGCACTTCAGCTGCAGGCTTGACTTTGAGAGGTCAAAGATGCCTTGGCGATCGATAAAACCCTGCCTGTTTGCGGTATGGGTTAAGGCAATTGTTGTTATTAATGGAAAAAACATTCTGAACCATCATATTGTGTCAGCAGATGTCTGAGCAAGTTTTACAAACCCTGTGATGTAAACCATAGGTGTTATTCTGAGAATTTTTAAGATTCAGTTCATTTGGAATTTTCTCAACTGGTAAAAATGGTATGTGAAAACGAAAGACCACATGCAATGACTTGTGAGCATCTTCTGGATGACAGTGTTAAACTCCTTGAGCTAGTCTGGCGTGTGGCAGTGCATAAAATTTCAGTTGCCTTACATTAATTTTTTTCACTGGCATGAACTCAGTTTAGGGTCTCCCAAGCACACATGGAGCGCTGCTGTTAGATATGAGATATTTTTTAAGCTGACAACTCTTATTCACTTGGTTCCAGAAAGACTTGGAGTGGACAGAAAACTTCCAAATTTTAGTATGTGTCCTGACTTTAAGCCAAGCTGCTGCAGATGTATAATTGTTAAAATAATAAAATTATGTTGTTCACTAAGTATTAAGCCAGAAACTATAGGACCAGCAAACATCTTAAGTTTCCAGACTTCGACATTTTTCGGATTATCACCATTGATATTCATGCAGGAGAATCTTCTGATCAGATTGTAACAAACCCATTTTGTAGATTTTGTTTGCAGTGTAACTGTTTTATCACAGCCTGTGGAGGAACACCAAACTGTCAAACCTTTGATGTCACCACTAAAAGGGCCATTATGTTCTGAAAAATATGATAATAATATAAAAGAAGTGCATCACTTTTTAAGTGTTAGTTTGAAAATTTTAAGGAAAATAAATAACCAGGAGCTGGGTTCTGGCTTCCTTAACAGTTCCAAACTGCAAAATTATGACAGGGCTTATCCAGTTTTGTGCTTCTTAATTGTAGCAGTTTCACAAGTATGTTGAGGTATATTCTCTTCCTACATTTGCACATAAACACAGATTCAGGATAAAAACTTTCACAGTTAGATCCTGGTCACAGATGTATATACAACTGTTGGATCATTTCTCAAGCCAGGAACATGTATGGACATTCTGCTTATGTTGTTAAAGAGGGTTGTTATATGTACTTTTGTGAGAAAACACCTGTTTTCTTTACTATTTCTGTATGAACTTTACCCACATTCACTAATTTGCCTTTTCATGTATCAAATTTGTGGCTTGGGTACATTGAAAAGTAGAACTGATTTTATTATAAATCTCTTAACATCTCTTATTATCCCCAAATCGATACTACAAAGAGTCAATCAAATTATCTTTATCCTAGCTCCAGTGTCAGGGTTACTGAAAATTCTCTCCCTTACAGGAACATTTCTGGGGTATGTTTTCAGCCCCACCCACTGACTTTTATGAAGTGTTTTATGGCAAGTTTGGTGAAAGAGGGATAGTCTCTTTTGCAAGTTATTTTCATTTAGGTGAGCTTGTAATAACAAGTAAATCAAGAACATAAGCAGTTCCTAACATGAGAGAATAATTAGTACATATTTTTTGTGTTGTATATCCAGCTCCGAGGGTCACAGTATGGCCCCTCAAAGGGACCCCAGGCTGCAAGCTTTGACATCAAGGCTTACAACTAGACTTCTTTTAAATGGGTTGCCAAATGAGCACACTGAAAAAAAAAAGCATTTCCTTCTGAAATACAAGTCCTTTAATTACAGAGTACTATGCTATGTATTATCCTTTGCATTGAAACCTTCAGGTACCAAAATCCTGTTTGCATTAATACTGAAGTGTGACAGGAGTGCATTTTAGCTTCCTGCTGAGGTTTCCATCCAGGCTAAAAAAGAAAACAAAACAAAACTTGGTTCTGTATTGTGTAGATTTTGGCTTTGTGCACTTCAGATACATGTATTTTTTCCTGTTGTTAATGACAATATAAATACAATAGACGATTTTTATGTAATTGAGTGATGATAAAATCCAATATCATTTTAGTTTGAGTTCTCTGTATGTAAAGTTATGTTTTTTAATGTGAATACAGATTTCAAATAATTGTGATTTTTATAAAGGTTTTGAGTCATCTGCACGGTAATTAGACTTTTAAAGTCTCAATAAAATAAATCTTCTGTAGAATTTCTGGATTTCCTACCCTATAAAATACCTGCTGTTACTAAACTTCTTGAATATGGCAGCAGCCACACATCACACACAGAGCCTAACAGAATAAGTAAACAAACAGGTTACCTTCCATTTGAAAGAAATAGAAAATTTGAATACTTTTGATAAATATCTGCAAAATTTTCAGTGATTTGGAATTTTAAAGTTTTTATTAAAAGTGCTAAGTATTTTTATATTAGAAGGGAAACTCTGATGTTTCAGTCTCCTTCCCACAGTTCTGTTGGTAAGAGCATGTGCCTCCTTGGCCCTCTTGGAATCTGCAGTTGCTCTGGCCACCGCCACACAGGTTCATAGAGCTCTAATCTCAGCTGTTAGTTGTGCACATTTCTCCACTTTTTATCTCAAACCCTGGCCAAATCTGTCCTCCAGGGTCATTTAGATCTTTTATTGAACCCTGGGAGGTATAATAAGTAATTTATATTCAGAAGCATTTATACATTTAAAAGATTGTCTTCAGGTATTGGATATCAATTGTATGTATATCTTGGCTAGCACATCCATATTCAGTCGTATCTTAGTGATACCCAGGCCATTTTGACCGTGACTAATATTGTTACATAGTATGTTTCTTACTATTGAAGAACATAGACTTGCTGAGGGACAGCCTATAATGTTGTGCTTTAAAAGAAACCAAGAACTTTTCCCCCAATCATATAGTTACAAAAGGAGAAAAATGTTACAATGAAACAATTTTCTTTTTACACCTGATAGCAAGTTAAATGTTTCCAATGAGCTTATTACTCTGTAGTATTTTGGTTAATGTTTTCTGGCTACAAGATTTCAGTTAGTGAATTTTTGCTTCAGGTCAGCAAAATAGCATTTACTAAATTACCTACTCTTATGATGTGCTCAGTAAGGAAAAGTAACCCATAGAAAATTAAGACAAGAGTCAGCAAATTTCTGTCTTTGGCCATATATTTAAAATTATTAAATTGCATTCCATATTAATAAATATAAATTTGAGTACTTTATTACTCTTAGAAGTTAATTTATCCAATTTTTGTTATCACATGGCAACATTTTATTATCATTTGGGTTTCAATAAGGGTGTTTTCAGTGAGGTTTCTGATTAGGGATAGCTTTTGCAGTGGACCGCAGAAGTTTGGAGAGTGAGATATGGAGCTTGAGTGGACAAGGCAGGGGAATACAAGCCTCTGGCCAGTGTCACATTTAATGCACCTAATGTGCTTTCTGTTCCCATGTCTGATGCAGTAAAATGACATAACCTTGTGCTTGTATATATATGCTGGGCGTGTGTGCTACAAGTAAAGGGTGTGTCTTCAAAGTGTGAAGGCGATGTAATCTCATAGAAAATCCATGAGAGATGTTTGTGACTAACAATAAAACCTGAAAACAGGAAATTTTAAACATGGTCTAGGTTACTGGTGTCCCAAGTTTAAAGAGCTTATTTCTTTAAAAAATCAGAAAGGATAAGAGAATGGCAAGTCTGTATTCTTCACTAGTGAGAAACATGCTGTGTAACAGTATTGGTCATGGTCAAAAATTAAGGTGCAAATTAATATTGAACGGCTTCTTATTGCCAAGCACCATGTGTTTTGTTTCATTTAGTTCATACACCAGCCCTAGTAGGTAGGTATTATTAACTTCCCATTATATAGATAAGGAAACTGAGGTTTGGGCACATTAAGCAACTAGTTCAGTATATCACAACTAGTATAAAAATATTCAATATGCCAGTGTTATTTTTTTAAATCTTGCTTTGTATTTAGTAGTGATGAGCTTTACTCTAGATACTACTAGTCTTACTCAAGACCATGACCAGCAAATAACAAGAATAACCCTCCACTTGGCAAGCATTGCCCTAAGCTTTATGTATGTATGAATTTGTGTAATCCCCACAACAGCGCTGTTTGCTAATCCCCAATTAGAGATGAGGCAACCGAGAGGTTAAGTAACTTGCTCAAAGTCACACAGCTAATAATTGGAGGAGCTGAGGTATAACCCCGGTGGCTGGATCCAGTCTGCACTCATAACCTCAGGCTTCAATCTGTGTCTTAATAGAAACCATGCTGAGCTGAACAGGGGTTTGGCATTGCCCAGTAGGAAAGTGTGAGGGGTATACATCTGCTAATTTTATCCAAATAGTGGAAGCAGGATAGCTAAATTTCAGGGGGACTGGTGTCTCTTTCCTTATGCTTTTAGTTGTGTTTGTGCATTTCTATGTCACATTAGTAGAGATAAATGCCACTTGGGGCCCAACCCACCCCAGTAGAATAACTTTATTCAAAACAGAAATTAACTTTGTTTCATTAAACTTTGGCTGCACTGAACTACACAGCCTCACTCAGCCAGCCAGGGCCTGAGAGCAGCTCCCAGCAGCCGAGGGCTGGGCAGGCTTTGGAAGGTAGTGAAGCAGATGCCTCTCGTGTCTTGTCCTCCTTGGCAATCACCTACCATCAAGTACCTGTGTGGTACCCACTGTCACACTTGGAGGGTCCCAATCTACAAGGAACTGGCAGGAGACATAATTCTGAGCAAATAAATAAAGGTGTAACCTGCTACCACTTTAGAAAGATTGCTGGCTGGTGGCTGGATGCCAGCCTCAGAGAGTCCACAGTTAAGAAGCATTTCTGAGCTGATGTCTTTAGCTCTGAGGGTTTCCTTCCCCCTCTGCCTGGTTCTGCATTGAACTAGAAAGGGTATGGAAGATACCCATTAAAGAACCTGACCCAGTGACTTCAGGGCTTTCAAAACTCATCGTAAGTGGAAATAATCCAGTGTTGCGAAGCAAAGGGTAGAAGTGGTTGCTGCCCACAATGATTTCTGGGCTCCGCAGATGTCTCCTCAGACATCACCCTCGTGGGCAGTGTGACACTAAGGATTTCAGTTAATTAATTCATAGACTAATAGTTTTGATCCCTTTTTAATGGTGTGTTTTTTAATATAAATGTTGCTTATTATCAGAAAGATAACTTGAACTTTTTTAAAAAGTAAGCAGTAAGGATTTTGGAGGGTGAATCATCATCAGGTGACTTTGCCACCTAGTTCTTAATAGAAAAGCACAGCTGATTTATAACTTCTTTTCTAAAGAAAATGTTACATGCATGCTCAGTCTTTAATATCAGTTTTAGGTCCATATTGAATGCTTACTGAAATGATGATGACAATGACGGTGATAACAAGTGCCACTCGCTATTTACATTTTTCACACAGGTTTTGGTCGAATTTTCAGAACAACCCCACCTTAGCCAAGTGACTAAGTGAGGCTTCCTGGGTTCCCATCTCAGCGTGAGAACTGGCTTACCACGCTCTCCTTCCAGGCTGTGAGACCTTAGTTAAGTTGCATAATCTGTCTAAACTATTTCCTTGTCTTGTAAAATGAGCTTAAGAATAGCTATGGTTCCTTTACACAATGGAATACTACTCTGCTATAAAAAAGAAAATTTTACCCTTTGTGACAGCATGGATGGACCTGGAGAACATTATGCCAAGTGAAATATGCCAGTCAGAGAAAGACATGTATGGAATCTGATGAACAAACTGAACTAACACGCAAATAGGAACAGGCTCATAGATGGAGAGCAGGCTGACAGCTTGGTGTGGGGAGTGGGGTATTGGAGGAGTGGAGGGGATTGAGCAAGGAAGAAGAGAGAACTTGTGGACACGGACAACAATGTGGTGATTGCAGCAGGGAGGGTTTGGGTGGAGGTGAAAGAGTATGGGGGGATAAATGGTAATGGAAAAAATACAACAAAAAATTAGATTTAAAATAAATAATAGTCAAGGTTGCTACAAAGAGTAAGTGACATGAAGCTCTTAAATAAATTGAAGCACATAAGTGCTTACTAGCACAGGACCTATGGCTGCTGTGGTGGTGGTGGTGGTGGTGGTGTTCTCCCCATTCTGCACCTAAGGCAACTGCCTGGAGGGGTCCACAAACCCAGCCCCCATTCCTGGCACCTGGCAAGAAATGGGTGGAACCAGGATTGGAACCTCAGGATTTAGAGCTCTAAATCCCTGGTGTTCCTAAGCACTCTGCCATCCCACAGACACCTTGGGGAGGTGTTTTTAGACCAGTGTTAGATCCCTCTAGCAGTTGCCCTGCTAAAGATCCACTTTTGCCTCTTGAGCCTTTCAATAATATAAGCCTTTAAGCCTTTTAACCAATCTAGTTGCTCTTTTTAAACCCCATCCAACTAAATGCATCCCTAGTGCCTTTGAAATTCACAAGGAAGCTTAGTGATATGGTACAGGGTGTCCAGAGTTTTATGAGATAGGATTATGCTTTGCCTATCACATGAGGCAATTCTGCTGCGTGAACCTGAAGTGACATTCATCTTCATTATGTGACTGCTATTATGAACACGTATCTAAGGTGTCATTTACTGCCTTGTTTTTGGTCTGTCATCCCTGCCTTCAGGATTCTCTCACTCACACACAGACACAAAGTCCCTCTCCCCTTCTTTTTTTATACATTTAAAATGAATCATGGAGTTAAGGCATATATCTTAACCCTTAACAATCTCCACTACACACCCCCCACAAAACATAGAAAATGCTCAAGGTGTCTACTTGGAGAATCACACTTCTCCATCTGTGCTTCTGTGGGTAAATCTGGCTTCAACTCCTTCTAAGTCACTTCCAATTTTGTATTTTTGGCAGGGCTCATTGCCCCTTGAATATGCTTAGACTTCAGATTCCTGCATTTTCTTCATGGTGAAACCTTATTGTGTTTATAGCTATAGTGGAAGAACTAAGGATCCAGTGTGGTTGACTCAAACATTTAACATTAATGTGCTATCTTTATATTCAGAGTTTTCTTTTACATTTATCACTTTATTTTAAAGTTCTTAACGACAAACTTAGGGGGTTAGTCTGCCAAGCCCCTCTCTAGTTTTTGTAGAAAAGCGTGTTACGTTTTTATGTCCTCAAGACTATGACTTGGCTTAAAAGTATTTGCAAGTAGATCAGTCTCCCCACCTCACCAAGAACTGTATTATTTATCTGTACATGTGATGTACTCACACTGTCCTTTCCAACCGATCACTTTCCTGTCTTTCAAACTAGATTGCAAACTCCTTTAGACTAAAAATGTTGACCTGTTCATTTTTCCATTCTTGTATATTATAGTCATTCAGTAACTGCTTACTGAATTGATCTTTGGATTTCTGAGCTTCAAGGATAACTAAAATTTGGGCAGTAGTTATATCAAATTCAAAACTGCAAAACTATTCAAATTCTCTTAATGTTAAAATGAGTAGCAAAGCTACCAATTTGGATTTACCCAATATATGTGCATATATGTGCATGTTCAGATAGATGTGAATAGTTTACATACATGTTTATACCTTATAAAATAGGGTAAAAGTGAGCATTTCAGGTATTTGAAAGGCGGTAGATATGCTCAATGGCTTTTCTTTTATTACTCTAGATAAGGGGGCAGGGGTATAGGGACCAGGAAAGAGAATATGTTCTTTCCTTGGGTTTCTTTTTTCATTTAGTTCACACTTATGGAAAAGAGAACCATGTAGGCATTCATTAGTGTACTAAGAAAGAATATATTATATTGGATTCTTTTCAACTGGAAGAAGTAAGCTAAGTTGGCCGAAAGGAGAGAGGAGGAGTTTTGAATGGTCTTAAACTCTCTCAGAATGCAGGTTGCACAAGTTAAGTTGATTCCACACTACTTTAAAATCATATGCCTATATTATCCTATAGTGCAAGCTAGAGCTTTTTTTCTGCTTGTGACCCATGTTTTAATAGTCTCCTATTGTTTTGTGTTGGTTAATTTAAGTACAGTTTAGTTGCCAGCTCACCACCCTCTTGTTTATTTATAAAGGATAGAACTTCTCATCTTAATATGTTTTAAGCTAAAAGAAGACATTTTCCTTTGACATTGCACAGATGAAAACAGAATTGCCTTATTGGTTGGGGTGGTGGGCAGGTAGGCTTGGAAGGGCAGATGGCTAACCTCCGGCTTCATGTTTTTCCTGATTCAGAAATTAGATATGATTATGGGTCGTGCTTTTCTGAGACAATATAACATGTTATTTGTAACATGACCCCAGTATAGCTTACCCAAAAAAGTGTGGGGGATGTGGAGTTGGGTTGTACCAGTAAGAAAATTGAGGGTTCCTGATGATTCCAAGAATACAAATTCTATACTTGGAAGACTTCTTCTAAGAAAGTGAATCTAGTGAAAGTCATGATCATTCCTAAGAAAACCATGGAATCTCTTACAAAGCCTTAGGTGTGTGTCTCACCCTCCATTCCTGGTGGGAATGCTTCCAGTGGTTGTAGCTCACTGGTGCCCCCTTGCGGTACTCCAGCCACTTCACATTTTTGCCTTGGGTAAGACCCCTGTGGTGAATAAGGCAAACTCAGTTTCCAAGGAAGAAAAGGTAACCTCCAGGATTAGAGGCGTAGGTGTTCTCTAAATTTCATTCAAACTTCTTTCTCATTCTTTTGTTACTTTTTTTTAGGCCAAAGAACTGCCAACTTTAAAGGATAACGATTTCATTAACGAAGGCCAAAAGATTTATATTGATGACAACAACAAAAAGGTGTTCCTGGAAAAACTGAAAAAGGATGTTGAGGTAAGAAAAATCAATGTAATGGGAACCCCATTGTATAAATGTCAACATTGTTGGGTTTTAGGAGCTTTTTAAACTACCCATCTAAGTGTGCAACCAAGGCAAAAATATATATTGTATAGTTATCAAAATCAGATATAAACAAGTGTAAATCATATGTGATATGTTTTGAAAAGGTAGTGTACTGGTTCAGCAGCTCTCTCCTTTAGATGACAAACAAAAAGAAAGTGCCTGCTGTCTTCTGCTGGTGTCACCACCCTCAGGTTCCTGTGTTCTTTGTTGGCGGGGACAGCCTGTGCTGCTGGGATATCCCGGATGGAGTTAAAGCCCATTCCGACAGACTGCCCACAGCCACTGGGGTGAAGGGGAATGACTGCATTTTGTCAGGCAGCAGAGCATTTCAAAAATGTTTAGGAATGGCTCGAATTTGGGGTTTTCTTCATCAAAACCATGTATCAGTGCTAGTAAGCACAGCCTCGGTCACTTCATGCTTAATATTGTCACCAGCCTCTAGGACACTAGTGTCATTGGCCCAGTAAGCCAGCCAAACACATGGCAGGACTAGCACACAGGCAGTTTGGACACCAGGATCACGTGGGATGGTTGTGAAAAATAAAATACTACTCAGAATTGGGCTTTAAGCCTATAATGAAGGAATTTTCTTGTTAAGTATTGTTTAAAGAATTAAAAATATACATTTTCCTTTCTTTTTGTTTATTATAAAGGCATTGCAGTTTTCCCATTGGACCTCCTTATATGATTCTTTTAGAAATAAGTTCGGGGGGGGGGGGTTATTTCCTTGAAATTGGTTACAAGACAGTTACTTTGTTTTTCTGAGCTGTTAACTTTTGTTCATGTGTATAGACTTGTGTGCTTGTTTTCTGCTTTGAAATACAGTTCCCCTCATACTGGTACAGATTTGCTACTTAGAGGCTGTGTGGAAAGATGTTCTTTTTCATATCATTAAACAAGACCAATCGAAAAGAGTGGAGCCACAGAACGAATGTCATGCATTCAATCACATTCCCCACGAGGGCAGAAGCAACATTACAGTTTCCTTGTTGATCTTCTAACACCTCTTTTATTACAAGACACCCAGACTGACCAAGTTAGTTTATAATTCTTTTAGGTCATAAATATTTTAATTTAAAATTTTTACATTATTTTAATCTACATGGTATATATGCTTCTTTTAAAACCTGAATACTGGTGGTTTGTGAAAGATACAAATGTCCCCTTGTAAAAAGTAGACAAAAGTGTTTGTTTTCATCGTATAACATTTTTTCTCCAGTCTTTCACTAATAAGCATTTATTTTTCCTCAATTGTCGGTGGTTATTAAAATTCATATTAGTTAAGCATTTCCTTTTTACTTTGAGTTTGACTTGATCTAACATAACTAAGTATAGTAGGTAGACATACACTCTTGGATTTTTATTCATTAATCAGCAAATCTTTGATCCTGAGAATAATGTTGGTTTAGCAATTATGTATGGTAAAGAGCCCTTAGGGTTACGTGTGACCTGCCAAAAAATTGTCATCTTTTTTTCCTGTTGGCTGTATATCACTGTATGATAGGTAGTTAGACTCCAGTAATAATGTAACTGAAGCAGTCCAGATTTACAATTGAATTACAAAAGGTTCCTCTTAGTCCTCTTGTTGTCTCTAATACTGTGGTTGATTATAGGATTTGGGTAGTTTAATCCCATACAGGTCTCTCACACTTAGCTGTTTTGTTGAAGGCAGGGCATCAAGTGTTCTTTCATTTAAAAAAATTCTCGATGGTTGATAACAGTGTCTTTAGTTTGGAAATTCATGCTGAAGCATCATTAAATTTTTAAGCAGGTAATTATGGTGAAGTGGCTTGACAGACATCTGATCTTGACAATGAAGCTAGAATTTAATCTAGCTTAGTTTTTTCATCAGTTCCATGCTTTCTGTTTTAGCTAACTGGCCTGTTAGTTTGAGTAGAGTTTTTAGGGGGTTGGGGAGTTTTCAGTATTTTACTTACTGCTTAAAATAAAAGATGAGTATACTAAAGCTTAATAATCTAGTTTTGTAGAAAAAAGAAAAGAATTGTCATTTGAGAATCTGGCTTCTTTTTTTCTGCAATTGAAATCCTATTCTATTCGTATGCCACAAAAATAATTTTGTTCAGATAGCTTTGCACGTAACTAAATATGTATGAGCCTTTTTCTACAAAAGAAGTGCTCTGTGGAGAGTGAAAATCACTTTTGCCTTTCAACCTGCTTGTTGACAACTCCAATCATGATAGTGGGGCCAAAGCTAGTCTCTCCTCTCATTGGCTCATATTGGTACCCAGATGTCACGCAGTGCAAAATCAATGCTCTTCCTCTGGTGTCTGGGGTTGCCCCTATCACAGGGCTCTCAACTCCCATGTTTATGACCCTACAACCTTGGCAGTGGGTGGAAGGGAGAGGGTAACTGCCAGTGATTACAGAGCATAGACAGCCTTAGTCCTTCCTGTGCAGTCATTATCTCTTTTCATTTCTATAACAACTCCTTGAGGGTAAGTGCTATTATTATCCCAGTATATGGATGAGAAAACTGAGTCCAGAGACTATGTAATTTACTGAAAGACACAAAGCTACTAAATTCAGTCTTGGATTTGAGGCCATCAGAGGCCACACTCCATAACTTCTCTATATAAAATGCAAATTTAAAATGTTTGTGGGCACAGTTGAGACTTTGTTTTTTGATGAATGCTCCAGAGGAGAATTTAACAAGTGATAAAATATAACTCTTTTAAGGCTGGTTGGAATTTTAATTGTGTCACAGATGTGTTGGTGTAATTCAGTAGAGCAAATGTGGTAATAAAGTTAGCAAATAAAGTGAATTTAAATCTGTTGTGAAAGAGTTTATTAATGGTTCTTTTACCACATAGTTTTCTAGAAGTTTGTGACAGAGCTCATAAAGATCTTGAGGAAGATGCTAGCTCAAAGATGTGGCAGGCATAATGAGGAATTAATTATGAAGGAATCAGATTAGATGGGATTTTCTGAGGGGAAAAGAGGCTGGTCAAAGATCTTTAGATAATCATTAAGAAATTGGGAAAGAGGAAAGCTGGGGACTTAAAGGGGATTATAAAGGTTTAAAAATCTTTATAATCTTCATGATTTGAAATCATGATTTGAAATCGTATGTATGTACTTTTAAAAAATCAATAAATTTGAGGCTGAAGCTGAAAGGGATGAACAAATGTGTATTAAGTCTCTAATCTTGAGGGCAGACCCCAGTAGTGGAGCCCTTGACCCCTTTCTCTCCTCTCAAACTGTCACCTTCTGGTCTACAGCAGCTTTTAGTACCTAACAATAATTTTTTTCTAATAAGAATTTCAGATGTATTGCCACATTTCATTTTACTCTACTTCAAAGGATATTTAAAATAAAGTTGTGCAGATAAGAGCTAGTGAATCAATGGGCACTTTCACATGTTAGCCAACCTAACTTGTGGTGTAAATTGCATACTTTATGGGGAGAACAAGCCTCCTACCATAATGATAATAACACAGACAGTTATAACAACAGCTTCCATTGTTGCGTGTTTCATGGTCTCAGCTACATGACCTATTTGTAATCCTTTTCACACCCCTGTAAGTTGAGTGGTATTGTCCTGTTTTAGAGGTAGAATAACTGAGGCTCCAAGAGGTGGATTCATTATCAAAGCACAGAGCTAGTAAGTGAGAGAAATAAGATTCAATTTTCTATCTGACTCTAAAATCTATACTCTGTTTTTAGTTTTAAAAATACCTGATACTATATAATTAAAGAAGAATAAACGAGTCCTCTTTATCAGCAAAACCTATACTCCGAAGCCCTTTGCTTACCCTTTCTATCTCAGGCTCAGAGACTTGAAAACTTACATAATACCCATTTAGGCCTGCAGTTAGTTTCCTTGATCTTCTTGGGAATGCCAGAACAGCTTCTTACCTAGAAATGCATTTTTCATTTTACTCATGGCTTAGTGTGCAGTGCTGGGAGCTAACTTCACTTTTGAAGACAATTGTTTCCTTACTGGATGAGGAGCCTAAGCAGCAGTCTGACCCCAGATGGGAGGCCCAGGAAAGGAGCTCAGGACCTACCTGACCTTTTGAGCAGCACAGATGCAGAGGGCAGGCGTGAGCCTGGACCTCCCCACTTAGTGCAGCCATCCAGCCCCACTTGGCATCCCTTCCCTGTCCAACCCTTGGCAGGTTAATTACAGGGAGCCCCTTACTTTTGTACATGAAGCACACTTGCAAGTGTATTTGAAAGTCAACTGTCTGAATGCCAAATGGTGGACCTGCATGTTAAACAGCAATTCCATTCTGCAGAGCACAGATAAATTATAAATGGTCTACTTTTGCTTCTGATAGGTGCTGCCACTTAGAGTCTCAAAGGTTTTTCTGTTGTTGCTTTGTTCTTTGTTTTTATTTTGTTGGCATGGTTATTTCGTGGAGAAAGGAGTTAGAAATTTGGGAGAGTTAAGGACAAGGGAAAAAGAAGTGGACATCTCATTCACTTGTTCAATAAATATTGAGTACCTACCATCACTTTCTGAGAGTCAGGAATGTAGTGAGGGAGGAACAGCCAGAGCCCCTGCCCTAATGGGGCTGCCATGTTTGAGAAAGAAATTATTCAGGTAATCTAACAAGGTGAGTGTGCAGCTAAGCCAAGTCATTGTGGGGGGGAGTGTGCGGTGCTATACTTGCCCAAGTTTGGGGATGTGGCCTAGGCAGGATCAGCAAAGGCTTCCTGAGCAAGTGCGCTTATCCTGTAACTGAGATCTGAAGGTTTAGTGGGAAGTGACTGGGGGCAGGTGCAGACAGGGTTCAAGATGGTCCAAGAGGTGACAGGGCCAAACTAGCCAGGTCCCCCAGGCCATGTTAGAGTTGGTATCTGCCCTGTGAGGAAAGGGACATCATTGAAAGGCTTCAGGCAGAGCATGACAAGATCAAATTTGCATTTTGAAAAGCTGTTCCCAAAAGACACAGGGATGAGGACTGGGAAGGGGGGAAATGGGAGGGAGGTGGGGAGCACGAAGCCAGGGGGGCTGGAATGGGAGAAATACACACAAAAAAAATGTACTTGAAAAATAACTAAATAAAATTAAACAAAAAAAAGAAAAGCTGTTCCCTTTTCCAGAAGGTTGGAGGGGGAAGTTAGGGCAGCCTCCGGTCTTTCCTACTTCCCAGGGACCTTCCAAGGGCCCAGAAGAGCAGAGATGGGGAGAAGGGGACCTTTTGCCTTGCCACCATACAAGCTGAGCAAGACCCAGCCTGACTATAGTACACACCGCCCACCACCACTCTGCACCCACAGCACACCTGTGGACGCTGGGTGGGGATGTTGTCACCTGGCAATCGATGCGCCTCCAGGTGTGCCTGGACCTCTGGAGGTAGTGGGGGTGGTAGGGGGAGTGGAAGTAGGCCCGAGAAAGACCCTGATAAAAGGGTTGGGGCAGGCACTGTGCTAGGCATGGTAGGGGCAGTGGATAAGACAACGAAGGCACTGATTTTGTTGTCTTGGAGCCCAGAGGCTGAGCTTAGGCACAGCCACAGCCTCCTGGGAGCCTTGAACAACAGATGGGGCAAAAGCAGGGCCAATAGTGAGCATTCTGGCCTTCGTAACTTCTGAGCGTTAGAGGATATGACTGTGAATTTCTAAACACTGAGAACAGTGTCTTTTGTTCCCAAAACACAAGCTCACAGGCTGTTCTGAAGAAAAGTAGGTTCCATGATTAAATTGGTATAAGACATGCTGCTGGTGAGAACCCTCTCAAAAATCCACAGAACTACTACCTTGGGGAGATCCTCCTTCTCAAAAACCATTAGATTTGTTTAACTCCTCATTTCCCTACCAGTGTTGTAAAAAAACAAGATTTGGAAAAAGCTGCCTGAATGCAGCTTCCAGAGACAGCGAATGTAATATAAAGGGCATGAGCTTTGAACATGGGATTCCAAATCCACTACTTCTTAGCTTTGATCCTTGGGCAAGTTCTTTTAATCTGTCTGAGCCTATCTGCTCTCTCTCATGGGGATCAAATGCCTGCCTTGTGCCAGGCCAATTGTCTTTATACCCATAGCTCTTAGTTCTCTTCCAAATCGTGGACCCATAGGAAGCGGAATGAGTAACTGAGTTGTTGTCTGACTGGGTGGGTGTCTGGCTCTGTGTTAGTCAAGGAAGCACTTTATGGTATTATTATCATCTTGGGATGTGGCAGGTCATCTGCACAAACATGTTCCTGGCCAGATGCTCCCTGAAGCCCAGCAGCTCCCATCCTCCCAGCAGGGAGGATGAGCAGTCTGTGACCACTAGAAGGCCAGGCTGGCCAAAAAAAGTGGAAGTGGCCAGTTGGTTTTGAGATGACTTTGATGGTGGAATTTGGGGAAAGCCAGAGGAGGAGCAATGGCTCAGAAAACTGACTCAAAGCTTGAGAATGAGTATTCTGTTGTTGTTTGTTGTTGTTGTTGTTGTTATTGTTGTTTGTGTGTGTGTTTTAATAGAATAAGTAGCACCTATATTTTCTGGAAGCCGTGTTTCTGGGTACATTTACTAAAAAAGAAGAAAAGAAAAATTATGATATGAAAAGTCAAAAGAACTTGGCAGGCAGGAGTAGTCAAACCCCAGAGCTGGGTCTTGTCCCACAATACTTTCTAGCTTTGGCTGGAAGAGAAGAGAGAGGGAACAGGAAGCTGGGACTGTGCTGCCTCATGGAGCGCGAACTGCCAGCAGCATCTCTGGTCTCCCTGCTCAAATCACAAAGAGACCTACCAGAGCAGGACAGAAGAACTGTGTTACTCACCAGTGTTGACACAGGCCTTTGCTGGTTGATTGGGACATTTGGGCTTTTACTTACTTGTGATGGACAGCATAATCTCCTCAGTGGAATATGCTGAATTACAAAGTGCTTTCACAAACTGTTCTGAGAGACTCTGCTGGAAACTACTTGGGAGGTCCCTGGTTTTTCCCATTAGCCTTGTCAATTGTTGGGAGAAATGTTCTCTTTGCTCCTTCAGTGTCTTTTTTCACCAGTCATGCTCTCTGCTCTTTGGCATGTTCCAGTCTAGCTGTGATAAATGCATGCCTCTCAGCATCCAGTGTGACATTTCTGGGAGAATAACACCAGCTCTGAGCCAGTCAAAGTGTGAGGCCACATTTTCGGCCCTGAGAAACTGCCTGGGACTTTGAGTGCACATGAAAAAGGCACATGAAGAAGGCCGCCTCCAGGAGATCCTCCTCTCCATTCTCCCATTCCTTTACTCACATCTTCCCCCATGTGCATTTTTCTGAGCTTGCTTTCTTTAAATCTGGGGTTTTGTTTAAGGCATAACTGATCCTGTCACCTCCCACCCTCCAGTTTCTTGCCCAGTTAAAGCTCATGGACTATAGCCTGCTGGTGGGAATCCATGACGTGGAGAGAGCTGAACAGGAAGAGGTGGAGTGTGAAGAGAATGATGGGGAAGAGGAGGGGGAAAGCGATGGTGCCCACCCCGTCGGAACTCCTCCAGACAGTCCTGGAAACACGCTCAACAGCTCCCCACCCTTGGCTCCAGGGGAATTCGATCCAAACATTGATGTTTATGGAATTAAGTGCCATGAAAGTAAGCGCAGTTATTATTAACTCTTTTTACCTGTGAAGTGGTTTGATTTGCACATTATCTACCAGTAATTATAACCCCAGTTAAAACTTATGCTGCCCTGCAAACTTTGTTCTCCAGAGTCCCAGTAAATTGATTTGGAGATAAGAGTATGTTAAAGGTAACTGTAATCTCGGTTTTTAAAAAGTATAATATGATGAGGTCCTTGAACTTCACAGTATTAAGGAAACAGAATAAGACCACAAAATGTGTTACATGTACAACACATACACATGAACTTAAATATAGATAACATATGTATGTTTTAAAATATTTTTATTCCGAACTCTCTCTCTTTTATGTGAATGTGAAGTGTCACTAATGTCTGCTGAGCTAGGTACATAGGTGGTCCACTCTGAACGTCGTGTGGACGTCCTGTAGGGCAGACGTCTCATCTTGTCCAGCCCTTTCCTTCTCAGAAGCTCTGAAGCGAGCCCAGGGTGTGGGATAAGAATCTCAGATTCACTGCTGTGTCTGCCCTCTGTTCACCCCCACCCATTAAGGGGCCTGTGGCCCTCTTTAGAGTGAGTTCAATCATAATTTTCAATACCCGTGAAATTGTATATTTGAAGAAATATTACATTCTACCATAACTACATATACATAGAAAACAATATTTTAGAGATATGATAAAAGCAGACCTCTTTTTGAATAATAAAAATTATGATTCATCATTTTTAAAAGAAAATCTCATATAGCATAACAGGCAAGTAAGTTTGAGTTGTATTTTTATTTTGCTCACCAAAATTGTTTCCTTAATAGAGAAATTGGGTACTTTTCTTATTCTTTTAATTGAAACAGTATCATATCTGTGAAAATATGTAGATAGAAATTGTACATGATACATGCCTTTATCCAGTTCTGATACTAGTTCCAATGAGAATTAGTAACTAGCACCTAATTAGGAATTAGCATCTAATGGTAGAAAAGGAGTAAGTAGTGTAATTGCTTCTACTTGTTTTATAGAGTATTTTAAAAATAGAATGTTTCTTAACACTAAAGCAATATACCCAAGTCATTAAAGAAAATGCAGATTAACAAAAAAAATAGAAACATTCAATCTCACCTTTAGCCTTCCACTGTTAAAATCCTGGGATTATGTTGTTATTTTTCACTTTTTTAAATTGAGAGGGAATTGGGTACAGTTAGGCTGTTTAACAGGGGTATGCAGGAGTTACAGAGACTCTGTGAAAGCCTCTGTCGCCTTTGTGCTTGGGCTCCTTCAATCTCCGCCTATTGAACTCCTCACCCTCTAGCACTTCCTCCTCCCTCAGCAGCTCATGCCTGTCCAGGTGTTACCATTTGTGCCCCATTTGTGCCCCATTCCTTTACAGACTCGCCTAGGAAAGAGGTGTACTTCATGGCAATTATTGACATTCTGACTCATTATGATGCAAAAAAGAAAGCTGCCCACGCTGCAAAAACTGTTAAGCATGGCGTAAGTATCTTCCTTTTGTTTCCTTCTCTGCTCCTGGGCCTTGAGTCCTCCAGGCTGCTCCTTTCCACTCTGATGCTCAAAGTCTCCCAGTGGTTCTTGTTTCCTACAGGGGGCTGAGTGCAAGATTCAGAGCTAGCAAATGCCCATGCCAATGCTGCCCTCCTCGGCTGCCTAGGCTTTTAGCAAGTCACCTAAACTTAGCTGTGACTCTTCCCTTTACATACCAGGGATATTCATGGACACATGCATCGCTAGAATGTTACACAAATTCTTTTCTGTTTGAAGAATGTCTCAAAGATAAAAGTGTTGAAGGCAGTTAAGTGTTTTAATATGTATGTTCAGAACTGAACCACTATTCTCTGCTTCAGACACTTCCAAAATAGGCAGTATTATATACATGTATATATATATATATGTGTGTGTGTGAATGTGTATGTCTGTGTGTGTGTATTCCCATAGTGAATTGTATTTTTTATATTACAGAAATCTTTCTAGTGCATAGTGAAAATTTAATCATCTGAATTCCTTACCTTTGTTGTGCTTCCTTAGAATTATCACTATTCCAGGCATATGGTGATTTGTTTAATCCCCATGACAAACCTAGAAGGGGTACCCCTGTTTATCAGTTGAAGAAACTGAGGAAGAGAGCTGAGGTGGTAACTTACCAGGGTCACGTCACTAGGAAGTGGCAGAGATGGGACTGCTCCACAGGACCTAGCCCAGCTGCTGCTCTGGCTCCCAGCGCCCTGCCCCACCAGTGAACCCCATTGCCTGGTCACACCTCACAAGTCCTTGGTATCCATTATGCTGTTTACGGATGCACTACATAAGATCTGGATTGGAAACCCTATTTCACCTTTCCCTGTGTGACCTTGAAAAAACATGTTGGAGCTCTGGTTTCCCCAACCAGTAAAGGGGGTCCGAATGCCTTGCTGTTAGGGTTTTGTTGGGGGTATACATGAGATGAACAGGCTGAACACTGAGGAGTGTTCTGTGTTTGCTCCTTCCCTCCTCAAATCTGCTGTAATATTCAGTTCCACATGGGATTGGAAGTATACCACAGTAAGCATGGCTCCATTTCCACCTTCCCTGTAAGTCACCAGCTCAACCCCATAATATACCACATGGCCTAAAATTGTGTGCAGTTGCAAGAGTGAAACATTTCTCTCAGTAAAGGAATGCTCTGTTGAGCTACTGCTGTGAACCATTCCCTGCCTTCAAGGTTGGGGCTGTGGCAATCCCAGTGATCCAGGCCAGACGTGGAATGACGCTCCCCATTATGTATGGGTATCTAAAAATAGTACCTGGTGACTTAGTAAAACTCTGTTATTCCCCTTTGCAGCTCAGGAAACTGGCCAGTGAGTACCTTGGGTCTGCTTGCCTCTCAAAATAGGAAACTCCCCACCCAGCCATTGCAAGGGGCCCAGCATCCTTGTCCAAGCAGGTCTCTGTGAAGGGGAACAATGGCATCCCTGTGCCATGTGCTTGAGGGAAGCCAGCCCCTGCTCCCTGGGAGAGATTCAGACAGCAGTGCTGTGCCTCTCCTGGTCATAGTGCTGGGAAGGAGCCAGGGCAGCTGACATAGAACCTACTGTTGCTGCTGCCACTCTTGTTTTAGAACACTCAACTGCTCACATTGTCCAGAAAAATGAACACGATCCTTACATCATTGTCATCAGAGTTTTCCTTCAGCCAAGTGTTGATGTTTACATCATTCTCAAGGTATCTACAATCTGCTGTCTCAAAAAACAAAAGTGTTGTCCCTATGGCTTATTAATGTAGGCCAAACAGATTCCACTGTTTGGCAGGAGCACCCCAAACATGCTATTTTGATTTTTCTTTTAAATCACAGCAATCATAGTGTATGTGGTAATAGCATCTGTTGTTCCTGCCACTCTGCCTCATTTTCACACACAGATTCCTAACAACCTTGATTATTTAGACACACTATCGAAGGTTTTTGGAGTTTTGTTTTAGAAGCAGAGCCTACACAGATTTGAAAATTATTAACTTAATAGTAAGCTGCAATCAGAAACTGCCATAGATACTGAGTAGTAATTATATCAATATTCCTTTTCTTTAAAACTACCCAGGCTGGTGCAGAGATCTCAACCGTGAACCCAGAACAGTATTCAAAGCGCTTTTTGGACTTTATTGGCCACATCTTGACGTAACCTCGTGCACAGTCGCAGATGGACATGAGCATGGGAAGGACAGAGGTGACTTCGGTGTATAAAAGATGAAAACCAAACTCAGTGAAGCACACCACCTCGTTTACATCTTAGGCCAAGATGACTGATTTGGGGGCTACTCGCTTTAACAGCTACCTGATATTTCCCAGCATCATTCTAGCTATTTCTGATTGTGTGTGTGTGTGTGTGTTGTGTTGTGTGTGTATATCTTAAAAATTAATTAATTAATGAAAACCGATCAGCTTCAATCAGAGTGTGTTTGGGCAACAACCCTCTGATTCCAGCTATGGACAAGCGAGTGAATGAATGAATGAATGAATGAGCATATGCGGGGGGAGGGGAAAAAGGAAGTGCATGTCAGACCAACCATGTTGGCATCACACGATAAACTGTAGATCAGTTTACCTTTTGGAGTTGAGATATGTGAGACAGTATTCATAATAATAATGAAGATAATAATAATGATGATAATAATAATGATGGTGATTAAAAGAAAAAACTTAACCATGAATGTTACACTCCTACCACGCACGCTGACACTCCTTAATAGTTGTACCCCAGGCCCCTGGCACTGGACAGAGGAGTGCTGGCATCTCCTGTGGGTCCTAGTTCAGGGTTCTGCTCTGCACAGTGTCAGGACTGCTGATGTCCCGGGACAAATGCCCCTCCTCCAGCAAGAAGCTGGTGCCCATAGTGATTCTATTTGTACATTTTCGCCTCAGTAAATACATCCAGGAAAACTGCTTACTTCTCTTTTCTTGCCGGGAGCTTCTTTACTATTACACTTATTTTGCAACATAAGAATTAATGCTACAAAATAAAAATAAAGCTTACCTGAAAAGTGCATAGTTTGGGGCAATGGTATCTACATCTCCCATGGTGGGAAGGTGAGCAAAGCATCAGAACACTCAATTCTCCTGTTCTGGTTACAAATCTGAATTACAAGATGTTTATGTTTGACCATTGTTTAAACAGTGGTATTTTGTTATGAATTATCCCTTTAACTGAAACCCTCGATATTACTGTTTACATTCTTAGGAAAACAGGGATATTTTTGAATCTACAAATTTAATGTACAGCATGTGATTTTTGAAGTTTACATGTAAAGTCACTTTACAGTGTAGGTGAATTAATGTTTGTCATATTTTGAAGTGTAACCTGCAGTCATATTTTGGGGTGAATGTTTTATTCAAAGTACATGGTAGGCAGTCTTTCACAATTAAAGGAAAGGAATTGTTTTTGTTTCTTCCAAGTGTACATTTATGAACCTAATGATTTTTTTTAATGCTTAACCCAAATCTGGTTATGTAAGTTCATTGCCCTAAACTGTGCTGATGTGTTTAATCAAGTTATAGATTTCCAACATCAACCATGTATTTACCAACTTTCCAGCATTTTCTGAAAGGCGTCAAGCTTAAAACATTAGACTTGCTTAGACTAGGTTATCAACTTATACACTGTGCTAAAGCTGTGCCTTTGAAATTCCTTGTTTAAAACATGAGATGATTTTTGTAGGCAGTTTCAGAAAAGAAAAAAACACACCCTTCAGTAATTGCATATAACTCAACAAATACCCTCTGCCATACTGCCTCTTTCAATTACTTTACTTCAGGGCTTACCAAGACTGTAATTACACCCAATGTATGTGGGTTTACTCCAGAAAACACAACATAATAGCAAATCAGTGGCTTTGGAACCCTGCGGCAACACCATCCTACTACTGCCTACTAACTTCACGTAGATCTGTCATCCTTAGCAGATGATATTAACACCACTATGACATGGTTGTCCAAATATGTATTTCATGCATTTAAATTAATTGAGACTGTGACTTAGTTTTTTTCCCCACTGTTCATTCTGGAATCCAGTCACTTTCTGACATTACCCTGTAGTTTCTTTGACCCAAGACTACAAAAGTGAGACCCTGAAGTAAGGTTAAGATACACTCACATTATTTGAGTAACTATTTCCTTTATGGCCAATCTGTATATGCTTTTAGAAGTTTACAAAATGCTTTACTTTTGTCTGTAACAGTCTCATTCCTTTCTGTTGATAAACTGTTTGGACAGAGTGAGGAAGTTTGTCTTGTTTCTCCTAGTGCTAACAATACACTCCAGTCATGAGCCGGGCTTTACAAAATAAAGCACTTTGATGACTTACAAGGTGAATTTTTTGTTCCTCTTTCTTAATTGTGTTTCTGTTGCAAACAAGTGTTAAATACTCAGTACTGAAGTTATCTTTACTGATCCTGGAAGAAATAAAGATGAAACTGAATCTTCTTACTAACTACAACTTTGCCTTCAAGCTATAAACTATTTTATTAATGAATAATAGAAACTTCTAGGACAAAATTGACTTACTCCAAGATGCAGAGGCGTAGAAAAGAAATCTTTTCAATGAATACCCTACAAAGTATATTATTTTACTTTTAATTTTTGAGTTCTGTGTCAGCAGTTTTTGAAACTTTATTGGGATATACCATCGATGGATTAAGGCTTTTTCTTTTTTAAAAGTTGTCACTGTTGCCAGGTTAGCAAACACAGTTCATCTGTAGCACTTGTTTTGCAAATGTGTGTATGTTCTAATGTAATTGCTCTATGAGGGAATTATTTGGGCATAATGCACTTTTCCCATTGTGTGCCTTTTGGTCCACAAGGAACATTAGATGAACACTGAAAACTGCACCCACCTGCACTGTGCTGCATAGGAAGACACACACCCCTCAAACATTACCAGCTACCTCAGTTCAACACATTAGGAGTCCCAGTGGTTTAGACCTGGAATTACAGCTTTCTGTCTGACTTCAAATCACTCTCCTGCCTACACATCACAATAACCCAAGAGCCACAGCACTTCGGACTCCCATTGCCACAGGTGCCCCTCAGGTGTTTTTCAAGATAACTCGTCACATTTACTGTGGTATTCATGTATTTCCTGACCATTTAGCATGTTTAAAACTGCTACCGCTTTTCTTAGGTTCCTATGTTTTCAATATATCACTGATAAGATGTTGAGATATTGTGCCCCTAGTTAATTATTCCTGTGAGCTCTGGTTTTTATTGTGTAATTTCGCACAGAGCAGTGATTTTCAAGAACATATGTCTCATTACAGCAGTACTGACCATGGTCAGGAGGAGCTCTAATTTAGTTTTCTTTGTGGACAGTGGGAATGTAGACATTCGTTTTCATTTTGGTTATTTCATTTCCTGGACTGAAGTCACATTAGTCCCAGGAAATTGGTTACTCCTAATTCATAGAAGGACAAAAGTTGGTCTGAAACATTAATTTAATTCCTCATGCCACACTTTTGAAAATAGTAGTTAAGGGTTAAATGCAAGAGATTAGGAACTATATATAATGAAGTGGAAATATATATAATTTTAAATATATATAATGAAGTGAGGCAGTGAAGAGAAGGCAATGCCAATGGGTGGAACATAGAGTTCAACTGTGGAGTTCTTATATCAGTGGGTTCTGAAGGTCCCCAGCACCACTGCACATGGCCATCCTAGGCATTTTAAATTAGCACACCCACTAGGATGGATATAATAAGAAAGACAGATAATTGCAAGTGTTGGGGAAAATGTGGACTAATTAAAACCTTCAAACCCTTCGTGGAAATGTAAAATACTGCAGCCTTTGGAAAACGGCCCGGAAGTTCCTCAGATGGTTACACATAGATTTCCATGACTCAGGAATTCCACTTACAGGTATATATCCAAGACAGGGCTGCATTCCTGGAAGCCCTGGGAGAATCCATTTCCTGCATTTTCCAGAGTTTAGAGTCTGCCTGCATTGTGGGCTTTTGACCCCTTTCATCTTCAAAGACTGCATGGAGCACCTTCAAATCTCTCTCTCTCTCTCTGTCTCTCTCTCTCTCTCCCCCTCTCCGACTCTGCTTGTGTCATCATGTCTCTAGAGCTAGTGGTCTATTTTGTACATTTTTTCCCCAAAGAACCAGAATTTTGATAAATAGATTGGATCTCCCACTTTTCTGTTTTCAGTCTTATCAATCTCTGCACTTATCTTTGTTACATTTTTTGGGCTTCCTTTTGGTATATTTTATTGTTTTTTTTTCCCTAGATTGAATTGGGAATCTAAAACTTTTGTGTTCCTTTTTAACTTTACTTGATACAGGTATGTAGGGCTAAGACTTTTTTCTAAGTGTTGCTTCTTATACATAGAAGTAATATGATCTTGATATATAGCCTTTTCCTTTCAGAAATTCTGTAATTTTTGTTTTAACCCAAGAGTTCTTCAGTAGAAATTTTTGAAAATTTCCAGGTAGAAGTGGTTTTTCATTTTTAGTTTTGTTTTTAATTTCTAGCATTGTATTGTGTGCAGAAACTGTCAGTAATATTAACTTTGATGAAACCTGTCAGTGTTTTCGTTGTGCCCTAATAGATGATCACTTTTCTGGAATGTTCATTTGTACTTAAAACAAAGGTATAGTCTATATTATCAGGAAGTAGCATTTGAGTATATAGCAGTAGGCAAATGTAGGTTTACAGTTGTAATACAAATAACACAACAATTAATAAATAATACAAGAATAAACTCTGTTTCACTTACTCAAAACTGTAAACCTAGGTTTCCCCACCCTTATACATCCAAAAGATCCTAAGGTTGACAGTGCACCATTCACTCTAGTGATGGTATTGCTTCTTTGTTCACATTTATATACACTTTCACGTGGACAAGAGGCTCCAACGTCTTCGCATGCTATCATTCAACTCACAACTTCACTCACATATCACTCTGCTCTCCGATCAAAGGCAAAGTTTTCATATACCTACAAATGATGGACTACAATGTAAATTTTCCTGCAGTCATTAATATCATAAAGCTGGCCAGTGTGTGTGATCTTCTGTCTTGTTGGAGAAGTCCACATCTCAAAACACCTGGCCCCCTGGGGCAGGCACCTGTTCAGCCTCTAACAGAGGGTCACTGCCTCCATCCAGCCTGGCTGACACTTGACCTGACCTGCCAATACATGTGCACTTCTTATCTTGTAACAGGCGTCCCTTGAGTCCCATCAGGATATAGCAACAAATAATCTTATTCTACTTTCAGTCTTCTCTTCCCATTTTGAGTTGTAGTTTCTCTACTTTTTCATGACATATGTTTATATATTATTCTTATACACATATACCCACCCTTATTTTAGCCTTGGCGCTTGCTCTACCATTAAATATAGAAATACCATCAGCTCTTTTACCAAATTTCCTCAATTGTCTTCATTGGATGAAGCTCCTCCTCTAGTACAAGAATGGACAAATTTTTAGTAATGAGACTAATAGTAAGTATTTTAGGCTTTGTGGGAATCTGTTGAAATTAGTCTGTTGTAGTGCAAAAGCATCCATAGACAATACATAAATGAATGGGTGTACCTAGGTTCCAACAAAAATTTATTTACAGAAATGGGTGGCAGGCTGTATCTGGTTCATGGCCAGTTTGCTGACCCCTGATGTGATAGTTAATTTTATACGCCAACCTGACTGTATCATGAGAAGCCCAGATATTTGGCTAAGCATTATTTCTAGGTATTTCTGTGAGTGTGTTTCTCAGTAAAATTAGCATTTGAATCAGTAGATTCAGTAAAGCAGCTTGCTCCCCCCCAATGTAGGCCAGCACCATGCAATTTGTTGAGGCCCTGATTAGAACAAAAAGGCAAAAAAAAGGAAGAATTCAGTTTTTCCTGCCTGCCTGATTGTTTGAGCTGGGACAGTGGTCTTCTCCTGCCCTAGGCATTCTTGGTTCTCAGTCCTTTGACCTGAGAATGAGTCACACCACTGTCTTTCCAGCTGGCAAACAGCAGGTAATGGGACTTCTCAGCTTCCATAACTGTGTGAGCCAATTCCTTACAATAAATGTATATCTATCCTATTGGTTCTGTTTCTCCAGAGTATTCTAATACACCTGCTTTAATAGATTCCATAGGCAAAGCACCTGTGTGTGGTAAGCCATACACAAGAGTTCTTGCACACTCAGGACTATTTATCAATAGCCCTAATACTGGAAGGATAACTTGGCTGAACAATTTTCCTGAGTCATACTTTTTTCCTTAAATTTGTTGAGATTACTGTTGTACTGTTGCCACTGAAATTATTTCATCTTTTTGCTGAGAGGCCCTAAAGACTTCTTTTTTCTTTAAAGTCTAGTCATGTTGCCAAACCTCCAATGATCCCCTCCTCCTAGTAATCATACCTTGATCTAATCCCCTCCCCTCACATGTAGGCTGAAACAGTGACTCCCTTCTAACAAATACAATATGGCAAAAATGATGAGCTGTCACTTCCAAGATTACAAAAAAGAAGAAGAAGAAGAAGACAACTCTGGATTCCATTGTCCTCACCCCTTTCTTTGACATGCATAGTCTGAGGGAATCCAACTGTCATATAAGCTGGCCTGTGGAAAGGCCCACTTGGCAAGGAACGATACTGCTTACCAACCCACTGTTTAGCCCACCCCAAAACCATAGGAGTTCTTTCTTCAACTGAGCCTTCAGATAGAACCCAGCACTGAGAACTAGATTGCAGCTTCATGAGAGACCTTTAAGCAGAGGCACCAGCTAAGCTGCTTCTGGATGCCTGACCCACAGAAACTGTGAGATAATAATGGTTTGCTATTTGAAGCTGCTACTTTGGGGATAATTTGTTGTACCACAATTGATAACAAATACACCGGGATGTCTCATAATTGATCACCCCAGGTTCATTTTGTGGGTGTCTAGTTGTTCCTTTAAAAAATTGTAGTAAAATATATATAACATAAACTTTACCATTTTAACTGCATATTACAGTTCAGTACTGTTAAGTACATTGACACTGTTGTGCAACCAATTTCCTTTCGTCTTACAAAACTAAAACTCTATCTGTGAAACAACTCCCATATTCCACGTTTGTCCCTACAAACTTGACTACTCTGGGTTCTTATTTTAGTAGAATCATAAAGTATTTTTCTTTTTGTGACTGGCTTATTTCACTTAGCATAATGTCCTCAAGTTCATTCCTCCTCAAACTTTGTTCCACCACCCCTTCCCCCACACCCAGTGTCTCATCCTTTTCTAATTCTCCCTCCTAAATATTCCTCAGATTTATCCACTTCTTTTCATGTCCACCACCTTTTTTAGCTCCCAGGGTCCATTCAGTTACTCAAGAGAGAAACTTAGAAACTTCCATAATTCATTTCTTTCCCTCGCTACCTACCACATTCATCAACCAACAGATCCTTCTTTCAAAATATCTCATTCCTTCAATGTCTCTGTCTTTCCACTGCTACCTTTCTGGTCTAGGCCACCATCATCTGTCACTGAAAGCCCTCTTGCTACAAGGTATATTTTTCTCTTCCTAAAATGTAAATCAAAACATGTCACTCACATATATGAAACCCTTCAATGGCTTCTCCTTGTACTTAGAATAATATCCAAACTCTTCACATGGCCTGCCAGGCTATAAATTATTTTGCCCCTGCCTGTTTCTTAAATCTTATCTGCCCCTCACCCAGTGCCTCCCTCCCCACCAGCTATACCTGACATGATTTTTTTATTATTATTTTAATTGAGTTTATTGGGGTGACATTGGTTAATAAAATTGCACAGGTTTCAGGGGTACAATTCTATAATACATCATTTGTATATTTTATTGTATGTTCACCACCCACTTGTTTTTCTTTCTCAGAGAAGCCAAGTTCTTCCCCTCAGGGCCTTTGTCCTTGCTCTTCCCACATCCTAGAATGTGCTACCCTGAACTTTTCACATGATTCTTCTCATACTGAACATCCTATGAGGATATTTTTCCATTCTCTATCATAATGCTCTGTTTATTTTTATTATAGTCTATCTCACAATCTGTAACTTGTGTGTGTGTTGACTGCTTATTTATTTTTGGTTTTCTGTATGTTCTCTGTTATAAGGAGAAAGCACAGTTCTGTGGGTGCATATAGGAAAGGCAAAAGAATGCCATCTCTCAGGGAAACAAAAAGCTGCCAAGAAAAAGCGGTACCACCCCACTTGAGATCAAAAGGATCATGTGCCAAAAAGAGAGGTGGGATGGTAAGTAAGAAGAAACTGTTCCAGCTGAGAGAACAGTAGATGAAGAGGACTGAGACAATGCAGCACATTGAAATGATTTAATGTGGCCAGGGTATAAATTTAGAGGTCAAGAGTAGACAGGAGGCTGAATAAGATGGGTAGCACCCACTGTATACCTATATCTGAGCATGATGGTATTTAGAACTTACTCCTTTGACATACCAGTCTTTGTGATAGGAACTTACCCTAAGTAAATACTGAAACACATGTGAAAAAATGTCTACACATTCACTGAAATTTGTACTGGCAAAAAATACAATGACACTTTTTCACACAAAAAGTCTGGTAGAAGGGGAAAGTAAATAAATGAGAGTTTATTCAAAAAAGAAAACATGATGCCCTGGCTGGTGTAGCTCAGTGGATTGAGCATGGGCCTGTGAACCAAAGGATCACGGTTCGATTCCCAGTCAGGGCACATGCCTGGGTTGCAGGCCAATTCCCAGCAGGGGACACGAGAGGCAACCATACATTGATATTTCTCTCCCCCTCTCCTTCCCTTCCCCTCTAAAGATAAATAAAATTAAAAAAAAGAAAACATGATGCCAAACAGTGTAATTCCATTGGTGAGAGATATACAAGGTTTGTCCAGAAAAAGCCCACCATTGTTAATATAATGAGAGCAGTTTGCGTGACACCCATATAACCTGGCAGCCAAGGAGAGTGGACTGGAATGTGCATGGGTGAACAGTGACCACTTCACTGTACTAGTCAGTAAGGGTGGTAGACACCATTGAGTGAACATGTGTACTGTGTGGCCGTCACATTCAAAATAACTGAGCAAGTAGAGCAATGAATCTGCATCAGATTTTGTGTTAAGCTTGAACATTCCTTTGTAGAAACTATTTGGATGATTCAGAAGGCCACAGCTGTGGGCAAACTGGTGATTGGCAGCTTCATCAGGACAACATGCCTGCTCATACATCACATCTCATGCAGAGTTTTTTAGCGAAACATCAAATCACCCAGGTGACTCAGCCCCACATTAGCCCAGATTTGGAACCTTGTAACTTCTGCCTTTTCCCAAAACTAAAAAAACCTTTGAAAGGGAAAAGATTTTAGACTGTCATTGAGATTCGGAAAATAGGACAGGACCTCTGATGACAACTGGAACTGTGTGAAGTCCCAAGGTGCCTACATTGAAGGGGACTGAGGTGTCATTGTCTTATGTACAATGTTTCTTGTTTCATGTATCTTCTTCAATAAATATCTCTTTTTCATATTAGATGGCTGGATACCTCTGGACAGACCTCGTATATCCTCACACTTGTAGATACATAGAGAATCTTTGAAAGAAAACACAAGAAACCAGTTTCAGTGATCACCTATGGGAAAGAAAGTATATGATGTAGAGACAGATGGGAGAGATGCTTCCTCTAGATTACATACACTTTTGTATCTTTTACAAATACAAAATGAATCCTAACTCTTTAAAAAAATGGTGGTCTTGAAATTCAGGGAGGGCTTCTGACTTTCAGAATTTTTTTTGTTGTCTCTTAGAGCACTCACTAGCTCTCGTTCTGGGAACTCATTCCCTTTAAAATAAAGAAGCCAGAGTGAGGCTCCAAGACACAGGAGCTGGGAGTTTACCTGGATTGGCCACTTCTCCTACATTCCCTACACGCTTCCTCCAGTGGGGAATAGACAACTTGTGCTCATAGTAGTTTAAGGTTTGATTTCTCTGAGCCTTATCTGGAGTGGGGGGAAATGGTTAGTTGTTTGCACTTCAAAGAGCATTCACAGAAAACAGTGATATAGGAGATGTCCAGAAGTGATCCAAGCACACAGTTCATTCTCCTTTCTCATGGTAGCAGGGCTCCTAAATATTTCCATCTGCATATGAAACAGGTAGGATAATTCCTGGGAGCTTTTAAAGCCCTGTGTTTACAGAGAAAGCTGTGAGTTCACCCTCAGTTAAATTTTCACTTCCACTTTCTCAACACCACTGAGCAGATTTTGTAAGTCTGATAACACCTAGGTGCTGATTAGGTGGGCCTTCTCCTGGCTGAATTAAATCACAAGTGTCAGTGATGGTACCAGATGTGGATTCACTTCCTCATTATTCTCTGAGTGAATATCAATTCAGCAATTATAGCTGTACTTGTAAAAAATAGCATGGCAAATCCTTTTTCCTCCCTCCACTTTTTTTGTCATTTTTATCTCCTCACTTATTTTCATTTATTTATTTTTCCCCAACCAGAATTCTCACCAGGGTAAAAACAGTTGAAATGTGTGAATTGGATGTCAATTGTAGCCCTGATGCTAGTGCAGGGAGCAGCCGTAACAGGGAGCCAAGGAAGAGAGAAGGCTGAGTGGGCAGGCTGTGTCGAGGCTGTCAGAGTAGGCCTGAAACACAAAATGCTGCCAAGAAACAGTATCCCTGGATGAGTGGAAAAGGCCGACCTCTAGGATTTGATTACACACAGCTTGCGTCATAATCTCATTTAAAGAATTGTATTGAGCTCCTATGTTAAGCTTTGTGTGAGCCACTAAATATGTCAAAGAAATGAACTAAAGGGGCTTACAGTCTACCATGAAAGATAACTGTAATATCATGCCAGAACTGAAGGACTAAGGATGATGAGGAGGCATGACCATCCCCTAGGGGCTGTTGAGCTAAAGGTCAGGGCCTCTATTCTCTGCTGGCTGCCTGTGAGCATATGTGTGTCTTCCTAACACTTCTCGGTGGAAAGCCTCAATGTTCTTTCATACTCTGTCGTGAGAAGGACACTGACTTTAAAATCATTCAGATCTGAGGTTGAATCCTAGCTCTGCAGGGTAACCCTGGACAGGTTTCTGAGATTCCATTTTCACATTTATAGAAAGGGGATAATATGTAGCTCACATGGTTATTTTAGTGATTAACTGAAATAACAAAATGTTATGTGCTAGTTTTATGACTTAGCACATAGGAAGTGCATATGTACACCCAGGTCATTCAGGACTGTGAGCACACTAATTTATTAATTAGAACAAATAATTGAATCCATTTCCATACAGTCATTTAACATCGCAGATGATTTCAAACTTCCTTTCTATATAATCACATGATGTCTCAGAGCAAGGTCAGCCATGTTTACTGTAATATGTCAGTACAAGGTCAACATTTTGGGGTTATGATGTGATTTGCAGGTACAACAAGGTAGGTTCCAAGATAGTAGGAAGAAATGGGTCACCAAATGGGATTATATTATACCCTAGATGAAGGGATATCTTTTCAGGCTATTATAGAAAGCAATGCAGTGAGGAGAAGGTTATCACTTTATGGAACTGGTGGACCTACCTCAAGAATCCAGCCAGGGCAAAGTAACAGGAAACATGGGCAGGTAAGGAGTTCTGTCCCCACATATCAACTTTCCAATGAGAATTTACTCCCAGAAAAATGACATACAGACTCTAGACATACTTCCTTCACCTTCACCTTGCCTCATCATCATCTAGCTCCTCCCTCAATATCTTCCTGAAAACTTCCTGTCTGGCTAATGATTTCCAGCCTGATTTTTCTTTACAGGTAAAATGTGCTCAGAACCTCTCGCAAAGTATTCTTTAGAAGATAATCTGGGATGCAGCTCAGAAAAAAATAAGCTTTATCAGAATGGAAATTCAGGGGGAAGCATGTTGTTGTGTGTGCCCTCTGTCTTCTTGGAAAGGCAGAGGAATGGGGAGTAAGGGAGAATCAGTCTCAGCTTCTTGGATGTTATAAACAAGTTATCCCTAGATGTTTCACCAAATTAAAAAAAAAAACATTATACTGAAACCTTCCAAAAAAATGTTTAAACAGCATAATATGAAAGATATCCATCCCACTAACTTGTAAATGTAGTCAGGGTCACAAAGAGAAACTCAACAACATAAAATTCCAAAACCTCAGTTTTTTGCTTGTAGCTTAAATCAACCAATTCTTTTTACTTCCAGAGGGTCCCTTTCCCTGAGCCCCTAGCAGCCCACTGAGGAGAACCACACTTAGCAAAGGTCAAACCCTTCAACAAAAGCCAGTGCTGTGGTAGCTCCTACTGTGATACTCCCCAAAATTTCAAGCATAGGTTAGATAATAGCATATTTCATAATCTAAAAGCAAGAATAAAAATGTAAGTAAAATAAATTCTTATTTGCCAAGAATAAAAGTTATCTGAAAACAAGCATTCACAGAAAGCTTTTGCTGAACTCGGCAATGATAAATTATTCCCAAGCACTGCAATACCCTAAAGGGCTTTAAGACTCACCAAAGAATCACATAAATCATGGCTGGATTGGTCTGTGTGGTGTGAATGTTATTAAGGCCTTTGAACACTTTTTTGAAATTAAGTGGTTCATTTAGGGCATATTAATCAACTTAATCAGAATTTTCCATTTTCCAATCATTTGGTTCCCACAAGAAAAAGCATCAACTGACCTTTCTTTGTGATCACAAAACCTCTCACTTAGTCCGTCCAGTCATCCATCCAAACAACAAATCTTTATTGACACCTGCATTACATACTGTGAACTCCATGGTGCTTGCATTTCCTCTATTCGACCAGTACCTCCTCTGACCCATCTGTCCTTTCCTCCCCCTCGGTTTCTAATCACCTTCTTGTCTAGTCATTTGTGACAGAAGTTGTGAAATAAAGGCAGGTTCTGTTTCCTCCAGATTTCTCATAGGTGTGTAAATTTACTATTAAATACTTAGGACTAAGACATTTCCTGAAGTGCACAACTTTCTATGAGATATATTAGAGACTTTCTAGAAAGTCATGTTTTTATGGTGATTTCATGTTGCGAACCAGAGGCAAACATCAGCTCATTTGACTGTCCTGTGGGTTTCACATATTCACCCACTAATATCTGCTCCTCAACTGGCTGCTAAGACCCTCCTCCTCACCAAAGCCAGCATGTTACATCACCAAGTGCTTTTTCAAAAATAAACTTACCAGAGAATCTCACTTCCTCTTCATAATTTCTCAAATTAAGAAAAAGAATTCATTATGCATGAAATCTGAAATAATTGCATTACTTTCTAAGCAATTAAATACTTAACCATCGTAACCTTGTGGATGGCAAACTCAGCCAAAATGCCTTTTTTACATAGAACAATATTTTAACATGGTGATATAAATGCCTTTTGATGAATACATTTTAGTAGCACTTTAAAATGCCTCTTTATTCCTCTTTATTTGCAAACAGTTAAGTGTAAACTGTATACATGTTCGCCCAGTTGCAAATCTTGTCCTTACTTTTTGTTTTTTTAAACTAAGTGTCTGGAGTCTCTAACAGCAGCTGGTGCTTTCCCTCTTTAAATTATAATACTATTTTTACTTTTTTTTCCCTTTGAAATCCAGCCCTCACTAAAAAATGTATTCACATTCATCTCTGCTTGCTTTGCCTGTGACTGCAAGGCACTTGTCAGCACATGCTGACTTTGCTCTGTGTCTTCCTCCCCCAATTCTTAATACATGTTGACTCTGAGAAACTGGTCAAGTTATTTTCAGGCATTTGAAAAATGTAAAGTGTTATCACAGGGCAAATCAATAACAATGCTGAGTGTGGAAAGAGCAATAAAGGGACAGCTAAACTCGTTGCCTCTTAAATGAGAAGACATGCTGGACCTCAGGTGCTGAGGCCTGCCTGGGGGGGTGTGTGGAGGGGCAGAGTGCTCCTGAGGCCACACCACTCCTTCAGGAAAATCACCTTCCTTTTTGTTTTCTCTATTTAGCTACAGCAGAACCGTTTTGTCAGTAAACATTAAATCTTTTTTTTAATTTTAAAAAAGTTTTATGTTTAAATAATTATACTTGACATGCAGTATTATATTAGTCTCAGGAGTTTAATATAGTTATTCAACATTTATATACATTACCAAGTGATCACCACAGTACGTCATGTATCATATATAGTTATTATGACATTAATGACTGTATTCCCTGTATTGTATGTTATATCCCCATGACTTATTTTATAACCAGACATTTGTACCTCTTAATCCCCTTCCCCTTTTCTACCCAGGCACCTCCATTTAATACTGATTTTTATCGACATGCTTGTCTCTGAATCTGACTTGAATCAGCCCATCACACTAGTGGGAATTACAATAATCTGAAAAAAGAGTTCTGTGTGGGAAGCTGGTATGTCATTATATTACTTCAGACATCTCCTCTGACTTTCACGTGAAAGTCTTAATAAAGGCTCATAACATTCCTGACAAAGGCAACTTCCCCCGATTTCCAAAGACAGCAAACAATTCCCATGGAGGTGAACGGTTTCTCTGTATCACACAAGAATTCTGCAGCTGTGGTGAAGGTTAGAATTTGACATGTCTAACTTCTAGTTTTTAAATGTTGCTAGGAGAACACCCTCCCTCCTTTTAGGCCAATAAGTCATATTAACCCAGATATTGATGTTGCTATTCCAATCTAATCATAAAGGTCATTTTCAGTAATGGGAAAAGGACACATTTGCATATATCACTCGCAGTCCATTGTCCCGTGAACACTGTCACAAGCTGAACAAAGACTCCTGCACTCAGGGTAGTCACAGAGGACCTCAGAATTCTTATCTGTCTCATTGGTCCTGAATATATGGCCATGTCACAGCATAAAAATATGACTGCCAGCTCAACACAGGTTTGTGTTACTCTGAATGCCCCAGAAAGGCTTTGTGTGTCTGTGTGTGTTTCATCAAAGCCATTACTATAAATAATCATTTTGCCTTTATGATCCTCTAATTCCTAATTTTAAAAGGAAAAAGGAAACAGGATGACCCACATTGGCAGAAATGTGTGGAATAAAGTACAAACGTACATAGTGATTATTATGAACTGCAAGGTTTGATTTGGTTTTGGTTTTTAGTAGCTTCTCACTGTTGACAGAAAACAACTCCTGCCAGATGAGCAGATTAACATCATGAAAAACACGAGAAACTTCAGTCTCTATTCAGCTTGAGCTGTGATGAATGAAAGCATCTGCATCCTTCCCCCGAAGCCTGGGACCCCTGGACACTGAAAGTATTCATCTTCCCCTCAAGCTTTCCTCACTCAGCATCTTTTCTAACATCTATTTTCTACCAGTCTCCGAACCTTCAGATTTGGAAAAGAACGGGATTGGCTGCTGCCACTGGAAACTTTTCTCCATGAATGCTTTTTATATGGTTTTGGCATTTCCATTCCAGTGGAGAGAGAAATCCCACTGGCGGGAGAAAAATAAAACCTTAACATAACTGTAATGGCCCCAAGTGGTGTTTTACATGCTATGCTTGCTCAAGATTTATGTTAAAATCAACCTTGCAAAAGAGGTTTTCAAAAAGTCTCTCAAGCTGCCAAAATTTAAATAGCTCTTTTTTTACTATTCAGTGACGGTTGGTTTAACAACCTGAACGACCTAGTACAAACTGGCATTTCCCAGCAGTCAAAGACCTTGGAGCCTTGGTCTAATTTCAACAAGTAATTTTTTATTTACTTTACAAATGTCTGCATTTTCCTTTTATCCCTCCCTTTCCTCCTCTTTCCTCTTCTTGTTTCTCCCTTATTTATATTCTTTCTGTGCAAACTTGGGAAGTATCCAAAGGAATTGATACTAGTTAATCCAAAGTCATTGAAATTAATATTTTAATTTGGAGACATTTGGAAATGCTGCTAGGCCTGAATGTTTTTTGATTATCACTCCCATATCGCTAATTGCTGATGGTTTCTTCCTGGGTTAGCTAGCTGTCACTTTTCCATGCACACCTGCTCCCCAGAGCAGCTTACCACTGCCAGGGCAGTTCTGCTTCAGGGGGAGGGTCAGGTTGTCTTAAATGCAGCTCTTTCAGTCCCTACCTATGTCATCCAGGACTTACTGCATTCTGGGAAGAGGAATCACCTTTGCATATGCATAACAAAGCAATATTTATATCTCCTTTAATTGGCTAATTAATTTACCTGGGAACTTACACTTTTTTCAATCACTGCCTCTGACAATTGCTGAAGGAAAATTACTTTCCACACATGAAGCTCCTTCATGTGGTTTAGAATACACTTAACTAAAAACTAGAACAAGAATTATATCTCTAGTAATAGGCCAATATATTAAAAACGGAATATTTTTTAATATATTCATCATGGAGAGGCCACCTGCTTCAAAGAAGTAGCTGAGGCAGCAGAACAAGGAGGGCAGGTAATGAGTTTTCATGCTGACATTGTACCTCAGCTGCCCAGTAAGTGACAAAGGGCTACAAGCAACAGAGAGAAAATGCAAAAGGGCGGAACTCAATAACCACCTTTAAGGAGGAAGGAGGTTGGCCAGCTGTTTACCATTGTGAGTGAGAACAGAAGAGAAAGAAAGAAGCTGGCTTAATGGCATGGAGAAAAAGACAGACTTACCAGGAAACTTGGGTCCAGGTCTCAGGCTTACCATCTCTCAGCAGCCTCACCAGGAACTAACCGGTCCACATCAGAAGGACCAGATGAGGCCCATCCAGGCACAGAGCTCCAGGCAGGGACTCTGAATTCCTCATGAACTGGGCATCCTCTCAAGTATATTTGAATTTATTGTGTTTTATATTTGCTCTAACAGCTTAGAAACAAAAAGATGATGGTGATGACCATCAAAATGAGAGAACCACCATGTTGTCCTAGCCTACAGCTCTGCATCCCTCACTCACACCAGCTGCATGCTGTTTCCAGCTGTCTGAAAAGCAAAGAAGCCCATATTGTAAAAAACAGGATCTTCACAGAATATTCTTCACATGGGTTTCTCCAGTGGGGATTTCCTAGTGTAAGGGGTAGAGACGGCTATTTCCAAAATAAGGCAGGCTCAGAGAGGAGGCCTGTGACCTTTGAGGACAGATTAAAAATGCATTGGTGCAGAGGGCACCATTTGAGTTCTCAATTGGAATGACCTCCGCCCCAGTTCCTGTACCTAGTCCCTGGGGTCTCGCTCCACTTCCATCAATGAGTCTGTGAGCCACCAAGCATAACTTTGTACAAGCCCTCCATTCAAAGAGCAAGGGATGTTCTCTCCATCTATCTAGAACCTCTCCCTTCAAAGAACCTGTCTTTCCATCTGTCTAATCTTCCTGACTCCCCAGAGCTTTGCCTGAGTGTGTCCCATTCATGTTCCTCCCTTCCCTGAAGCCATTCTGCCACGGTACCCTCAGAACCTGGTCAAAATGCTTGCACACGCTAAGGGTTTAATAAACAATTTTGAATGAGAGAATGGCTTTGATGAGCAGTGTGGGTAAGGCCCACTGCATGCCTTCAGAGAATAGTTTTGAATGGTCATACTCAAAATTTTATAAGATGCCTACTGAAAGTCACATTTCCCAGGTATCTAGGACCTCCTGGATGTCCAGTAAATTCTAAATCACTTTGCCAATGTTAATGTTTATCTGATGGCTAACTATCTTTCCCCTGGACTCTTCATTCTGTCAAATGAAACTAGACTTATTCCATAATAGTTTTGCTTCCTTTGGTGACAGGGCCAGAACAGAGAGAAAGCCATTCCAATGAAGACCATATGTAATCAGAAACAGACTTAGGGTACCAGCAAAAATCCTGGGGAAACAGACTTGGGGACTAGAGACCAGATCACTTGCTAAAGATGTGAAAGGTTCTGGGGGGCCCAGGAACCCAGAAAGCTAGTACTGCTTAGCATAAACATTGAAGATGCCTCTGAGCTAGCTCAGGCTCCCTGGCTTTTGCCTCAAATGGTTATCAGAATCTTTTTCTAAAAAAACTTATCTCATCATGTTCCTTCTTCATTAAAAATAAATAAATAGCTCTGGCTGGTGTGGCTCAGTGGATTGAGCAGAGCCTGTGAACCAAAAGGCTGCTGGTTCAATTCCTGGTTAGGGCACGTGCCTGAGTTGCTGGCTAGGTCCCCAGTTTGGGGCATGCTACAGGCAGCCATGTTTCTTTCACACATCAATGTTTCTCTTCCTCTCTTTCTCCCTCCCTCATTCTCTCTCTGAAAATAAATAAAACACTAAATAAATAAATAAATCTACCCCTCTTCTTTTCCCCAGCCTCTTTGTAACACAAAATTTAAGCCCCTCCAGCAAGCATTCTAGAGCTTCCCCCAGTTGGTATGGATCCCTCTAATAACATGCTACAATTCTCAACAGGGACCCTCTGCTCTCTAACCTGGGTCAAATCAGGTCCACCTTTCAGTTTTATGAGCAGAAACTCTGCAACCAGCAATGCCTTTCCTGTCTCTCCATCTATCTAGTCCTACTTACTCCCCAGAGTTTTGCCTGAGTGTGTCCCACTCATGTTCCTTCCTTCCCTGAAGCCAATCTGCCACGGTACCCTCAGAACCCAGCCAAAATGCTTGCACATGCTAAGTGTTTACTAACAATTTTGAATGAGAGAATGGCTTTGATGAGCAGAGTGGGTAAAGTCAGAGCTAAGGCCCACTCCATGTTGCATCTCACAGTCTGGGACTGGATGCCTTACTTCTTGCAAAGGAAAGCAAGATATTCATGGAAAGAAGAGGTACACAAATGACTTCTTTAAAGAATGTCTGAGTGCATGTTTTGATGGAGGGTAAGTCCTGTTGACTAGAAACTCATTAAAGTTTTAAGATTTATTTGTTTATTCTTTCACTTAATAAATAATTCTTTACTCTGTGGTAAACCCTGGGTTGCAAGCATGTGGAAACTTCCCACTCTTCACTCTTGCACTGAACTTTGAGTTGGGAGGAAAAGGTCAGTAAAAACCCCAACAAACACAGAGAGGGTGGATGTGTACAGGATACTGTAAGTTCTCGAGCTAGGACCCCTGTTCAGTCTTAAGAAGGGCAGGGAGCTCCCATAGGAAAGCTGGTCACTTGAGGGAGCAGATAAGAGCGGTTGTATCCAGGACTGAGTGTGAAACATATGACTGGAATAAGAGGGGGCCACCTGGAGGGTGGGCTTAAACAGCTTGAGGAATCTACTGGAATGACTAAAATTAAAAAGATGGGCGATACCAGATGTTGGTGAGGATGTAGAAAAACTAGAACTCTCAAATGCTAGTAAAGGGAGCATAAAATGGTACAGCCACTGTAGAAAATAGCTTAAAAGATTCTTTTAAAGCTAAAGACACACTTATTACAATGCAGCAATCTTGCTTCTAGGAATCTACCTGAGAGATATAAAATACATGTTTACATAAGGACATGTGCAGGCTGCTAGCAGCTTTATTTGGAATGGTGAAAACTGGAAATAACTCATATGTTCATCAGCTGGTGAATGGATTAACTAATTGTGATATGCCAACGCAATGAAATACTAGTCAATCATTAAAAGAACAAACTTCTAATGCACACAACATCATGGATAAATATGAAAAGCATTATGGTAAATGATAAGAAGCTATACATAAAACACTATATTCTCTGTGATTCCTTTTATATAAAATTCTTTTTTAAAGGCAAAACTGCAGTGACATGAAGCAGATGGATAGTTTTCAGGGTTTCCAGGGACAGGAAACAAGGGAAAGTGGTGGAATCAAAGGGACATGAGGAAATTGTCCTATATTCTAATCATAGTGGTGGTGGTTCAATGGAAAAACACATTTGTCAGAATTGAAATATACATGTAACATCAGTGAATTTTATTGTATGTAAGTTACACCACAATAAAGCTGAAAGAGAGAGAGGAAGAGAAAAGGAAGGAAGGAAGGCTGTGTGTCATGTGAAGAGGATGAACTTTATCTGGAAGGTTCAGGAAGTCAATGGAAAGCAGCCTAAGCAGGTGAGTTACAGATAAGATTTGTGCTTTGGGAAGATGCTTTGACAAGAGCAGGGAGAATGGCTTACCACCAGAACTGCAATACCCAGCTCTGGAATAGTCTGGAGGATACAAGTTCAGCAGTTCCCTTGATTAGGAAAAAAGTTCTCCCTGACGCTTATGTGCCACATATACTGTAAGTCATGGCTCCTATCTTGTGGCATCTAAACAGGGTCTAAATATTAATAATGATTATTGCTAGGTAGTAAGCCGTGGATAATGTGCCTTTTAATAACATCTTATGTTTTCCAAATCACCTATAATAAACATGTTTTACTTTTATAAGCAAAAGTTCTCTATTTTTTAAAGCAAAAGTAACACTTTAAAAAATTAAGCTAGCATGTAATTTCAAAAAAAATAGGAAATAAGACTAGCCTCTGTACTCTGCATCTAGATAATGTGGCTCTGGAACATCCCTCCTGTGGCTCTGGAACATCACTCCTATGATGGCACCATTCAGCAGAAGATACCATGCTGGCAGCTGCCTTATAGACATCAGGCAATTGTATATGTGTTGTTTTAGCCTGCTCGTCCTTAGCTGGCATGGCAACTGTAGTCACATGGGGAATGAGCAGTAAGAGTAAGATAGAGATAGGACAAAGAGCCTAAGAACAGAAAACCTTCTCTGCAAATTGGGTGTCAGAGCAAACCAAAGATGGGTTTGGCATAGTGCAAGAGTCAGAGGTGATGACTGAGGGATAAGTCAACCTCAGACAACTCTCCCCACTGAAGTAAGGAGAACCTAAAGGTTATTACAGAGCTGAGGGTCAAAGCCAGCTTAGCGCTCAAGATAATAAAAGACCCCAAATACAGAAAGACCTTGATTTGGGAAAATTCTGTCTCAAGCATGAAATCTTGTTGTATACTCTTTCTGCTGTTGGAAAAAGATGAGACATTTGCTACAGTATATCTGACAGATGAGGCAGAGCCTCATACCAAACCAGTCATTTAGATGGACTCATTCATTCAACTAATACTTACTGTTATAGACTGAATGTTTGTGTCTCTTCTACCCCAAATTCCTATGTTCAAATATAATGCCCACTAAAATGGTATTAGGAGGTGAGGCCTTTGGGAGGTCATTAGGTCATGAGGGTAGAGACCACATGAACGGGATCAGTGTTCTCATAAACTGACCCCAGCGAGATCCCTCAGTCCTTCTACTATGTGAGGACACAGCAAGAAGATGGCTATCTGTGAACAAGGAAGCAGGTCTTCACCAGACACTGAAACTGCCAGCAACTTGATTTTGGACTAGCCAGCCTCTGGAACTGTGAGAAATAAATTTCTGTTGTTTAAAAGCCACCCAGTCCATGGTATTTTGTATAGCAGTCCTAGTTGACCAGGACATATGCTGAGGACCTACCCCATGGTAGAGACAATGCCAGGGCTATGGACAGGAAACAAGCTCCTGTCTTTATGTAGCGTTAATGACATTTGGATTTGTATGCTACCTTGGAAAAAGTGATCATCATTTACAAAAAGTTTACTCATTTAGCAACTGAAGCCCCATTTTTGTATAGTAATCTGAGTTGTACCAGGTCTTAGAATTGAAAAATGATTCATTCAATGGGATAGTCTACTAAGGACACTGGGTAAGCAACACGGGTGTTGTACTTGACCTTTCCATTCCAGTCCCTTCTCTGTGACTCAGCTCTCTGTCAGTACATGACCTGGAATTCCCTAAAAAATTAACTTGTCAGATAACAAAACTTAGATCTTGACATAATCTTCAAGTTTCCTCCTTCTGGCCCACTATAATGGCTCTGTACTTATGATGATGGGTGTTGAGACTGCCCTTAGGAGTCAATGAGAATCAATAGCATCATCAGTGCTTCTAGATAAATCTGTAGGTTTTAAAGAAGTGACATTTTAATCATCAAGTTTCAAGTATTTTTATTAGTTTAGGTGAAATCCTCTTTTTGTGCATTCTCAAGCATCACATAGCCTCTCCCTCATGGCACTAGCCATAGTTGAAATTTTACACTTATGTGTATGGTTATTTAATTAATGTCTCCCACCCATTAAACTATAAGAAAAATGAGGATAAGTACCATATCTGTCTTATCTCACAATTTTCCCCCTGAACCCAATATAGTACCTGGAATATAGTAAGTACTCTGCAGAGATTTGTGAAAGTATGAAGGGACTGGGTGGGGGATGGTGGTGAGGAGGGACAGAAAACTAGAGAAAGATGGAAGAGCCTGGTCTGCAGCTGCTAAGCAATGTATGCTTCCCATTGGGGATGTTGGTCTTGTGTCGACTGAGCTAAACTAAAGCTGTTCCCCAGAATTCCCTTCCCAGCATGGTTCCAAGTGAGAGTTGGCCAGGAGAATTTGCACTGGATTTGGAAGGCAAAAGCAAAGCAGGAGTCATGACACTCCAATGGTCAGTGCAGGATACCACTTGCCGTAGCGGCATGTGTCTGTGATCTGTTGGCCTGCCTTGTCAGTGAGGAGCAGCACCTGGCCGGTAGCTCCTTCAGCTCCCACCAAATCTCCTACTTGAACTTCTCTGAGACCTGGACTAGGTGTGCGTGCAACTCCAAGGCAAAGGGTGCCAACTCCTACAGGTCTCCTGTGACTCGAGGTCAGGGTTAGTGAGAGAAATGTAGGATCTAGATTGTCCCTGTGAGTTTGTTTGTTCCCACTCTCATATTTGCATTCAGCTTTTCTGCCCAACTGCTGGCTCTGCTGACCTAATGTGCATTGAGGAGGGCCCCACGCTCAGAGGCAGAAGTAGCATATTCTCATCTAATCCATGTAATAAGTTCAAATCACTCTAAGTGTTGCCACTTCCCTGACATCTCCCAGATGAACCATCAGAGCAGTTGGAATCTCTTCCTTTTGAGGGTGATGGTTCTTATGAATTAAGGTCTTTCATTACTGATATTTAATTAGTAATAGTGTTAGCTAACAATTTCTATTGCCAAGCTGAGAAATCTACCCTATGTCACACATCTGAGGCAAGGATTTGAGTCTACATCTGTCTACCTCTAATATTTCTATTATTACATTACTATTCTTATTATCACCTATTTTTTTTTAGTATACCATGCTTTCTTTTGCATTAGTAAGGTTTTAAGTTGGAGTTGTGTCTGCTTAAGTTTCATCCATGACCCATAGTAACCTGATGTTTTCTTTGAACAAGAAAAACAAATTTGTTTTGGGCTTTGTTTAGTAAATAGAGCTGCTCTAAAAAAAAAACAGAGCTGCTCAGAGACATCGAGTACCATTTCATTGGTTATCAATAAAATGATCAATATTCTATTTGCATGTAATTCTTCAGTGTGAGATGTCATGAATTGAGGACTTAATGAAGTTGGTTTTCCAGAAATAAATTCATGGAACTCTTCAAGGATTGTGAGGCACCTAAATCCATCACAGCCCTTCTCACTACACAGGGTGTGGCCAACTTCGGATTGTTTCTCCAGCACAGGGGTGTCAAACTCATTTTCACCAGGGGCCACATCAGCCTGGCCACTGCCTTCAAAGGGCAGAATGTAATTTTAGGACTGTGTAAATGTAAGTACTCCTTAACAGTTAAGCAACAGCTAGGCGCTGCCACCAGGTAAAAACAAAGTGCTGGCCAGATAAAACAAGGTGGAGGGCCGGATTCAGCCTGTGGATCTTGTGTTTGCCACCTGTTCTCTAGCACATAACACAGCACGTGGCAGAGTAGATTAGATTCTCAATAAATGTTTGTTGTTGAACGGATGGGTTATGAATGAGTTTACTTATTCCACTTAAGTATTTCATTCCATCAGCATACCATTGTCCTTAGCTCATCAGTGATAATGATAATCTCATCATTATGTGTATGAATCTCTCGGAATATATTGGCATAAATTTAGTGTGGCAATTCTTACTTCCCCATTACATTGATACACTTAGCAGCCAGTGCCAGATTTGGGACGTCTATATGGCAAAGAAATGAGTTGGGTCTGCCCTATCTGACTCATAACATGTCTGACAAGCACTCTTTTTCATAGGTGGGAATCTATACAACTTCAAAATACCCTCAGAATTGAAGGGAAATTCTGTAGAGTCAAATGGCAAATGGTTTTGTGAGATTTCACCCTTCTTCCAGTCTTAAGGGATGGATCCAGGAATGAATGTTGTATGTTACGAAGCAGTCTGTCTCCAAAGTGACACATGGTTTCTCTGACAGTTTCTGTCATCTGGCTCTCAGTGACAGGTTTGTTAAGGAAGTTAAACTGCAACTTTCCATGTTCCCTTGTCATTTGGAATTTGACAGTGAATTTGCTAATTTATTTTCCATATAAAACATTTATCTGGTCTTTATGAACCATGGACTTCATTTCTCTCAGGCTGGCCTCTTAGGGAATTAACAAACTGACAGTGATTTTCAGTAGAGCCTTTCCACCTGCCACAGTCTCTTGCTATTCTCAGAGAACTGAACATATTGTGACTACCCAGCCCTTTCACCTCTGTTGTTGCTCAAAAGTAATAAGGACTCTTCCTATATTAAGCAAATTATTTGCTAGGAATGTACCACATGCAAGGCACCAGAGAGGATTTAAAAGGAGTGTATGAGAGAAAAAGGAGGAGGAAATGAAAAGAAAAATAGTTCTGGAGCAGCGCACAGTGAAAGGTGTCAGTGGTGGTGATTGGAAGTCTACGACAGGAGACAGCAGCATAGCCTGAGTCGTCAGGGAGGCCTTGGAGGAGGTAAATCAGATTTATCTAAGCCCTGGAAAGCTGCAGGTATTAGAGAGCAGTAGGGACTGATTACTAGAAGCCTTGAACAATATATTTATATGGTTTTAAATTAAGGAGTGATGGCTTTACAAATATACAAGTGACAACAAGGTACAATAATATGATCCAAAAACAAATCAGCAGCCACAATGAAACCAACAATAAAGAACATAAAGTGACTTTAGTTTACACTTTTCACAATCACCTCAGTTTCAACCCTCTTATCTTTGCTCCATTCTCAGTATTTTTGTAAAGAACTTGTCAGGGACCTAAAGTGATTCCAGGCCCAAACTTGGAGTTAGGCCAAGTGGGACCAACACTGCTCCATTGCTTGAGAGAGATACACCGTGTAAGATTCAGCTTCCCAATTTTTAAAATGAGAGTAATGATATCTACATGGACAAATTGTTCAGAATATTAAATAAAGTTATGCGTATAGAGTCCTAAGCACAGAACTTGACATGTAGTGCGAGCTCAAATAAATGGCAGCCGTGATGGCATGGTTTGATGCCTCGGGTTTAGCAAGTACAGAGTGACAGACAGATATTTCTTCCAGTTGGGCCATGTGACAGGCATGGAATATATGTTTACTAAATGAATGACTGAGTTAATTAAACAGAGGTCTTTCCACTTCATTTCAAAGCCACTATTAAATCAATATGGCATTTATTTTATATTCCTGTATTACTTGAGCTTTATTGTTTTTGAAGGAAACCTGTAATAGAAAATGCTCTTATCTGCTTGACCCCAGAGAAAATAAGTGAATATATTAGTAGGGGGCCCCCCAAATCCTGGAATTTATTTATAAAAAATTGTGTATTTATCCTTTCATGTTTAAACTTCAGTCACCTTCAAAGTACTCTCCATTTGATGTAATACACCTACTGAGACATTTTTTCGCACTGCTCGAAACAGTTTTTGAACTTGTTTGTTGTTTTGATATCTTTGAGTGCTTCTGATAATTCTTTTTCCACCTCTTCTACATTGACAAAATATTTCCCTTTGAGGACATTTTTCATATGGGGAAACAAAAGAAAAAAGTCACTCAAGATAAAATCAGGTGAATAGGGGGGTCAAAAGCTGCTAAACACTCAGCATGGTGTGGGCAGGTGCACTCATAAATCACCCATAATGAAATGGGCAAATGCGTTGAAAGAGTCTTCAAAACGTTTCACTGAGGCCAAAGCAGGCTCTCACAACAATGCTATCTGGTACACCGATACAGATGGGTTTCTGGAATACTCAGCTAGCAGAGGAAAGTGTACTACAAGGAACCTGCCCTCCAGAAGATAATTCCAATTTCTTTGGGGGTGTTCCCCCCTTGTATTCTGGTCTACAAAAATTTTGTGAGAGCATGGATGGGCCTGGAGATTATTATGCTAAGTGAAATAAGCCAGTCAGAGAAAGACAAGTACCAAATGATCTCACTTATATGTGGAATCTAATGAACAAAATACACTGATGAAATCTATGATGTAAAACATTGACACAGGGAGGTGATAGCAAGAGAGAAAGGGAGTTAGGGTAGGTAGAGGTGGGCAAAGTGGGGATAAATGTAGGTGGAAAAAGACTTTGCTTGAGACAATAGGTATATGATGCAGATGATGTTTTGTTGAGTTGTACACTTGAAGCCTGTATGGTTTTGTGAACCAATGTAACCCCAACAAATTCAATTTAAAAATTGCCAAGAATTGCTGATGAAGAATTCCAAAAATGCAGAAATCTAAAGTACAATCATGAGAGTACAGCAACCATTTTGATATAACAAATAGTAGCTGCTGATTCAGACTGGAAGAATTATGAGTTATCTCCCTTTTTACAACGAGACTTTTTGGGATCTTTACAATAAGTCATTTCCTTCCCTCATGTAGGATATCAGGTACATTTTTAAAATGTAAAAATATTGTTTTAAAAAATTGGCTTCCTCAAAAGGACAAAGTACTACTTAACAGAGGACACAGTTTCTGACTTCTCTTTCATCAAAAGGACTTTGTAAGCTGGTTTTATAAGTAAATATTAAGATTAATTTTAGAGACATTTCAAGCCCTGAGCATACAATCAGCTCACTGACACAAGTCAGAAAGAAAAATATCTGTAAAGATGTCAGAATTAGAGAAGGAAGGCCAAAAGGTAGCTTATATAGTATAAGTTATCAGAAAATAAGAAAGAAGAGAAATGAACATCAGCAATAAACTTGTTTCAGGACTGATTTCTTGGTATCCTGAACACCACATGGGACAAATTAACTCCATGGTTCAAGGATATCCTGTTTTCTGAAGCTACTGCGCTTTGAACAATCCTACAGCATCTGTTGGAAGTAAAATATAACCTCTTCCATCTCACTTGTATTTTTGAACTTTAACTCGGCAAGCCCTTCAGAAGTTCTAAGAGTACACAACTCGTTTTTGGTGGCAGAACTTTCTTTCATGGTCTCCAAGAAAAACAAGAGGTTTCTGCTTTGGGCCACATTCTGGAAAAAAATAATAATAGTGGGCAAATGCCAACTGTGGCCATTAAGGCAGCAATTTATAATTGCCTCACACCTCACAAAGAGCAGGTGCTACTCTGTAAACATTTTCCTTTTTCTGACTTATTTTTATACTTAAATTTGTTACCTGCACATTTGCAGCAAAGAAACTGTCAAGATGGCCAAAGACACATACACTCCTACATAAAAAGTGATGGTTTGTCCAACCCTGTCCAATATCAAGTTGGACCTCTGACTACCCCACAGCTGCTGGTATTACTCTTAGGGACCCTGGAGAACTGAGAGCAATCTGAGGGAGTGGGAAAGTGGTAGGGGAGAGTAACACCTAACCCTGACACTTTGCTTCACCTAATGGGTGTATTCCTGACCTTTGGTAACTACCCAAGGGCACATTTCTTTTTAAATTAACAAACCCCTCCATGAATGAATTTTAAAAAATTTTGTGTTTACACGTGTGTTGTATGTGTGTTTGCTAAAATGCACCACTTTAAGGAATATAGTCAGAGATTACACTTTAAATTAGGAAAAGTAACTCTGATGTGCATGATAGTTCCACTTCAGAAAGCCTTTATAATTAGGGGAGAACACTCATGAGTAGTCCCCAGAGGCTGTCTGACAGACTACTTGGTAAGAATTCAGAAAATTTTTATTTTTAATTTTGGGAAAGTACATGAAGAGGGAAGTGAAGACTAAGCCTGAGTTAACAATATAATCTATCCTTTTAGGTTACTCAGATAAACCCAAATAAAATGTCATCTTTATTCTTTACTTTAAAATGTCTCTACAGCTAAAAACATAAAATCAGAGATATCCATGCCAATTTATGTTAAAAATCAATGTCAGTTTTTATTTCTTGTTTGTTTTTTAAAATTTAATTATTTTTCAGCTATAGTATTCTGTCTTTTACTCGCATCCCAGCCCACCCCCGGTGCCCCCACCTCCTACCCATTTCCACCCCCCTTAGTTGTTGTCCATGTGTCCTTTATACTAGTTCCTTTAAGATTTTTTGGGTTTTTTTGTTTTTTTATTTTTGTTCAAGTACAGTTGTCTCCATTTTCACCCTACTATATCCCCCCACCCCACACCCCCACCTCTTACCCTTGAACCTACTCCCTTTGCTTTTTTCCATTTGTCCTTTATACATGTTCCTTGATGGACCTTTCCCTATTATCCCCTATTATCCCTCTCCCACCTCCTCTCTGGTTACTGTCAGTCTGTTCTTTATTTCAATGTCTCTGGTTGTATTTTTCTTGCTTGTTTGTTTTTTATTAGGTTCCACTTATAGGTGAGATCATATGGTATTTCTCTTTCACTGCATAGCTTATTTCACATAGCATAATGATTTATAGTTCCATCTATGCTGTCGCAAAGGATAGGAGCTCCTTCTTTCTTTTTGCTGGGTAGTATTCCAAAGTGCCCATCAGTAAATGAGTGAATCAAAAAACTGTGGTACATTTATACAATGTCAGTTGTTATTTTTAAAGATAAACATAAATGTGACATAAGCTTACATGATTCTATGTAAGTGTCTCTGACTTTAGTGATAGAAGATGGTAGAAATATGCTCCCTATTCCATCCAAGCTTGAGCTTGACTTGTTAGACTTGAGGAAGTTAACCCTTAATTAATTTCAAATGGTCAACTTCAATTAGTTTTGATAAATATTAGCAAATATCTAAAATATATATCTATCTTCATTTGAAATCAAAGAAATACACACAGCAATCCCAAGGTTCAACATTAAATCTGTCCAGGTAGCATCTTTTTAAAGTAATAACATCTAATGTTATCAAGGCAAAAGTGAGACTGTTTCTCTTCTTTTTTTAAAAAGAAAAAGTTTGTATTCATTTATTTTTAGAGAGAGGAGAAGGGAGAGAGAAAAAGAGGGAGAAAAACATCAACGTGTGGTTGCCTCTCACGTGCTCCCCATTGGGGACCTGGCCACAACCCAGGCATGTGCCCTGACTGGGAATCAAACCAGCAGCCATTTGATTTGCAGGTTGGCACTCAATCCACTGAGCCACAGCAGCTAGAGCTGTTTCTCTTTTTCATTGCTAGGATTATACACTATCGCAACCCCTTCAAAAAGCAGTATGGAAGAGCATATGAAGAGCCAAAATGATTTTTTTTCTTCCCTGGAAATCAATCAATAAAAATCTGAAGGCAGGGGCATGGTAACCTCGATTGTCACAGAGTGACTGAAAGCACATGATGGGAAGAGGGCTTAACTGACTCTGAATCTCTGCTTAGCCCTTTCTTGTGTCTGCCACCCCTGCTCTAAGCCTCAGTTTCCAAGTCTTAAAAGTGAGATTAATAAAAGTGAGATTAATTGTTCTGATCCTTTTGTAAGCCTTAAGTGATACCACATATGCTCTCAAAGTGCCAAGTATAATTCCTGGAACAGAGGGAGTGCATAGTAAGTGACAGACTACATTATCTTTATAAATAAAGACCTAAAAATAAAACTGAAACACTTAATTTTTTATTTTCAGAGACACGGTTTAATATCTTGTGGCAAATCAGTAAAATAATTAGCACAGCCATTCTGTTAGTATGAAGTCTATAGAAATCATGAGTGATTTATACAATAATATATTAAATAAAATGTAAAATAATACACTTTTTATTAAAACTATTCATATGAGTGCATTATTCAAAAATAAAAGTTGTATAAGGGTGGGGAATTATCATTGATTAAATATTATTTTAGTGTTTTCACACTCCTATTTATAAAGTTAAGTAGTATACTAAAACCAGACCCCACAAGAATGATTCTACATTTCAGCATGTATTCAGCGTATCAAATAAACCAAGGGAGCTATGTAGAGAAGAAAAAAAGACTAAATCACTTTTCTGACCAATCATATATATCTACTTAGTTCACAATATTTCCAGGTTAAGAGAACCTTTACTTCTATCAAACTAGTGCTTTAGATGTTGACATATTCTGGCATAAGCACATGTAGGCCATTTAGAAGAGGTAAAAAGAAAAGCATAGAGTTACTTTTACTATATATTGAGGCATAAACCATTTTTTAATGCTAGAATATAACTTCTTAGTACATACAATTGGCCTTTTTTAGTTTTTACTAACCACCAAAACCATTAGAACAATAAAATAATATACTTTTAATCAAACAAATATTTGAAAATATTACCAGCTAGCTAACTAATCCCCTGGATTATAGTTTCTTGATCTATAAAAGGAGCTGATCACACATAATTCAAAAATTTGGGGAAAATAAATAAGAAAACAGCCTTGGCTGGTGTGGCTCAGTGGATTGTCTGTTGGCCTACAAACCAAAGGGACACTGGTCAGGGCACATGCCTAGTATGTGCCAGGTCTCTAGTATGGGGTGTGGGAGAAGCATCCCTACATTGATGTTTCTCTCCCTCTCTTTCTCCCTCCCTTCCCCTCTCTCTAAAAATAAATAAATCCTTACAAAAAAGAAAATATATGTAAAAAGTCACTGGGAAAGTGACTTTTCATTTTCTTTGGCAATTCCACCTATGCATTTTCTGAGAATGAATAACATGTCCTATCTAACTCTTTTGATATAAGAAGAATGAATGAAATATGTCTTCCAAAAAACGGTGTTCTGAAAAATAATAAAGCACTCTAAAAACACAGAATATTGTTACTAATGTATATATTTGGAGAACTGGGGAAAATGTACAGTTCTAAAAACACTTTGCACTATAGCAAAGTTTTTAATAATTACTCAGCTTATTAATATTTATAGCCCAGAGCGACAAAACCTTTCACTCCTGAGAAGCAGGTTTTTCAGATTTTTCTCTATGAAAGTCTTTAATTGTCGATGATTAAAATCTATTTATATGTTAATCTAGTTACTCCCTCTCATTCTCCCTTATTTTTAACACATTATTTCACTTTTGGTTTCGTTTCGTTCACATCTAGTTTCTCTGGTTCATAACATGGATTTCAGTTAGGTTTATCATACTGCCTCTCTCATTTCCTCTGATTTAAGAGAAAGATAAATAAGAAAGCAGTGTCGTGACAAGCCCCACTGAAGTTGAGGCAAAAGGAAATGTCAGTAATACTGTTTTTATTTAAAACTGTTATTATTTGTTCACCATGGACTTTTGTGTGTGTTAATATAGATTTTTTAAAAATATTGCATTAAAATGTTAATCTTGGTTACTGGGTTTTCAGGCACCCACTTGAATTTTGTGCACAAGGCAAATACTTCATTCTCCCTAGTTCCAGCTCTGTAAAAAAGGAGGGGAACTTACCCAGAAAGTTTGGGTGTTTATAGAAGAGCCAACAGAAACAGATGCAACAACAAAGGGTGTATGCATGCATGAACCTAACTCGATTCTTCCACTCACACAAAGAAACCTGCATATAGACTGTCCTACCTTCTGTCTCTCCAAAGACAAGAGAAAAGGAAGAAGAGAAAAAAAATGCTTGAAGTTCCTTGAACAAACATCCTCTTTCTGAAGACATTACTCTGACACCCTAGATTCGGTCTACTGTCTGTCACCCAAAACCAAAATGGATTATTACAATGGGAGGGGCAGAAAAGCAGCTCTGGGCCATGCTGCAGATTGGCTCATGGATAGTAGAGCTTCAAAACTCTGATCTAGGATAACAGGAAAGAATAATTTAGGGAAAACTAGTTGAAATGTGAGCCAATAGCACAAGTATTAATGAAGTAAACCCCCTGTGGGACCCTGTGTGAGAAAGACTACCTCTTTGATCCTTAAGGCTGCATTTGCACGTGACTCCTTCAGTATGTCACTGGGTTATATCTGGAACAGGTTGTCCTAACTTGGAATCTTTTTCACGGGGGACGCAGCCTTTCATTTTACAATTAGAGATAAGACCCTAAGTGCAAAGAGCAAACATCTAAAATGAGAGTCCAGGAGTGAATATGTACTGTAGACTATAAATCTATAAACACGAGGTCTGTCCAGAGGTATCTAGCCATGTAATGTGAAAAATAGAGACATTTATTAAAGAAGATACAAGATACAAGAAACATGTACATAGGACATTGACACCTAGTCCCCTTCAAAATAGGCACCTTGGGACCTAACACAGTTCTCCCAATTGCCATCAGAGGTCCTGTCATATTTTCCTGAATCTCACCGATGGTCTGAAATCTCTTTCCTCTCAAAGGTGATTTTTGTTCAGAGAAAAGCCAGAAGCTGCAGGGAACCAAATCTGGGCTATAGTGGGACTGAGTCACCTGGGTGATTTGATGTTCTGCAAAAAAATTCTGCATGAGATGTGATACATGAGTGGGTGAGTTGTCATGATGAAGCTGCTAATTACCAGTTTGCCCATAGCTGCGGCATTCTGAATCATCCAAATAGTTTTTGTGAGAGAATGTTCAAGCTTAATGCAAAATTTAATGCAGATTCATTGTTGTATTTGCTCAGTCATTTTGAATGTGATAGCCACACAGTACACATAACTCACTCAATGGCTTCCACCACTCCTACTGACTAGTACAGTGAAGTGGTCATTGTTCATGCATGCGGATTCCAGTCCACTGTCCTTGGCTGCCATGTTACATCAATGTTGTATACACCATTCTCGTTATATTAACAATAGTTGGACTTTTTCCAGACAGACCTCCTGCATGGAATATGTGTAAAAAGCATTATTGCCATTGACCTAAGACACACTGAATGTTGAGTAACTGGTAACAGGTACTTACTTCACACACTTTAGCCCAGCTGGATTCAGCCTGGGGCTCTGCTAACTAGGAGTTTTATGGAATATAGTCAGGTGACAAGGGGAACTCATGGCAACAAATAATTCCATTTTTAACCTCTTGCCACCTTCCTCCAAGCCTGACCACAGGAATATCAGCTTTAGTAGGGGGAGGAGGGGGGAAAAGAGGAGAAAAATAACTTGAAGTGTGTTCTTGCTAAGGTAGTGAAGACTTACTTTCCAAATGAAGCCACATAGCATTAGTGACCACAACTTTGGTGAAACCAGCCTCATCTGTTTGATTGATGACTTATGCTAATTCATAGGTTAACAAAATTTAATCAAATCCTAACTCTGCATTTTACCAGCACTGTTAGAGAATATCTCTATCCCTCTATTCTCTCACCTGTAAAATGTGTATAGTCATGGTCACTGCCCCATAGGGTTGTCATGAAGGTGAAATGAACATGTGTCAAGTGTCAACATGTGTCAAGTGCTTAGCACAGTGCCAGTCACATAAGTGCTGGTTAGCTATCATTACTAATCAGACTCTGCTTTGGCAAACAGCAGTTGAGCACTCATTTTCATACATTTATAAGTAGTTCACAAAATCTTCAAACCCTCAAAAGTTTGTTATCCCCAGTGCCACCTATCAAAAATGCCATCTTCTCTCCTCTAATAATGCTTCCTACCTTTTTGCAATATTTTCCATGCCACTAGGATGAGGACATGAGTATCTCTAAGTAGCAAATATTAAAATCCAAGCAAAAGAAAGACCACATTTAATTCTTTTAGATCCTAGAATCATTGTCTCAAGACCTAACGTGTAGATTAGAGTGAGTTTTCATGACCATGAATGTTGGGTATGTCTGGGTATCTATGCTCTGTAAAATTCAGGGGGCATTACAAGTTAGAGATTGTTTAATATAGTACTAATAAATGTCACATCCCACAGCTTCTGAGAAGAAAAAAATTATGCCCATCCATGGCCTGTACTGCTAAGCAAAGCCAGCTGCCTGGGCCTGTGTCCAGTGAGTCAGGCAAGGACAGAAGGAAGTGGAGAAATGGGGACACATCCCCACCACAGAGGAAATCCCCTATCCTGCTGCTATCTTCGTAAAGACGGGCTGCTGCTTACTTGAATAACATCTACTAGCTGGAAGGCTTTGTCCTGTGAAAAAACGCCTCACTCACACTTTTGTCTCTGGCTCTGTTGCCTGGACTGTACCCAGTTTCTTGTTAGAAATCCACTAGTCTCTCTGCAGCTTAGAGATGCGTTGTGCCCACCTCCTGCTAAACAGAGAGAAGATTTGATGTGAATTCCAGGGTAAAACACCGATTAGAATTCACTGCATTTACTGCTAACCTTAAAATGACGAGTGTAGTAGAGCAAGAGCCCAAGGGCAGATTTGCAAGACCCCATCTTCCCATGAGGCCTTGGCCTAAATCACTTCACTTCTCTGGGCTTCAGTTTCTTCATCTATAAATACAAATTATAGGAAGTTGTTGTAAGGAACTAGCAAAAATTTTGTCAGCTCTAAAGTCCTACAAAAATGGAAGGTGTTATGTTGTGATTTTTGTCACTGCTCCAGGGGTTGAGCGATCACTCAACACAGCTCTTGTTTGGTCCAGTCTGGCACCTCAAAGCCAAACTCTGCCCACTGGTTACAGACCCAGCAGCTTTCTGGGTCGTGTTCTAGTATTGCATCATCTAGAGAGGAGTGGGGTGAGGCTTAGTGAGCAGAATTCAAAAACAACTTCCAGACTTTACTGCCAGAGAGAGGTTTTGGAGAGACAAGTTGGAATGACTTTGATCTTTATCAAGAAAAAAAGTTTAACTAACACAAATATAAAGGGGGCATATTTGTTGTGGAGGGGCCGAGGGAGAAACAAAGAGAGTGAGGGAGGAAGAGAGAGCAGGAGTGGGAGGGGAGAGAGATCCCAAGACTGTGATTAGCAAACAATTTCTAAACACCTGTTTCAGCCTTATGCAACCCTTCTTGGTCAGTATGAAAGAGTTTCCAAAATGATCAAAGAAATGCTCCCACTAGTAAAGTTTCCAGACACCTTGCTGTGCTCTAAGAGACAGGAGGCCCTGGTAGCTGCCCACCTCCCAACACTGTCTGTCTCCTCCACCCACCATGGCAGAAGAAAAATGGGATACAACACATGTTACTCCATGTGGGCTATAGGCCTGATTCTAAACCAGGATGCTCAAGCTAAATTTCCCTTTAGAGTAAGAAGACCAACCCCACACTGTCTTCATTCAGCTCTGGGTCTTTTAATAATTATTCAACACCTGCTGGTTGCAGGAATAATAATAATAAAAATGCCTGCTCAAATGCCTGCTGCTGCCACCTCAACTTGCCTTGCATCTAATATCCTCGTATCTTCCCAGGCCACTAACTTTTCCCTACTGGTGACCTAGGTGTTGAATGGTGGAAACAAAGAGAGGAAGATGGAAAACAACAGTGTTAATAAGGGTACCACTGACCTGCCCTGGCCATCAGAATGGGTTCCCCTAACTCTGGGTCTCAGTTAACCATTTGCTGCCAGAGCCTTGAGCCTAGCTTAATTTTACAGCAAATTGATTTGGTTAGCCCCAAAACTGATCTTGCCCCTGGAGTGACTTATAGAAACTGCCTACAATTCACATAGCTACAGTCCAAGCATCTGACCTCCAAGGTGGACTTTCTTTTTATTACAGTGGACAATTAACATTCTTGAAACTCAGTGACCACTACAATCCAATCATTGACACTTCTGGTTGCAGAGCACATCGGATTTTTAATTGGGCCTCAGATGAGCCTGCATTTTTCACTGAAATAAAATGAGTATTAATTTAACTGCTGTGGGTATTTTACCTAAATCCTTGTTTTGCATTTTGAAATTTCCTCTCGATGCAATTTAAATGGGAATGTATAGGGTAAATGGGCGTGAATGTTTTTAAATGATAATCTCTAGGGAGTGGATCACATCCCTCTGTCTTGGACAGCTGTTCGTTGGCACATAACTAACTCCTCAAAAATAAGTGAGGGAGAAAAATCCGGCAGATCCGATGGCGAATTCTGTGTAGAAAGCTGGACGGTCTCTAGGCGTCGACAGCTGGTGTGTCCTTCTTGAAAGGCTCCTGGCCTCGCCTACCTTCCCTGGAGGAGAGCGGCTGAGCTCCCTCCCGCATTCGGGAGACTGGGTTACCCTCAAAGCCTCCAGTCACCGCAGGCTCCCTCTCCTTGCCAAAGCCCGCCGAGCTAGAGGCCCGGAAAATGAACGCAGCCAGGGCGAGGCTGGGTGTCCCCAGCGTCAAGCCAAAAGGCAGCGTGGCGCGTGGGGAGAAAGCACGGCAAATCGCAGCAGCCCACCACCTGCACCACCCTAACCTTCAACTGGCCACAGAGCTCTGAGCCCCCTCGCCACCCCTCTCTATCGCGTGCTCTCTTCAGGGACACAGGGAGGAGCCTTCGAGTACAGAGTGGGCAGGAGGGACGGAGCAGGATACAGCGGGACACCGCGCAGCTGGGCCTGTTTAAGGAGGCGTCCAGGCCGCTGGGAAGCCGAGAGGGCTGCTTCCCTGGGCGCGAGGACGAGGCCCTTTGGCGAGTCGCAGACCTCGCCTGGGCGGGGGCCGCCACAGGTGCCTTCTAGGCAAACCCAGGGCGAATCCCACTTCCTCCGTGGGCCGCTGCTGTTTGTCAACCCCCTCAGACAATGGCTCCAGTAGCTTGAGGTCTGGGTAGGTTGAGGCAGGGTCCCCTGGTCTCCCCGGGCATGTAGGCGATCGAATGAAAGCGAACGAAGCATCAGCTTGGATCTTTCAGAACGTGATTTTAACTCGCGGAGAGGCGCAAAGTATGGTTTCCAGGTTGGGCGGCCGATACAAAGAACGACTTTGACCAGAGGGAGTCTGCTGACACGAACACCCAATCCCGACATAGGCCTGGTTGGCAGGGGTCTGTATTTTCAATTTGAGTTGCAATTAAAGGAAGATAATTATGCCCCAGCCGCTCAACTTATTAATATTTATAGCCTGGAGCGACAAGACCTTCGCTCCCTGGAGGTGGATTTTTCAGGCCAAAGCGTGGAGCCCGGTGGTCTCCGGAGCCAGAGTCTTTGTCGGTGAACCGGGAGGAGAAGGTTTGGTGGATAAAACGTGCACCATTCGCCTTCTGCGTTTCTGCTAATTAGCGGACGGTGCCAGTCAGCCGAGGTGTGGACGCGTCCGCGGAGCCGCGGTCTGCGCGCCCCCAGGGCGGCCGAGGGGGCCACCGCGCAGGCCCGACTCCAGGCAGCGGGCTCCGGGAAGCGCGGTGACGTCCTCTGTACCAATTACCCAAACACAGCCTTCGCGCGATAGGTGGGTACCTCCCGGGACAGACAGACGGCGTGCCCAGGAAATGTTCCAATAACTAGGACTCAGGGTAAATATCTTTTTATGCTCCCCCATTCCCTGTGAGAGCCCCTGGGCGTGGAGGAGAAGGGTAGCCGCGGCCTAGATTTGGGGCGGTTCTGAAAAAATCGCCCACGCCAGCCCTCTGACGTCCTCCATCTGCAGGCGCCCCAGGCGGGGTCCGAAGGTGTCGGAGGAGCCCGGGACCCGCGAGAGGGTCTCTCTGCGGCCCACGTCGCGCCCCTGGCCGAGTGACGCGGCGGAGAAGGCGGAGCCGGCGGGAGGGTCTCGCACTCGCCTCCACGAAGTGGCACCGAGCGGCCAGCTCCCGACAACGCTCCCCAAGCGTTTCCAATTTGCTCTTCACGCGGCGGTCTGGTTCCAGCTTTTCCTGTGCGGGTGATGGGGGCGGGGAGGAAGCGCGGCCCTCCGCCCCGGCGTGGGGGCGGTGTTCGCGCGGGCCGCTTCTCTCGTCGTAAACGTGGGGTTCCGCGGGGGGCGGTTACTGTGGCAACGCGGCGGCCGGTGCCCATCCGCGATCCCGGGCTGCTGGAGGCTGCGCGGCGGATGGAGGTCTGTGCAGCGGCGGCTGCGACAATCAGCCTCTTCCTACTGCTGCTCTTCATCATCTTCGTCTCCGTCTATGTCGACTCGGGGCCCCTCCACTATCCTCTGCCCCAGAACTGTTGACTGAAAACAGAGGGATTTGTCATCGCAAGGGGTGTTCCCGTAGCAGCCGCACCCCACAAAGGAAGGATCATGCTTCGTCCTGTGGGTACTTTGCCTGTAGCATCCAGGCCCAAATGTGGCGACACCAGACTGCTAGTTGTGCTTGGCCCATCCGAGCTGCTCCGAGGCCTGGTCAACACTGACACCAATAAATGATGAGGACGACTACCTGCTTGTTAAGAGGAGGATCCACAGGATTTAAATATGATTATGATTATAGCAGAGTGGCATATTTATGTAAGAAAGAAACATCGGTGGCATTGCAAGAGAGTTTTCTTCACACATCTCTATACACACACTCACACCTGATGAGAAAACGTGTTGGCAGGCATGAACGAATTTCCCTGTTTATCCATATAAAGAATGTGTGTAACCACTCATGTACGGTGGCATTCAACAGGACAGAAGAGTGGTATTCGATGATTTACAATGAGGAATATGCTGTGTGAAAATAAACTACACTGTCCACTCAGTCCATTGTCATGTGTATGTGTACAACCCTTTTTAACGTTACCCAGCTAAAAATATATAATGTAAGGATGACAATCTTCAGTTTTATCATGAGAAAGTAAATCTGATAAAAGGGTAATTTATTTGATGCTAATGTCCAGTATATAAAAACACTAGCTCTTTGTGGCTTATTTATACTTATTGCTTGAAAAATATGATACTGATATTTTCATCTTAATTTGCTTGACTTTCCAGTAGTGTCTTTGTAACTGCCATATTATCCATCCCACTCACCCCTTATCCTGCTTGTTTCTATTTTTTTAAATAAGCTTTTTAAGTTTTAGAATAGTTTTAGGCTTGAAGAAAAGTGGCAGTTTTTTTCCAAACCCAGTCCCTAGTTTCCCCTACTAACAACATCTTACATTAGCATGATATTTTATCACAACAAATTCTGATACATTATTACCAACTCCATACTTCACTTGGATTTCATTCATCTTTTAAAATTTCCCTTTTTCTCTTCTTAGACACCATTCAGGATATCATGTTACATTTAGTCCTCATGTCTCCTGGGACAGTCCTAGTTCTCAGACTTTCCTTGGATTTGATGACCTTGAGAATTTGAACATTTGTTTAAGTTGGGGTGTAATTTATATGTAGTGAAATGCAGAGACCTTAAGTTACAATATTATGAGTTTTGACAGTTGCATATACTTAACATCCACTTTTGCATAGAAAACATAAAAGTTTATATGTAAAATACTGTCACACAAATATTATGGGTGTATTGGTATAGTTTCTCGCACATACACAAAATCTATTTTAAAAATTTCCCACAGCCTTTCTATTCCAACTAATATTTTAAGATATTCAGTTCCAGAGGGTGTTAAAGAACAATTAACCTCATGTTATCTTAATGAGTTGTTGGTCATTTAGCTCACTAATCTTTTGGACACATTGTAAACGACTGATTGTTCTCTGTTCTAGAACATTTTTTTCTCCGTGGTGAGTATAGTCTAGGCACACTTCTTAAGAAACCAGCAAACTTGGGGGGTGAGTCAGTCTGAGAAACTGGGGTGGCTTAGCAATTTTAAAAAGTTTCATGCACAGCCCTTGGGGGAATTATTTTTAAGTACATTTAGACAATTTTGGTATAGATCACTGGTCCTAATAGTAAAAAAAAAAAAAGTGTTCACATTTCTTTAAGTCTTTGAGAATTTGCCACATGGTATAACTCCAAGAATGTATTTGTAAGTGATGTTAATAAACTCAGAATTGGTTTTCAACAATGAAGAAAAATAAGACAGGTTTTATACCATTTTGAACACTTATTGTAACCCAGAACTTGATGCAGACACATATATTTAAATCAGTGAGTAAATCAATTAATTGAGCCTAATTTCCTCTTTATTTCATAAAAGTAGAGTCAGTGGACCACATTTTTATGGTTGCTAATATAAAATAGTGGACACCAGAGAGAAAACACAGAATTTAAAGCAGCATTTTTCTTCTTCACCATTTACCATTCATGCAAAACTTTTTAAGAAACCCACAAATGTGCTTAGTGAGGTAGAGACCTTCTGACCATATGTAATTGAAACTGGACATGTCAGAAGATGCTTCTATCAGTAATTTCAGGAGAAATTTTTGGCTAACATAGCTTATAGAGTCAAGGCCATTTTGTGCCAACACAATTCTGGCCCATGTTATGTTTCCCAATTCACAAGTGGAAAATCAAGCCAACTAGGGTAGAAGACTGTGCAAAAGATGTAAGCAGTAAGCAGATGATTTTTATTTTCTTACCATAACCAAAGAAGATTCAAAACTTAATTAGCATAAATGTATTTTCTGCACATTCCAAATAAAGCCTCCATTCTTATACAAAACAAGTATTGTGAACAAATATCCTTCAGAGAAACAAGAGGATATGAATTTTTTGAGGAGTAATGCCTTTTTCAATGAAGTCTACCTTTAATTATAGTTTTAAAAAATGTGAAACAACTTAGCATGCATGACATTTTAAATTCTTTGCCTGAATTTGGGTAAGTTGTGGCTATCAGAAAAGTTGTCAGAAACAAAACTTTGTGTTTTCTGTATGCTTACAAATCATGTTTCAGCAGCTATCACTCTCTGGCTGGGAGTTTGGCTGAGTAGGGCATTACAGAGTCACGAGTGTACTGACCGGTTCAGGCAGTAGTAACTAATGAATATGGCCTCTGAAATTAGACAGCTGGCTCCATACCCGGTGCCACCACTAACTTGCAAGTGGCTTTAAGAGTGTCACTAAACTCTCTGCCCTCAACTGTAAAGTGGGGATAATAATATCAACTTTATAAAATTGTTGTGATGATTAAATTATATATGCACATAACACTCAGAATAGGAAACATTTAGTAAGTAATAAATATTATCATTATAGTTTTTAAATTAATTTTTGAATAGCTACTGTAACCAGGTAGTATATTATATATTGGGTTTTTAGTAATGTAGAAAACAGATATATTACGTCATGGAGCCTAAGACCAAATCTCTAGCTTTCAGTCCTGTTTGACCTGACCATTTTAATTTAACAAGCACTTATTTCTCATCTGTAATATAACATTGGGGCAAATGGTGTGGAGTTTGCTGTGTTCTTTTTCATCATCATAAATGAGATACAAATGAGAAGAAAATGTAACTCCTGGTGATCCTACCCAAAGTCCCAGGTAGATAAACTGCAATTAATTACACACAGATCCTACAAGATTCCTCTGGGGAATACTGAAGCCAGGACCAACTGCAAAGTCTCTTCCATTTACTCAACAGATATTAATGAGTGACAACCAAGTGTTGGGCACTGCTTAGAGCTGGCTATTCATAGGTAAAACACAGTCCCCATCCTCAAGAAGCTTATGGGGCATTGGGGCAGGAGACAAAAGGAAACACGCAATTAGAATACACAAGGTAAGTAATGTGAGGAAGATACCACGCAAGATGCAGTATGAATGTATAGGACTTTGAACCCAGACTGAGGGGTACAGGTTGGCAAGTAAAATCCCCTAGAGAAGATACCTGGTGTGGATGTTGAGGAAAAATAGGGGCATTGATCTAGGTGAGAAATAGGGAGATCTTAATTGAGAATACACTGTGGATGGAAGAGAAGGAATTAGGTTCTAGAGGAAAAAGAGTCAAAGGTTAGCCACCAATTGAATTTGAAGTATAGGGAGAGGAGAGAGTGAAGGAAGACCCCAGTTTTCATTTGGTACACTGGATGGATGGTTAAGCCATTGACCAGGAAGGGAATCCCATGGAAAGAGCAGGTTTGAAAGGAAGATATCTCGTTTGATCTCAGACACAGAGTTGGAGGTGTCCAGGGGACATGCAAATGGAGATATGAAGGTGTGAGGGAAGGTAGGAGGGGCTATAACATTTACATGAGCTAAGAGCCCATCCCTGTGGCCATAGGAATGAAGGACAATCTACCCAAAGAAGAAGTGGAGCAGAAGACATGCTGTCATAAGCAATTCCCAGCTCTAAAAGATATGATAAATACTTAATCCAAAGGATAGCACCAAGAATTTTCTGAGAAGCCAACCTGTCTCTTGGGAGAAATCCCTGTGTTCAAGAAGAGAAAAGACATAACAATGGGGAAATAGGGGTTGAAGAGTGATACCTGACTTACAAACATCATGAAAGCCTGCTACAAGGTTTTCTAGGGTGTCCAGCATAATCAGTCATTCCTATAGCCTTAACCCTTTTAGGTCAGATAATTTCCTGTTTAAAAAAAAAGACTTATGCTTTTTATCAGTGGGAAGACTCATATGGGTAAACAGTATTATTCACTCTGTAGAAAAACACTTTATAACTAAACTGAACACATTACAATCCTAAAAGTATGTTCACAATTATAGTTAGTTACCATATTTAGCTAAAATATTTCTTATAAAATTTCTCAAGAGTTTTAAGAATTGTGAAAATGAATTATAACAAATAAATTCACTCCTGCTAACTCCTTAGCTTATTTTTCTGGGTATACTAGTAACCAAAAAATGAAGTTCTAAGACCTATAAATAAATCACTCATGCTAACTTAAAGGGCCTGATTGGGGTAGGTGCTGAGAGACAGAGTAATCCATAGCTTAGGAAAGATGGTATTATGGCATTGAATTTGAGAGCATGAGCATTATTAGAGTGAGCCAGGGGAATTTGAATCCTACCAGGCTTTACCATTTGCTAACTATATGACCTTGGGCAAGTTCATACCTCCAAGCCTCTGTTTCCTCTTCTAGAAACTGGATATTATACTAGTACTTTTCTTACTCATTAGATGAACATTAAATCAGGTAATCCATGTAACGTCCTTAGCACAGTACTTGCTACATAGTAAGGCTCAATCAGTGTAGCTATTACTGGCAATTTACTTAACTATCTTGGGGCCATGTTTTCTTCTGAGTAAGTGGGTATCTTTTGGGTCATTTGCTTCTTAAAATCTGGTTCTTCGAACAAGCTATCCTAAGATGTGCTATTGTCCATAGAATTCTGCCTGCACTGAAAAAAATTATACCAGAAGGAATGGCCTTACATATTGTATGGACTGTCATTTTACACCCAATATGAAGTTTGGGGTGTCATTTCTTAAGTAAAATTGAGACCTGCACTATGTTTCTCCTAAATAGTAATGGTAGCAGCAACAAAAGGCTTTTTTTCCCTCTTGGACAAAGGCAACACTTACTTATTCTCAGTTTAGTTGACTTTTCCATCAGCCCTTCAAACTTTTCTGAAAGAGGCATGAGGAGTGAGCTCTGCAAACTGGAAAGTGAGACCCACGCTTGTGTCAATGACTTGTTCTGGCATCATTAGTTTGATTAAACACAGTGTAAATGCTGCCTCTGACAGCTCTGAAACTGGTGCACTAAAACTCCGCTGCAAAGGGAAGTACAACTTTAAATGTTTTCAATAAGGGGTCACATTTAATTTAGCAGAAAGTTATATTTGGCCAACATCCCTGTCTGCTCTTCATTCAGCAATGAGGACAAAGCCAGAGATAGGTTGTGCCTTGTGAATGCCACTACTCTGCATTCAGAGCCAGAGCCTTTCCTACATTTGATGGGCTCAGGAAAGCATCTTGGGGGTTTAGGGGATCAGGGGGGAGTGCTGCAGATAAGCTTCCCTGTCTGCTCACTCATGAAACTGTCACCCTGACTTCTGCAGGTCCAAACCTTTCTTGCACACTCAGTATACAGATTTTCAGTCGATCTTGTATTTTCTTTGACTTAATAAGAACTTCAGGATACATTCAGGGGTGAAGGATTAGGAACTGAAGGATCCAAGAACCTGAAATAACATCCATGACTATTTTTTGGCAAAAGAGTAAATATTTATCAAATAAATATTTTTGAATGCTGAATCACTGCAGACACATGACTATATTTCTTAAGCATTTACTATTGTGATGTTTCACTATCTTTCACAACAACACCATAAGGAAGATAGATATTACCCCACTTACGGCAGGTTAAAGCCACACCAAATCAAACTGTTTCTCAAGGTGGCAATGGCAAAGAAGTCAGTTAGCTGAACTGGAATTTTAGATCCCTTAATTGTAAGCTGTAGCAATACATACATACCCTTCAGTATCAAAATTACTATTTTTGAATATTTCTTGACAAAAATGCATAAAATAGGTGATGGAAGACATCCCATATATGCTCATTGTTAAAATTTTTTCTATATTTAAAATTAAGCAAAAATTACAGGGTGAATTACTAGAGTTCTGATTTTTACATGGTACTTGCCCAGGTAATTATTTTTCTCCCTCCCAAAACAGCTTGAACTATATAAAATACATTGACATTTTTTTAAAAATCATTTCAATATAATCCCAGCACACATCATGTTAAATACTTTCAATATTTTCTTTCACCTATAACAAAATGCAGAAAGAAGCAAAACTTGTTTAAGAACAAGTGTTGGAGATTCCAAGGTGGCTACAGAGTAGGTGGAGGCTACACTCACCTTCTCCCTGTGCTAAACCAGATTTATAGCTAAATCACAGAACAATCAACCTGAATAACCAACTGAAGTCTAGCTAAACTAAAATATTATAACCAAGGATTTATAGAAAAGGTCACATAAAGTCTGATAAGAAGGGCGGAGAGGAAGGGTGGGTTCCTGCACCCACAAGTGGCAGCTGAGAAGCCAGAGGGATATCTTGAGTGCAAAACTTCTTCCCCCAAGCATGTAGGGTCTCAAATTCATGCAGGGATCCCCAACCCAGAGCCACAGAAAGGAGAAGAGGAACCTAAAAAGCATCATGTGGTGAAAATCGGTGGGGGTTCAGTTCATCTGGGAGAGAAGAGAGTCTGCTAGAGACCAAGATGCCACCTTCCCAGGGTGGAGCATTCCTATTGTTAGAGCACCAGCCCGGGGAGTGAACAATCCAGTCCTCCAACTACTGGTGACACCATTCTTCCATGCTTGGGTTCCTCAGAGGGGTCTGCTGGCTGCACCCAGCAGGAGCATTTGGGGAAGTCTTTTCCCAGAGAAACTCTTATTGGAAACTCAGTGATTGAAATATGTAGCTTTGCAAAGGGGACCAGTCTTTCCCACCCCAAGTGCACAGCCAGCAGCCCCACCCCACCTGTTGGATCACTTGACCTTTCTACCCTCTGTGGCCCTGCTCTGCTGAGTTCAATCCTGCAAGTGGGTCAGAGTGCCCCTCAGAGGTGGGACTTTCAGAGCACATCTTCCAGGGAGGCTTTTGCAGGAATCAGATGGACGAGTGCTGGGTTGTGTGGCTAAATCCACAGTGGGGGGACTCCTATCTCCCCTATGAGCTCAACCTATACTATTTCCCCAATGGGAGACTTATTTGACCTGACTTCCTGGCAGTCAGGCTCCCTGCCTTGCAGAGCTCAGCGCCATGGAGGGATCTGAGAGCTGCTCAGAGCTAGGAAATTCAATGCATGTCTCCCTTGGAGGATTTGCCAGAGTAGGAGAAGAAGTGCCTCCCTCTTACAGGCTTGTCAGCATCCCCCACCCCCAAAGGACCTGGGACATTCAAAGTTTGGAGGCTATTGCCAGAGACATGGAGGAAGCTCTTGGTTCTCCTCCAGGGTCTTGGCCAGTACCCACCCTGCAATGGTAGATTCTTTTGATCTGTCCTTCCAAGCCCCAGTGGATCTGCCCTCTGAGCTTCCTCCTTCAGAGGGGAGGGCTGGCTGCACCCAACCTGACTGTACAGCACACTCCTCCTGGGAGAGCTAGAGTTGGAGAATCTGGCAGAGATTGAGTGGTATGGCTTTGGAGGAGGGGTAACTTTCCCCCTCATTGAGTGCCTAACTATGTGTCCCCCAAGTAGGAAACCAACTAGCTCTGCACTCCTAACCCAAGTTGCCCTGCACTACTGAGCTCACAACCTGTGGAAGGGTCTGTGGGTCATGGCCAGCCTGGGCCCACTCAACAGTCTTTCTTCAGAAGGCTATGGGGGAAGACCAGGCAACCTCAGGGGGAGGCAGAGTAGCTGACAGATGGAGGTGGACCTTAAGGAGCCTTGGACCTTTTATAGATCTTCCCCAAACTCTCTTAAGCTAAAGGAAGCCAACACTTGTACACAGACTGACCCCCACCCCCATGCATACTCAGATCCAGTAAATGTACCCACAAACAATGAATATTGTGGTAGCTCCAGACAGGTAGCCCAAAGCTGGATGAACACAATGTCTGACATTGACCCATACATGAACCTTGCCTAAGTGGGCCCAGAACCAACACAACAAATGGTGAGCTTCAAACCATACCAGAGTTCGACCCAACTAGCCACAGAGGCAGTACACCAAAAGGGGGATTCTGGAAGGCACCAGACCAAGCTAAAAACAACTCTGCCTTGTGGCAGGGGCAGCCCATGCACAGTGGCTTATACACAGTGATTGAGGTTTACCTTTATGTCAGCCAGACTTAAGAGTTAATTACTCCACCCATGAAAAAGCCAACAGTATTCAAGCCTCAACTACAATAGGAGGGTACATATAACCCACAAGAAATATTCCTAGAGCACCTACCTCAGGTGACCTGGAAAATTGCACTACGGAGTCTGACAAGACACCTACATCATAAAGCCATTATAACAAGTTTGGGAGTCATAGTAGATCTACCTAATACACAAAGACAAAAGGGGGAGACAAGCAAATATGACCCAAATGAAATAAGAAGAAAAATCCCCCCCAAAAGAATTAAATGCTGTGGAAACAATGAAAATGCAAGATTCAATGTTTAAAACAATTATTATAAGGATGCTATGGAGTTTCCCATTTCTAGGTATATATCCAAAGAAATTCCAATTTGAAAGACACTAATTCGAAAGACTGTATGCACCCTTGTGTTCATTGCAGTGTTATTTACAGTTGGCAAGATCTGGAAACAATCCCAGTGCCCATCAGTGGATGGGTGGATTAAAAAAAAACAAAAAACCTGTAGCACATTTTTTCACAGCGGAAAACTACTCAGCCATAAAAAAGAAAATCTCACTCTTTCCTACAGCATGGATGTACCGGGAGATTATTATGCTAAGTGAAGCCAGCCAGTCACAAATACCATATGATCTCTGAAGAATGAAATAGGAACAGAGGCATGAACACATGGAACAGAATGACAGCTGAGGATGGTGGTGGGGGTTCTTGGAGGGCTGGACAAAAGAAGGTGCAGGGATTAAGCTGTGTGCAGATGATATTTTGTTGAGTTCCACAGTTGAAACCTGTATGGTTCTGTGAACCAATGTCACCCTAATAAATTCAGTAAAAACTAAATTAATTTAAAAAGATACATATCAAATCAATGCACAGGTTTAATATTGTTATTAGCCCATTGGGTACAGTAATTCTATTTTCTAAACCAAAATCTGGCTGGGTAGACATATGTGGGAACAACGCGTCTAATATTTTAAACCAAAAGAGTCTCAGAATATTTGGATAATCTTCCTACTGTATTATTAAGTGTAAGGAAATTTTTTTGGATTAACTTGGAACTACTTAAACATTTTATTAATATTGACTTTAATTGTAGCTTTTCAGTTCTTGTTCTGTATATTTGCCAATCTCTTATGAACCTAAAATAACTATTAGTAATGACGATTTGACTTAAGAATATTAAATATTAAATAAATAAATGTTAAATTTCAGATAATATACTGATAATTTTTCCCAAGATAAACTCCAAAAAGTATATCAGGCTTTGGAAAATTGCACATTGACTATCAGTGTGGGCAGACATAATGATAAAACCAGACAAGAACATCTTTCTTTTGGATTTAAAAATTTGTATTTTCTCTGAATCATGTGACTGCTTTGATATATTCTGAATTTTAGTCATTGCTAGGCATGTCATTTTTGCTTGATCTCAAAAGGAAATAAAAAGAAGTTACGAGAATCATAGCACCTGAAACAAACTTATTTGCTGAGTACTTACTAGGTGCCAGTTTCAGTGCTCAGATAGAGAAAACAGATAAAACAGCCAAATCAGCCTATGGCAGATTGACTCCTGCCTCAAGAAGCCTCTAAGGAAACAGACCAGTGAGGAGATAATTGCAGTACACTGTGGCAAAGTTTTGATGGGGCAAGGGTATGTACCAGGAGCTGAGGTATAGCTGCTTGCCCTCTGTAACACAGCCAATAAGTGGTTAAATGGTTAGGTGACATCATTGGCTCTCACGGATTAAAACGTCCAAAAGTCTATATTAAAGTATATTGCTCAGGATTTCACAGAATATATGTAACAGTTGCAAATATACTTTGTGGGGGTAAAAATATATGGTCATCCTGAGGATAAGTTTTAAATCACCTAGCACATTTCTTATCAGGATCTGTTTCTGTGCAGTAAGCTTTTAATGTCAAATCTTAAGAGTATAAGGGAATACAAAGCACAGGAAAGCAGGTACTGTTTTGTTTTTTAACTGAGAGGTTGCCTCTCCTGTTCTTGTTTAATTTTTAATTTTTTATTATTTATTTATTTAACATTTTTATTGTTCAAGTAGTTTTCTGCCTTCCCCCCACCTCTCCCCACCTCTCCCTCCCTCCCTTGTTTCCAATACCCCCTTGTTATTATCCATGTGTCCTTTATAATTGTTCCTGCAAACCCTTTGTTTTTTTATTTTAAACATTTTTTAAAGATTGATATTATCTATTTAGAGAGAGAGAGAGGAGAAGGAAAGGAGGAAGAGAGGGAGAGAAACATCTCTCTCACATTGCCTCACATGAGAGGCAATTTGTGGTTGCCTCTCATGTTCCCCCAACTGGGGACCTGGCCTGCAACCCAGGCATGTGCCCTGACTGGGAATCGAACCAACAACCCTTTGATTCATAGCCTGCACTCAATCCACTGAGCTATACCAGCCAGGGCAGCAGGTACTGTTTGACAAGCTGCAAATTGTAAGCTACATGTACAGCCATTTCAATGGTAAGATTAACCCTGACTAACCCTGATTAGGAAAACAAAGTATTTGTTCTTTTACATATTCTAAGTGTTTAATATGGGCCACATTACTAACCAGTTTGTGCCTTATTTTACTCATCTGTAAAATGAGATAATATTAGCACTACCTGGCAGGGTTGTTGTGACAATTAAATAAGCTAATTCATGTAAAATACTTGAAGCTTTGCCTGCCACTTAGTGCTTATTACATTTTAAACCAAAGTATATAGTGGCTGGAGTAGAGATATTAATAAAAGAAAATGGAAGCAGCTTAAATAATTTGGTTTGTCAGAATTTGTATTCTACGATCTTTCTTTATTCTTATCTTTTACTTATTATTCATGTGAGAATCATTAAAAGTAGAGTCCTTATCTTTAGAGATTCATACTGACATATTTGTAGAAGAAATGACATTGGGTTGGCCCAAAAGTTCGTTTGGTTTGTTTTTTTTCTATAAGATGGCTCTAATAGCACTTGGTGGTCTTTAATTTCATTCTCAGCAATTTCGTTAGATTGTGTTTCGACAGCAGTCATACCAGCATGCATTTTTAATAAAAATGTATTGAAATTGGTGAATTTTGTAGCCATTTTAATATTGAAGATGGTAGAAAATATGCAACATTTTCAGCATATTATTTCAGCTTTATTATCTCAAGAAATGTAAAAATGCAACTGAAATGCAATAAAGCATTTGTGCAGTGTATGGAGAAGGTGCCATGACTGATCCAACATGTCAAAAGTGGTTCATGAAGTTTTGTGCTGCAGATTTCTCCCTGGTTGATGCTCCACAGTAGGGTGGACCCATTGAAGTTGATAGCAATCGAACTGAGACATTAAGATCAACCTTCTACTACATGGGAGATAGTCAACATACTCAAAATATCCAAATCCTTAAAGTTACTCGTGAAAGTGAATAATGTATTTTATTTTATAGAAAAAACCATATAGACTTTTTGACCAACCCAATATGTTAGCTGGGATTTATTTCAAAATAACACAGTGAGTGGCCATATCATAATAATTGTTGAAGCAAGCAATGCTATTTTTGTAATGTTCAAGCTCATACTAATTTTTTTAATAATAATAAAGTCGAGATTCACAGCTATTCTCTGTTTCTATATATAAATTCTCTGGTAGAGACTGAATGTCCAATTTTTTTCTTTTTAAACCAGGCAAGCATGAATTTATGTGAACCTGATGCAGAAATCATGTTGCTATGGCAACTCTTCACCACACTAAATGACTGTAGAGTCACAATGGCAGCAGGTTTTCTCCAGGTGATGATCTGAGTATCAGAGAGAAAAATCAATCCGAAAAACCCCTCCCGGCCACCCACACACCCTAAAAGAGCCTGCATCCCCTGCCTAATATGGGGAACTGAGGTGTAGACACCAACAGAGATTTGAGCCCACCAAAACAGGGGATGAGAAGCATCTAATACAGGCCCCTGAAGGAAGCCATCTAAATCCAGAGTTCTGTCGACTGGACTCAATGTGAAGTTCTCCTAGCCCAGGTGAGGATCATTGGTTGACAAGAAACAAGATCTCTCTAGGAAGACAGACTATCAATGAACACCTGTTTCTTCCCTTTTATGCCCTTTCCCAACATATGCAACTGAGCAATTACAAGAAGCAAAGCCTAAACCCAACTTCCTGCATATGGGACTCTGTTTCCCTAGAGGCCATTATGTTTTCTTAGAATCACAAGAAAACCATCATGTGTCTGGGGACCTCTGGACATCATTAAGTCCATGCCCCTGCCTTCACAGAGACTTTCTCTAAATAATTTCATATGGTGACTTGAATAGTGTGAGGGAGAATAGTGTAAGTCTTGGGTGAGTCCAGAGGGCAATCAAGAGCCACCAAAATACCTAGAACAGTGACACGATGAGAGCCCATTAAGAACCATATGTTTTGTGTGTTTTTTTCTGGTAACTTTGGTAGTCTGTAACAATTAAATCATATTGTAAAGCAATCTATTTCATGGCTGAGCAGTCAAACCACAAATAATGGTCTAGACGGGGCTCAAACCCACTGAATCTAAAATGTGTCAGTATTACAGGAACTAACACATTGTGAACATACTCAATGATTGAAAAATCACAGTGGAACAGCTTTCTTATTTCTAAGAAAAGGGTACCAAGGATTTGTTAAGAAGTGAATTTCTTGAAACTGAAGAGTTTTGAGAAGATCCCTACCTATTGATAATATTTGCCATCATATGAAAAAAACAAGTTGAAATTTATGCAACACTTTGAGAAGTCCTATATAAAGAAGTAGGTGAAGTCTTTCCATAAAAGAAGCTTGAATTCCAATTCAGAAAAAGATGCCAGACCCAACAGCCAAGAAAACTATTCACATACTACAGATATAAACCATATGTCCCAGACATACCAGTTTTGGATTTAAAAAATGTCCAAACAATAGTCACAATACCATATATTTCAGAAAACAGTATCACTTACTCAGCAGGAGCTCCAGCTCCCCCATCAGATTCCTAAATTCCTTACACACTTCCAGGACTTCGGGATAGGGGATTGCTGGGGAAAGCAGGGGCTGTCTCTCTTGGCTTTCAGGTCAGTTGTTCAATTTCCATTCTTCTGCCCCAGCACAATGCAGGACCTGCCTAAGTCCTCACAGAGTTCACAAAGACTTCATGTTAAGTACACCTCTACCTCCAGAGCCGCTGACACTGCCTTTTTTATTTCTATGTTAAATGAAAATTTTAGTGGAGTAGCTTTTAGTTTTTACCCTTCCTATTAATTCACTCAAGTTTTTATAAGCAAGGATTCTGAAGCCAGACAGACTTGGGATTTGGCTCCCAGACAGTCTTCTCTCCAGCTTTGAGGTCAAGTTTACGTCGCCGAGCCTCAGGTTTTCCAGCTGTAAAATGGGATAATGATAGTGCTACCTCTGTAATTAAGATGTCTTCGGGACTGAACTAATGGGTCCATGTAAAGGACTTATCCTGGTTGCTGATCTTCATCAGGCACTTGGTAAATATTACCTGTTTCTGTTCATGCTGTTGTAGTTGATACAGTTGATCTATTGTTCTGACTACAGTCTCCTTCATGCAGGCATGCAGCCATGAGTCCATGGGGTCAAGGCAAGAAAACAATCTGCACTATCCCCACTACACTATTGTAAGAAAACCCAGCCCCATAAAGCAGCCAACACAATGCCTGGCACACAGCACCTACTCAATAACACTAATTTCCCTTGTTGAAATGCTGCCTTCCTCTTCAAATACATCTGTCACTTGTGGTCTAAATGGCACACTTTATTATATATTTTTCCTTGAGTTTTTCTTTTCATTATTTTTAATTTTTCTATTGTTGTTTGATTATAGTTGTCCCCACTCCCTCCGCTTACTCTCCCCTGCCCTATCCACCCCTACCTCCCATATTCAGTCTTTATTTGATGTGTGTGTGTGTGTGTGTGTGTGTGTGTGTGTGTGTGTGTGTGTGAGAGAGAGAGAGAGAGAGAGAGAGAGAAACATTGACTTGTTCTACTTATTTATGCACTAATTGGTTGATTCTTATATGTGCCCTGACTTAGGATGGAAACCACAACTTTGGTGAACTGGAACGATGTTCCAACCAACATAGTTACCAAGCCAGGGTCTTTTCTATTTTTAAGCATTAAAAGTATCTATCTTTGAGTTGTTGTTGTTTTTAACATTTGTATCCCCTAACTTGGTTAATTGGTTCCCTTTTCCACCCCTTGGAGAACTACACTCACCCCTCGAAAATGCCCTGCTTCGCACCCTGGGAGTTCCACCTTCCATTCCCACCATTGTCATGGGATATGTGCAAAGTCCTTTGCCCCACAACATCTCCATCAACTTCCTTCCCATATTCTGTCTGCTCAGCATAACAACCCTCAGCCTGTGAAGAGTGAAGGGAGTGCTCAGACTATTTTAAATATTTCTAAAAGTTTAACAACTATCATACATGGACCTGATTAAAATGGCATGAGCCATAACATTTGGCTACAAGTCCATCAGCTTGTCCTTCCTGCTGATCAAGTACCCTAAACTTAAAAGTGCAAAACCAGCCCTGGATGGTGTAGCTCAGTGGATTGAGCCTCACGATGGCAGTTCGATTCCCAGTCAGGGCACATGCCTGGGTTGCAGGCCAGTTCCCAGCAGGGGACTCACGAGAGGCAACCACACATTGATATTTCTCTCCTCCTCTCCTTCCCTTTCTCTCTAAAATTAAATAAATAAATAAAATCTTAAAAAAAATAAAATGATAAGGACTATTTAAAAAAAGAAAATATTCATTTTTTAAAAAAGTGCAAAACCAGTTAATGATTACTTCTTTTTCCCATGATGGAGGATATTCAGAAGAGTTCTTGGTAGTAGAAGTCTGGATGCCTCTGCTCTAGTCAATTCCATTTTATCAGTGCGATTTTCATGGGCATTCAACCAAAGGGGACAAGACACTTTATACAAGAATGTAAAGATATAATAAGCCTTTAGAAGCTAATACCTGGATTTCCTGAAGCCAAACTCTGGTTTATTTTTGGCTGGAGGCATCTAGGCAAATGCTTAGTTTGAGGTTTGGTGGGGGGAATACACTGTTGCTTTCCAAGAGCAGCATACCCCAAACATTTTTGGAGTTTTGACCATTAGTGGGTGGAGAACAGAGACAACTAAAGGAATATTCCTGGGCCCTTTTTTCACTGCCTTTCCAACCAAGGTCCACTCCAGCCTCACCCTTGCCTGTCAGCCTGGGGAGAGCAGGGCAGTGTCTCAAGTTGCAGGCTTATGAGGCAGCAGCATTACTTCAAAGTTCTTTCTCTCTCAAGATCACTGGTTATGCTATATCTAGGGCCAGTGACCTCATATCTTAAATCATAAATATTGGTTTATTGTACAACATTAATTAAGATTTTTCAAAACACAACTTTAATCCACTTTTGGCTGGATCAGAAAGCACTGATTGCAAGGTTCCCTGGGCCCTGCAGCAAGGGATCTATCTGGGTACCTGTAACTCTGGTTTGCTCATGAAATACATTTCAGTGTATGTTTAATAAGCATGATAAAATAATCACAGGCTTTCATCTTCTTGGGTACTTGAAATCAGCCTTGTATGCATGTGAAAAATGAAATCACATGAAAAATAAGATAAGGATGCAAAACCTTAAGTGATCAACTATAATATGAGGGTGTCCCCCCCAAAGAACAAAGGAAATATCCTAGAAGGTGGACCCCTTTGTAGTACAGGCTTTCCTGACTAGGTGAGTGTTGTAGAAACCCATATGTATCAGTGTACCACCTGGTGCTGTTGTGTGAGGTTACATTCAGGTTCAGTGAAATTTTTTTGAAGACCCTTTCGACCTGTCTGCCCATTTCATGATGGGTGATTTATGAACACATCTGCCCACACCACACTAAGTGTTCAGTAGTTTTTGACCAAAAACAGCACCATGGGTGACCTCTTTTAATTTCCCCAGATTAAAAAAGTCCTCAAAGGGAAATGTTTTGCCAATGTGGGAGATGTAAACAAAAAGGCATCAAAATCAGTAAGTTCAAAAATTGTGGCCTGGCTGGTGTAGCTCAGTGGATTGAGTGCGGGCCTGTGAACCAGACAATCAAGGTTCGATTCCCAGTCAGGGCATATACCAGGTTGCAGGCTGGTTCCCTGCAGGCCCGTTCCCAGCAGGGGACGCACAAAAGGCAACCATACATTGATGTTTCTCTCCCTCTCTCCTTCCCTTCCCCTCTAAAGATGAATAAATAAAATCTTTAAAAAAATTGCTTTGAGCAGTGTAAAAAATATCTCAAAGGGTATATTGAATCAAATGGAGAGCACTTTGAAGATGAATGAGTTCAAACATGTAAGAATAAATACACAATTTTTCACAAATAAATTTTGGGTTGTTTGGGGGTCTCCCCTCATATGGAGCACAGAAAACACTTGTGAAGGATGATAGGGGATGCACTGAGATGAAGAAGCGAGAAACATTTTCTGGTCAAGGGAACAGCACATGCAAAGGCCTAAAGGCAGGGTGCATTTGAAAGCAGGCTGGTCTGATATGAATGAAGCGCGGTGTGGGAGTGGAGGGGAAGCTGGGCCTAGCTGGGAATTACCTTAAATGTCAGGTCTTTGTCTTAAGGCACTGAATAGGCACATAGAATGGCTAGGGGTTGTCTTTAGAAACACATTTTATATACTGATTTTTTTAAATGTAGTTACCACTGTCCATACTCTGTGTTATTGCTTGCTTTTTTCACTTAGCTGTACATCATAAACATTTTCTGTGTTCTTCATTAGAGCCATTTTTAATTACAAGATGGTAGGTCATTTAATCATTCCCTTGTAACCAAATATTTAGATTGCTTTCAACTGTTTTATTATTATAAATTAGAGTGGTGCTGAGTAACATGTTCATAAAACTTTCCCTCTTATTTAAAAGTAATTCTATGTCAGGATATGTTCCTAGATGTCACACTAGCAATATGTGGTAAATTTCTTTGCTAAAATGACAATTTGATGGGTGAAAATTATCTTCTAGTTTCAGTTTACATTTCTTTGATGACTAGAAAAATTAAATATGTCACCATATTTTTCAACAAGTATACTTAGGGAAATAGGTAAAATCATAAAGTGATTTAGTGAACAGATAAAGAGAACATTAAGTTGGTGTCTTACACCCCAGTTAACCTGTGGAATGTGCAGACCAGCAAAACAATTTTACCTTAGGCTGAAGTTCTTTTATGAAGTTATAGTATTATTTTAAAATCAATGTGGTTTTTAAAAGCTAAATTTTTCTTTTGAAAGAAAGGCGTTAAGTTAATAAATTATATCTATAGATGTGTATAGATAGTGAAATCCAGTGACCATATGGTTTAGGCACCAGAGTAATCAATCTGTTTATGTAGATAAGATACAAATCTATGCCCTAAACCAGTATCCAAGTATCTGAGAACTTACCCAGTCTACTAATATAAACACAAGTTCAATTTCTTTTTACTGACCTCAGTGTCTGAAGTGATCCCACTGGAGGGGGCTCTGTGAAGAGCTGCAGTGGTTTCAGAATAGTATTTTTACTGAGCCACCCTACACAGCTAAGCTGTGTTTTCTAGCCCATCAATGCAAACTCCCAACTCAATTTACAACTGTATTTATGAGAACTTCAGAGCAAGATTACTGGTGGATTCCACTTCAAAGGCCAAATTGTAAGAAAAAAAATCTCCCCCTCCAGCTGCCTCCAGGATAGGAGGCCACTCTTAAAAGATTTGTTTGAAATTTATGTAAAATCAGACTGGGTTTTAGCGAAATAATCATCACCACTAAGCTAAAGCCAAGACTCAGATGGCTAGATGCCTGCAGTCTTGTTGAGTCTACCAAGTGGAAAGTCAAACCTTGTTGACGGAGAAAGGTTCTGGTAAGGAGCAGCACCACCATCTTCCTGAGGGATTGTTTCCCATAATTAAGGTGACACATTCCAGAGGCCAGCCCTGGAACACTGGCACTGAAATCCCTAGCAGATCAGTGCTGAGCTGGCCCTGGTAGGCACACTCAGTAAAATGTAGGACTTGGTTTCTCAGGAACTGGGGAGAATGTATACTGAGGCCACTGACTGCATCATGGACAGGGAAAGGCTTTGGAGTCCAGAGTCACCATGTGTACCCAAGGTCATGGAGAAATGTGTGTGGGCTCTCCATTGCCAGGGCACTCCTGCAAGTGGTGTAGCCCCAAGACAACACCCTCTGCTCTCAGTCCATCTGCCCTGCAATCATAAGTTAGGTGCCCCTTTAACACCCTTGTAAAAACCAATCCTTTAAAACTGGTTTTAGAAAAGGCTGTCAGAATTCTATATAACATTCCAAACTAAAATACTGAAAATAATAACTTGTTTTAGCCTAGTCAGCATAAAGCCAACAAAATAAAGGTTAGTCTCATGTAGCCTCTTGACTGTAATAGTTTGTTCTATTTTGGAGCCTCTGAGGTATTATTTTGGGTAACTACCATATGCATCAGGTTGAAGAAGAGAAAGCATTTTTGCAGAACCCCTCCACAGGGAAAGTCATTGTACCTAGACAGACCCTCCTTGATTTAATTATTGTCTTTGGTAAAGTCAACAAGTAGGGCAGTGAGTAAAGAAACGGAGGGCATATGAAAAGTCATTATGATGGCTTGGGCTGGGTGGCCCAGTTGGTTGGAGTGTCATCCTGTAAAACAAAACATTGCAGGTTTGATTCCCTGATCAGGGAGTCCATGGGAAGCAACCAACTGATGTTTCTTTCTTTCTTTCTTTCTTTCTTTCTTTCTTTCTTTCTTTCTTTCTTTCTTTCTTTCTTTCTTTCTTTCTTTCTTTCTTTCTTTCTTTTCTTTCTTTTTCTTTCTCTCTCTCTCTCTCTCTCTCTCCTTTCTTCTCTCTCTAAAATCAATAAACATATCCTCAAGTGAGCATTTAAAAAGTCACTCTGATGTATTTTCTACCTCAGAAAATAGGGACTGTTCATTTGGGGAACTTCCTGTTCTCTTCCACGCTGCTGAAACTGGACACCACTCTGATGAGGGAAGAGTATGGAGAGCTGGAGCAGCACAAAGAGAAGGATAATTAATCAGGTCATTACTTGGCATAGAGCCATAGCTTCCTTGGCAACAAGGAACCTTCAGCTGTCAGCGATCAGACTACAGGCAACTCTCAATTATCAATGCTATTGGAGGGAGCAGTGATGTGAGTAATCCAAAACAGCAAATAACCCATCCAAATCATTTACCATTTTGAATGGTTTTAGCATGTACACACAAACATGCATGATTCTTTCCTTCCTCATTAAGTTCTGCTTAGGCCAAAAATTAAATTGATGTGCACTCCTTGAGCATATACCAATTAATAAGAAGGTTAACTGAAGGAAGTCAGTTATCAGATTAAACATTTTTCTGTGAATCATCCTCTCATGAATAATCAAGGGTTTGGTATGTTGATTTCATAGACACATAGCACTGGAAGGAAACAAAAAAATTATTCAATTCAAACCCTTTGCTTTGCAGATGAAAAACCTATGTCCAGAGACACTTGCCCAAAACCCTGTAGCTAGCTAAAAGCCCAAGGGTTGTCATTATATCACTCACACGATTTTTCCTTCCCTTGACAGTTCCTTTTACCAGTTGCGTCCAATGAGGAAAGTCATAGGAACTAAGGTATAGTCTGCTCAAGAGTTTCTCATGGACTGCATACTATGATGCTCAGATGCCCCAGACCAAAGATCCCAACCCTAGCAGCTCATTAAAATTGCCCAAGGAACATTAAAAATAATTCCTAATCAATTAAATTAGCATCGGGAACTGGGGCTGGGGGATGGGGTGGGGGACATTGCAGGTGAGACCCAGGCACCAGAGCTTCAAAAGCCCTCCAGATAAATACAAAGTGCAATCAAAGTTGAGAACCACTGCCCAGAGCTAGAATCCTGACTCCTTCCCTGATAAGCTATGTAACCTCAATCAAATCTCCTCATCTAATGGGCTTTTTTTCTAAATAGGAAACACTATTCTATAGAAAAAGGTTAGACTAATCATTTTTGATAACATATAAAGCATTATAATATTTCTATATTATAAATACTCAAGATTTTTGTACTTGTCCTGAAGCAAAACTAAATAGTGAAGCCCACATTGCATCAACCTTCCTGGTTGATTTGTCATTTTCCAAATTTAAATCTTAATATTTCTCGGGCTTGACCCTTGTCTTTGGCATCATTCCTTCTCCTACTTTTTCTTTATGTCATTTTAAGCCTACAGATATGTTCTCATTTTTCTTAAGTGGTTATAGGGTACATGGCCAGTCCATAGGTGAGCTTGGAAAATGTAGACAAAGAACCTTCAGCTCTTGACCTAAGTAGGTTACAGCTGTATGGCATCGACACTTGAATGATTTGCTGAGATTATATAACAATTATTAAACATCCAGTTGGATTAAGGAGCCATGAAGGCCCCAAAGACTAAGAAAAAAACTGCTCTTGAGGGGCTTACAATCTTGAGGAAAAAAATAATTAAACAGGGCATAGGGGGAAAAGAGTGTAAACCAGGGTAACCAACACTGAACCTACTCCACCCCTAACAAGCTGTGTGACCTTAGACAAGTTTCTTTGCTCCTCTGAGCCTTACTTTCCCCATCTGCAAGGTAGAACTCTTCTTGACTATACAGTGGGAGGATTAAATAAAACAATACTTGAGAAGCACTTACTTAGCATGTTAGCTGGCACAGTACACATTCAATAGAAGTTTGTCCTTACCCCCACCGCTAACTCCCATTTATACAGTAACAATCACACACACTTTTTAAAAAATCTCAAAAAAATGCATTTAAAACTGAAAAATATTTTTAATTAAACTTACAACTATTTTAATTAAATTTTTGCATGTACAATTGTTACATTAATTAAATGCACACATTTAACAACAGTCAGTTCCAAGCACCAACTCAGTCAGTGTCCATAAGTCACAGGGTGAGAGTTCAGGGGAAGTGAATGCAGGATAATGACCCCTCTTCCTCAGATTCGGTTGAGCAAGTCTGACAAAAGTAAATACAAGTTTTGATACATAATATTTAGATTTTAGAATATATTTATTATTAAAAATCAAAGACAGTATTAAGTAGAAGATACAGATTAATAAAATGTTCTAAGTAACAAATATTGTGCAAACTGATTCAATGAAGTTCTTTCTTTCTTTCTTTCTTTTGTTTCAGATAGCACTGCCTGTGTGGCTATCACCACACCTTGTTTAATCGCACCGATAAGCACCCTTCAAAACTCACTGTTTAACTTATAGAACTTTGGACTTTGTGGAAGTGAACAAACTTCAAAGTCTACTTATTGTTAATGTTGTTGGTGATTGTGCTTAGAAACCACTTTTCCAAATTTGCTTTGCACCTAAAAACTGCCTGTAACTAGTAGTAATATTAAAACGCTATAGCTGCCTTGAATGGTGTGGCTCAGTTGGTTGGGCATCATCCTGCAAAGTGGAAAGTGGCCAGTTTGATTCCTGGTCAGGGCACATGCCTGGTTTGCAGGTTCAGTTCATGGTCATGGCAAGTACCAAAGGCAAACCAATCAATGTTTCTCTCTCACATCAGTGTTTCTCTCTTTCTCCTTGCCTTCCCCATTCTCTAAAAATAAGATGTTAAAAAAATACTATAGCTTACTAGTTGATAGATGCAACTAGATATCACAATAGATAGCCCTTTGAAAAAACAGATGTGTTCCTAAAAATTGGCTAACAAAACTAATTTCTAAAAATAGAATCTATTTTATCATTAGTTTTACTTCTTTTTAAATAAGGATGTTCTTTGGAAACTATCCTAGTACAAATACATAATAAAACCAGATACATGCATATATTAAACTTTAATTTTTTTACATTGAGGTAAGCAGTAATCATTTTAATTATTATTAAAAGTTACTGTATTGCTTTGGCTGGGCTGCTCAGATAGTTGGAGTGTCGTCCAACACACCAGAAGGTTGTAGGTTCAATATCCCAGTCAAGGCACATACGTAGGTTGTAGTTGCATTCTGGTTGGTGCGCATATGGCAGGCAACTGACCAATGTTTCTCTCCCATTGTTTTTCTCTTTCTCTTCTTCTCTCTCTAAAATCAATAAACATATCCTCAGGTGAGGATTTTTTTAAAAGGTACTGCACTACAAAATGTAAATGCAAAACATCAAAGAACTTTTAAAACTTTTTTGTTTTTAAACAATGCAAGAAAAATTTTAAGTATACAGCAGAACATTTGAGATCTTGCTCCCTCGTGTATGTCATCAGTTGAGCTCAAATCAACTCACAAAAATTCTTTATAGGCTTGGACATTCTAACATTAACATGTACTTGATGTAGTTGGTATGACTCCAAAAAATCCCACCCATGACCACACTTTGGATCCAAACCTGGAGGTAGGTACAAACAAGGAAGGGTCCATTGAGCCCCACCAAATTCCCTGCTTTATATTGGGTGAACTTAGGTGACTTTCTCTTGGAATTTTTGGCCTCCTTGCTTTAAGTAGCAGGCTGTCACTTTATTTCAGCTGCTCTTCAAATATCCTCCATGTGATTGAGGGTTAATATAATCCAGAAAAAGAGAAAAAAGAGCAGATTGCTACTTTTAATTTTGACTTTTTAATTTAATTGATTACTGAGAGTCTGAACAAAATCCTTGCTGATTAAATGAAAGATCGAACTCTCTTTAGCTCTGAAAAAGAAAAGATACTTGCTTCCCCAACCCTAATAGCCAAAAACGTGATAGTTGTTCAATTTCCAAATCCATAGTGGTGATGTGTGCCACGAGGTGTCCAGTGTGATTCTGAAGAAACTGTCAGGAGCCTCTGGGAAAAGGGAAGGGTCCTGGAATCAGTTAACCCCAAGAGGGGGATGTGTGCATTGGAAAGAGTGTCAGTTCTAGCAGTGTCCAACAAACTCTCACACCTGTACTCAGGTATTCTTAGGTGACTACAAAACTTTGTAGGGTTGCCTGAGAAAGAATTTTCCTCTAGGGCATAAAGCAGTCCTACAGGGATAGCCACAGCATTTTGGTTCTTTCGGAAGGTGAACATAAAGGCTGGTTTTCCCTAGAAGTTTGTTCAGACTATACAAATCTCAAAATTAACACGGGAAATCATGCCTCTGAGGCCAAAAGTCTCCACAACACTCAGCCTCCCATTAACACTAAGATGGCTGAAATCAGGATCTTATGATAGTTCTGAATTAATCTTTTATGTGCACAATTAGAAAAAGCGAGCTATAAAATTAGGCAGATTGAATGGGGAAGAAAAGTATTAGAAACTGTCTCAGAACTTTAAAAAGGCCTTTTCCCAAAGCTAAAGTGAGCTATGTAAAAGGATTTACAGAGACAGAGAGAGAGAGAGCGAGAGATACAGTATTTAGATAAATGGATCAACTTATGATGTTGTTTAGGTGTCAACCCAATTCTCTGAGGTATTAAAAATAGCCATCCTTATTTTAAAATAGAAAAGATAATTTGGAACTTGACTTGTCAAGGACAGATATACATTGCAAACAGCCTCCAAAAACAATTGGTATCCAACTGCTCTCTGTCTGAATATGTCCATATACATATGTTGTAAATATGAGACAATTTTCTATCTCAAGATGGTATTGTTAAAATTTAACAGCAATTAAAGGCAAGCACGTGTAAGGATTGTGCACTCTAAAATTCTCAGAAGTATGGAAACTAATTCAAATGCTTCTCAAGTTCACATAACGTAAGGTAAATCCTTAGTAAATGAAGGTTAGCTTAAATTTGTTGGTTTAGGTAAAACAGACATGTTTTATAAAAATCAGTCTATGTTAATAATTACAGCTATGAAATATCTTTCTAGAGGATATGCAATATCTTAAGTATATTTGCCAGTAAAAGAGTCTATGTTTCTAGAGGTTATTAAATACCTTCATAAATCTGCTAAGCTGAAGAATGATAATTGTTTATTTCTTAGTTTTCATTAGAAATTGAGGTTTTAAGGATTAAAACCTCAATATATGTAGAAATAACTTTTTGGTGTTTCAGAAGGGATCCTGGAACACCTCAAGATTTGAAATTGCATGGAAAAGTTTTGTAATATAAGTGATGAAAACTTCTAGGGTATATTATATGGGTAAACAATCTTCGTAAATTAAAAATATAGTTGGAACTATGGGGAACCCAAGACAGCCAAGAATCACTTTTTTCAGTTTTTGCATTCCTTCATGCATCACAGTACGTTAAAGCTAGACTTAGATGAATAAACTTATGAGCTGGACTTTTTGAAAGGAAACTTCTTATGCTATTGTTGAGGTTTGATAAAGTCATGTCTAGAAAATGCCATTTTGATAACTGCTTCCTTTCACAGTAAGCTCCCAAGAGATAGAGATTTTAGATATTACTTTTTGGAAAGAACATCAAGTAAAAATATACTCTACAACTTTGTTCAAAGGGTCCTTCTCAGGCACCTAAGCACAAATGGAAATCTGCCCCTGTCTCTAACACTTGCCTGTGCCTACAATGGACATCAAAAACTTCTCTAGGATGAGAAGCCATTAACATCAGAAGTAGATAACTATCTCAAAACATTGACAAGGTTCATATACCTATGGATTGATATTGAACTTAGAATTCATTTTGTTTATCTTTACCTGTTTGCTAATGATATTAGACATAGTGATAGCTGTACTGTGGGTTTTTCTATATAATTCAATGGTTTATGATTACTGAACATGTATAAGATAATTGTAATACTGTTTTGGTGGCTTATATAAAAATTATATTAGATGCCAAACAGAAAAAAATGAGACAAAAGGCAAAACTCTGGTCATGATAGTTCACTGGATAAAAATGATCCAAAGTTTTTCCACAATGAAGGCCCTAAGATCTAACTGCCTTCCATTTACTTGCCCTTTATATTTTGGGTAAATTCAGTCTTAACTAAGATTGCATGGTTGCAGTATTGCCCCATTCCCAATGAACAACAAGATGTTGATACTGAGAACTTCCTAGGAATGAGACTTTGTAGCTCTGTGAGACCACACTATTTGACCACAATGTTGCTCATCAATGCATTCTTCGGACTGATTTATGACCAAATGGGGGAATTGTAGCAAAAAAAAAAAAAAAAGAGCTTCTATGAAAAGAAAGTAAGCTTATAGGGTGAGCTGATCATAAATTCCTAACTGGGCAGGTGATGATGGGTAGTCACACCCCAGGCATATAAATTCTTTATAACTTCTTATATTTGCTTTAAGCAAGCCCAGTCTATTGTTTCTGTGAATCTAGATTAACAAATATTTAAAGTAAGTGGTAACCACCCTCAAAAGAGCACATAGTCTTAACTATCCTGTAACCCACTTCCCCCTCCTTCCCTTCATGCCTCCATGTCATCTTCCTGCGTTCCCACCTTAATTTCAAATGCTTAGACAAAGCTGCAAAATGGCTATTGTGTGGGGCATTTAAGATGTTGCTCCCTAGCATGCTCTTATTTTGGCTCAAATAAACTCATAAAAGTTAAAATTTATCCCTGGATGGTGTAGCTCAGTGGATTGAGCCTGGGCTGCAAACCAAAGGGTTCCCATTTTGATTCCCAGTTAGGGCACGTGCCTGGGTTTTAGGCCAGGTCCCCAGTGGGGGCCATGTAAGAGGCAACCACACATTTATGTTTCTCTCCCTCTCTTCCTCCCGCCCTTCCCCCTCTAAAATTTTTTAAAAACTTAAAAAAATTTAAATTGTCAAGTAATCAAAAAACATGTATATTGTGATTCTTTCTGTGCCCATCACTCAGCCTCAACAGTCACCAACCTCATGGCCAATCCTGCCCCATTCATACTCTCTGACACAGTATCAATCCTCTCTCTTCATTCCTATGCTAACAACGCCCTCCACCATTCTCACTGGATAATTTGTCACTTACTTTTAACATGTGATCATTTCCACCTTTGGTCATGCTGGTCCCTCTGATATAATGCTCCCAACCTCCCTTCTCTGATTGGCCAACTGCCACTCATCCTTCAAGGGCAGCTTAGGGGCCACTGTTGTTTGTCCCTGTGAAAATTTTCATTGTGTCCCAGCTCAATGAACTGCTCCCATCAGTGTGCTCTCACAGACATGCACAGATCTTTGTTTCTGTATCCATCGGTCTGTGTTGTGACTATCTGTTTATGCTATTTCTCCTCCATTTGACTCCTTCAAAATAGACTATATTCCGTTCACTTTTTAAGTCTCTGTGCCTAGTCTAGTAAACATTTGCTTTGTGACTATATACTTGAAAGTATAAACTAGAAGGGTTTGGGCTTCACTATTTGCCATATCACCTTTTTTCCCCTCCCAGTTATAAGAGAGTATTATATAGGGCAATCTAGAAAAATGTCCTGAACTTGCTATTGTGGTATAAGGCCTTAAAAATAAGGTCCAATATTATGTATGCCTTGGCATCTGGGGAAAACTGAGAAACCTCCAATAGCCTAACCTCAGGTTCCCTGTCCTGCTGTGTTCCAGAGGATAGGTCCCCTAACCAAACAACCCTTCTTAGCAGAGAGACCAGGTATCACTCCTGCTTATCCCTGAGTAGTGGGTTTCATTTCCCTGTCAGCCTTCAAAATTCAAAGAAGTCAATCACATCCTTCCAGGGAACCAGGGGCATCCTATTCTTTTGATTCTACAAAGCAATCCCCCACAGCTCCTGGTTGTTCACTCTGTTCAATGTAGCCTTGTACGTGGTGTACTCCTGCCCCTGGCTGAGTACATACTACTGTTAATATCATTTGTCCAGTTTCAGGTGTTGTGTGTCTGGCCATCCCCATAACTCTAGAGCAGGAATCCCTCCCTCACCAATGGCATGACTAGGAGGCAATTAAAACAACCACCAGTTCCAGAGGAAGAGCAATGATGGTGACAAGTGAAAATCAGGTTGGCAGGAAAGTATGTAAAATACCTAGAAGCCTTGGTTTATCTCTCTCATGAGTTTCATGTCATGCTGAGCTCCTGAGGTCCTAAGGTGTAACTAGTGATCTGTACATGGTTCCCAATGCTATTTAAAAAAAACTTACCAAAATATGTATAGACCTGAGTAAATGATAAAAGGGTTATAAATACTATTACATGTTGGGGAGTCCAGATTTTTCAAAACATGGCAGCCATGGAGTGGAAATGTAACTTCTAAAAAGATCTTTAGTTGAGAATGTTTGACCTAAACCAAGCTAAGTTTTATAGGATTGCTGAGAGGTTAAATTCTAAGAAAGCCTTAGGCTGATTCCCTTATGTACCATACTGCTTTGCTCTTAAAGAGCCCAACTTAAACCAGAGGGAATCTATTCTGGACCAAAGCACTGCCTGGTTGGGGTAATTCAAATAAGAGTAGAATTTTTTTACTTGGATAATTTACATAAATGTATCACTTTCCATGTGATATTAGTGTTAACCCTGTAGAGTTATTCTGCAACTATGTTTCAAATTTGTAAAAGAATAGGCCCCTCTCAATTAGAGGTTTTGAGATAGAAACCATAACTTTAAGATGAAAATCAGTGTCCTCTGATTTAATAAAATGCTTCCTAAATAAATATAAAATAATGTTTGAGATACAGGTATTAGAAAAAATGGGGAAACAACCACCCAAAACTAAAATGAAAAAACCCAAGCTTCAGAAATCTATCAGACTGATGTTTTCTTAAACAAACTTCCCTTGCTGAATCATTTTTTAGTGTTTTGGTAACTAATTTCAAGAGTGATTTGTGGTAGTAAAAGTTCAGATTCCATCCACAGTTCAAGTCCATAGGTTTCTGGGTAACTGCCTGATATCAGCAGAGTATTACTCTCTAATATACCATCCACAAATCATTTCAGCCCACATTATTCAGAGATTAAAAAAATCTCATAGATATTTTTAAAATATTCTTTGGCATCCAGAAGAATTGAATACATCTGATAAATGTCTGAGACACTTTAGACATGCTTGGTTCAAAGTCATCTTTTTTCCTGAGTAGACACTATATTAAAAATAGACAATGGACTATATTCACCTTTTCAAATTCCCTAAATGTTCTAACATTTGCATATTGCTGTGTAGCAATACTATTATTTATTTCAACTTTATCTTAATGTATGAAGAACTTTACTAAAGCTAACAATAATTGGTAGCTTACTAGCCTGAAAAAATGGGTTTATTAATTTAGTAAAACTGCAGTAAATAATGTTTCAATAGTCACATACCCTCTTAGGAAACCCAAACGTTGCACTGTCGACAAAAGTTGGCCAATGCATAGCTGCTCCTCTATTTTTCCCCTACAGTGTTCAATCCCAATTATAAATATTACTCCATTTACCTTTATTATAGACACCAACTTACAAAGTAGTTATAGGAATTTGTCTATAGTCTCTCAGAACTAGAAGCAGGGCACAGAAATCTTGCTCCTGACTTCCTATTAACCACTGGTGACAACTGGAACTTTCTAGAGTACAAAGTGATATTGGCAGCTATTACAGTCCAGCCATGTTTATTCCCAGACATTTTTATATCTAAGTGAGTCTCAGTAGGACTTAGGCTCAGGGCATCCTTTCCCCCAATCTTCTTAGCAAAGTATATCAATTGTTTTACCTTAAAAGTTTTCTACTTCTCTTCTTTTTATTTTTTTAAAGATTTTATTTAGTTTCAGAGAAAAGGGGAGGGAGGGAGAGAAGGAGAGAAACATTGATGCTGGAGAGAAATACTGATTGGTTGCCTCTCAAACACCCCCAACTAGAGACCTGGCACGTGCCCTCAGGGAGAACTGAACCTGCCACCTTTCAGTGTTCAGGCTGGTGCTCAACCCACTGAGTGACACTAGCTATGGCTCTTTTGTTTTTTCAAATGAGGTATAATTGACATATTAGTTTCAGATTTACAATATATTGATTCAATATTTACATTATTGTGAAATAGTCACCACAATTAGTCTAGTTAACATCTATCACCAGTTACAAATTTTTTTCTCATGATGAGAACTTTTTTTTGATCCTCACCAGAAGATATGTTTATTGATTTGAGAGAAACATTGATTGCCTCCCTTATGCACCCCAACTGGACATGGAACCCACAAACTAGGTATATGAGAATCAAACCTGCAACCTTTTGGTGTAAATGTACACTCCAACCAATTGAATCACTTGGCCAGTGTGTGATGAGAACTAAGATTTACTCTCTTAGCAATATATTAACTATATGCAATATATTAACTATAGTCACAATGTTATATATTATTACATCCCCACACCTTATTTATAACTGAGAGGTTGTACCTTTTGACTCCCTTCACCCATCCCCTGGACCCCCTTCAACCCCACCCTGCCCCTGAAACGTTCCCTACACACACACAATCCCTAGAATGAAGCAGAAAGCACCCTTTCAAAAGTGAGAGCTCATTGCTTTCATTATTCTTCTTTGGAAAATGCATTGGTGGTTTGACTGTCTCTCGACCGACTCTTCTTTATCAATTATTGTTCCAAAACAAAAAAAGCAGGTTTGAAGAGATCAATTTTCCTTACATCATGTGGTTTTTTGGTTTTATGCTTTTCTCATAATGTCTTTAAATGATGTGCCATGTTTGTTTTTTATTCACTAAGTCAGTAAACATTTACAAAGCCCCAAGCCAGACACTTTGCTAGGCTCAGGGGAACAACACTGAACAAACAACTCCCAGCTTTCATGGGCTTTCTACCAAGTAGGGAGTGAAGCCAATAAATCAATATATAAAATATACAACAATATACGGCTATGAAGAGAAATAAACAGAGAGTGTGGAAGACAAGCAGTCACAGCTCTAAGTAAACCCAAACTAGACACAGTGCTATAAATAAAGCCGCTACTTCCCTCTTTTCTTCATTGCAGGCTGCTGTATACTCAAACAATAGATTCTTCCTCGCCTCAGTCCAAGCCACTTTCTTAGGTTCAGTGGCCTCCCACCTCCTCTGACCAGGCACTTTCTTCGGATATCATAAAAATCACTGAATCAGGGGATTACTCCCCACCCCCACCCCCGCCGGCCAAAAAAAAAAAAAATTAAACCCCACCCCCACCCTCAGCCCAATCCTCCTTCCCACTCTCTCCTCCCCTCAGCCGGCTGTTTCTGTCTCGGCCTCTTGTGTGAGGCAACATGGCTCTCAGTCTGTGAGCATCGCCCACCTTCACAGTTTTCTGTGAATTCCCTTTATTTCTGAGAGGAAAAGAAACAAAAATGTTAGGAAGGTTCAAAGACAACTTGGTTACGTAGGAATTTTTAGATTAGCGAAGGAGTACGGTATTAAAGGAGATGGTATTAAGGAGAATGATAGCTTCCTACTACTGCAGACCCTAGACTGAAATCTGAATGAAAATGTGGTGAAGAAAAATGCAAATTTTTCCTTTCTTTATTTGAAATGGGGGAAAAAAATGCCAGCTGTTCCCGGAACGCTCCTCGCTGAAGGCGGCGGGCGGCCATTCAGGAGAGTACGTTTCGCAACAGCTCTTCTCCTCAGACAAAGCCTTCTTGTAAGTCCCTCTGCTGCCCCAAATAACCACGATAGGAATAAGAAAGACGGAGCTGCGGCTGCTCATCAAACCACCAGACAAAAGCAGCGGGGAAGCCGTTCCACGCCAGAGGGCAAAACGCCCTAATACGTTTCCACCGCGTCCTTAAAATGAAGAGTCCCAATATTATTTTAACGAGGAAGCCGCGTGGAGGAGAAAACGAACCCCCACAACTATTCTGGCCCGCTCTTTCCTAGCAGGCAGCGACAGGCAGCCACCTCCGCAAGGGGCGGAGACACTCTGGCAGCCGGTGCTTCACCTCTGCCCTCAGATGTAGGAAGCTGCGCCCACGCCAACGATTCCGCTCTTTGGGAAGTAGTGCCGTCCGCGCGCGGAGGAAAACTTCCGGGTGGCGCTGAGTGAAACGCCTGGGCGCGAGGCGTGCTTTACTGTCCGCCAGGTGACGCGTCCGCAGGAATGAGGCTGCGGCTGCTCTCACCCGCCCTCAGCGTGGGAAGCCACCGGCTGCCTTGCGTCTGCTGGCGAAGTACCGGCTGTGGCCGCTCAGCAGGAGCAGGCTGCTGGACAGGCTGGTGGCTGGAGCTGGGGATGCCCAGTGGGCAGTGGCTCCAGTACCTTGGGTCGGAGCTTGCACACAGCCAGGCCCTCTTTACCCCTTGAATCTTGACAGCAGGTGCCACAGGTTGAGCTTCGGACCATTGTAGGCTTGGCAGCAAGGCTGAGTGACTGACAGGACTCGGCCCTGTGCCCCGTCCCCAAACTTCTCCGCTGCGGGGCCGAGCCTCCGACCCCTCAGCTGGGGAATGGGAGGGTCGCGAGGGCACCAAGTGAGACGATGCAGGTTTACATGCCCATAGGTAACATACAGAGTAATTTCTCCGACATAGAGTGAGGAATAAGAAGGGGCACAATATTAACACATGCGGCAACATGCATACCTCTCAAAACATTATGCTAAGGAGGAAAGGTAAATGCAAAAGACTATAGTCATTCTGTCTCTATGAAATTCTGAAAGAGCCAAAAGTAATTACGGGACACAGTTGCCTGGGGAGGGGTGAAAAAGGAAGAGGATGGAATGCCAGGAATACTATTTGGGGTAATAGGACAACACCACATCTTGAGGAGGCGTGGTAGTTCAGGACAAAGACAGTGTCCAAAATGCATCACACTGTAGTCCTCAAGTAAGTGAATTTTAATATATCCCGATCTCAAAAAAGTTAGGAGGAAAAGAGTTAAAGTAGTAGTATGGGTAGCTGAGGACAAAAGACAGGTTGGTGGGAAAAAATCATGATTTACAAAATCCAAGCGCTAAATGAGTACTGTCTCTGAATTGAGAGGTTCTTTATTTCCTGACACTCAGTGCACACCAGCACAGGAATAGTTCAGGTCCAAGAAGGATACACTACCCCACACCCAGTTTATGCACCTCCCCAGATTTGGGGGGTCCCACCTCTACGACCCTCATTTTAGCCTCTTGCTCAGCACAGAGGTTTTGCCTCTGCTGCTGTGGCTTCTAGTCAGGACAGCCTCCCCGAGGTGAGGGTCAGGCTTCAGCATGGCCTCTGTCACACCAAGGCTCTGATGGAGGTTGTGGTTCCTCCCACCAGTGCTAGACTCCCCTGAAAAACCAAGTGGTTCTACTCAGCATGCTTTTTCCTTCCCTTGCAATTGAAAGGAAGGATCATTTGCCCAGAGCGTTGGGGCATGAGGGTCCCATAAGACAAACTTGCATCAAAAGAGTGCAGCAAGCAAGAAGTAGACAGCATACACTCCTCTGTCTCTCCTTGGACAGAGGGACAGAGGGTCTCAAGTCATGATGGTTCTGCATGGCTTGTCGGGAAGCTGCCCTTTGGGACTCAGCAATAAGCTATATTGTCTTGTGAAGTTGTTTTCAGCTCAAGGCTGCATCCACTTGTATTTTAGCTTTTCTTTGCATTTCCCCTCACCCTTACTGCCCTGGGATTGCCCCTAATAAAATCTTAATCCTTAAACTTGGCCTCATGCTCTGCTTTCTAAGTAATCTTTTAGCAGCATTTGGGTTTTAGATCTCTGTTTTACTGACAATTTCACAGCCACAGCAACAAAATTAAGGTTATTTTGGGCTCTGGCTTAATGTTCTATTATCCCTAAACTTCTACTTTAAAAGGCACCATCGAGGCCACTGATAATACATACATTTATATATACATGCCTCTGAAGTTGGTGGAGATAAAAGTTTGAATTTCCATTAATTGGTGCCCAGTAGTGTTTCCTCTCAAGAAAAGAATTTCTAAACCAGAGGCACTTACAATGTTTTAAACATTTGGAAGCTTGAAAAACTAGAGATGCAAATGGATGTAAAACAAAGAAAATACTTTTCAGTCATGATTATAAAGCTATTAGTTGGGAGTGGGGTTGTCTAGTTAAATATTTTTGGTTCACTCATTAAGTCATGTTCTACTGTTCCTAAAATCTTATGAGGGGAGGCTATGGTAAAGCTTTTTAAAGGAACTACTTCTGTTTCAGAATGTTTGCAAAACAATTTTTTTTAGTTATTTTAGATATTGAAGACTTCAGTAAGTTCATGTTTTTAAATGGTAGACACTGGCTTTCCAGCCTCCTGTTTTCTGTCAAGTTTGTCAGATCTTTTCTTCCCTCCCACCTGGCTTGCCAACCATCTGTAACTTGATCAACAGTAATTTGAGATGGGACAGGCGAGGGCTGTATGTTAAATAGGACATTTCCACTTTCTTGACCACAAAATCCTCCCTTTCCTGGCCACTTAAACACTGTTACATAATCTACAAACACATGGATCTGATGATCTGAGACATATGTTTGCAAAGGTCACACCCGCAACTTTACCTTTCTGTTGTCACAATATTTTTTTTATCTGAGACTTATTTTTCTTGTTTATAATCTGGACTATCAGAGCATTCAAAAATTATTTTTAAAAGCATGTTCTGCCTACATCTATATCATCATAGTTAATTTTTCAGAGAAAATTTTGTCATTCTACCATGTGAACAATATTTAATCTTTGCATTTGAAAAATGTTTTATCTGAGGTTAATTCCAATCATGAAGTTAGGCTGTACACAAAAGTTTAAATACCTTTCACACACACAAAAATTAAATATCATGAGTTTCAAACATGCAGTATCTGAGGACATCCCATTAAACAAACATGAGATCTTCTGTTTAAATCCTGGCACTTGATCCTCTCCAAACATATGAGAGCAGATAATGTTCTGGCAAATACACAGATTTTATATACAGGGGTGGGCAAAAGTAGGTTTACAGTTGTGTATGCAAAAGAGTTTATTATTGTAGTTATTTATTAATTATTGCATTATTTATTTATATTAAAACTGTAAACCTACTTTTGCCTATCCCTTTATACAAATGGATGTTGACCCCTTCAGTACAGGTTGCAAGCTTGCTGTAATTACGTTGCCATTGCTCAAATATTTTTAGAATTCTTTAGAAATTTGTCACAAGAGACTGAGTCATATTCTTTTATATGGACATCATCAATTATAGCAAATCTTCCTCTCTGAGACCAGATTTAATTTTTAGAAATACCCAGAAATCATTTGAAAACAGACCAAGTTTAAGTTACACTGTTTAGCAGGGGAAAATTGAACACAAAAGATTAAAAAAAATAAGTGAACTAAGTAGTACTTTTTAAAAAATTAAACTGTTAGAAAGGGAGAATTAAGAAAAGACTAAAGCAGAAATTAATTAATTAGGAAAAAACAAACACAATTATTAATCAATTCCAAAAATATTTTCCAGGAAAAATTGTAAGAAAGTAAAGAAATACCTGGCAAATCTATTTAATAAAAGACAGAGAGAGGGCCCTGGCCAGAAAGCTCAGGTAGTTAGTGCACCATCTGACCCAAAGTTCAGGTCACGTACAAGAATCAACCAATGCATACATAAATAGTGGAACAGCAAATTGATGTTTCTTTCTCTTCTCTCTCTCTCTTCTCCTTTTTTCTCTCTCTTTTTCCCCTCTTAAAATCAATAAATTAAGGAAAGAAACAGAATATTAAAAAATTATAAATGAGACATAAGAGATATGGAGAAGTTTGGGCTTATTTTTTAATCATATAAGATACTATGTGTAGTTAATTATATGCTAAAACATTTGTTTCTGGAAAAACATAAGCCATGCAAATTGAAACAAGAAAAAGTAAAAAGTGAAGTAGGTTAAAATCAGAGGAAAAATAAAAAAAGTCTCTCAGTCAGCTCTAGAGATTATATGGGCAAAGTCTGACAAAATTTGAAGGACATATAATTCCCTCTCTAAATGTATAGATATTAAATTTAATTTATTTCTATGAATCAAATGTAATTATTATGAAATCTACCAGAATGGCATAAAAACACTCAAAAAATATAAACTTGTATAAGAAAACCAATACCAGAATGTCCCATAAAATTACCAATAAATTAAATTCAATGAAGTAAGTCATTTTTAACATGATCAGGTAGATTTCATCCTTGAAATACCAGAATATTTTTATAATACTAAAACAATTGAAATAAATCATACATTTAGGTCATATATAAAAATGCTGTCATCTCAATACATGATAAAAATCTAACACTGCCTCCTGATTAAAACAACTAAATTTTTGAAAAATCAACTCTTAGTAAATATTAAATTAATAGGCAACATCCTATATTTTAGTACAATTTTATTTAAAAAACAATGCTAATGGTAAGACAGCCAAACTGTAAGGAAGAGGAGAAACCATAAAGTTAATTCCTCAACTCCCTATCACCACTCTTCATTCTCCCTCCCAGAGGTAACTTCTATGAACAGTTTCTTACATATCCTTCCAGAAATTTTCCATGTACATAAAAGCATATGACTATTTCCTTTAAAAAAACAAAACAAATAGAATTATGCTATACATATTGTTCTACACTTGTCTTTTCCATCGTATAAACTAACTTGGACATCTTTCCTCATCAGTACATTAATCTAACAAAACTTTTCATAACAGCTGAGTACCAGTATATGAATGTACCATTTTTCACTAAGCAATGGGAGACTTTAGGCTATTTTCTAGTTTTCTACAATTGTATACATTACAGCAATCAGTCTTAAATATCATTGCATATTGGTGGTGATGTACTTATAGGATTAATGTCTAGCAATGGAATCCTAGATCTATTTTTGAATAGATATTTTCAAATTAGCACATAAAAGGTTAGATTAATTAATAATTCCTCTAAAAGTACATGCAAAATTTTTGATAATTTTTGAGGCCAGATGATGGGTACATAAAAGTTCATCTTACTTTAGGTTATAGTTTTAAATTTCCATACTTAATGATACAACAACAGAGTCATTATTAAAATCAGGTATAAAGATGCCTGCTATTTTTCCTCATATATGGCTTGCTATTCTCTTAAAACTATGCTGAAATAATTTTGTAATGAAACAAGAAACAGAAATAATAACTAAACTATTGGAAAGCTGAAGAAAACTTATATTTGTAGATGATACATTTTCCTAAAAAACTTAAGAGACCTGATTGAAAAGCTATTATAATAACTTGTTGGAAAATATATAAAGATCCTATTCACGTAAAAATAATATTGGCAAGACCTGAAAGAGATCTATACAAAAGAGAGAGAGAGGAAACACAAGAACAAAAAGATTTTAATGAATTGAGAAATCTGTTATGCTCTGAGATACATTTATCTATTTTTTAATTTGTGATTTTAACCAAAATTCCAATGACATTTTTTTGAAGTTGAAAAAATTAATTTCCACTTTGTGGAAAAAAAAAACAGAAGAGAGTAGCCAGATCTCTTAGGAAAAGAAAGAGTAGTAACAGGAGATTCACTGTACCAAATGTTAATACATACTATAAACCCACAATAATTACAATGATTTTGGAGTACTAAGATTGATACATCGATTAATATTTCAAAACAGATGGCTTTGACATAAAGTTCAATATACAAGTAAATGAAGCATGACCAATTAGAAGGATATAGATTATTCAATAACTAGTACTAGGAAAATCAGCCAATCATTTCGGAGGGAAAGAAAGCAGATTAGTTGCTCACATCATGCTATTGAAATACATTCCAGATGAAGTAAAGATGCAAATGTGAAAGTTTAACTGTAAAAGAACTAAAAAATATATAAATGAATATTTAAGTAATTCTTGGATAGGAAAGAAGTAACCACAAAACAATGAAAGGAATCACATACAGATGTATCTATATAAGCATCTATATGCCAAGAAATTATAAATAATATTGAATTATAAGTTGTAAAGTTGAAAGATATTTGTCACAAATATCATAAAATGGCAGAGTTACTATTTGCATGAAGGTCCTTAAAAGTTTGTTCAAAAAAGACATTGCAACACCTTTTGGGCAGCAATAGCATTGTATTATGGACACAAACTCAGAAGGAACCACTTTGAGGAAGAGAGTTAATTTAGAAGAATTATTTGTCCCATTTTCAGAATGCTAGGATTTTGTTGTCTGTTTGCATGTTTTGTTTGGTTTGTTTCCACCTCATTTCATGTGTAGAAGGTGATGTTTAGATTATAATTTCCTTTTTTTTCCAGTTTCTTTTCAAAAGCAACCCTACAATATTGTGCTGTCCTAGATCTTCTGGAAGACGTTCATTTGATTTAGCTCATTACAAGCCCTGGGGCAGGTAGTCTTACGCTCCCCATTCTCTAGATTAGGAAGGATGTATCTTTGTGACTTTAAATACAAATAGGTAGCGAACTGAAATGTTGACATAAAGTATTTGAAATGAAGTCATCATCAGAAAAGAAGCTAAGCCCAGTGAGTGAACACAATTTGGAGAAAGAGAGGCAACTGTTAAAAAGTACCTGCCAATCCTCAAATACAGTGTTCAGCTGGCATTCTTATACCCCAATCCCATCCTTATCTGTCACAGACCATACCTAGGGATGTAGCCTAGCTGTCCAATGTGTCCAAATGAGGACAGGTCCCAGACGCCTCTAGTGGGAGAGACATGAGGATGTGAGGAAGTTGGCTGACCTCAATGGGAAATACCATCTGATTCCTGCACTTGTGCTAGTACTTATTGGGGCTTAAAATGGGGACTGTTTTAAGAGTGTTCTGACCTTGTAATATGCATGAATTGTCTCGGGTTACCATCACCAAACAAACCCTGGATGTAGGTGGTTTTAAGATCTCCATTTTCCACATTAGGAAACTGGAGCACTGAAATTACATAGTTTGCTGAAGTACACACAGCTGGAAAAATGTTAAAAGCTGTATTGGAGCCAGGTAGTTGGAGTTGGAGCCCAAGCTCCTTGGCCACATATTAACCATGTACAAAGAAAGCCCTTTCATCCACAAGAGCTCCTTCGACCTTCACGATTTTGTGTGAAGGTCAGGAAATACTCTCCCCAATTTACACTAAGGCAGTGGGAAGCCAGAAATGAGTTATTAGAATTAGTATATATTCTTCAATGATCTGAAAGAAGCTGACAGCAGAGCATGGAATGGACATGTGGTAAGGAATGACTGGAGGGAAAACAAGGCTTAACCACTTAGAGAAAGAAGTGCCCTGAACTTTAAGTGGATTAAACATAAGCTGCATGGAGGTGAAGAGAGCTTCTAACAGACAAGAGGAGGTTGTCCTGAGCATGGTGAGAATGAGAATTATTCCAGCTCAAAAGCCATAAGGTCTTTAATGAAGCTGGATGACGAACAGTGAAAAAAATCATTCCCAGCATTCCCATCGTGTTGAACTCAGAAGCTACCTTCTTGAAATATTCCCTCCTTTTCCTTGTCCTTGTTTGCCTAAGAATCCTGTTGTTAACTTTATATCTCTGTTTGTTTACATGGCCTTTGTTTGCTTAGATAACAAGTCTAGAAGTGTCAAAACTACCAAAATTTAGGTCTATTGCACAGTAGGATTTTCACCTAGTTTTTAAATACAATCATGATAATAAAGTTTATATAAATACTTTTAGAATTTACTTCCATAGAATCAAAACAGTATTAGTTAACTGAACTTGTTGCTTGCTTTTTAAAATCACATTATTTTTTAATTCCATAATATTGTGAATTCAAAGGAACTTCATAAGAAACACACAGGTTCTGACAAACTTGCATAAAACAATCTATATTAATACAGTGGACTTCTATTCATTTAAAAGTAAAAAAATAAAGAATGCTCTTGCTATATGACTGTTGCCCATTTATGTGATTTTTGTTCAAGTCTGAATTGATAAGTATCAGAAAAGATACATATATTCTCTACTTATTTCAAAATCTTCTTAAAATCAAGATGCATATTCAACTGCAAGGGAAATCCTTTTTGCCTACTGGAAATTACAGCATTAACCTCAAGTTTTATGTAATGTACTATCAGTACCACAAGATTTATCATAATAACATTCTCTCTTCAGGTGTAAATATTTTCATGAATTTTTATCTAAATCCTCTCTCAAAAGTGAGTAAATTCCATGCACTAAGCCCTTTCTAACTTCCCCTCCATGTCCCAAACACATATTCTTTTTTTCTATAATTTTTTGTCATCAAAATCCTCCAGTGACCTGTGGTAACCAAACAGGTTTCCTGTATTTGATCTCAAATAGTTAAAAAGAAAAAAATATGGGAATCGTTCAGATTGAAATATTTGGTTATGCCTAAAGGGAAAAAAAAAGATACTCTTAATCCATGGTTTTAACAACACTGTTCTGATTTTTTTTTAATTGCCAACACTGGTGCTGGCATGGATGAAAGATAGGATGATTCATCCGATGAGAATTTGAGTGCTGCTGGAAAACTGTACAGAAAATGCAGGTGAAAGAGAAAGAGATCAGGGGCTTGTGTGGAAAATGTGGTTAGAAAATGAAGAGAGAGCTTCTATGAATGCAGGAAAACAAACATAAGTTTGAACTCTAATATTTAAAGCCTGCTAAAGGCCAGTGATATATGACACCAGGACAGGAGAAGAGGCAAGGGTGAAAAGTTTTCTAAGCTGATTATTAAATAGATGTAACTCATTGATGAGTGTGCCCATGTGGGATTTTAATTACTGAGACATCTGTTTAGGGAAGTGTACTACTAAACAGTGATCAAATACAGAGAGATAAAATTACGTGGGGAGGAGAGTGAAGATGACATTCATGACTCAGAAAGGGGAGCTATCGGCCAGGGGAAAATCAATCCCAGCTTTACAGCTCACCAACAGAGAAGCAATTATTTTAGATGTGGGGCTGGTTAGCATCCTAGGTCATGAATTTAATTAAATAACCGGCAAGCACAGAAAACAGAGCAAATCACTGTTTTTAACTGACAGTAAGACATGCTGCAAATAAATGTTCAAATTCCTCCTCTTTTCCTGCCCTCCTTCCTCATAGTTTGGTGTAGTTTTCTTAGATTCACAATCTTCCTTTTCCTAGTTTAGCTTTTCTTTCCCAGTGGCATCCAATAAATTCCATCTAAATAGACAGCTTGAACCAGGGACAGAATTTGCCTTCCACATTCTCACAGTGAGAAACGTACTTAGGAAGATGTAAGAAACGGGCAAAGATTAAGTCACTATTTGAGTTCATTCCTTGGGCTCAATGAAAAAGCTAATAGTTCAGAGAAATCTCTTGGAATCAAAGAGAAGACCATGTAGCCCTCTCCTGGGCCAATCAACAGCTTTGAAGGTAGAGAAAAGCTGAGGGAGGGAAACTCAAAACAAGTCAGTGGGCCAGGAAGTATAGAAGAGATTCCCAAGTAGAGAAGATAAAGAGAAAGCATTCATCTTTTGGAATAAATATTTTAAAACCAATTTTACTCAGTGTTGCCCCTGGCAGCCCTGTGCTTAGCTCCAGTTAACAGCTGGCAGCTTCTTGTGTCCACAGCTGACTCTCAGTAGAAAAGTAATTCCTTTAAGAGCCTTCACTTCAGCTTTTTGTGTAGCTTTCCTTCCCACATCTCACCACTTCCTTCAGCAACACCACCATTCTTCCAGAGAACAACTTAGATACATTGTTCCCTCTAAAGTACATGGTTTCCTCTAAACTGCTTTCCTGCTCTTTGCAAATAAAGGAACCAACTAGAGAGACCTTAAGTAAAAGTAAAATTGCTTGGCAAATACTCCCTTATCTCATGGAACCCAAGAGACATGAACAACCAAGCCTTCCTCAGAGAGAACTGGACCATGGCAGTTCTCAGGACCTCAGAAGCTGAAAACCATTAATTTTTCCAAATAGCTGCCATTAACAACTTAGCTACCAACTTCTAATCACTGGCTCTTCATATATATATCTCTCTATATATACCTCTCACTCTCTCTCTCTCTCTATCTCTCTTCCCCCCTCCTTTAATTCCCTCCCTTCCTCTCTCTGTCTCTCACTGTGTGTATTCAAGCTCACACTGTTTAATAAACTCTGAAAATCATCCTACACTGTGGGTTCATTCCTTTGAAACTGGTTAATTTTGCTATCACTTTAAAATCCTAAGAACTATTTCAAGCACTGCTAACTTGAGTTGAATGGATGTGGCAGACAGCACAGCAAGATTTCAATGCCAAGTGTGAACAAAGTGGCAGCAGTCTTGACAGAATGGAGCTTGAAAAGAGCCTGTTCTTGCTTGGTTGAGCTACACTTTTGAAATGTCCTGGCCAAAGTCCCTTCAAAGGGGCCAACAACTAGGCTGGTTTGTGGACCTCTGCAGCCTCATTCATTCAATCATTTTTTACTGATTACCCATTGAGTGCCAGACTACTATGCTAAGTGATGTGCTGGACACAAAGAAGCATGGTTCTTGCCCTCATGGTGCTTAAACCCGGATCTGTATCTCTCATGTGAGCACCAATGTAAGAGCTTCTAAGAATAAATTTTCACATAAATACTGTTTTTTTTTTAACTCCATCTCCCACCCTCTTGGATAAGAAGCCCAAGGATTTTGTCTGAGCTGTGACGCAATCTCATTGTTAATGACGCTTAGATTTTACCGCTTGTATTCAGGGAATCAGGCAACATCAAATGAGAACTGAGATTGGTTTGCAATCAACCACAGCCAGGTGTCACTTATTTTTATGATGTGTCTTGATGGTTATGGTGCTGGGTAGTATAGACTTACTTTAAAAAAAATATGTTTTCTTCCCCAACTGAGCCACATAGATAACTTACTGCAACTTAATTTTTTAAATTCTAGTCATTTTCTCTAGCCTCAGTGGAGCACACTTTGGAAGATATCCACTAAGCTGCCAGAGTAAAGTCAGGAGCTTGAATTTAGCAAGAGCTGCTAATGCCTTGGAGAATCTACCCATGACAATATGTGCGAAGTGTCTGGAACTTTGGTTTGGGCCTAAATCTAAGAAAATTTGATGTTCTGGCTTGGTTTGATTCCAATTTGAATTAGTTGCCTAAGAGTTCTTAATTATTTTGGTTCATTCTAAGGTGTTAATTTGGAGGTTTAGCAAATTATTAAGCCCCATTCTAGTTGTGGGTTGAGGACTTAAATCTGTGGTAAAGCTATTAAAGGTGTGACTAGAAAACAGCAGCAGCTGGAGGATGGGTGCATTGGTCTTTGGCCCTGAAGAAGACATGTGCATTGGTGGAGCATTAGAGTGTCTATCATGGTTCACCCTTTGTGGTACTCAGATCCACTTGCTTCTTACAGTAAGTTCTGCTATCTAGTCACCAGCAACTCCAGGACTCCGGTTGGCCTTTATTACTGAGGAAACACAAGAAAGTTAGTAGGAAAACTACAGTTGCTGCAGCTACAATGGATCTCAAGCCTAAAGTAACATACTTTATTCCCTTCTCCATCGCCCATTGTACATTTGCCTCAGCTTCAGCTAGTACCCATGCTGGTGTAGGCAGATTATACCATAGATATGAACACCATAGTTGTGAACCCAGCACAAGATAGCATGGGGACCTGGGCCATCAGCTGATAGAACTGATGTCCTTTGGCCCTATTTACATCCAGTCTTCTATATGCTACTTTCATTTTGTGGTGGATTGCTGCTGGGCCCACCCTTCTTATGACTTGTTGGATCTGACAGAACCCAGCTCATGATATTTTCTATGGCTGCAAAGTTATGTTATGTCCCATGGTAAGATACTCCATCTCAATCAAGGGTCATTAGACTGTAAAAACATCTATTTGAATGGTGTGTAGGTCTTTACCAGGGATGGTATGACCTTGCTTCAGAATCCTAGGAATCTGTGTTGTGGTTCTCCTAGTGGGCTCACTGGTAACTCTACATGGCATCTTTTCCCAACACAAATAACCTTTAACAGCACAGAGTCTGCTGAATGATATGGCAGGGCTGCTTGTACTGGTGCCTAGCCTGCTGCAGAGCCAGTCTTTTACAAACTCTGTCACCTGCTGTAAGCATTGAAACAGTACTCTAAAGTGCATGGGAAATAATCACTAAACACAATTTATGGAGGTCTTTCAGGTTCCATTCTCATAAGGACCAGCTTCTCTTTAGTCAGTGGGTTCTAGATCTGAGAAGACAGGTTTGGAAACCAATATTGCTTCACAACTAACCACAGTGACTGTGACTTTTTATTGGGGCAGCTGCCGTTAGCCTGCTGACCACCCATTCTTGATTTTATTTCATAAATTGATACCCTTATTACTGCCTATCTATTTTGCCTCTAAGAATATTGAGTTCTACTAACCATCATTATAACTCTCTACAGATTGGGATGCTGGATGCCGCACCAATTTTGCAACTCATTGCCATCATTTCAACTTTGCTTCTGATAGTTATGTACTGTCACTTGGACTCTGTTTTGTCTGGATCCTCACATCCTTATTAAGGAGCCAGTTCCATAACAGTGTCTCCTCCAGTCAACCCTGGCAAACAGAAGAATACCACCACTGAAATTCTCAATAACTCTTACCCCCTTAACAATGCATTCCTTATAACTTTGGTAAATGGTGTCTACTCTGGAACTTTGAACACAGTCAGCTGGTGGTTTTTCCATCCCCACATGCTGAAGTACATACCACCCCTGTGAGCCACTTGATATCTTTTTTCAGTCGTCCAAACAGTTTTGGCATTTCTTTTTCATTTAATGTGGGCTGTTGATTTCTCTAAACTTCTATGAGTCATTCTTGCACCTGGGGGGTCCTTCTTAGGGTGATAAATCTTGCTCTTGGAAGTGTTCCCATTATCAATAAATTCTCCCTAATCCAAATTCAGTACACAGATTATACTGCTATGTTTGAGCTGAATTTTTCCATTCTGTATGCAAAACAAAAGGTACCAAAATGTTCTCTGAATAAGGACTATCCTAGCTCATGTTTCAGGGTGAACAAAGGTGAATGGATCCCCAGCAGAGTTGCTTTCCAAGATCTGCTATCCTGAAATGATAATATATTTGATCCAATCTTAAAAATCAAGATTAAAAGGCTATATGGATTATTCCAAAATGTGATTTGCTTTTGCATACATAAAATATGTTTCCTGATTTGGTCTTACATTCAAATTTATAAATACAAGAGTAATGTCTTAATTTTAGTATCTCTACTAATTTAAACTGCAGATTTTATTGTACAACATACTTTTCTGCAGGGAAAATGGGAAGTAAGGGAAGCAGTGAGCTCAAATGGTTCCAGGATTTGTAATAAAATTCTGATTCGTTTTAAAGTGAATTGCTGCAGGCCAGGTTGCAGGGTCAAAATGGAGGTGTAATTAAGACATGCTTCACCTCCTCATGCAACCACAAAAAGAATTACAACTAAATCTCAAAACAAATAACAATCAGACCTGTCAGAAAATCAAACTGTATGGAAGTCTGACAACCAAGGATTTAAAGAAGCCACATTCATCCAGATAGGTAGGAGGGGCAAAGATGTGAGGAGACACAGTATGAAGCAGAAAGGTGTTAGTGGTGGAATGGGCATGAGCGGTCCCATATTCACGTATGGTGTATAAAAATTGGAAGGGACACCTTGGAAGCAAGCATTTCCAGCCCTAGCCTAGACCACACAGCCCAGGGTTCCAGAGCTGGGAAGATAAATCCCCATAACTCCTGGCTGTGAAAAACAACTGGGGTTAGGGCAGCAAGAGAAACTGCAGGATTTTCAGAAAACTCTGCTTTAAGGGCCTGCATAGTCTTAAAACATATGTAAACCCACCCACTCTGGGATTCAACACTAGGGCAACAGCCATAAGAGTGCCAGTCACATACAAGGAGTGGGTGAAGTGACTAGGAATGGGTAAGTACCAGGCGAATCTCCAGTAGCTAGGCAGCAGCATAGTCCCCTCTCCAATTCCTCCCCCCACACAAAGCCACAAAGTAGTGAAGTGGGTTGCCTCACCTTGGCAATTAATTAATGCTCTTCCCCACACAATTTACAGGTGCCTTTTCTACATTTGGTCATGCTACTAAAACAGGGAGTCAAAGCAGCTCTACCTAATACACAGAAACAAACACAGGGGGGCTGCCAAATTGAGGAGACAAAGAAATATGGCCAAAATGAAAGGACAGAATAACACCCCCCCAAAAAAATAACTAAATGAAATGGAGATAGCCAACCTATCAGATGCAGAGTTCAAAACACTGGTGATCAAGATGCTCAAAGAACCCACCGAGTATAGCAATAACGTAAAGGAACAAATGAAGGCTACACTAAGAGAAATAAAGAAAAATCTACAGGGAACCAACAGTGAAAGGAAGGAAGCCAGGATTCAAATCAATGATTTGGAACATGAGGAAGAAATAAACATTCAACCAGAACATAAAGAAGAAATAAGAATTCAAAGAAACAATGATAGTATAAGAAGATTCTGGGACATCCCCAAACATGCCAACATTTGCATCATAGGGATGCCAGAAGGAGAAGAGGAAGAGTAAGAAATTGAAAACTATTTGAAAAAATAATGAAAGAAATGTTCTCTAATTTAGTGGGGGAAATATACATACAAGTCTGGGAAGCACAGAGAGTCCCAAACAACTGGGGCCCAAAGAGGACCACACCACGACACATCATAATTAAAATGCCAAAGATTAAAGATGAAGAAAGTTAAATACAGTGAAAGAAAAGCAGTTACTTACAAAGGAGTCCCATAAGACTGTTCACTGATTTCTCAAATGAAACTTTGCAGGCTAGAAGGAGCTGGCAAGAAATACTCAAACTGAGGAAAAGCAAGGATATACAACCTAGGTTACTCTATCTAGCAAAGCTTCGTTTAGAATGGAAAGGCAGATAAAGTATTTCCCAGACAAGTTAAGGCTAAAGGAGTTCATCATCACTAAGCCATTATTACATGAAATGATAAAAGGACTTATTTAAGAAAAAGGAAAAATCAAAACTATAAACATTAAAAAGGCAACAAATTCACAACTATCAACAACTGAATCTTTAAAAAAACACATAAGTAAACAACCAGAACAGGAACAGATTCATAGGTATGGAGATCATTTGGAGTGTCATCATCTGGGAGGAGGAAGGGGAAGAAAGGTGGGGGAAAGGTGCAGAGATTAAGAAGCATAATTGGTAGGTACAAAATAGACATGGGGATGTTAAGAATGGTATAGGAAGCCAAAAATGTATATGTACAACCCATGGACATGAACTAAGGGCAGGCATTGCTGGAGGGAAGGGGCATACCAGGTGAAGAGGGGAAAAGGGGGGGGGGGAAATTGAGACAACTGTAGTAACATAATCAATAAAATATACTTTAAAATAAAATGAATTGCTTCATGCAATAATAGCATTATCTGGAATTCTCCTCCAAACCCCCTTTATAAAAGTGAAAAAGAAGAGTAGCAAATGCAATCTATTGAGGGGGTGTGGCTCACATTGTAAACATCATTATGTGTATATTTATAAAGAAAATTTTCCAGAAGATGGCAGTAAAGTGTCTTGCTCAAATAAAATCAGGGTATTACAAAAATTTCTGCCAAATGGAAGTAAAGTGTCTTGAGGACTGTGCACCTTTTTCTATGTACATAAAGATATCATATAGACTAGTGGTGGAACTACTCACTATGTGCCAAGGCCTATGCTCACTCACCATGGCTTAATCCTCAGGATCCTATGAAATGGGTGTTATGAGTAACTTGCAGAAAGATAGTAAGGTTGAAGTAGTTTTGAGATTCTAATATGGGTCCTGACTCTAGAATCTGTCCTCTTTTGCACTAAGCAATTATATTTCAGAAAAACTACAGCTTGGGGATTTAAAGAGACTTAACTGTGAAGAGCCTGTTGCCCAGATGCTCAGTCCAGCCTGCCACCTATTCTACTGTGTGCTTACTGCAGGGCTGGGTGCCATTAGGGACAGAGGAGCAGGGTACATATCACTCATCCCACAAGTTCATACTTGAGTTAGTAAAGGAAAAAATGGGAGAATGATTGCCATTCTCTTAGGCCTTTTAATTACATTTGTATGATTTAAACCATACATGCTACAGAAATTCAAAAATACAGAGAACCTAATATAGGTTACACTAGTTCTCAAAGAATTGAAATTCTTTATATCATAAATACACTAAGTAAATACAATCAGTGATTTATAAGTTTTACACTTTAATACAAATGTTAGCAAGACTGAATTACCACAAATTCTATATGCATGGGAAAAGTTTTTGAAATGTACCAATATGTGTATCAAATTATCTTATAGAATGAGATATCTTGATCCAATGTTGTAAAACTGATTAGCCATAAATAGGACTCAGTTTAAAATCTCCATAGCAAATGCTAGTTAATCATTAATAAAAGCAAGCCATTTATACATATTTTATATAGATCCCTAATTTGTCATTGAGGAAACCTTTTCCCTAAAACCACTAAAATAAACAAAAAGTAAAAACTCCACCTTCTGTGAAAAAAGCAAACTGCTATAACCTTTGCTTTTTATTTTAAAATAGCACTTATATTTGTTTTAGGTGTGGTTGTTAATAACTGTGAGTTTGCTGTCCTTTCACTGTTCATCTTTTTTATCTTCTTTTTCTTAGAGAAGTCCCTTTAACATTTCATATAATAAGGGCTTGGTGATGATGAACTCCTTGAATTTGATCTTATCTGAGAAGCACTTTATCTGCCCTTCCATTCCATTCTAAATGAAAGCTTTGCTAGATAGATCAATCTTGGTTGTTCACACGGAGGGTTAGCAACAGGGAAGTGGGAGGAGGAGAAGTGGGGAGAAGGTACAGAGAATAAGTAGCATAGACGGTAGGTAGAAAATAGATAGGGGGGAGGGCAAGAATAGTATGGGAAATATAGAATCTAAAGAACTTGAGACACATGGTCATAAACTAAAGGGGGGAATGGTGGGGGAGGGGTGTGCAGGGTGGAGGGGAATGAAGGGGGGAATAGAACAACTGTAATAGCATAATCAATAAAATATATTTAAAAAATAAAATAAAAAATAAAGTAGCACTTTAGCATGAATACACTTTTCTGAATGGTTTTCTATCTGCACAAAGACTCAAAGAAGGGCTTGGAATTATATTAACTTGTTAATGACAATTATTTTCTGAGTTGTGAAGTTTGGTGTGCTGTTTTTGCCTTTTTATTTATTTTGTATATCTTAAATTTTAAAACTAAAAAAAAAACCTTACTGATTTTTACAAACAATAAAACTCACCATTCTTTAAAGCAATTATCACTGAATGTGTATCTAATTCTATTGCCTACCAAGACCCCTTAAAAGCAGAATGTAAGTATTTATATTACTACAAAAATAATTCTTTAGACAAATCAAATTTTAAAAGTCCAAAGTCCCTTAAACAGCTGGTAAAAGCAACAGTTATAGTTAAGACTGTAATTTGATCTGTTTAATCTCTGAAAGAGATTAGCTACAAATCAGTATTTTCTAGACAATGAATTTTGTGGCAAAATAAACCAGAGTGTACACAAGCCTCAACATTTGCTAGCACCTAACTTAATCAGAGGGTTGGCATTTGAAAATACAACAGATAAATCTTTCAATGTTTCAAGGTCAGTTTCTAAACTTGACATCTGGGATTGGGAATAGCCTTACCCAGGAATTTAAGGTCAGTGTTTGTGAACTTAAGGAAAGCATTGATGATTTGAAAACACAACAAATTCTTCATTCTTTCAAGGTTAATTTTTAAACTTGACATCTTGGATATTTAAGATCCCAAGAGTTTAAGATCAGGGTTTACATTAAGCGGGACCTCAAATCAAGTTTAGAAACAAGTAAATCTTTAATTATTTCTTAAAGAAAGTTTAAGGGGTAGTTTGAGAGGAAAAGGTTAGAAAAACAGGGCAATGTCCTGTAAATATAAGGTTGTCATTTGTTTTTTATACTAAATGAAATATACCTGTTTTGTGTTTAGTATGTTGTGCCTATTTTACTCCCTATGCCCAGGTAAATGTGTTTATATTAGGAAACTCCATGAGGACAGAAAATGTAGCTTTTTTATTGTAAATAATTTATATCTAAGAGTCTGCCCAATTGCGTGATTTGGGGCTGAAACGTGTAATCCGTCATGGACTGTCATTGCCCATAAATCACATATTGTCTTGCACAGAATGAAACAGTTTACAAAATTGTTACACACATCACTGCAGGTTATTTTCACAAGCATCTTATTTGTAGGTTGAACAAGTATTATCACTCTTACTTCTTAACAGATATGACTAGAACCCAGATTTTCAACATTTCTTTCAGGCACTACTGATAGGCAATCTATATTTCAACAACAGGTGAATTAAATGAACAGGTCAACCAATAATAAGATTCAACCAATTCTATTCCTGAACTGAAGTCCTAAAAATAAACTGTTCAGCTAAGTGAGATACCCTAATAATAGATGAATTTTAAATAAACTGCAAAGGGGGAGGGGAAACAGTGGGGACAGAGGTTGGTCTGCCCAGAGAATTGGAATTGACACACTTCAAATCAGGGTGAAAATATCCAAGAACACCATCAATGAGAAACACTATACAAACAGAAAATATTTTTTTTATGTTTTAAAAGGTCTTATAATAGACTTTTCAAAAAATAAAGTTTTATTTGCTTTAAAAGTGTTTTATGTCAGGGAATATTTCATATGAGAGGAAACCCCCCCAAAAAAACCAGAATTTATTTATAAAAAATTATATTATAAGAAATTAGCTCTGGCTGGTGTAGCTCTGGCTGGTGTAGCTCAGTGGATTGAGTGCAGGCCTGCGACCATGAGGATCACAGTTCGATTCCCAGTCAGGGCACGTGCCTGGGTTGCAGGCCAGTTCCCAGCAGGGAACACATGAGAGGCAACCACACATTGATATTTCTCTTCCTGTCTCCTTCCCTTCCCCTCTAAAGATAAATAAATAAAATCACCTTCAAAGTACTCTCCATTTGATGAAATACACCATCTGAGACATTTTTTCCACTGCTTAAAACAGTTTTTCATCTCTTCAATTTTGATGCCTTTTAGTGCTTCTGCCATTTTTTGTTTTACCTTTTCCACATCAACAAAATGTTTCTCTTGGAGGACTTTTTCATCTGGAGAAACAACAAAAAAAAGTTGGTTGGGGGAGATTGGGTGAATGGGGGGCACAGTGGTCACACCATTTTTAGTCAAAAACTGCTGAACACTCAGCGTAGTGTGGGCAGGTGCTCTCATAAATCACCCATGGTGAAATGAACAAATGTGTTAAAGAGTCTTCAAAAAAAGATTCACTGAAGCTGAATGCAGCCTCTCACAACACTATGTGATACACTGATACAGATGGGTTCCTAGAACACTCACCTAGCAGGGATGCCTGTACTACAGGGGGCCTGCCCTTGAGAAGATAATTTCATGTTTTTTGGGTCCCCCCTTGTAGTATAAATTTTCCAAATTGCACATGATCAAATTGTAGCACCCATGCATGCACTATTAAATATTTATTACTTTATTAGTTTAACTCTATATGATAAGTATGAAGTGATGTGTGAAGTGAAAGATTTCAAGTTCAGCATATAATGGCAAGAAATACATAATTGGAAATTTGCCATTCCCATAACATTAGAGGAGGTTTCATCCTACATAGACTGGTTTCTTCATTACCAACATAGTCATATTAAAAAAAAGGTCTTGATGCAAGAAAGATGAAAACTACCTTTATTTTCTCAGATTCTTAATAGGTTCATAGGAAGCAGGAAGACAGGAAAGAGGAATGAAGGCTATAAAACTGGGAATAAAAATTATGTTTTGTTATGCAATACGTCAAAGGAATTACTGCAAGAAAGCAAACTGGTCCAAGGAAGTATTAAAAAGTCAAAATGTGAGAACTCCTTGGCTGATACAAGGCAAAAACAGACAATCTTGTGTATAATAATGTTTAAAAAGATACTAAAAATCTATGTACTGTTAGAAAATAATGACAGAGATATATCCAGAAAATACCGAAATAAATGGGTAGGTTCCTCTTGAGAAGGAATAAAAAGCCTGAGAAGTAAACCTGTAAGCCAGACAGACAGGAAGCACTAAGGTGTAGGGGCTCCCTGGTTATCATTCACCTCCTCTCCAGTCTTCCAGGGGAGGTCACTCTAAAGACTGTCCCTTTAGGTCAAAAGACATATACATGCCAACTAACCAAGATTCCTAAATTTAGTCACATCTTCCCCAAGGCCACAACACACTAGACAGGAAGGATGAAAAGGACTATTCTGATGTTGCTTTTATTTAAAACTTTATTGAAACTGGCTCTCACCCCATTTTAGCCCCCTAAGTGAATGAAGACACATGTAAATTCTGAGCCTGGTTGTGTTCTTTTGGAATTATGTCTTAAATCTCTGAAAATGTGACTTTTCAAAATTAGGAAAGTAAAGCTAGGGCAAGAGAGTTCCGATGACCCATTTTACATGCCTGCTTCCTTGTTTGTCTGTGAGCAGAGCTAGACTAAGAAACCTTTCAGTGAAAGTCGAAAGCATGTCTGCAGTTGTATAATACTTAATGTTGACTTCTGCCCTCTCCAGCTCCATGAAAGGTAAGAAACAAAAGTTTAGGTAGAGTAAAAAAGAGCTTAGAAAACTTGGGATGAAAAGGAGAGTTTCCTTGGTTCTTACACTTATCTATGACAGGTTATCCATAAAATCTATGTATTTGGTTAATACCTTTATGTGATAAGCATTAGAGTCTCTGTACATCGATATTTTCTTTTCTGTACTTCTGTCATCAGAATCCTCTTTCAACATTTCCCTTCTATAACCTACTATGGAATTTGCAAGGCTAGTTTTCCTTGCCTATGCCTGTAAAGAATTGGCCAAAATAGCTATGAGTTTTTGAATACCATCTTTCATCTGTCTAGTTGGAGGGGTGTATGTATGTATGGTTTTTAATAGAACAATACTAAATGTTTTAAAATTCTTTAATGTCTTTTTAAATCTATTTCTAGAGTTAATCTTCTGTAAATTACTATAAATAATTTCTCATATATTCAAGCCACTAATTTTTAAATTATTACATAAATTTAGAAAATGTTATCTAACAGTATTTCATATTGAATAAATCTAGAATGTACTTAGTTGAAATATTTAGAAATATATTTAACAACTTTTATTCATAACTACTCTGATGTGAATTTGAGTAGAAAAACATAACTTTGCTTAGTTAGAAAGTGGTTGATAGCTGTCTACTCTCTGTAAAAGTGGATCTAACTATCTAGGAGAATAATATCTGAAAAATAAAAATTTTTATTACTGGTGATAAGATTCAGCACAGTAGGCACAAAAGATTCAACATAATATTTTTATCTGGAATGATTCTATAAATGAAACTTCTGAATAATTATGGTCTAGTAATGCTTTGTGAACAAGGTTAGAGACCATCAAGAAAGAGAACACCAACTCACAAGACTGTGCTAGATAAATAACAAACATTTAAGGGATATCAATATAGTGGCAGAGGATATTTGCAAAGTAAGATATTTAAATACAGTGAAGGTATCTTATTAAAGTGACTTATGTCAAGTGACTAATGTTGCTATAGTGATCATAGCTAATAGATTTTTTCATGTTAGACAACACAATAATCAACTTCTGCATTCTAACTGTCCTAGAGATTATTCTCAAGACAATTAGAATGCAAATTTAATTGTGTGTGTGTTGTAGGCATTTTTCATATAATAAAAAATGTTACCAAGGAGGTATCTTTCATTTCATTTATTTTAGGTTTAGTGGTATGGTTCTCTTTTATGCTTACAAGATCTGAGCCTTAGGTTTGATAATCTTCAAATCATTTTAAAAAATTAATCTTAAAAGTAGCTTCCTGCTACATTACTACGAAGCACCTGCATATCATGAACAATATTATTTACATAATTTTTCAAATATAACTTGTACCTTTATTTTTGACACTCAACATTTCTTTTCTATCTGTAATACTCCCATTAATATAATGGTGAGCTTAAAAATAATAATATGCAGTGAACTATGAAAATCAAAATCTATAGGCCCTTTCTAAATCAGGTTTATATTAAAGGTTAATTTAATTTGAACATTGTATTTGGGTATTTTTTAGTAACACATGTCTTAAATTAGTACAGAAATGTCTCAAATGGCATTCCAGTTTGACTTGGAAATGCATGTGTCAATCAGAACACTAACTTGAGGTAAAAAATAAAAATAAAAAAGCAAGCAAGACCAAAAATGAAGGTATACATTGATCTTACCCTGGCCAAGCGGCTATGTTGGTTGAAGCGTTATTCCACATACCAAGAGGATGCAGATTTGATCCCTGGTCAGGGCACATACCTAGGTTTCAGGTCCATCCTCATTTGGGGTGCATACAAGAGATAATCAATCAATGTTTCTCTCACATCAATCTCTCTCTTCTTCTCTCTCTCTCTCTCTCTCCTTCCTCCTCCTCAGGTGAGGATTTAAAAAACAATGTATACAGTATTTCAAAGTCCACATTTTGACACATGGGATATAAAATTACATTTGAAAACAGAAAAATCACATTATAATTTTGAACTTCTCAAAGTCTATTTTTCCCACATTACAGTTTCCTCTGGGTGGCAGTTGTTTATACCGTTGATATATTCTTGTAAAAGAGATCCAGGTTCTGCTTTTATCTCTTGAAACTTTTTAAGCTCACCACTTGTTACAAAAAGTGGTCCAGCTTTTAGCTTTGCTATTGTGCGGCAGCACCTTCAAAAGTGAGCACATTAAAGTGTCAGCTTTTCTTCTCCAATTTGTTTTATCACTACTGAAAAAGCAACAATATATCCAAGGAAGTGTAAAAGAGAATTTATGTCCAATATACCTGTAACATAATGAGCCTAAAATTGCTGATGATTAGTAGTAAAATTCAGCCTTTTTAGAAATGTACAGACCTTTTTTGTTGTGCAGATAGAATAATGGCAATAAACATGAGCAAAGGCAATGAAGATCTACTCACATACATAAAACAGAAAGTGGTGTCCCTCCTTTGCTGACACCCATTTAACATATTTCCACTACCTACAAAATTAAAGGCAACCTCCTTAACCAGGCCCAGAAGGCTTTCTGTGACCCAGCAACTAAATACCTCTCCAGCTTCCTTTCCCACCAATCTCTATCCCAAATGTACATCCCAGGTTGTTTCTTGCCTTTCCCCATGCTGTTTCCTCTCCTACAATGCCCTTCCACCTTCCACACAGGCCCCCCACTCCACCCCCACCACCCAATTGGCCTGGACAACTCTTGCTTATCTTCTAATATTCAGCTCAGTGGTTACCTCCTTTAAGAAACTTTCTCTGGGACTCCCTTTCTCTCTTATCCCAGGATAAGTTAGGTACTTTTCTTCTCTCCTAGCATTTTGTTAAACCCAGTTGGTGCACTTGCTACATAATATTTTCATGATCAGTTTGTATCTGTCACAAATGTCATGGAGGCAGAAACCATACATTTATTCGTTCATTTATTTTTCTAGTGCCTGGTGCCCAATACATGCTCAATTATTGTTTAACAGATGAATGAACATACTAGGGAGTAGGCAGAGAAAGGAAATTAAGATGTTAAAGAGACAGAAGAAGAATCAGTAAGTAAAGAATCAACAAATCCAAGAGAAGATTTTAAGAAGAAATTAATGAAAACCAAAGAAAGTCCCTGGATTTGACAGTGGATGCTTGTGTGTTGGGAGGCAAGAGCCAGTGCTGAGGAAGAATTAATGATGTGTGACAAATGACCAGATAAGGAAGGTCCTGGAGAAGGGATTCACAATGTGGGAATTCCCACTCTTTTTCTTGGTCATTACTACTATTTCCTCTGACAGAAACACACTTTCTTTCCCCTACCATTCCTACTTTTCCTTCAAAACCAGCTTTTTTCACTTGTACTACCTCCATTGAACCCCTCCTGAATACCTCAGACTACATTAACTTATTTCTTCTTTTTAAAAAATTTATTATGGCCCTGGCCAGTGTGGCTCAGTTGGGTAGAGTATCATCCCAGAAAGCAAAGGGGTGGCAGACTCTATTCCCAGTCAGGGCACATGCCTAGCTTGCAGGTTTGGCCCACCAGTTGGAGCACATGCAAGAGGCAAACAATCATCGTTTCTCTCTCACATCAATATTTCTCTCCCTCTTTCTCTCTCTCCCTTCCACTCTCTCTAAAATAAAAAAGCATGTCTTCAGGTGAGGATAAAAAATTAAAATTAAATTAAAAAATAAAAGTTTATTATCAGATTAAAGTATTTTCGACTGTTTCTTCTGCTCTCCCCAACTAGATTATAAAATTCCTTGAAGAAGAACTTTGTCTTACTCTTTTTTGTCTATCCCTCAAAGCTATACAGGGTACAGGTAGACATTTAACAAATACTTAAAACTACAAAATGATATAGTTAATAGAATGTTAATACATATTACCTGGACCAAAAAAAATGGAATGGAGTCCATTCCATTTTTCAGTCCCCAGTCAGGGCGTGTACAAGAGGCAACCAATCAATGTTTCTCTCTCTTTCTCTCCCTTCCTCTTTTTCTAAAATCAATAAACACATGTGAGGATTTTTGTAAATGGAATGGTCTACATATACATACATTTTAAATATGTTTTGACCTGGAGAGTTTTTATACCTTTTATGCCTGTCCCCAGCCACATTAAATTACTATCTTCTTACCTACCATCTTCTTACCTACTGTCTTGCTTTCCCATCTCTTTTTAGTGCTCTAGTATCCTTAGATTAAGAAAACATAAAATTTTGCCTGAAGTAAATATTCCTGAAGGCACATTTATAAGATTACATAATGTAAGGTATTCTCTTTATTTTATTGTAGCTATTTAACCTTCCACAAATCTCACTAATTCATTTTTATTTATTTAGTGACTGATTTTTAACAGTTTGGGCTAGTGTTCATTTTTATAGCAAGTTCAAGAAAACTAGAATATCTCAGTAGCCTGGAAGATTAGACTATAAAACGAAATTTTCAGAAGTAGGGTCTATTACTCCTTTTCAAGAACTGGATCTTCTCTGTCTGTAGATGACCCACTCAGCTCCTTAGTGCCCCCTGACTCCCACTTTAGCTGGTCAGTTTCTTACTTGGCTCCCAGCAGGGGTCAGAGCTGGAGTAACTTCAGCAATATAAAATGTATTGTCCACTGGCTACAGTGCTTGAGGATCAGCCAAATTGTTGGAGATCATGAACAGAGTTCAGAGCAATGGAGGCTATTAGTATCTTTCAGATGAGTACTTAAACTAGACCTAATTAACTGTAGGGAATAGTTTACAAGTTATAATAATATACAGATTTGTTCATTATTTGCAGAAAAAGAGTACCTCCTTCATCCAGTATTGTAGTTGACTATTCAAATAAATTTGGCCTCCATTTTTATTAATTTTAAATTAGCTTTACTTTCATGTTCTGTATCTTAGAAACAACTGTGTGTGTGTGTGTCTGTGTCTGTGTGTGGGCTTAAGATATGCTTGGGATTGAGCTAAACTCTTTTCATAGAACATCTCACTTAACTTTGCAATGACCCTATGAAAGAGATGCTCTTATTCCCATTTTATGGGTAATCATACTAAGGTTTACAGAGATTAAGATGTTGCTAAAGATATTAGAGCTGGTAAACGTAAATCCAGGTACCCCAACTCCACAGCCTGATCTCAAAGCCATTATAGGATATTATCTCCACAGACCCTGTTTTTTTAAATCAAATCCCATGAGCACAATTTAACCAATCCTTTATGGCATAGGGTTACCACATGGCTGCCAATGGCTTGGCAACACAGTCACTCTCTCAGCCTTTGCTATCAATTGTCAGTTCTGCTGGCTGCTGCCCACTGCTAGAAGCTTGACCTTCCTACCTTACTACTTTTAATCTGCAATAATCTATTTTTAACTCTTATATTTGTTAAAATTGTTCATAAAATAAGTCAACAAACTACAAGTGACTATCTGAGAGTATCTCCAGTAAGGGCATGAACTTTGTGGAAAATATTTCAGTGGCTCAGAAACCTTTCTCCTTTCCTTTCAAAGATCTTTGCAGTGTTCCCAAATGAGTGAAACAGACACCAGAAAAGTTACTAAAAGTTACTTACCAATATAAATTATCTATATGAATTATGAGGTTTTTATGTGTTTACATACTATTTACTTCCCAAGAACACTAAACAGAACAGTACAGAAACTGTGAGGAAGAAGGAAGTGTGAATTATATGTGTGAATTTCATTGATCTACATCACCATCCCTGTCAATACAATCAATGACAGTAAAGTAGTAGGACCCTGCCTCCATCTCGCAGAAGAAAACATTGATCCAACAGAAAAAAAAACAAGTTAATTCATTTTCATTTTCTGCCACCACCTCCAGGCTAAGAGCACTTCTTACCTTACTGCACTGTTCAAGCCCATGCTTCAGAATATTGGGAGGAGCATCATATAGAAATGGCTGAAGGGCTGGTAATAGGTGCATTTTTGTAAGGTATTATGGCTTTTTTACTCTACTGAAATACAAAGCAGAGTGCATAATTAAGTAAGCAATCAATGAAAGCTTGACAAAAATTCATGTTTCATGTTCCCGGAATTTAAAAATGAAATCAATTTCCTGGTCTAAGCTGCAGTTGTTTCATTTTTAAAATACTTGTCAGAAAAATTCCTTATATCTTTTATTGGTTTCATCATAGAATACTTTGCCAGTTGCTTTTGTGTCAAATTTTAGTCTATATGGTGTATTGTTGAGCTCTTAAAATATCTATGAGGAAATTAAAATTATAAATCATAAAGCTATAGCCTGTAAATTAATATGTATTACATTTTATTAGTGTAAAATTTGTGCATATGAAACTGTGAGATAACAATGAGAAAATAGTTTACTGTAGAAAGCCAGTATCAGTCATTCTATGTTCTCCAAAAGGCTTCCTGGCTTATAGATATGTAGTCAGAAATATTCTACTGTGTGCATTATTGAATGAGCATTTGCAGATGCACTGCTACAGATCACAGGTAGAAATCACAACACTCACAGACAGAAGCAAAACAGAATCTACTCAATTGCAGAGTAAAGCTCAAAACCAGGGAGTGCATCACCCATGAGCAAAAGAATAGGCACCCACAGGCACCTTCCCCACTCTTCCCCAGCACTCTGTATTTCATGGTGACACCATATGGTGCTGCCCCCCTGCCAAAAGTATAGCTGAAGAAGGGCTCTGATGTGACTGCAGCACATTCCTGCAGCAAGCTCTAAGGGCATGGCTGGTTGTAATTCTGTTTGTTTGTGCTAAAGCCTACCCCCTTCACTTTGGAAGGCTTCACAATTGGGCTTATCTACAGCTGTTTTCCCATATAAATCCACATCTGTTTGTATGTACAGGAGTGGGCAAAAATAATTTTATTTAAGATTCAAATTTGTTTTCTATATTCTGCAAGTAAATTCTTTCCAAAGGCATAAGTTTCTGCACTTTTAGGAAGTTTATGAGAACTTCTTAACCAAAAGAGTTTCAGTAAGTTAGCTTTGAAAATACTAATACATACAAAATATACCAAAGCAACAGTATATCACAAAGTATATATCTACTACATACAATTTACAAATACAATGATATTCCAGTTTATAAAATATATAAAATATGCGTGAAATCACTTAATGACGGAAATTTAAACATCTTTTCTCAAGAAAAGAAAGTAAAGTTAATTTTTAGATACTTATACATCCCTTTAGGAAGAATACTATTTTATATAAGGTTAAAATAACTTTCAATACAATTTTCTAATATAAGGAAAATTGGGAGGGAGAGAGCAAACAAAATAACCCCTCAAATGGAATGACCTATTAGAATTAACCAATGGTAAAGTTCTTTCCTGAATAAAAGTCTTCTTTCTACTCCTGTCTAGGATTATTTTACAGAGCACCAGCAGAAATAAAAAACTCTGTCATGTTAGAATCTAATTTGGTGTTTGTCAAAGTACCATCTGCTAAAAATACTATCCTTTTCACATTAAATTGCCTTGGCATCTTTGTGAAAGATCAACTGACCAAAAAAGAGTCTATTTCAGATTCTGAATTAAATCACACTGATATATATCTTTCTGTAAATAAGTACCACACTATCCTTATCCCTGTAGCTTTGAGTACAATTTGAAATTAGACAGTTTAAGTCCTTCTTTTTCAAGATTGTTTTGGATAGTCAGGCCCTTTGTATTTCCATGTGAATTTTAGAATCAGCTTTTGAAGGTAATGAAGGGAAGCCAGCTGGGATTTCTGATAGATACTGCATTGAATATATAGATTAATTTGGAGAATATTGTCATCTTAACAATATTGAATCCCTCAATCCATGAATATAGACTGTCACTCTATTCAGATATTCTTTAAATTTTTTCAGCAATGTTTGTAGTTTTCAGTGTACAAGTATTATACTTCTTTTGTTAAATTTATTTTTAAATAACATTTTTGATGCTATTGTGAATAAAACTATTTTCTTAATTTCATATCTGAATTGATCATTATTAGCAAAATATAAAAATTTATTTTTATATTTTGATCTTATATCCTATAATGTTGTTGAATTCTTATTAGTTCTAGCATTTGTGTGTATGTATGTGTGTATTTTATAGGGCTTTCCACATACAAGATCATGTCATATGTTGAATGTAAAATTTGATAGTCTTTAGTAAACGTGCCTATGTTATCAAAATAAAATAGTTCTACAACTTCATACTGTGATCGGAAAGAAATTATTTGAGCTCAAAAAGGCATTTTTATTTAGTTAACTCAGTAGATCAATATCTTACTTTGAACTTATGAATAACAGATTATGAATTTTGCTAGTTATCACTGCATTTAGTAGTTACTGTTTATCCTTAGACATGCATAAGCATGATGATGTCAGAGGAGTCAGGTGCTATCTATCTATTTAGGGCAACTTCAGTTTGAGCCTGGTTTACTATGAACTAGCATGGCATCTATAGTTCTATATTCATTTATTTTTCTGTCATTTCTAAAAATTGACTCCATCCACACTGATCAAAGCTGTTATAAAAACCACAGTAGGTGACTAGCAACACTACAGTATATGTCTTAATGACATACATAAGAATACTAATTAACAAAATAAAAGTATCAGTACAAACACTTGATACCATTTCAGTTGTGTTTCACCAAAAAAATGAGAGAAATAAAAAAATATTCATTATTGCTTTGCTTAATGGATTACTTTTTTTAACTGTTCAAAAAATTTTAAGGGTGTTTCTTACTCAAAAGTTAATTTTCTTCTGAAAGCATTCTAGTCCAAAGAGCTATAATGAAAGGAGAACATTGGAATACATTTTGTGACTTTGGGTTAAGCAAAGTCCTTTTAGGTATGGCTCTAACTGCATAAGCAATAAAAGAAAAAAATACATAAATTAAATTTCATTAAAATTTAAAAGTGTGCTACAAATAATACCATCAAGAAAGTGATAAGGCAATGTACAGATTGGGAGAAAATACTTATAAACCATACATTTGATAAATATTTGTACCCAGAATATACAGAGAACCCTTACAACTCAAGAATAGCATAATTTCTAAATGGGCAAAGAGTCCAATTGGACTTGTCTCCAGAGAAGATATATGAATAAATAATACGTAAATAAATAGATTATGAATGTCATTAACCATCATGGAAATACAGATCCAAACCACAATGAGATGTGGATTCCAATTCAGACCCACTAGAATGGGTCTGAATTGGGCCATAATGAAAAACATTGGGCTATAATAAAAAATAAAGATAATAAGTGTTGGCAAGGATGTGGAAAATTGGAATCCACATATGCTGCTGATGGGAATACAAAATGGTGCTCACATTGGAACACAGCTTAGTAGTTCTTCAAAATGTTAAACAGAGTAATTGTCCTCGCTAGTGATTATACTACTAAGTATCTACCCAAGAGAAATGAAAGTCCACACAAAAACTTGTATAATAGTGTTCATAGCAGCATTATTCATAACAGTCAGGGTAGAAACAACCCAATTGGTAAATGGACAAACAAAACGTGGTATATCAATATAACAGAATAGCATTTGGCAATAAAAAGGAACAAAATATTAATATGTGCCATACGAGAGTGAGCCTTGAAATTTATGCTAAGTGAAAGAAGCCAGGAACAAAGAGACACATATATTGTACAATTCTATTTAAATGAAATGTCCAGAAGAGACAAAGAGAGAAAGTAAATTAATGGTCTCCCAGGGCTAGGTAGGGAAGATATGAAGTGATGGCTAATGGGGGAATAAAATTGTTTTAAAATTAGATTATAGTGTGGCTGCACAATTCTGAATATACTAAATGCCAATGAATTGTATGCTCTAAATGGGTAAATTATATGGTATATAAATTATATTTCAATAAAGCTGCTCAGAAAGTTAAAGGGAACAAACATTCATGATAAGAACACAATAAGTCAAATAATTATCTTAGAAATAGTTTTATAACTAAGGTAATATAATGAAGTTATTCAAATGCCAAAAGTAACATGAAACATAGGATGGCTCTAAATCAAAACAATTGAAAATGCAAATGCCTGAATATTTTAAAATATATGTAGATAAGCTTCTTAAATAAAAGATGTATTTTTCCATTTTTAATAAGGTATTTGAAATAGTACAGATACAGGCAGATAATAAATCTGTGTGAAAATACACAAGAAATTCTAAGGGGCTGTCTTTGGTTCTCTTGAATTGGAACAAATTACAGAATGCTAACAGAAGCTGACATGCTTTTGGGACAAAATAAACTTAAACTAGCCTTATAATTTGAAAGCTGCCATGCATTAACAAATAAGAAATGCCATTAAACAGTTCCTGAAGCTCTTGGTTGCGTCTTTCCCCACTGAGATAGTGTCAAATCAATCAAACTTGAACTTCCATCCAATAACTGATACAATCCAAAAGATCTTGAAGAAGAAAAAAATAATAAAGTCCCTACATTAAAAAATATTTGGATGAATTTGGAACTTTGGAAGATTGCTAATGGAACAATGAATAATAAAGATCCTACTTTTTAATTAAATAACCAGTGTGTTTCCTGAAAGTAAATATTTTATCAAATACAGACAGAAGGAACTTTAACTTCTATTAGAAAACCTAAATGTTTTACTAAAACCACCTTTGTCAAAATAAAATGCAATAAAAATTATCTTGCATTTATTCCACTGATATTTATACATTATAATATCATAATAATTCATTAAAAACCAAGTTATATAAACTTGGTAGTATTGAAAAGTATATGTAATGGGCAAAAGTAGGTTTATAGTTGTACGTATGTGAAACACAGAATTTTATTCTTGTATTATCATGTATTAATTATTGTATTATTTATTTATATTACAACTGTAAATCTACTTTTGCCCATTCCTGTATGTGCTAAGAGACTATTTGCAAGGGTTTCTCAGCTATAATTACTATTGACTCCCCACTATTAATTTTTCATGCTGTAGCTCACACATTCCTTTTTCCCAAAACTTACAGGAAAATAAAAGTTGTTAAGTGCAGGAATCTGAAAGTGATAGAGTATTTGATTATGTATTTGTTGATAACCTAGCAGTTGAACATAATTATTATTGTAGCCTGGGCAGCACAGCTTATGTCTATAGAAATCCTGCAGAGGAGCCATGCCACTGGATCACTAGAAGTAAGGGGCAGGTGGATGAAAAGTGAGAAAGAAGGAAGAGGAAAGACAAGAAATTTGGGGGTTAAAGGAAGGACATGGGAGGAAGAAAAGACAATAATGATAATGGGTTAAAGAAATTTAAGGCCAAAAGAGAACTACACGTATAGATTAAAATTATATATGTAAGTAAACTGTCCTGAGCAATTCAAAACTGAAAATAAGGTTGTGATTTCTCAACCAGAAAGTCAAAAAAACACAGAATTCTTAAATGGCAAAAGGCCTTAGCACATTGTCAATCTTACTTGTCCTACCAAGAATTGCCAAGGAATGCAGTTAACATCAGAGAAATATAAGGGAAGCCCCAAAGCTATCAAATCGTTGCTTTGATTTAGAAAGTCTTATAAAAAATGGAAAAAATTAGTCTTAAAAATCAACTTCACTCAATGAATTTGCAGAGAAATAATGTGTGAACACAACCAAATATATTTTAATTTTATAAAATTTATAAATTATAAAAATTTCAATTTATAAATACATAAATTGGTAATTAAATAAATAATTCACCATAAACAACTTTCAGAGCCCCTGAACTATGCAGTTCTCATTAACTTCCTGCCTCATTGTATCACCTAAAGTTATTCCAGCAAGTGTGTTTTCTTATATGTTAATTTATTGTTTTAATTAAAATGTATTTATTATTTTTTAAAAGATTTTATTTTTATTTATATTTACAGAGAGAGGAAAGGAAGGAGAGAAATATCAATGTGTGGTTGCTTCTCAAATGCCCCCTTCTGGGGACCCGGCCTACAACCCAGGCATGTGCCCTGACTGGGAATCAAACCAGCGATACTTTGGTTCACAGCCCACGCTCAATCCACTGAGCTATGCCAGCCAGGGCATTATTGTTTTAATTAAAATGTAAATATAATTTAACTTACTGTTGTTAACTTTCCTTTGAATCATTGTCTTTTCTTTGCACTTCCTTTAATCCAAGTCAATTCTAAAAGCTGTTTTCAAAAAGTTACATGTTTTCCTAATAAGATAGTATGTTGAGAAATATTTTCTTTCTTTGAAACTCTATAATTATAAAGCAATCTATCCTACTTTATATTCATGTTTTGTGAAGAATTTTAGTAGCTAGTAACATTTTTTAGAAAGCTGAATTTTTAAAAATGCATATTTTAAAATGTTTAATTTTGTTCATAGTATAGACATTTTTATTTTAAGGAACAAATTTAAGACATATAATTAAAAGACCTGGCAAACTTGGAGTTAGGAGAGGTAGATCATGGCTTCAGGAACACCTCCTGCCTAGTTACATTGTACATTTGAAAACACCTTAAGTTTATTTACACTAAATTTGTTAATATAAGATGGACTAAAGTTCTTTCCACCTAATTTTAACTCCAAAATTCTACTACTCCTCAATTCTTATTCTATAAAAAAAAAAAAGTCAGCAGGAATATAGAAGGCAACAACCAAATATTCATTTTACAAACAACTTTGCTCCTGCAGAAAACTTTCTTTAAAATGTATCACAGATTTTTAGAGACGGGGTAATCCATTTTCAAAGAAGAGTTTCCTCAGTTTTGATAAATTTATATTTCTTGACCTCTGAAAGCAATATTGTCCATAATGAAAATCAAAACATTTTAAATTACATATTTTTAAAGAATGAATCACAATCTAACAAATCTTCACAAAACAGTAATAATTAAGACTTACTTTTTTAAAAACATCAGTAAAATGGTCATTCTACCCAAAGCAATCTATAAGGTCCTATTAGGATACTAATGGCATATTTAACAGAATTAGAACAAATACTCCAAAAATTTATATAGAACCAAAAAAAAGACCCCAAATAGACTCAGCAATTTTGCAAAAGAACAAAGCTGGAGATATGACAACTCCTGATATTAAATTATACTATAAGGCCACTGTAACAAAAAATTCATGGTACTGGCACAAAAACAGACATATAGATCAATGGAAAAGAACGGACCACCCAGGAAGAAACCCACATCTGTATGAGCAATCGATATTTGACAAAGGAGGCAAGTACATACAATGGAACAACGACAGTCTCTTCCATAAATGGTGTTGGGAGAACTGGGCAGGTACATGAAAAAAAATGAAACTAGACCACCAACTTATACCATAGACAAAAAAGACTCAAATTGGATAAAAGACTTAAATGTAAGTCACGAATCCATAAAAATGCTAGAAGAAGAGAGAGGTAATAATATCTCAGATGTTCAATGTAGAAATACTTTTATCAACATATCTCCTAAGGCACTGGAAACAAAGCAGGAAATAAACAATGTGTGGTTGCCTCTCACACACCCCCTACTGGGGACCTGGCCTGCAACCCAAGCATATGCCCTGACTGAAGATCAAACCAGAGACCCTGTGGTTCACAGGCCAGCACTCAATCCACTGAGACACACCAGCCAGGGCTGAATATACACTTCTACAAAGAGAATATGCAGATGGCCTGCAAACATACAAGAAAATGCTCAATATCACTAATCATAGAAGAAATGCAAATTAAAACCTCAATGAGATATCATCTTATACCTGTTAGAATGGCTATCATCAATAAATACATACTTTTACTTGAAGACCCTCAGACCTTTCTGTTGACATGTACAAAGAAAACAGAAGTTGCCAAGTGTTTGTGACTGACAGCCTGTGCCTGCTCTGGGGTGAGTCTCCCTATCTGTCCTAAGGTCCAAGCAGTAATAGCCTTAATATGATCTGGTTCTTCTGACAAGCAGACTGACAACTGGGGCACACCCTGCAGCGCCGATCAAAAGAGCAAGTGTTATAAATCTAGAGCAGGACTAAAGAGTCTTCCATGTCTCTCAAACATTAGAATAAATCATTTTAGTCTTAATCCTTTTTCCCCTAGATGGCTCAATAAGTGAGTGCATCACGGGGGCTGTCATTTTTTCAAGTCAATAAAATGAGTAGAACTAATTTACCTTAATTATCTGTTACAATTCAACTAAACCAAGACAATCTCTGCTAGCATTTACTCCCCAAATAGAGAAGCATTTAACCAAACAACAGATGCCATAGATTAGTACATAGGCAAAAAAACAGATTCTACTGTGACAGCTTTAAAATGCTTAGATTTTAAAACCCTTTATTTTCCTTTGTTAAAAAAAGTTAATTTCGAATCTTTTAAACCTGATTTTCACTAAGCATAATAAATCTGACAACAAAGTAACTACTATAGATTTGAAATGCAATGAATAATGTGAGCCAGAATTCTATTTAAGTAATTTTTATTTTTTAAAGACTTTACTTATTTATTTATATTTTTTAATTTTTAGTTTTTTTTATTTTTAGAGAGAAGGGAAAGGAAAAAGAGAGAGGGAAAGAAACATCAATGTGTGGTTGCCTTTCATGTGCCCCCACTGGGGACCTGGCCTGCAACCCAGGCATGTGCCTTGACCAGGAATCAAACCAGTGACACTTTGGCCAGTACTCAATCAACTGAGCCACACCAGCCAAGGCAGATAAGTAATTTTTAGATTAAATATATTCACTAAAACCTTTCCTGAAATAGTAAGTAAATTTTAATTAATTTTGGCCAACTTTTAAGTGACAGTTTTGCCCATTTGAACATGATCAAATGTCAAAGTAGAAATGATTATTTTTGTTACACAGATAGCATTTGATTATATTTTGCAATTTAGGCTTCAGTTTTATCTAAATAATCATAACAAAATTAAGTAAAGGACCTCAAATACATCACAGTTTCTATATCTAAGGAAGAATCAAATAGCCAAATCAAATGATAATTCCAGAGTCTGTTCCAGTTTCTACAGGAATAACTTTCTAACTAATTTGAGACTATAATAATTATCATGTTAAATTTATTTATTTTATTTTGAAGTATATTTTATTCAGTATGCTGTTACAGTTGTCCCATTTTTTCTCCACTTTATCCCTCTCTGCCCTGCAACTCCCTTCCCTTCAACAATGTTCCACTCTTGGTTCATGACCATGGTCGTACATGTAAGTTCTTTGGCATCTCCATTTCCTATACTATTCTTAACCTCCCCCTGTCTGCTATGTGCCTACCAATTATGCTTCTTATTCCCCGTACCTTTTCCCCCAATTCTTCCCCTCTCCCTCCCCACTGATAACCCTCCATGTGATATCTATTTCTGTGATTCTGTTCCTGCTCTAGTTGGTTTGGTTTTGTTTTTGTTTTTTAGGTTCAATGGTTGATAATTGTGAATTTGTTGTCATTTTACTGTTCATAGTTTTGAACTTTTTTTTCTTAGGTAAGTCCCTTTTTATATTTCATATAATAAGGGCTTGGGCACCTTAAATGCAGTACCACAAAAGTCAATGTCACATTGTCATGCTACCATAGCAAAGGCCAAATGATCATATATACTTTTTCCCCCTGTACATTTAAATTTGGCTATTAAGACCAATTTCCTGAAGAGACCTGCCATATTTCTTCATTGGATTCTTTTTTTCCAACTAAAAATGTTTGTCTGCCAATACAAAAGGTCAGACCTGTCTTCAGAATGAGACAACTTTCCAGAAAGTCCATACTCTTGGGCACATCAAGACTGAAAAAGGAGGAAAGGAAGTCAGCCTTCTCCACTTCACCCTCCAAACTCTGACTGAACTGGTCTCAGTTGTAATGAACAGCAAATAAGTAACATGACTGTGCTTTAAAAATTATAAAGTATTATTTAAATGTGAAGTGTTGTTATTAAGTCCTTACAGTACTATCTAGAAAAAAAGAAAAAGTGACACAGGTGAGTTTGCCTAAAACTGCTGCTGCCACATTGATCTTCAACTAACTGAGAGACAGCTAGGTAGGAGAGGCCAGCAGCAACCCTAGACCAAAGGAGGGAAGCACCTCCTGGTTAGTTTGGGGAGGAAATAAAGGAAGCAAAAGCAATCGCTGCTTCTTTCATCATTCTTCCTACGTGTAAGCTTTCTGACGATCTGAAAAAGAACCAATATCAAAAATCCCAGTAATATCCCCGCAGCGACCCTTCAGAAAGCAGCACTACTCTTCTAGTCTCTGTTATAGTCTTTGGTAATAGAAGAACAAAAAGAAACGTGTAGGATAAAAAGTGAGCAAAGCAAAGAATTATCAAGGAATAGGTAGAAAATAAAGATCTGAGGCTCCTTTTTATTCTGAGGATTAGCAAGGGATAAAAAAAAAATCCACAGTTCTGTTTAACATACAGCAGCAGGTTTTCTATGCCGATAAGAAACCTACACCCCAGAGGGTTGCCAAAGACACTATAAGCACACAGCCACTGAAGCATCCTTCAGGAGATCGATATTTATTCATTCAATCAATATTTTTGAACACCTACTATGTATCAGGGCTACACTCTATGGTGGGTTACTATTGAGATGAGGCCAAATTTCTACAGCAAGGACACAAAAAACTGCTGTCTGACATGTGCTCTGAATTGCCCCCCTCTAAAAAGAGAAATGAGTTCATGAAACCTGTTGGAAAGTAGATAAGAAGAGGTGTCTTAGCCATTGTCATCTCCTATTCAAATGACAGAAAAGGGGAGAATGACTACTGAGCAAGTAACTTAAAAATAGTTGTCTTTAATCAAAGTATGTTTTACATGTTTGTAAATATGTACAGTCAATCCTTCAGGATACAAATACACTGAATGCTGTATTTCAATTGATATAATATTAATACTCAGAGGTATTGCTATTTATATATACTGAATCCTGAGTGAAACTTTTAACTATCTACAAAGTAAACCTTACTTCAAGCATTGTTTTCAGAAACTTCCTAATAATCTTTGAAAACAAGCTGAAGAATCCTTCAGGTTTCTTTCACTGTGGTCAGTTATATTTTATAATCTGTAGGAGAGTATTACTATGGTTCTGTCTTAGAATCACTACAATAACTAGAGAAAATAAAGCAAGAACAAATCTTGGAAATGATCACTGTCATTGCCAGATTCTCAGAGTGAGATCCCACATAACCAAGCATCATGATGCCAGGCAGGTTTACGTTTCCTTTGTAAGACCCAGTGCAATCAGTCACGGGAGCAACTCCTCCTGTGTTAACTATCAACTGTGAACGCTAGGGGAAAGGAAGGAGAGCTAGGTAATTGTGACCAAAAAGCATAAGATAATCTTTAAATATTACTTAAGTATTGCCAAACATTTTTTACCTGGGACCTAGTAACACCTGGTGAAATTTGAAATATGATTTAGTGAAATTACATACTTATTAAAAATATACAAGTACAATAATCCTATTTTGAATGTACAAATATACTCACTGTGTGGAGCTTATCCTGTGCTTCAATTTTTCATGCATAGATGGCACAACTTTTATCCCTATGCTAATGGTTGTCAAAATTCCTCACCTAGACACTAAGCCTAGGGCTAGTTCATAACTAGCTAACTACTGAAAGCCCCAATCACAACGTGTGAGTAAGAAGCAGATTAATCATTGAATGCTGAACGACACTGTCAGACTTGAATTATTCTAGCCTCATTATCCCCTCTTCACAAATAATGATTACTAGCTGATTACACTTCAATCATAAAAAATTGCAACCAAGTAAAGATATTAGGCAAAATAACGAACGAGGACTTTAAGCTTTAGTAAAATGAAATTGGTTAATCAAAATATACACAGAAAAAGATACAACTTCAGAATCCACCCAGGCTTGCTTCATCTCTATGCCTTTGGCATCTAAGAACTCAGAATAGGAAGCACCATGTAAGAGTAGCTACTAGAGCAGTTACATGGGGCTGGGTGCCTGGTGGTTTCTCTCACCCTGGAACTGTACAACCTCTCACTACTCTCAGCTGACCTGAAATAACAAAAATGGCAAAAGTCTACATGAAAAGCAGGAAGTGATAAAAACCGGTATTTCTGTTTCAAACTTTAATGATATGACCCAGTGGTGTTCTCAACAGGGGGCACCTTTGTCCCCTGGGAAGCATTTGGCAATATACTGAGACAATCTCAAGTATCATGATATGGGAAGAGATGCTACTAGAAGGGGCCAAAGATGCTCCTAAATATACATCCTGCAGTGTACAGGACAGCTCCCCACAACAAATGGTTATCTAGTCCAAAATGTCCATAGTGCTTAGAATGAGAAGCACTGACCTAACCAAACCATGCAGCATAGCACCTGGACCTTTTACAAATTGACGTTTTACTTAACAACAAAAACTAACTAATGTTTTTGTAGTTAAAGCTTTTTTTTAACCTCAGGTATATATTTTGCAGTTTCTCCAATTAAAGTGGAATTATCTTTCTTCATGTATTCGTCTTTGTCCTTCATTCAAGTAAGTACAACTGGAATGATTTCTGCTTTAACCACCATTTCTGCCAAATCCACAGAATGTTTTGCAATCTGACGGAGAGCTGAAAGGAACTGATGCTGTCAAGCAAAAACCAAAATAAAGCATTACTTAGGGTCCAATGCAAAGTTCAGATATAATTTAAACAGCTATTTATACATAGTCAAATTTCTCTATAAAAAGAAAAAATAATTATATGTCTAACATAACCTAAAATTTCTGGGTCTTGAGACATTTACATCTTAGTCTTATACCCAAATACTGAATTTCTTAAATTGCTTCAGTTCCCAATTAAATGTCTTAGTGTCCTATAGAATATTTAAATCTCTATTGCAGATGAGCAAAGAATATGACCTTTGGATTAATACTGTTTTTTTAATTATGTAATACTTAAATTGTTAATTTACAATACATGTGGTAATATAACACATAAAAAAGATCAGGCAGAACTAACATCTTATTTTTGGAATGATGATGATAACATTTCAAAGAACTTTCCATTGCTTAGTTAACACTAACAATTCAAAAATTTTATAGGACATGATTAATTGGGGATTATTAACTGAAGATCAGGCTTTAGAAAGCTATAAAATACAAACAAATATGAAATTTTTCATAAGACACTTAAATATAATAATGTTTAGATCCTTTCCTGCCCTCAGATTCAATCATTATGTGATTCCTTATTTTAGTGATTAATGTTAATACTGATGCTACTTCTAATTTTTAGCATTGCACATACGTTTCCCAGTCATGTCTTTGTTGTCTATTCCTCACAGGATAATTTTACAGGATAATTAAAAGGCCAAATATATAATATAGTCACACCTGTTTTCTATGATAATTTATAAATTACTTCTGAAAATATAATATTATCTATACACATTTTTATTTTCTCATATTAACAAAAGTCTGTTTATTTTTTAACTTATTTTTAAATACCTTCAATTGAACATCAGGGTTCAGAATTGTCTGGGCTAAGTGAGCAATGGCTCCTGCATCCACTACTGTCTGAGCTAACTCTGGAGAATGCTTTGAAATATCAGTGAGGATAGAAGCAGCCAACCTTTTCAAAGCAATTTCTGGCTCCTGGATACAGAGTAGTAAAAGAGGAACTGCTCCCGCATCCACCACAGCTTGTGACAGTTCTGTGGGTCCAAGAAAAGTAATTAAGTGAGTATGGGTGACTGACCCTTGTGCAAGCCATTTTTCACCCTGACAGATACAGCAAAGAAAAAAGGGGAGGGGGTACTTCACTGTCTCGACATCTGCATTTCAAATCAGCCTTCCTGGTTTCATAAACCATGTGGACCAATCCTGAGCTGAAAAGAATACAGGTCAATAGATGGACCTCCATTTACATGAACACATTTGAGGTAGATTAGGCTGAAATGGCTTGTTATTCTTTTTTTTTTTTTTAAGAGAGTAAGCAGATGTCAGCTGTTTAAGCTCTGACAATTCTGCACTTCTCAATAGGCAAGCATTTTATGCATGGTTTACAATAACAGAGAAAATTAAAGTACCAAAAATTTACCAACCATGTTAATTAGGCAGTATTTTGTACTATTTACATGAGTAAACATTAACATGAGTCTTGTGCTAACAATGTTGATTTTTAAATTCCATTCATCACATAGTATTTTTTAAAGATTTTTAAAAACTTTATACAAAATAAAAATGTGCATTTTATTGTACTCATAAAAACATTTTCAAAACAAGATTTATAACTAAACAGCATACTTTTTGTTTGTTTTGTTTTTTTGGTTTTTTAAATATATTTTATTGATTACGCCATTACAGTTCTATTTCCCCCTTCATTATGTTAATGTTTAGATTAAGAAATAAATGAATCTTTTAACTTGTCAGAAATAAACATTTTTTTAAATATTCACTGATTCGTGTATCCAAGAATAACAGCTATAAAAATAACACATTTTAAACTATAGATATGAAAGATAGTCAGGCAGACCCATGCATATGAAACAATGGTTTTTAAGAAACATAAAGCATAATACATAGTTACAAAATTCTATGTTTATTTTATTCCTGGCCTCCATTAAGGAATAATATATTACCGTATCTATAATTTCTTTTTTTCAAAATATGTTTGCATTTTTCCACATTTGTAATGCCCTGATAATTTGTCTGAATAGCCAAGCTATCAATCAGCATATCACTTGAAGTTTCCAAAGAAAATGTGGTGTTTAATTTTTTGAAAGATGGGTAATACCACATTTTCTAAAAGGAAACAATGTTAGAAAGTACAGGTTATCATCTAATATTTGCTTTCCTCAAGTTATTACAATTATCTTAGAAGCCTCAATATTGTATAAACCACTCATTCTTTTATTAAACAAGTATTAATGGAAGGTTACTATGTGCCAGATGCTTTCAACTCTAGTGCAGATGATAGACTTCTACAAATTAACACTACATTGATTAGCAGATATCTTTCCATTTAAAAAATCTAGTGTGAAATATGAAATACAATGGGAAGTTAATATGTAATCAAGAACCAGAAGCAGATAAGAGAAAAATGCTTCATTAAAAAATCAAAAACAACAATGGACTGAAATATCAACCTAGCACTGTAACATTCCTCAGAAACATCTCTGTGATTCTGCTGCAGTTGCCTAAAGACCAGCGAGACCAGTGAAACAAGAGATCACTATTTCTCTCTCTTTCCCATACCACCCCACCCAGAGGAAATGGAAAGAAACAAAAAGTGTGATACTATATGTAATTTCTAGATATAATTTTCATATTTTATGTTAATTATTAATATGTTAATTCAGTTGAGTTTAAATTATATAGGTATTATACAAAAATATCAACTTTATATGTACATATTCAATGGCACCTAGGGTGTGTGTGTGTTAGACTGAACTTTTTTTTATTATTTTTAATTTTTAATTTTTTAATTTATTTTTTAATTGATTATGCTGTTACAGTTGTTCTATTCCCCCTTTCATTCCCCTCCACCCTAGCCCCCCGTCCCCACCATTACCCCTCTTTAGTTTATGACCATGTGTCTCAAGTTCTTTAGATTCTATATTTCCCATACTATTAAAAATATTTTATTTACTTATTTTTAGAGAGAGGGGAAGGGAGGGAGAAAGAGGGAGAGAAGCATTGATGTGAGAGAGTCAGCATTCGATTGCCTCTTGCATGCTCCCAACTGGGGACCTGGCCCAAAACCCAGGCATATACCCTGTCTGGAAATTGAACAAGTGACCTATCAGTTCATGGGAAGGCAATCAATCCATTGAGCCACACCAGCCAGGGTGGGGATTGAACATTTTGTTTTGAGAGAGGGATGTCCAACCTTTTGGTGTCTCTGGGACACACTGGAATGAAAAGAATGGTCTTGGACCACACATTAAATACATTGTGACATGTATCCAAAAAATAAATCACATAATGTCTTAAGTAAATTTATGATTTTGTGTTGGACCTCATTCACAGCCATCTGGGGCCACATGCAGCCTGGGGGTTGCAGGCTGGACACCCCTGGATAACTTTTATACATAGCTTCTGAGTAAAAAATATACAGTAAACTATAACTGTTTAAAAGTACTATTAATAAAAATTTAAGATTCTTTTAAAAAATCCATTATCTTTGTAATCCCCCACACATTTTATCCTTTTCTTGAAAAACAAAGTGTCATATTCTCTTTTCCATGAACTCTACAATGTGAATGATAAAGCAAACTATTCTTCTGATATATTACCCAAGCTGTTTTCTGTTCTCTCTAGAGTAGTGATGTTAAAGGCTGAGGATAGCACTGGAGAAAGATTTTCCATAAAGGTAATAAAGCATTCAAGGACCTGGATTGGGCCTAGTAATTTTGTACTTGTGATTTCCTTGTTTTACATCTCTGAATTTGTATGATTCTATGACTGGCATCTGCATAATGCACGCCTTACTATACTCTACAAAATATAGGTTCTTTCAGCCTGCCTCCTATCACTCTACTCGTTCTCCTATGGTATATCTTTCCCCTCTTCCTACTATTGCTGCTCCCTTGGCCTTTCAGTGACTGTTGGTGTCTACACAAAAGCCTTTGTCAGCCAGGGCATGGGCTTGTGAACCAATCCTGGACAATGGGGCCAGAGTAAAAATCAGCTAAAAGTATCTGTGAAACATTTTCCCCAGTCATAAACAGAGATACACAGGAGGAAACACTGCCTCTTTGCTGGACATGGCCATTTCTGCAAATGACATCTGGAACTCCTATATCCATCTTGCAACTATAATGAAAGAAATTACCAATATGATGAGGATGGCTGAGTACAAAAATGAAAAACATCTGGTTCCTCCACAACACTGTTCAGCTGCATAACCAGTCTTGGAGTTGCCCTGACTCTGAACTTGGTGTCGTGTGAAATAAAAAATGTCCTTATTGTTTGAGCCACTTACAGCTGATATTCTGTAACTTACAGCCAAAACCATCCTAATGTAATTCTGTCTTCTCTTGTGCTCAGTGTATGTACATATCTTCCTCTCCCTTTAGTCACTGACTGTTCATTAAGTACTTACTATATGCTGGAAACTTGGCCAGATGTTAGGGAAGCAGAATAATAGACTAAAACATTGTTCTATTCTAGAAGACTCTGCCCAGGGTGAATATACAAACAGACCATTACAAGTATGGAGCAGAGCTAGGAGTCAAGTTTGTGAGGTGTCGGGAGAAACTGTATACAGGTTTGCCATTTCAGGCAATGCTTCCCACCTTACATCTTTCTCTCTTTTCCCCCATATAACAAAAGCAGTAGTAACCAAAACATACAAAATTCTCATAACATTTAAGAATAAACTTTCCACAGGAGGAATTTCACAGAGCTCATTTTTCAACTCTAATTTGGTTCAATTAATTATCATGCTTATGAAATTGAAGATTGATATAGATTCAGATGTTCAGAAAAGATTTGACAAAAAAAAAGCAATGAGTCAATAATTTATCTTTTATGCCTGAAAATATCTTAGTCTTATTTTAAATTCAAAGTGAATCTTCAAGAAGATTTATTCTTTAAAAATACACCTTCTATTGTGCATAACAGCTGACATAATTATATATTATTAATAACAAGCAAGACTAGTAGTAGTTATGCAAAAACAAATGCAGAGTAAAAAGCTGTATGTTACACCAAGATGTCTATGGAAATTATACTGGGTTGGTGTTACTATTAGTGATATATTTTTCTTCTCCATTTGCCAAATTGTCTTCTATGTGATTACATTTTTTTTAATTTTTTTATTTATTTATCTTTAGAGGGGAAGGGGGGAAGGAAAGAGAGAGAGGAACATCAATGTATGGTTGCCTTTCTTGCGTCCCCTGCTGGGAACTGGCCTGCAGGGAACCGGCCTGCAACCCAAGCATGTGCCCTGACTGGGAATCGAACCGCGATCGTGTGGTTCGCAGGCCCACGCTCAATCCACTGAGCTATACCAGCCAGGGCGTGATTACATATTTTTAAAAAATAAAAGAAATATGAACTTTTTCTGTCCACATGTATAGCTACTGCTAAGGCTAACTATATTAACATTACTATTATAAAAGACAAATAAACATGTTAGCTTATTTCTCAATATAGCAGAAAATGGTGGGAATGTATGTGTTCTTTAAAGAAAACATTAGGAAAGAGTATATAATTATTTTTAAAGAATTACTAACATACACTAAAAATACTATCCATTTACTTTTTCATACTTTCCCTCTTGCCTTAATCCATGTCTTTATTACATTTGTTAAAATATTACATTGTTAGATGTTAAAGTTTATTCATCATTTTTCATGTTTTTAGATTGTAAATTGTCAGAGAGAATAAGATATCTAATAGCACATTCCTAATTAAAAATAATTTTAAAAGCATACATTGTATACAATTGACTATCAAGTTCTCCAATTTGATGGTCAGCTATTTTCAGTAAAAAATAACTAGTGCTATTGGACCTCATGAATTGTTGAGTGAAGAAACTGAGGCAGCCTCCTCCATAGGACTGCGGTAGAGATGGTGGTGGGGTCATCTATTACAGTCCTGTCTTGGTTTTTCTATGGTTCTTTCTAATGACATTTATGAGGCTTATATGCATAAAACTCTGTAAATATTAATAATGTGAAATTTGGGGGGTAACAACTCTTTGCTTCTTAGACAGTTGCTTTTTTTCTTAAGAATTTTATTCTATGCTGCTCTCAGAACATGGGGTTTTGTTTTCAAGGGTTTTTCCCTCCTCTAGAAAAAAAACGTGACCTTGCAGTTGTCACTCACTAACAGGCGTGAAGTGTTACATTTAAACAGATCAGAATCTTCAATTTAGAATAATCAACAAAGATCAGTATAACTTTAGATTTAATTTTAAAACAAAAGGAGACACAAATGAAAGAGGATTTTAAAAATCAACATTTATAAAATTAGTATTATCTAAAGCTAGATGAATGGGATGTTAGAAATGATTTCATACTGACTAGAAGAGAAGAGCACAGACAGAAATGCCCATCGATGTATAATAAGCATGACTATAACAGGTAAAGCTAGATAAATCAGACAAAAGTAATTTTGCTTTAGTGATTCTCACAATGGCCTTATTCCTGCCTCTTAACTGTTATTAATGGCTAGTTGTTTGTTAAGATTAAGAGCAGTAAACTAAAATGTCCACAAGACCCAGGTAAGTAACTAGAATAGAGAAGCCAGAGGGTGTAAGAAAAATACCCAGTTAGGAGCTCTGGCCCAGTAGCTCAGTTGGTTAGAGCTTCATCCTAATACACCAAGGCTGCGGATTCAAATGTACAAATAAGTGAAACAACAAGCTGATATTTCTCGCTCTAATTCTTTCTCTCTTCCCCTTCCTCTCTCTTTAAAAATCAATAAATATAAAAAAGAAAAGAAAAATATCCATTGGAGGAACAGCAGTACACTGGAAAAGTTTAGGCACCAGCTACAAGGAATAGGAGTTACTCAGCTTCAGCCCTGTGGGGCCATGTAGGAATATAGGCCTACTGTTGTCAGATTTTCTGATTTTTCAAGACAAGCCAGAAATTTGACTTTTAATGTGAAATTGCCTGGTTTTTAAGTGTTGCCAACACCTTTTTTTAAAGAGCATAGTGCAGGCCAAATAAAACACTTAGGCTTACACCTCACACCTTCTAAACCAGCCTGTGGGAGGGGCTACCTTTGATTCTTGTTTTCGTGGTCATGTTCTTGAGTCATAAAGGAAGAACCACTCTACTGGTTATATAAGAAAATTCACAGGAGAAATTGAGGAAAACCCAAAACTTGGCCTTTAAAAAAAGGATTAATCTAAACATATTAATCTCAACTAATTTTTTGCCTTACAAGGAAGACACAGGAAAAAATTAAAGAAAAATTAACTGATCCAAAATGAGAAATGATGAAAAGAACTCACAATGAAGAGACTCTCCAAAAGGAAGGAATAAAGGAAGGCAGTATATCTATGTATGTATTTAGCATAAATTCAAAAATAATCAAACAAACACCTCAAGAATTTTAATTTCTATTAATTTTATTGCTTTTTAATTTATTTTTTCAAGTACTACTTTTAACTCACTGTTCCAAAACCCTACAAAGTTATATTTTGTTTCATTAAAAAGCAAAAGAAAGTCACAAATCATCATTTCTCTGCACTTAGGTGGTCCTATTGATCAGTTTTAAAAATAAGCTAGTTTTTGCATCTAGCTTTAAAACACATAGTTATATTGCTTCAAAACCTTTGTGAAAGAAAGCAGTCCTAAAAACCATTTAAAATTTGGCTACCATTTATGATGTTAATGTTATAATAATCAGTCACCCTATTCAGCCAAAGTTTTCATGATTTTATGAAATTGTAGTAAAAGTAAATATGCTGTTGCAATTGCCAAACCTGTTTATATACTGACCACATTCCGATATGATTTTAGGAATGTCACTTCCAAAGTAGAAGAAATTTGTCTAGTTTTTGGTCTAACCCAGCTGTTTACAACTGGTTTAGTTATCTATTGCTCTGCAACAAATGACACCAAACTCAGCAGCCTAAAATAGGAAACATTTATTATCTCATAGTGTCTTGTAGGTCAGGAACCTGGGAGCAGCTTAGCTGGGTGGTTAGATCTGTGACCTCCCACTAGGCTGTAGTCAAGATGGGGCTGTAGTCTTGACTGGGACTCTAGAATACCTGCTCCCAACCACACTCCTCTGAGTTCCTTCTCATTTTGGGGGCCTTTCCACAGGCTGTTCAAGATCAAGCCTGCACCAAAATGAATAATCCAGAAGAGAGAAACCAAGGCAAAAGCTGCAGTCTTTTATACTCTAATCTCAGAAGTGATATACCATCATTTCTGCTATATTTCATTGGTACAGTGTAGGAGAAAACTACATAAGGATGTGAATAAAAGGAAGTAGGCAACACTGAAGGGCCATCCTGAAGACTGGCTACCATAACCCTTTGATTTTTCACCAGCACATCTGACAGAGGCAACATCCTCCCCTAGATAATGCTCATTATAGCTATAATTCTGAGCTAAGAAATTGGTATCTCCAATTTCAGATGGGAAGGAGCAAAGGTTGGAGAAAATCTGCATATTATTATGAAAAAGTCTAATATATAATTTTTATCTATCTTCTTCCCACCAGCCTTGCAAATGTCATTTTTTCCTATTCTCATCATTTCCACACCACTTTTCTTCACCCAGTCTTCAGAGCCACTGCTCTAACCCTTATACATGGATGGGTTGAGCGTTGGAGAGATTAAGGGTTAACATACATATATACATACATACATACATACATACATACATATGCTTTGAAGGTTGAGTAATTCTGGCTCTTTTAAAAAGTCAAGTAAGTCAAATGAGCCACTGATCTGAAATTAATGGGACCTTTGTAAGAAATTACAATTAGCTGGAATGGAAGGCACACTGTTACAGGGCTCAAGTATAAAAGAACTTCAAAATATGCGAAGAAGTGGAGATGAGAGAAACAGAAGGTAGGAAAAGATAAAGACTTGAGTATGGCCTTGGAAGATAATAGGTAGCATAAGATTTACGCAATTTTTAAAACCCCAATTTTATCAATTTTCAATTTTTGACTTATAACTACTTAATAGCTGAGACTAAGCTGAATAGAATAAGACAAAAGTAGAGAGTTTGGAGTGCTCTTCTAGTGAAGAAAATGAATTATTCGGTATCAGAGCTTTATAAAATATACTTTTTGTACCTAGAAATTTTTACATTTGTTTTTCGCTTGCCTGACATGACATTGCAATCATAGTTGTATTTTCACCCTACCTGTAATTTTGTGTTCTGCTTAACAAAAACTTAAGTGGAAAATTCATATTTTATTGTTCAAACTTCACTGGCATTTACATTTTGCCCGAGCCCAGTTTCAGAGAAGTCCCTGCCCTCAAGTAACTCAGGCTAATGGAGGAGGCTCAATAGCAAAGGGCTACTGGTGGGATTCTCTGCAAGAACACCCAAAAGAAAGAGGAAATAGAAAAGGGAGACAGATATGAGATATTGGATAGTTAGAAAGTTTACATGGTATTTTTACAAAAGTGGTCCCTGGTCAGCAGTTGTTAGTGCTACTCCTTCTGAGTAGTTCCTTGAAACTACCTGTGGGCTTCCACTGTCTACTTTTATTTCTGAAGATGAAGCCAGCCCAACATTTTTAATAACTATATAATATTCCACCGAGTAAATATACCATAAATATACTTAGTGATTCTCCTCCTCTAGGTCATTGCTTGGTTTGCTTTGGGATTGCCATTATAAAATATGATATAGTGAACCTCTTTGTGCATTAGCATCATGCATTAGTTATCCATTGTTATGTAACAAATGACCGAAAGTCAACACCTTAAAACAATATAATTTATTATCTCACATTTCCTGTGGGTCAGGAATCCAGGAGCAGCCTTGCTGGATGGTTGTGGCTCAGAGTTTCTCATGAAGTTGATGTCACAGTCAGCTGGGGTTGCAAGTCATTTGAAGGCACAATTTGGGGAAGGTCTGATCCCAAGCTCACTCATGTAATTGTTGGAAAGCTGAATTTCTTGCTGGTTGTTGGAGACCTTAGGTCCTCACCACATGGACCTTTTCATAGGCTGCCTGAGTGTCCTCATGTCTTAGTAGCTGGCTTTCCCCCAAGCAAGTGAAGAGATGTGGAGAGTAGAGTAAGAGAGCAAGAGAGTGAGGCAGAAAAGAAGGAGATCCCAGGACAGAAGTCTTGTTGGTTTATATCTGGTCGTCTAATCTCAAAAGTGACACACCATCACTTCTGCTGTATTCTAGTGGTTACACAGACCAATCCTGCTCAACCTGGAAGAGGACTGTGTAAGGATATGAATACAAGGACCCAGGATCTTTGAGGGGCATCTTGGAGGGTGGCTACCATGGGATATACATACATATACAACTCCACAGGTTATACAAATATACCTATGTATGTATGTGTGTATTTACTTAAGATAGAGGCCTTGAAGTGAAATTACTGAGGGGAAGAATATTGACATTTTTTGAGGTCCTTGATATTTTTAGATTAAACTAACATGAGACTGCAGTTAAGTCAAAACCAGTCAAATATAGGTAATTTCATATAGGTCAACTTAATGTGCATTGCAATATTGTTTCCAAACGGCACATATCAGTATATGTCCCAACGGACAATGTTTGAATGTGGCAGTTTGGCCATTTACCTTATAAAGTTTATTTTAGCCCTTATGTCCAGTAAGTAATTGCTTAAAGTTGAATCATCATTTACTTCTCCCCAAATGGTATTTTCAGTTCCACATTCCTTGACTTACTGTCTGCAACAGTGAGTTAAAACTGTGATAGAATTACACTGATTAATAAACATGAATATTAAGTGTCTTTTTAGACCACAGAATTACTACCATATTGCCTTTTGACAAAAAACTACAAAGTGTAGTTGCAGTAATTCTAAGTCAGTGCTGTACAATAGGAACATGAGCCACATATATAATATAAAGTTTTCTAGTGACTATTAAAAAGTAAAAAGAAATAAATGAAATTAATTTTAATAACATGCATTATTTAACATAAGATATGTAAAATATTATAATGTTAACATGTAAATAATATTTTAAAATTTTAATGAGATATTGCACATTATTTTCATGCCAAGCCTTAGAAATCCCATGTGTATTGTGTACTTACAGCACATCTCAATTAATCTGCTATATTTTCATTGGAATACTCAATCTCTATTTAGATTTCGAAAAGTTTAGTTTAAAAAGCAGGTTCACATACCCTTTGTTCCAATCAATACCTAAAAAAGTTCCAATAACAGGTCATCAATTTTTTAATTTATATTAATTAAAAGTAAATAAAATTTAAAACTTCCTTAGGTACTCTAGTCACAATTCAAGTAATATGTGACTACTGTTTACCATATTGGTAAAACTGTGGTGTGAAATCAAAGGAGAGATAGAGAATGACACAAATGGTTAAACATTTACAGTTAATACCTCTTCAAGGCCAGAGGTTCTATCTGGATCAAAATGATATGATGCAATTAACTTATACTATATTTTTATAGCAAATTGCTTCATTCATCTGAAACCACAGATAAGGACAAAGTAAGCCCTCCAAATTAACTGTGCAAATTCATTACATAACATAGTAATTATACAGCAACTATTTTCTTTTAGACATAAACCTCAAAAATTTGGCAAGATAAGATAATGAACATGACTAATGTCAAAGTATAATTCTTATGCTAACAAAATCCTAAACTTTTAATAGCTAGTCTCTTGTAGATGTTTGTGAAATGCTTAATTGTAGTACTTTAAAATTTCAGTCAAGTATACTATGCCCAATGTATTTCTAGAAATTCTAATGTAAAATATACACGAAAATGTGTTTCCCCTCAATACTTAAAAGATATTAGGAGGATCTAAACACTGGTGACTGGAAAATAAAGTTTGAGAAACTATTTTGTTCAAATTTTAAAAATACGTTACAATGCACCTTTCAAACTTGGTTTATGAAACCACTAGGATACAAATACTTTTCCCTCTATTCACTCAACACACACATTTAGTGACATTTCTCACATAGGTATTTGCACTAAACAGGAAACAAAGCCTCAGACTGAAAGAATGTTAGGGGCCATCAGGCAGAGGAAGCACTGTTTTGGGTAGAGGGCTAAGTGTTTCAGATACTCAAATTACAATAAATGAAAATACAGAAGGATTTACAACATATTTTTTTACTAGCATACAAACTAACCCCAAAAATGACTAACAAATTAGATAACTACTGAATAAAGTTATAATTAAAATGTTATTTTGTTAAACACATTTGGCTTCTATGCCCAAAGAACATATTAGGGACATTTATATTCACTTTCTCTTTTTCACCAAGTCCTGAGTAAACAGAAGAGTATTTTTGGAAATAAATATTAGGATAAAAATAGGTATAATATATGTAATCCCATAAACATCATTTGCTTCTATGCTTGTGTTTCTCAATCCTTCCTCATTAAAAAAAAGTTATATTGATAAGAATAATAAGATGGTACAAAAATCAACACTATCTGTAGGCACCTATAAAGAAAGTTGTCTGTAGGGTTTTGAAATAATTTTTAATTGCAGGGCTCTTGTCCCCTTCTCCAGTACATCCTTACTTACTCTAAGACATGCACTACAATGTTAATCCAGATATCTCTTAGTAACATGTGGATTTTTAAAAAGTTAATTACTGCTTCCTAAATCTGTTCCACACCATTTAGGATATTGGTATTTACATATAGGTGCCCTGAATGGCATGAGAAGAATATTTGCAAAACTTCTGAATTTTTAAATTGCTATCTCCTTTAATCATTTCATCATTCTATACAAGATAAAAATAAATGGGCGGGCCAGCTCTGTCTGGATTCCTTCCTTACATTACTTATTTAGTAAATAGGATACCCTTTACTACATGTTTCTGTAGTGTCCAAACCATCCATTTCCTGGAAGTGCTGCTCATCTTTGGCTGCTGTGATCTCATCTCTGAACTGCTACTGAGCTGGCATGGAAATTTCTCACTTGATTTAGGTCCAAAGGGCATAAATCAGGTCTACAGGAGAAAGAATAGTTACACATGTGGAAACCAGCCATCAGGGATTAAAACAGAGGTATCTGGTAAGACGTTCAAATACAAGAAGGAAATTAAAACAAAGAATGATGAGCTCTCATACACTTTCCTTTCTTACACTATAAAAATGAAAAAATTTCTGAGAGGTTTTGAGTTCCACCAGTTCCACCATTAATTGCTGTCTGACCAAAATAAATCCTTTAACCTCTCTATTTCAGTTTCCTCATCTATAATATAGAACAATTATATCAATAACTAAAATGTTTTATAACACCTTATCAAATGTATTACTGTTTGCCAGGCTTGAGAACAGCCAAAATTTGTGAGACCAGGTTGACAAAAGACAGGATTTTTAGCTAAAGCTCCCAAAATAAATACTTAAAACTTATTTTTGAGGTCAAATGTGAAAGATTGTTAATACAAAACACACTTATATAGTTCCTCCTTCCTCACACTTTCAGTCAAGCTATTGCTCTCACCTCACTAAGTACTCTAATTGCTGCCACACTCTTAACACAAGTTCATTGGAATTACTCCTCCATAAAGCTGTTGTGCTCCAGAGTAACAAGGCAGGCAGACAGAAGTTGCCAGGTGGGAGGAGAGAAGGAGGACCTTGAGTAGGGTGAAGCAACTTTCTGGGGCCCTCACAGAGGAAGCACTGTGGCTCCACAGAGCCATGGTTCCTTCTGCCTTACCTCTCACACTTCCATCCCCTTTGCCTCACTACTTGTATCTCCAAAAACCACGACTAACCTTTAGAAACACTGAGAGATTTGACATTGATTAGAATGATTCTATAGAGTGAAAGAGTACAGAAACAAGGAAAAAGAGAGACAACCAACATGAAAAGAATTCTACCTCAGTCTTTATTTATTAAGGAGCAGGAAAAACACAAAGAAATTATTTATTTTCAAAGGAAGAGGTACATATTATGAACTGTGTTTAATAACTGGTGGCTTAATCATGGAAATTTAATGATGCAATTTGCACAGAATTTTTTTAAAACCTGTCATTTCTGGTTGTTAGCCCCCAGTTCCCTTTGATTATCAGTAAAATGCTTTAAAAGCTATACCTAAGTGTAGACTTAAATTGTATTTTTCAAAGAAGGAAAAATCAGATGATTCCTATTCATTGTCTCCTCTACTAACTGCATGCTTACTTTATTTTTTAAAGGATTTTTATTTATTTAATTTTAGAGAGAGGGGAAGGGAGGGAAAAAGAGAGGAAGAGAAACATCAGTGTGTGGTTACCTCTTGCCCCTCCCCTACTAGGGACCTGGCCCACAACCCAGGCATGTGCTCCAACTAGGAATCAAACTGGTAACCCTTTGGTTTTTCAGCCAGTGTTCAATCCACTGAGCTGGGGCTGCTTACTTTATTTTTATTTCCTATACACAAAATCTTTTCCTTCTAATGCCTTTAAAGATACACTTTCTTTTGCATCTCTATTGGAAATTTATATTTCTTAAACTTCTTAAACATTTCCTCACTAAGAAGAAAATACTGAATGAATATCCTCCCATTAATCTCAATCTATTCCATTTTTGTCAAGAAACAAACCAGGTTATTTGGAGGTAAATCTTCTATTTCCACTGATGTTCAGGATGTGAATGATGACTTGTTTTATTTCTTACTAATAACATTTCCTCTTCTTTCAGAGAAACCTATGCGGTAATCTCTTCTGGGAGCTTCTGAGTCCCAGGCCTTTAAGTACCATGAAATACTGAAATTACAGAGAGAATTCCATGTGGAAACCAGATTATAGCAAAAAATTGGAATCTAATCCCTAAAACATTCTATTTAAAAACCATTCATTTAGCCTTAAACTGAAGAAAAAAGAGGTATGGAAAGGATATCAATGGGTACCTGCCTGAGAAAGTACCTGTACAGTTGTCCCTCAAAGCTCTTTTGCACCACCCTTTGAAATACTCATATCACTGGTTGCCCAAAAAGTTCATTTGTTTTTTTTCCATAAATGGCTTCAGTAGCCTTTAATTGTCTTTAACTTCATTGAAAACAATTTTGTTAGAATGTATTGCGACAGTTGTTATATCAGCATGCATTTAAAAGAACATCAAAATTGGTGAATTTTTGTGTAGATATTTAATAGTGAAGATGGAAGAAAATAAGCAACATTTTGGCATATTATGCTTTATTATTTCAAGAAAGGTAAAAACACAATTGAAACTCAATTGTGCAGCATATGGAGAAGGTGCTGTGACTGATCAAACATGTCAAAAGTGGTTTGCAAAGTTTCATACTGGAAATCTCTCACTGGATGATGCTCCACAGTTAAGTAAACCAGTTAAAGTTGATAGCAATCAAATTGAGACATTAATAGATAACAATCAATGTTATACCATGTGGGAGATAACCAACACACTCAAACTGTCCAAATCAATAAAGTTATTGGTAAAAATGAAAAACATGTCTTTTATTTTACAGAAAAAAACATAGACTTTTTAGACAACTCAGTATAATTTGTTTGCCATAAAATTCTCTGACATTAAAAAAATTAAGTTTTTTCCATGTCATTTCTCCATGATAACCAGCTTGCAATTTAAAACACTATATTAGTTTTTTCAATCATCATGTATTAAGCAATAGTCCCAAGGAGAACCTATCTAGAAAACAAAAATCCAGATATTAAGGAAATAATCTAATACACTAATTCTGAATCATTCTAAGCATGACAGTAGTGTACTTTCTCAATACTTTTATATCATTTTATTCGTTTTATGTATCTAATAGTGTCACCATTTTAGAGCCAAATGAAACATAACCATTAGAGAACTTCTTACTGTTTCTGTTTGAATTCCTTCTTTAATGCTCATTCAAGAAGTGTTTAGTGAAGCTGTATGGCAAAGTGGTTAACATGGGCTTGGGATTCAGACAGATTTAGCCTCAAATCCTATGTCTGCCCTTATTATAATTTCAGGTATCCTCTCTAAGTTCCATTTTCTTCCTTTGTTTAACACAGAGAGTAATACCTACCATAAGAGTAGCATAATCAAAATGAGATACTGTATCTAAAGCACACTGTATAGAGCCAGGCATATACTAATTACTCAGTAAATGGCAGCTATTATTTTATACATACATATACATAAAAAATCTGGGAGAATCCAAGATGGTGGAGAAATAAGTGGAAGCTTCATTAACCTCCTCCCAGGACAAATCAGCAATTATAACTGAATTGCAGAGAAAGCATTCTGAATAACCAATTGAACACTAGCTGGAGAGAAGCCTTATAACCATGCATAGAGAAAAAAAAATGGTTCACCATAACATGACTGGCAGGGAGTATGGAGACATGAGAGGGCTGGCTGGGCTCCAAAGGATGGCATCTGTAGTTCTGGAGGGATAGTTCAGTGGCCAGGGAGGTCCCCCTAAAGACTGTGGAGTCTAACCCCAAGCAGGACATCCCAACCTACAGCATTGGAGCCAGAAAGGAACCCAGATAACATCCAGCTGTGAAAAGCAGCAGGGCTCCTGTCTGCCAGGGAGAAATGGCTAGAGATGCAAAGAGCCTCTTAAAGGGCCAATGCACAAAATTTTGTTTGTAGCCAGTTACCCTGGGCTCCAGCAGAAGGAGGGCAGAGGGGACTAGAGACCATTGAGGCAAGGCTAGGGCTGGTGGCTCTGGTGAGAGAACTAAAGGAACAGCTACCAGGATCCATGTGCTGTGTCATTCCCCATACTGCATAAGCTGGCTTTCTCAGGCAGACTACTCCTTTCCAAATAGCATCAGCCTGAGGGGAAGCAATAGCTTCACCCATAGGAATTACTCTGCCCCATCCTGTGGTGCTTAAACTCAACTGCTGATTACAGCTTCATTAGATTAGCAGCCAATCATGTTTAATGGCTGATTAGTTTAGCAACTAAGAAAATACAAAGAAGCAGCCAAAATGGGAAGATAAAGAAAGAGGCCACAAATAAAAAAAAAAAACAAGAGAATTCTCCAGAAGAACTAGAAGTATTAGGGGTGAGCAATTTATCAGATATAGAGTTTAGAATAATGATAATAATTTTTCATACTCAACAGCATAAACAAAGACATAGAAACCATAAAAAGGACCAGTCAGAAATAAAAGATGCACTATCTGTAATAAATAATACACTGGAAGAAATAATCAGTAGGTTAGATAAAACAGAGGATTGAATTAGTGTTTTGGAAGACAGAAACAAACACCCAGGCAGAGCAGGAAAAAATTTTTTTTAAAGGAAGAGAGCTTAAGAAACATTTTTTGAACAACATGAGGTATGACAACATCCACATCATGGGAATACCAGAAGGAGAAGAGAGAAAAAAAGGGATCAAGAAACTATTTGAAGAAATAATGACCAAAAACTTCCCTAATCTGATGAAGGAAAAAGTCACACAAGTCTAGGAAGCTCAGAGACTCCTAAAAAAATTGGACCCGAAGAGGCTAACACCAAGACACATCATAATTAAAATGACAAGACTTAAAAACAAGGAGAGAATCCTAAAAGCCACAAGAGAAAAGCAGGTAGTAACCAACAAGGGAGCATTAATTACACTGGCATCTGATACTCAACAGAAATATTTCAGACCATAAGGGAGTGGCTTGAAATATTCAAGGTGATGAAAAGCAAGGACCTATGACCAAGGCTACTTTACCCTGCAAGGCTCTCATTGAAAATTGAAGGAGAAATAAGAAACTTCCCAGACAAGAAAAAGCTAAAGGAGTTAACACCAAACCAGTACTGCAACAAATGTTAAAGGGCTTTCTTTAAGAAGAATAAAAAGAGAAAGAAAGAAAAAAAACAGAGGAAAACAGTCTAATAATAAAATGGCACTACATATGTATCTATCCATAATCACCTTAAATGTAAATGGCTTAAATGCTCTGACCAAAAGACATCAGGTAGATGAATGGACAAGAAAACAATACCCATATATATGCTGCCTCCAAGAGACCCATTTCAGATTGAAAGATACACACAGACAAAAAGTAAAGAGATGGAAAAAGATATTTCATGCAAATAGAGAAGAAAAAAACTTATATCTGACAAAAGAAACTTTAAAACCAAGGCTATAGTAAGAGACAAAGAAGGACACTACATAATGATAAAGAGAACAATGCAACAAGAGAATATAACTCTAGTAAACATTTATGTACCCAACATAGGAGCACCTAACTATGTAAAGCAAATCTTGATAGACATAAAGGGAGAGATCAACAGAAATAAAGTCATGGTTGGGGATTTTTAACACACCATTGACTTTAATGGATAGATCTTCCAGGCAGAAAACCAACAAGGAGACAGTGGTCTTAAATTATGCACTAGATCAAATGGATTTATTTGATATCTTCAAAGCATTTCACCCCAAAGCAACAGACTATACATACTTTTCAAGTGTACATGGAATGTTTTCTAGGACAAACCACATGTTAGGACACAAAACAAGTCTCAATATATTTAAGAAGATTGAAATCATGTCCACCACCTTCTCTGACCTCAATGCTATAAAACTGAAATCAATCACAAGAAGAACACTGAAAAAACATACAAAGGCATGGACACTAAATAACATGTTATTAAACTACAAGGGGGTCAAAAATAGATCAAGGAAGAAATCAAAAGATACCTTGAAGCAAATCAAAATTGAGGACACAACAACCCAAAATCTGTGGGACACTGGGAAAGCAATTATAGAGGAAAATTCATAGCATTACAGGCCTAGCTCAAAAAAACAAGTAAAAGCTCAAATAAACAATCTAACTTTACGCATAAAGGAACTTGAAAAAGAACAACAAATGAAGCACAAAGTGAGTAGAAAGGAAGAAATAATAAAGATCAGAGTAGAAATAAATGAATTAGAGTCTAAAAAACAATATAAAAGGTCATTGAAACCAGGAGCTGGTTTCTTGAAAAGATAAACCAGATTGACAAACCTTTAACCAGACTCAACAAGAAAAAAAGAAATGACCCAAATAAATAAAATCAGAAGTAAAAGAAGAGAAGTAACAACTGACAACAAAGAAATACAAAGGACTGTGAGAAAATATTATGAACAACTATATGCCAACAAACTGGACAACCTGGATGAAATGAATGAATTCCTAGAAACATACAATGTTACAAAAATAAATCATGAAGAATCGGGAAATTTGAATAGACAGAATTACACCTAACGAAATTAAAGTAGTAATCAAAAAACTCCCAACAAACAAAAGCCCTGAACCAGATGTCTTCACAGGTGAATTTTACCAAACATTCTGAAAAGACATAACAGCTCTCCTCAAACTATTTTATAAAATCCAAGAGGAGGGAAGGCCCCCAAACTCATTTCACAAAGCCAGCATTATCTTAATTCCAAAACCAGATAAACAGAGTTATAGGCCAATATCCCTGACAAACATAGATGCTAAATCCTCAATGAAATATTAGCAATTCAAGTAGAGCAATAATATATCAAAAAGATCAAGCAGGATTTATTCCAGGATTGCAAGAATGGTACAACATTTGCAAATCAATAAATATAACTCACCACATAAACAAAATGAAGGATAAAAACCACATGATCATATCAATAAATGCAGAAAAAGATTTTGATGAAATCAAGAACCCATTTATGATAAAAACTCTTAGCAAAATGGGAATAGAGGAAACATACCTAGACATAATAAAGGCCAAATATGACAAACCCACTGCCAGCATCATATTCAATGAGCAAAAACTACAAGTGTTCCCCTTAAGATCAGGAACAAGACAGGGATGTTCACTTTCACCTCTTTATTCAACATAGGACTGGAAGTCCTAGATACAGAAATCAAACAAGAAGAAAAGTAAAAACCATTCAAACTGGAAAGGAGGAAGTGAAATTGTCCTTATTTGTAGGACATGATACTGTGCACTATCTGTAATAAATAATACACTGGAAGGAATAATCAGTAGGTTAGATAAAACAGAGGATCGAATTAGTGTTTTGGAAGACAGAAACAAACACCCAGGCAGAGAACCCCAAACCAAACATTTCACACCAAGATACTAGAGCTGATAAATGAATTCAGCAAAGTAGCAGGATACATGAATTCCTAGAAACATACAATGTTTCTAGGAATTAATGTCCAGAAATCAGTTGCATTTTTATATGCCAATAACAAACTAACAGAAAGGGAAATTAAGAAAACAGTCCCATTCACAATTACTTCAAAAAGAATAAAATACCTAGGAATAAACCTAATGAAGGATGTAAAAGACCTGTACTCAGAAAATTACAAGACACTGAAGGAAGAAATTGAAGAAGATACAAATAAGTGGAGGCACATACTGTGTTCACAGGTAGGAAGAATTAACATCATTTAAATGTCTCTATTCCCCAAAGCAATCTATAGGTCCAATGCAATTCCTATCAAGATTCCAATGACATATTTCATACAACTAGAACAAATATTTCAAAAATTTATAATGAACCACAAAAGGCCCCGCTTAGCAACAGGGATACTGAGAAAAAAGAACAAAGTTGAAGGAATCGCGCTACCTAATGTCAAACTATACTACAAGGCCATAGTAATCAAACTAGCATGGCACTGGCATCAAAACTGCCACAGAGATCAATGAAACAGAATAGAGAGCTCAGGAATAAAACCACACCTTTATAGTTAATTAATATTCAACAGGAGAGCAAGCACATACAATGGGCTAAAGATAGTTTCTTCAATAAATGATGTTGGGAAAACTGGTCAGATACATGCAGTAAAATGAAACTAGACCACCTTCTTATACTACACACAAGAGTAAATTCAAAATGGATCAAATTCTTAAATGTTAGACCCCAAACCATAAAAATCCTAGAAGAAAACATAGGCAGTGAAATCTCTGATATTGCTCATATCAATTTTTTATAGATATATATCCCCAGGCAAAGAAAAGAAAAGAAAAATAAATAAATGGGGCCACATTAAACTAAAAAGTTTTTGCACAGCAAAGAAAATCATTAACAAAATAAAAAGACAATCCACAGAATGGAAGAACATATTTGCCAACACATCTGATAAGGGGTTAATATCCAAAATTTATAAAGTACTTACAAAACTCAACACCAAAAAAACAAACAACCCAATTAAAAAATGGGCAATGGAACTGAATAGATACTTATGAAAAGAGGACATATAGATGGCCAATAGGCATATGAAAAGGTGTTCAATGTCACTAATCATCAGAGAAATGCAAATTAAAGCCACAATGAGATACCATCTCTCACCTGTCAGAATGGCTATCAATAAATCAACAAACAAGAAGTGCTAGTGAGGATGTGGAAAAAGGGGAATCTTTTGGACTGTTGGGGGGAATGCAGACTAGTGCAGCTACTACCTGTAGAAAGCACTATGGAGATACCTTGAAAAATGTGAAATGGATCTGCCTTTTGACCCAGCAATCCCTCTTCTAGGAATAAATACTAAGGAACTCAAAAGACTAATTCAAAAGAACATAAGCACCCCTATGTTCACTGCAGCATTATTTACAATCACCAAGATACAGAAGCAGCCCAAGTATCCACCAATAGACAAGTGGGTAGAACAACTATGTGACAGTTACTCAATGGAATTCTACTCAGCCATAAAAAAGAAGAAAATTTTACCCTTTGCAACAGTATGGATGGACCTGGAGAACATTATACTAACTGAAATAAGCCAGTCACAGAAAAACAAATACCATATGATTTCACTCATATGTGGAATCTAATGAAACAAACTTAACTAACAAGCAAAACAGAGGCACTCATAGATGGAGAGCAGATGACATCTGGAGGGAAGGGAAGTTAGGGAGTGGAGGGGTTGAGCAAAAAAGAAAAAGGACTCTTGAAAGTGGATAGCAGTGAGGTGATTGCTGGAGTGAGAGGGGTATACGGGGACTACGTGGTAATGGAAAAAATACAATAATACAAAATTTTTAGAAAAAGCTAGACTTCAAAAAAAGAAGAAAAGAAAGAAAATGTGAAAAATGAAGAAAAATATCCTTCGTTCTAACACCCTAGTAATACAAACATGTATTTTTTGTAATTTATGTTCACATAAAAACTTATTTATAATAAGTTTTATTATTATAATTGTAAGTTTAATTATTATAATTGTAATATATAATTTTGTTCTTTCTTACTTTATAATCACTTTTTGTTGAATGAGAGTCTATTAAGTAAACTACCATAATTTAACATCTAAATTCCTGCCAAATGTTTGGGGGTTTGCTATTACAAATAATGTTATAATAACATTTGCATGAATACAGTTTTTCATTCTGTGGAATTATTTCCTTAAAAGCAATTCCCAAATCAGGCTTTCTAGAGTAACCATAAACTCTTTTGTGACTTAGATTTTTACCAAACAACTTTCCACAAGTTTATACAATTTGTAGTGTTTCCACCAATGGTTATAAACATTATCATGTTCTCTCTAACCCTCAGTATTAATACTAATACCTTTCATTTTTTGAATATTTACCATGTGTCAAGCACTGTTCTAAGTGCTTTACATATATTATCTCATCATTCTCACAACAAATCTCTAAGGTAGCTACTTTGACCATGTACAATAAATCTCTGAAGTAACCCAGAAGTAGTTATCCTCTTTTTGTAGATGAGGAAGTAAGGTTCAGAAAGGTTAAAAGCCATACTCAATGTCACATAGCAAATAAATGGTAAAACTTGTACTGAAACTCATCCTAATACCACAATGCTCATGGCCACTTGGCTCTGTTTCTTCTTTACTCTTTTTTCCTCCAAGTAATAAAAGGGGGTTATGAAGTTTTCATAAGCAGTTCTTGATTACTAACAAAGTAGGTCATTTTTACATATGTTAAACTGCATAGCCTTGTTGTATTATTTGTTAATATTATTTAGCAACTTCTATAAAGTTGTGGGGGCAGTTTTGTTCCCTATGTATTTTTTGCTGATCAGGTGTGTCAGCATAACCTTCACAAAAAAGGTCCTGGCACTGAGCTGTCAGTTAATAAGCAAAGGTGGTCCTTCTTTTTCTCCTTCCTTCCTGCCCAATATGAGCTGAATACAAACATGTCCTGGAAAGTTATGTCCATATGTGTTCAACACTACTCACTCATATGACATGGCTCCTGACTAATTTGGAATACTCTATATTATAAGTAAGAGTGAAGACTCAATGTACCCTGAGGGCTGACAAACTACAATAATTTTTAACTGAACCAATTTGCCAAGGACTTCAAGAATTAATATGTCATTCACTCAATTCCTGCCCCACCATCTCTTTCCATCTACAGATTTCTCTTCTGCTAACTAAGACTGGAATGTATAGATGTTTTTACAGATTTATAACCCAAACAACCTGGGCATCATTTGGAGCTTATCTCTCATAACATATAGAAACATCATTAAAAACTCACCTAGGCTTTACTAAAACTCACCTAGGCTTTTAAAATAATCCTATTTTAAAACATGCTCCAATACCTGCATTATGTCTTGCTATACATCCAAGTGCCCAAGCTGCAGCCTCTTTGACTCCAGGGTAAAAATCTTCCAGGCATATCACTAGCATATTCAGAGTTTCACAATCAACTATTGCCTGAGCTAGTTAAGGAGAATGTTTACCAACTACTTGTAATACAAAGGCAGCTGCTTTCCTGTAGAAATGCTACAAGGATAAAACAGATAAAAGAGACAAAACTCAAAGTGAGTTGAACACTTACATAACAAAAAGTTAAAATAGACCAAAACCTTTGTAAAGATAACATTAATATAATAAAGCTCAACAGCTGTTATATACAAAAAAAAATCCTGCAACATTTTGATTTTTTCCATTTTATCAAGTTTAATATACATAAAAATGTAGAACTTAAAAATGCACACATAGTTCTTGATTTCAAACTAAACTGAAATATTAAAATATATTTTTATAAAAACTTTACCCACAAAATCCAATTTAGTAGATGCACTAAGGAATCACTTTTATTTCTCTGACATTTTATTTCTAATTTGATTATAGTAAACAAACATATTTTGTATTATTTGTATCAAAATAATTAAAATGTTAGCCCTAGCTGGTGTAGCTCAGTGGATTGAGTGTGGCTTGTGAACCAGACAATCGCAGTTCGATTCCCAGTCAGGGCACATAACTGGGTTGCAGGCCAGTTCCCAGCAGAGGATCCACAAGAGGCAACCATACATTGATATTTCTCTCTCTCTCTCCTTCCCTTCCCCTCTAAAGATAAATAAATAAAATCTTTAAAATTAAAAAAATAATTAAAATGTTTAGTTGACAATGGTTACTAATATGGATATTACTAACACATTTGCATTTAAGTATTTAAAATACTTGTGTATTTTTATTGAAAACCCCATCTTTACCATTTCCTGAAGCAGGCATAAGGTATCTGAATGCAGTTATAATATTCAACTAGACAAAATACTAAGTCTATTTTGACAGACTAATTTGCTACTTGAGTAGAAATCAATAGCAGTAGTCTTGTTATAGTGTTATTTGTTATAATGGAAATAATTATGCATAGCTTAATACATAAAGAGCTTTTTAAAGGTAGTTTTACCTCTATCATTAGCTGTTAACTGTTTGAATTTTAGAATATGCACTTCAGTGATATTTATTATGGTTTTCTTTCTTTTTTTTTAATTTAATTGTTGTTCAAGTACAATTGTCTCCATTTTCTGCCCACCATGCCCCACCCCCACCGCCAATTCCAGCCATCCCCACTTCCCACCCTTGATCCTATCCCTGTTAGGCTTTGTCCATGTGTCCTTTGTAATTGTTCTGAAATCTCTTCCTCCCTTCCCACCCCCCATTATCCCCTTTCACCTCCCCTATGGTTACTGTCAGTTTGTTCTTAATTTCAAACTCTCTGTTTATATTTTGCTTGCTTGGTTGTTTTGTTGATAAGGTTCCTCTTATAGGTGAGATCACATGGTATTTGTCTTTTACCACCTGGCTTATTTCACTTAGCATAATGCTCTCCAGAGCAATTCATGCTGTTACAAAGAGTAGGAGCTCCTTCTTTCTTTCTGCTGCATAGTATTCCATTGTGTAAATGTTCCATAGGTTTTTGATCCATTCATTCACTAATAAGCACTTAGGTTTTTTTCATCATTTTGTTGTTATTGGGGTATATTAATTAATACCTTCTATTCTGATGAAGAAAAATTTAAGATTATGGGCTCATAAATTGAGCCTTTTCTACCACATATTTTAGAAATTACCATGGAATGAGTAATTCATTCAAGACGTATCAGTTATCATTCAACACAATTCCTATCAAAATACCATTGCCATATTTCACAGAACTAGAATAAATAATCCAAAAATTTGTATGAAAACACAAGAGACTCCAAATAGCAACAGAAATCTTGAGAAAAGAACACAGTAGGGGGTATCATATTACCTAATATCAAACTATACTACAAGGCTATAGTAATCAAAACAACATGGTACTGGCATAAAAACTCACATGTATCAATGAAACAGAACAGAGAGTTCAGAAATAATTTCATGACTATATGTTCAGTTAATTTATGACAAAGGAAGCAAGAACATAAAATTGAGCAACGAAAGTCTATTTAATAAATGGTGGTGGGAAAAATGGACAGATACATGCAGAAAAAGAAACTAGACCACCTTATGACACTATATCAAGAATAAACTCAAAATAGATTATAGACTTAAATGTAAGACCTATAACCATAAATTCCTGAAAGAAAACATAGGCAGTAAAATCTCTGACATTTCTCTGAGCAATATTTTTTCTGACATATCTTCTTGGGCAAGGGAAATAAACAAATGGGACTACATCAAACTAAAAAGTTTCTGCACAGCAAGTGGAACCATCAACAAAATCAAGACAATCTTCTGAGTGGAAGAAATACTTGCCAACCATATATCTGATAAGGGTTAATATCCAAAATTTATAAAGAACTCAGACAACACAACCCCAGAAAAACAAACAATCTAATTAAAAAGTAGGCAGAAGACCTGAATAGATATTTGTCCAAAGAAGACATACTGATGGCCAATAGAAATATGAAAAGTTGCTCACTATTACTAATCACCAGAGAAATGTAAATCAAAACCACAATGAGATAACACATCACACCTGTCAGAATTCTATCATCAATAAAACAATAAACAACAGGTGTTGTCAAGGATGTGGAGAAAATGGTACCCTCATGCACTGCTGGGGAAAATGTTGATTAGTGTGGAAGTTCCTCGAAAAAGTAAAAATGAAATTGCCTTACGACCCAGTGATTCCACTTTTGGGAATATATCCAAAGAAAACCAAAACACTAATTTGAAAGAATATATGTATCTCTATGTTCATTGCAGCATTATTTGCAATAGCAAAACTATGGAAGGAACACACATGCCCATCAATAGGCAGGTGGGTAAAAAAGCTGTGGTACATAGACACAATGGAATACTATTCAGTCATGAAAATGAATGAAATATTACCTTTTGTGATAGCGTGAATGGAGCTGGAGGGTATTAAGCTAAGGGAAATAAGTCAGACAGACAAAGACAAATATCATGATTTCGCTTATATGGGGAATCTAAGAACAAAATAAAAAAATAAAAAGACTCATGGACCCAAAAAACAGAGTTTCAGTTGACAGAGGGGAGGCGGTTGAGGGGATGGGTGGAAAAAGTGAAGGAATTAAGAAGTACAATTGATAGCTACAGAATAATCATGGGGATGTAAATTACAGCATAGGGAATATTGTCAATAATATTATAATAACTATGTATGGGGCCAGGTGGGTACTTGAAATATCAGGAGGAGCACAGTGTAAAGTATCTGATCTTTTAAGCACTATGCTGTACATTGGAAACTAATACATAATAATATCAAATGTAAACTATAATTGAAAAATATATATGCATATACATGTTATATGTGTGCATTAATATATTATGCATATATATATGGAGAGAGAGAGTAGACAGGTGCTGAAACACAGTTGTCTTTGGCCTCAAGAAACTTATAAAGACACTGTGAGAGATAAACAAATGTAACACATTATGATGTATGCAACTAAATGAGAAGTAGAGTATGCTCTACAAACATACAGTAGAACATCTAACTCAGGCTTTAAAGAACACAGAAAAGGCAACTCAGGAGAAGTAACATCTAAATTTATATCTGAAGGCTTCTGAGCAGATTGACTGCTAACAAATTGGAGTAGAGAGGTAAATAGATTGGAGGGTACTTCAATGAAAAGGAACTATGTAGTTCAGAACCAAAAACAGTTTGATATATTGACAAAACTGAGAATGCAGTATGACTAAAGTGCAAGAGGGGAGAGAGAATGTTCAAGAAAGAAGGCTAAGAAATTGACAGAAACAAAAATCCTGAAGGGTCCAATAAAGTATTTTTAAGCATTTTGGTTTTTTTAAGATGTTTACAATGTATTTTTTGAGAGACAGGGGACAGAGGAGAAAGAGAAAGAAACATCAATGTGTGGTTGCCTCTCGCACACCCCCTACTGGGGAGCTGGCCCGCAACCCAGGCATACCCCACAATGGCGAATCAAACCAGTGACTGTTGGGTTTGCAGGCCGGCACCCAATCCACTGAGCCACACCAGCCAGGGCAAGTATTTTAAATTGTATCTGACCATTAATGTCAGTAATGTGACACAATCAAATTTGTACTTTGCAAAGTACACTCTGATTACACATGTGGGAAAAGGTGAAAATAGATAAGTCTGAATACAGGAAGACCACTTAGGAAACTGCTGTAGGAACCAACACCAGGTGAACAGCAATAGCAAAATTGAAAGAGAAAAGTTAAAGGTCTAAGGAGATACTTAGGAGGCAAAATGATTAATGTGAAGAAGATGGAATGTGATACTTTCAGGTTTCTGGTTTGGACAAGGGATGCATGATTGTGGCAGATTGTTGAAGAATCCGAGATAACTTCAGTCAGCCTGAACTGTCTAGTGGAGGAGTGACGTGGAAAGAGATAAAGCTAGAGAGTTTGGTTGGGGCTGGATCAGATTTAGCAATAGGCCAAATTAAGATTCTGTGGTGTTATTCTGGTGAAATGGGAAGCCATGGGAAGCTTTATTATTTACATTACTTACACTCAGGGAAACAAATGAAAATGAAAACTGAGTAATTTCCAGGTCCATAAAGTCTGGCTGAGCAGGCTGTGTACTGCACAAATCCAGGGGATGCCACTCATATAGATTATGACATAAATGGTACCCTCAAAGTTGTGCAAAGCACAGCAGCCATTGTTGATAAAGCATGTTATGTGGTTGTCTGGTTTGTTTTATATGAAAAATGTCCTATCTCCATAGTAAAATAATAAACATCTCTAGAGCGGAGATTATGTTTTATACTTCTCTTCTGTTTCTCAAAGTGCCTAGCACAGTTCTGAATATAAAGGTTCTGGCGAAGTAAAGCTTGCTTGAGTGGCTGGTAGGATACATGAATGTCTGACACGATATGGACAGCAATTTAAACATTTCACCTAAAATGTGTTCTGTTGCATAATTACATGCTTATGATTTTGTAATAAAAGATTTTGTGACTAAAAAGGGGCATTATTTGTGCCAGACATTGAACAACTAACTCTTCTTGAAAAACTTGTGCTCTTGGCTCCAGAAACCACAACTCACATTGATTTTACTACTCTAAGCACTATATGTTCTCCTATCAAAGAGTTTAACCAATTACACTCATCAACTTTAATAGATTTAATTTTTTATTTCTTTAATAAGACATTACATTTATATGGTTATACTTTTACTGAAGCAAGTTTCATGACACTGATAATTTTAGGACTTGTTCTCATTTTCCTTCACTGGTCATATCTTATTTGAAAATATTTAAGTGTTCCTCCCTTGCTTTTTTGTAAGAGTAAGAATTTTCAGGACCTGATTTAGTTTCTCCCAGCTTCTATAGTTTTATGTACTTCAGGCCACTGTTCCAGCACTTTATTAAGAAATTATAAATTTGCTCTGGCTGATGTGGCTCAGTTGATTGAGCACCAGCCTGTGAACCAAAGGGTCACCAGTTCAATTCCTGGTCAGGGCACATGCCTGGGTTTCAGGCCAGGTCCCTCGCAGGAAGTGCACTCAAGTGAACCACACATTAATGTTTCCCTCTCTTTCTTTCTCCCTCCCATCCTCTCTGTCTAAAAATAAATAAATAAAATCTTTTTAAAAATCATAAATTTTGTTTTGTTTTTGTCTAGTTGTTTTGTTTTCTGTAAAATGCTCTTTCACACTCATAACTATTCAGTCAATTATGATTTTATTTTTTAAGTATATTTGATTGATTATGCTGTTACAGTTGTCCCAATTTTTCCCCCTTCCCCTCCTCCACCCGGTACCTGCCTTCCCCCAGCAATCTCTTTCCCTTAGTTCATATCCATATGTCATGCATATAAGTTCTTTCGCTTTTCCATTTCCTATACTATTCCTAATATCCCCATCTATTTATTACCTACCAGTTATACTTAATCTCTGTACCTTTCCCCCATTCTTTCCCTTATTCCTGCCCACTGATAACCCTCCAAGTGATCTCCATATCTATGATTTTATTCCTGTTCTAGCTGTTTGCTTATTTTCTGTTTTTGTTTTTTAGATTCAGTTGTTGACAATTGTGAGTTTATTGTCATTTTAGTGTTCATAGTTTTGATCCTCTTCTTTTTCTTGTATTAATCCCTTTAATACTTCATATAATAAGGGCTTGGTGATGATGAACTACTTTAACTTTACCTTGCCTGGGAAGCACTTTTTCTGCCCTTGAATTCTACATGATAGCTTTCCTGGGTAGACTAGTATTGGTTATAGGTCCTTGCTTTTTATCCCTTTGAATACTCCTTGCCAGTCCCTACTAGCCTGCAGTTTCTTTAGCGAAATCAGCTGACAGACTTATGGGAACTCTTTTGTAAGTTTCTATTTGCTTTTCAACTGCTGCTTTTAAGATGCTCTCTTTATCTTTAACCTTTGGTATTTTAAATATGATGTTTCCTGATGTGGTCCTCTTTGGGTACAACTTGTTTGGGATTCTCTGTGCTTCCTGGACTTGTTAGTCTATTTCCTTCACCAAATTAGGGAAGTTTTCTTTCATCATTTTTTCAAATAAGTTTTCAATTTGTTGCTCTTCCTCTTCTCCTTCTAGCATGTCTGTTTCAGATGTTGGCCCTTTTTGGAGATGACCCAGAGTCTTCCTATACTCACCTCTTTTTTTTAATTCTTATTTCTTCTGGTCTGTTCTAGCTGACTGTTTATTTCTTCCTTATGTTCCAAATTGTTGATGTAATCCTAAGTTTCATCCCCTCCACTCTTGGTTCCCTTTATTTTAACTTCTTTATTTAACTCAGTGTAGCCTTTATTTCTTCCCTTATGCTTTTGCTGTATTCATTGAGTTCCCTGAGCATCCTTATCACCAGTGTTTTGAATTCTGCATCTGATAAGTTGCCTATTTACATTTTGCTTAGAACTTTTTCTGGGGTTTTATCCTGTTCTTTCATTTGGACCATATTTCTTTGTTTCCTCAATTTGGCGGCCTCCCTGTGTTTGTTTCTGTGTGTTAGAGCTGCTTTGACTCCCTGTCTTAGCACACCTGTTAAGTTGTACTGGGTGGAGCCCCTTCACCACTTCATGGCTCTGTATGTTGGGGAGGAGTTAGAAAGGAAACAATGCCCCAGCCTGGATGCTAGAGGCTTGCTTGGCACTTTCCCTGTTTCTAATCATGCACCTAATTCCCGAATGTGAGTGGTGCCCCTCTAGCTGCCACCCTGGCATTGGTTCCCAGAGTGGGTGGGTTTGCATAAGTTCTAAGACTATTTGGGCCCTTTAAACAGACTTTCCTGTGAGAGCTTCAGTTTCTTCCACCACCCCAACCCCCCACTGGTTTTACAGCTATAAGTTATAAGGCTTTAATTTTCTGGCACTGGAACCCTGGGCTGCACAGTCTGGCCTGGGGCTAGAATCACTCATTCCCTTCTCAATTTTTATCCACCACATGTGAATATGGGACCACCCATTTCTCCAGCCACCACTGCCACCTTGCCACCACCATACCATATGCTCTCCACCCTTGCTCCCCATTCTCTGCCCTTCCTACCCATCTGGATGCATATGGCCTCTTTAAATTCTTGCTTGTAGGACTTCCATACAGTTCGATTTTCTGGTAGTTCTGGGTGTTTTTTGTTTTGAAGTTAGTTGTGATCCTTCTTATGGCTGTACGAGGATGTGAAGCATGTCTACCTATGCCTACGTGTTGACCAGTAATCTCTCAGTTATGTGTTTAGATGTTATATCCCTTACAATACACAAAGAGTCTTGTAATTTATTTAAAGGTTCAGAATGAATCACAAAATATATGTATAGTCTATTTACATTATTATAAAAAATCATCTGTTTTCTCCTTTAAAATTATTCTCATTATAGTTAATACTATAGTTAGTATCTTCTGAATTTTGTTTGGTGGTTCACTATTAACTCAATTGTTTATGAGTGAAGGGCTACCACATCTGATATGTCACCTTTGGGTAGGGAGAGGTGAGAGGAATATGGGCCTGAGACCACTGACTCACTGAACAAGCTAGCAACTCTTCTAAGAGGGCAAGGAAGCAGGGTATACATTTATTTACTAATTTAATGATATATAGCATGTACCACTTACCAATTAAAACTGGCCTATTGCCAGGTTTAGAATGCATAACAAAGGGTAAACCTGCTGGATTGACATTATTCTACACCAACATTACTGTAGCTGTCATTATTACTTTATTAAATTGAAATTCCATTAATTTTTTCCAGTATGTCTGACTCTCCACTATGTCACAGCCATCACTGTCTATATATGTGAGATTTGAATTGAATGAGCATGTAGAAGATACAAGTTATGGCAAGTTCAGTTTATGTATACTTTAGATAAAATGATTGAAACTTACATGTTTATAATTACATAAAGAAATGTAAAAATAATCTTTTACTATAATTTTCAAATAAATATGTAAGTTGCACATCTCTAAACCTTTATTCCCAGCTAAGGTACCCTTCCTAAGCTCCAGAGCCCTATATATCCAAATAGTTTAACATAGTCACTGCCATATAGCTATCTCAGACACACTACCACCTCAACACTGTTAAAGTGAAATCACCATTGCCTCTGCCTTTTGTACCCTCTTTCTTTATTAATGAATGATGTCAATGTGCCTATACAACCAAAAGCCTGTGACTCATCTTAAATTCATCTCTCCTTACCCACCCCTTCTACTAAGTTGTAAGTCTTGCATATCTCGTATCCAGTGTGAGTGCTACAGCAAAAATGGATACCTGGTCTTCTTGATCCTTTTTTAATCCCTTCTAATTTGTTCTCTACTGGGAAAATCATTTTCTAAAACACAAAATGGATCCCAATGTTCCTCTAATTAAAACTCTTCAATGACTATCAATTTCGGGATAAATCCAAACATCAGAAGAGGTTCTTCATAATTAGGTTTATTTCCTCTCTAGACAATGACTTTTCTCTCCTTTGTTTTATTACCCCCAAGAAGCTCCAGCTATACCTAAACATTGTCTTTTCTATCAAGTATATACCACATTTTTTCTTGTCTCTGTGCCTTTCCACATAATTTCCCTCTTCCTGAATGCAGTTTCTCCTTCCCTCCTTCATCTGGCTAACTCCTAGGAATTCCTCCTAGAAATCTCCTATAAACAGCACCCTTCACTCCCAAAGCCTGAGTTAAGTACCTTCCATATGTGCTCCATATGTCTATCTTTAGACACTTATCAAGCAGTATTTTATTTATTTATATATCTCTCCATTAGCAAATAAGCCCCTTAAGGGCTTTCTATTTTTGTATGATCACCATCTAAGCAATCATCTGGCACATGGACACTCAATAAATGTTTATTGAATGATGAATGAACAAATAGTGAAAATGAATATAGAGGACAGTTCTGAAAGGACTGTCTGCTCCAAGAGCTTTCATGAGTGATATTTGAAGAGGAAAATTTTGGAAGGTAGTTAGTTCAAAAATATATCTTCAGATAGAATTAATTTTTATTTTATTCATACTCTACCTAAATTCTTTATAGATAATTTACTCTAAAATACATGTATACAAGGATAATCATTAAGAGCCATGTAGTGAAGACATGGATTGACAATTTTATTAGAAATATAGGTTAGGGATAGTTGCTTCAGTTGAGGTCTAAACAAAACACAGAGTTTCATGTTAGCAAAAGTAAAAAGGGAAATGCTTCATGAAATAAAATAAAGTAGGAGCATTTCTTTTTGGAAAATTCCATACCAGGGGTTAGTTTGACATATAATAGTTAAGACAGTTAAATAAAAGAGTGTATGTATCTTTATATTAAAAACATTTAATAACAAAATTGACAATATCTTAAATGGCAGATTTAAAGAAGCTATGGAAAATTGTCTATTTTTAAAATAAGCCCTTGATTTTAAAATTAAATAGAAGGCATATTATTAGACTAAGTCTACAAAGACATTTCTGTGGAAAACTAATATAATCTAGTAAATTACATAATTTAATAGTGATTCTGACTTGACACAGAGACAGAATATATGGAAAAGTAGAAATCACTTCCTTAGGAGACACATGCACACATACACACAAAAACAAATGTTATTGATTTAACCTAGACTTTTAACAGAACTTAAATAATAACAAATCTTTTAAATAAGCTACCCTAATGATAGAGAGCATGGGGGCAAATAGCAAAACCAAATCATTATTCACGTTGAAAATTAGGTAAGCCTGACTTGTGTTCTGATGGGCCAGCCCATGCGCTGCAAGGCCGGGCCAAATTTTTTCTCAAGGTGTGGCCCTGGATTTCTCCTAGCGTTAGTACATCTACTTCAATAGAAATCCCAAAGTTCTGCACCCAAAAAACATGGGAGAAAAATCCTTCATATAAAGTATGGTTAAATCAGAAACAAAGGGAAATATTAAGTATACATTCAAGTAACCAACATTTATCAAGTGCCTCCCCCTTCATTGTGCTCTACCTCACGAGTTATCAAAAAGCCCAGGAGAAAAGGCAATCAATCACAGGGCCACGGGCTCTGATGAAGTCTCCTGTGCACCTTCCCTGATCCCAGCAGGGTCTCAGTCCAACAACTCTGAAGTACTCTGTTGGGTCTCAGTTCCCAGTGGAGTACACACTTTTCCTTAGGTGCTTTAAACGAGATTCTGGTTTGATATGGCTTTTCCTTAGAAGCTACAGGAAGCCAGAAAGTCCTCTAGAGCTCTGAGGCCAGTTTAACCCTAATACGACTCCTTTTCCCTCAAACCTCCAGGTATTTATTAAAGTTAGTCCTCTGCATCTGGCCTCCACTCAAGTTCCCATAATGATTCTCAAGGAAACCTCAAAAAGCAATTATACACACAATTACTAGACAGCCTTGGTATCCAAAGGCCTAAACAAACAACTTGTTTTAACAGTTAACACTGAGGTTTATTAGAAATTCCTAGAACCATTTAGAAATAGTTTATTAATTCCTACAAGCAGAAAGAGCACAAGGTCAGCAGCAATTAAGAAACACGTCTTAGTCTCACTTTGGCCACTAATTCACTTTGTGATGAGGGTAATTATTCAACCTTGTTGGGCTTAAGTATCCACACTGTAGAATATCACTACTCTACCTACCTCAGCTGTTACAAAAACCTGATTTTTAAGAGATGTGAAAACACAAAAATAATTATTTCTTCATTCTATTTAAACATGTTAAATATCTATTTTATGTTAAGCATTATGCTAGGCATGGAATTCACCATGGAGAAAACAGGAACTAAATCATTGCAACTAGAATAAGTGTTATGAAAGAGAAATATTAGAAGCAAGAAAAGCATAAATCAGGAGGCTTAACCTACTATGAGGGCCCAAGGAAGTTTTCCCTGAAAAATCAATATCTAAACAGAGCCATAAAGAATGAGTATAAATTAATTAGGCAAAGAAGTATAGGAAAAGGTTCTAGTCATAGGAACAAAGGCTATAAAGAAACATTAAAATGTAAAGTGAAATTTAAAAATATTTAAATAACCTTTCAAAAACATTTAACATGTAACATTTAAATTCAACCCACACCATTTGCCATTTCTAAGCCCCATTCTTACAGGATGATTGATAGCTTGGGTTTTATTTTTTTCCTAATCATCCAGTTTTTCCTAAGAAAACAATGAGGCACAGCCCTCACTATATTATTTTCTATGTATGTACCAATGCTTATATAACAAAATAAATAAATGTTCATGTAGGAACAGTGGTTTAGAACACAAAATTCTGAATAATCTTGTTTTTAGGACATATTGTTAGAGGCTACATTTTTAGAATTTTTATACTTCCCTAGAATATTTTCCACTTTAACATATGTGAAAAACCTCTATCCCTATCTTTTTAAAAAAAGTCAGTGCTTTGATTTATCATATATTTATAATGATGACTTCTTTTATATTGACAAAATGCAGCAAGTTTAAATAGTATAATTCATTAGGTCTTTTGAAGTTGCTCCAGTAATTATCTTTATCCTATTGAACAGTAGTTTTTGTAAGAGAATCATGATACATTTACCTACCACATGTGTTTTAAATACATCATAAATGCTTACCACAGGCTTTTCATTCTCATAGCAAATTGAAGGGCTATGAGTGAATTAATCTGAAGATTTTAACCCTGCCCCAGACACATGTAATTTATGATAATTTTCTGTCAACATATATTACTTATTTTCTTGAGTTCTGAACCCATTAAATTGACTCAACTTGCAAATCAGCTTCATACAGATGCATATTTAAAGTGTTATGCAAACTACTTTATACTACTCTTCTGAAAATATACATACCTACTGATTTGTCAGTGTTCACTGTTTTACTATAGGTTACATGTAATATATTACAAGGTATTATTTTAAACTTTACCACCACTTTACTTATAAAAATATCTGCTTCAGAGAAGTTTATTTTATTTAGCTAAGCAGTTTAAAAATAATTTACTTGGAACTTTTATTAGCTTATTTCAAAAGACCTCTTAAACAACCTAAGAGTGGCCTGGTATTCTAATATGCTGTAAAACATGATTCTTATATTTTATAACTAAAACAGCCACCTTAACTTGCTCCAATTCTACAATTGGCAAAAGCAGTAATCTATATTTCTACTACTACAGGCACTATTCAAAGAGGAAAAGTATCAAAATTCATTTTAAATAGTTGTAAGATGTAATGGTTCAAACGTGCAGGGTTTGATGGTACATAAAGAGACTTTTCACAACCAATAAACATTCTAATGTTTTCATGTATGCTCTTTTTATTTAGAAGAAATAAAATCTCAATGAGAAAAAAGAACCCTAGGTTATAGACACACTGCACAGTCTTTCTAGAACCAAGGTTGATTAGAAATCAAACTTAGTTTTGTCCAAATACTCTGAAGAATATATCTGGCAACACTTTGCTTGCTTTAGTAATTACTTTGGACTTATTTCATAAGACAAATTCTTTCATTAACTGAGTAGCACATCAAAAACACAAGGAAAAAGAGCAGAGATTTAAAATGAAATAAAACTCCATTGATGATTTTCACCTTTAAAGTCCTTTCACAGTGAATGACTTCAAGAATTCTTAACAAGCGAACTACTGATGTACCATGATGCTTATATGAAATGGTGTTCACATTATCTTGGATATGATATGTATTTACTTAAATAGTTTATTAGAGAAAGTGAGTAAAAACCTTCCCATGTATGCAGAAACTATGTCAAAGTCAGGAATAAAATGCACTGGTATCTTCAACTACCAAAATAAAGTCATATGTCTGAAAAATCAAAGCTTGCTGAGAACATATAATTGGTGCACACATACAGTGACTTCTTCAAAAGCATTTTTAAATCCACATTTTTAAAGAATAAACTATTTAAATATTTAAGTTAATAAACTATTAAACAATTTCATAACAAAGCTTACAGGTTATTTTTTAATTGAAAATAAATATACTAGAATATTCATGATCTGTCTCTATTTAAAATAACTAAATGGGTACTTAAATTAAATCTAGCTAACGTGAAATACGTTAAAATAAATTTCTCTGGAAAGAAAAAATCTTGTTAGTGTTCCATCAAGATGTTAAGTCAAGTGTAGATAACTTTAAAATATTAAGTTATATTCTTTTTGTATTCCATTCTTTCATACACCAAACCATAAGTGGGAACAGTTGGCTATTTAAAATTTCATATCTAAGTCACTTATATTTTGGTGATCACTTAGCCTAAAAGTTTGGATTGATTAAATTCCATAATATATTCTACACTGTACATTTATGGGAAGAGAAAACTTATCACTATTATACTAAACATGGTAGTCTGTGTCTTAAGTGTTAATCTATACTTCCATATTTCAGTATCAAGTTTTTAATGGCAATCATTTTACCCTTTAAATTGTTTTTAGTTTAGCTGTATATTGCCCAAAAAGTAAATATGTGTAAATTGCAAATTTTTATTTACAAAGGCCATTGAGTAGGACTGAGAAAGGAAAAAAGTAATCTAAAAAATAAGTGCATTTTAAAAATGTAATCTAATCTAATCATCTTTGATTAGTCAGTATATATGAAAATTTGTTCATCCAGCACCATTCTGAGTACTTTGAGGAGTATGTCTGCACACACACACATGCAGAAGAAAGTACTGTTTTCCACATGAAACAACTGTAGAACAAAAGGTTACCAACTTTGAAATGACAAAATGCTTTAAATGGAAAACAAATTAGTGGTTACCCAGGGTTAGGCACATGAGGGAGGTGGGCGTGATTACAAAAGGGCAATATAAGGGGGCATCTGTGGTGATGAAAGAGTTTTGAATCTTAACTATGGTGGTGAAGGATACACACAGGATAAAACTGTAGAGCGCGCACACACACATACAATTAAAACTGGGGAAACCTAAATTAAATCAATGAATTATCAGTGTGAACATCCTAGCTGTGATACCATACTACAGTTTTGAATCTACAGGATCATCTATTATTTCTTACAACTACATGTGAACTTAAAACTATCCCTAAATAAAAAGTTTTAAAATGATTATAAAATACACTTGCTCTTCTAAATACATCTCCTGACTCCAAATAAAAACATACAAGGTATAAACGCCAAAATCCCCTTTCCCAGTTACCTAATATATATATATATATATATATATATATATATATATATATATATATATATATATATATATATATATATATATATATATATTAATTTAGGTACATTAGTAATTCCCCTGGGGGTTGGGGAACAGAGTAAATATTATGTCTAAATATTTTTGCCCTGCCAATATGTTCTTAATTTTCTTTTAATTCCATGTTAATTTAAATGAGTTTTAAATATCATATCCTATAAATTGAAGGTTTCTCAGGTAGTGATAAAATGTTATCTTACTTTGAGTTCAGATTGTGGATGGAATCATGCTTAATGAGAGACTGAGAGAAAGAGAAGGAGGGAGGGAGAGAGGAGGAGGAAGAGGGGGAGGAGAAAAGAGTAGAGAAAAAAGAGCTGTTTTATCTTATCTCTTTGGTAACAGATAAAAAGCACTTCACACACGCGCACACAACTCTCCTCTGTAGTCTGCATGAGTTCGGGCTGAGAGGTGAAAAGAGAACACCATAAGGATTTCTCAAACTTGGGTCTTTACCGACTTTGAATCTCCTGGAAAATATTCAAGCACATCATTGCTCTTTCACTAATGCAAAACGAGAAATAATGTGTCAACCACTCTGGAATTCCTTTGGTGTAAAGAAGTGGAAGGTGATCAAAGGGAGGGTGACGTGCACCGGCACCGGGATAAAACGGGTCTGATTAGGGTAGATTCCCATTCACGTAAAATGACTTCCAGGCAATTCCTCTGGCTCTGACTTCCAACTTGACACTTGCCTGGTTGCCATAAAGATGGAAATAGGGACGTGGGCCTCGCTCGCCCCTGTCTGTAAGCTTCACCCTCTCCGCCTCACCCCCAAAGCTCCGCTAGAGCACCTGAAAGCTTGTACAGCCTTCACGGTGAACCAGAGGGGTTTAGGGGCGCTGTCCTCCGGGCTACCATTTTCCTCCTCCCCAAAACTCAGCCAGCAGGGGAGGGGGTGGGAAGGAAGCCTGGGGAAGGAGAGGGCTGGGGCGGGCCCAAGGGCTCGGAGAAGGGGAGAGGTTGGGGAGGCGGGGACTGCGAGGCGGTCCGAGGACTCCGGGACTGCGGATCATCCGCGTTTCGCAAGGTCTCCACGTTCTGAGGTGTGGTGGCCAGCTCTGCTGCGTCCTCCGGCCCCCGCCGCCGGGGGCGCCCGCCCCAGCACCGGTCCAGCAGCACCCGCTTCGGACGCGGGGCGCCCACCGCTCTCCGCCCGCGAGGCCCGTCAGCCCTCGAGTGGGCGAGTGGACGGGGCGGCCAAGGCGGAGATGCGAGCGGGTCCTGTCTGTGGACCTGCGTCTCCGGTGAACCCACCTGGCCGGAACACGGCCGTCGGGCTGCGACTGAAGTCACCGCCGCAAGTTCGCCCGACGGGCGGCCCCAGGGACTCGGCCCGCGGGGCACCCCCTATGGGCCGAGCGCGCCAAGCCGCGGTAGGGGTGGGGCGCGCTCCAAGGTCCCTAACCCGCGGGTAGGGCGTCGCGGGAGCACAGGTTCTTCACGAACCACCCCAGACCTGTGTGCGGTCAGGCTGCACACGACTCCTGCAAACGAGGACCCTGAGGGCGGGGAAAACCCGGTGCAAGTGAGGGAAGATGAGGAAACTGGTCAACGGGTCGTCTTGCCTTCGACAGTCAAGAGAAATCTGTGTAACATGGTATAATCTGATAAATATATTATTGTCAATACAACCTTAAAGCCAAACGCTTTCCCCTTGAGTCCAGCTTTCACATACCTGGCATTTCAGCTTTCAGAATTCCTGCTGGGTCAGGACACGATATTGATGCACTGAATTATATTGTATCGAAAGCATTTAATAAGCACTCCTAGATATCCAAACAGAAAAGCAGACAGGGAAACAAGGGTATACATGTCCTGTCTTCAGTGACTTTGCCTACTACTTCTAACTTTGTTTTCCTCACTTTTGTGTGATTTTTAAAAAAAAAACATTTTCACTTTTGAAAGTGTAGGCTTATTTTGTTGCTGAATGACATTTCAAAAAAAAACAGTTGGGAGAGAATCTTTACCTAGAAAGTCTTAATTCAAAATGATGTTAACCAGACTTCCCTAGTTTATGTAACTTGAACTCTTTACTGGATCTCTTTTAACAAAAATTATATACTTAGTCTATTACTGGTTTCTAGCTTCTCTGAAAAACTGTAGACCATATGTTTCAATCACAGGTGTCAATTTGAAATGTTTCCCCAGCAGAAACTACAATTTCACCAGGTGCCAAGTGAGCAGATAGCCACAGCTGCTGCTGAGTAGTGCCAAGACAGGAAACCTCATGATATGTCTTCTTCAATAGAAGGGAGCATGCAAACGTGACTGGTTCTTATATTTGGGGTGAGTCCTATGAAATAATCTTGGAGATCTCATTCGGACTCCAGCTCTCTGATGAAATCCTGATATTCTGTGGAGCCCCAAATAGCTGGGGAATGGGCCAGCAATCAGAGAGAGCAGCGTGTTTAATAAGGCAGGTGCCTGCCTATCTCTGCCCCGCAGTTCAGAAGCCAGCAATACCCACAATCCCTTCACTTAACTCTAAGGCAAAAGTTTCACAATGATCTCCACATTTCCATAAGGAAACAGACCTTTAAAATTAAGGTTGTATGTGTGTTTATTTTGAGATGTGGGGAGAACAGACTAAGCAAATAATTAAAATTGCAAAAAACCTTCATTGTAATTTTGTTTTCAGTTCCTTGTTGCATTATGAAAAAAAATCCCCTTAAAACTAAAAGGTTCCATAATTAGTTTCAGTCCTTAAACAATTAAACTCCCAAGCTAGTACAGCTTCCATTTTTAGTAAATGTTTTACTATGTATTTTCTACCTTAAAAGTATTGAGATTAGAGCTCAGTGGTGAAAAGGGTCTAAACCTATAAACCTAAGTCTATTTAAGGAATGCTACAAAGTTTGAAAACTTAAGTTCAAGTGGTATCTAATTTATTTTTAACTATAGATGCCTGAGAGTCTGTCATTAACAATGTCTATGGATTAAATTGTATTGTTCCTTATAAAACACAATATAGGATTATTCCTCCTTTATATCTGAAATTGCACATATTAAAGAAACTAGATCCTTCATCCTTAATTCTAGCTTTCTTTTTAGAAGTCTTTAAAATTAAATGGAAAAATATAACATAGAAGATCATAATATAAATATAGTTAGGAATTTAAATAAAATATGGCAAGAGACTGTTACTAACAAGAAAGCCAAGCTATATTTTCTGACCCACTTCCCAACTTCCTAACTTTAAAATACCATTCTGTTTTTACAAAGTTAATTGAATGCCCCCACGATCACATACACACTTCTAACAGCTAAGCAGTGAGGAGAAAAAAAAAACTATGTAAAGGGATATTTCAGGGTTTTTTCAAAGTGCTATTTAAAATAACCTAAAGTTTTTAACATACCAGCTGACTTTAAATACAGATATACAATGTGCTTGACACATGAAATAATACATTTGATTCAGAATAAAACATATTCTCTAAAAAACTTGCAAAAATGTTTCCATGACAGATTTGTTTGGAAGACTTTGGCTCTTTTGTAAAAAGCAAACCTTATGTAACTTCAAAATCATCTTTGTATTCCTCTCTTTATATAAATGAAACTCCAAAAGACAGTATAAAGTCAATTGAAAAGTTCTAGTCTGTTTCTCTTTAAAAACCTGCTTTGGAAAATCAGAAAAATCCCATGATTATGGGAATATATCCTATGCATGCCTAAAAGAAATTTTGTTAATTTTAACATATGTGTTTTTTCTTAAGCTCCTAGCTGAATTTAAAAAATCAACACTTTATATATGGTACTTAGATATTAACATCCACATTTTTTAAATTGCTTTTGAGGTGAATCAAGTGTGCTAGAAGCTTTGCTAGTAGCAGAATGTCCCTGTCTTCTAAGACATGAAATCTAGTGGGAGACAGCAAAGTAAACACAGTATTAATTCATTTAACAAGCACATACTGCATCCTGCCCTGTTTTAAGAGCTGTAATTGCTCTAAGCACTGTAAGACTAAACATGAAGGACTTAGGGTAACTTAGGTGAAGAGGTAACACTATCTAAAACATCACTTAAAAAATAAAAGGCTTCTTGTTATTAAGAAAAAATAGCTGTTTTATCTAGGTATAAAAATCTCCTTTTCTCCTCCCCCAACTAAAATAGTGTTAGTATTTAAATAGGCATTCATTTGGCAATTGCATGCAATTCAAGTTATGAGAAAACAATAATCATTTTGTCCACACTGTTTTAAATTAATGAAATAACTCCATATTTACATACTTCAATAAAAAGTAAAGGCATTACATACCCCATAACCAAGTTAGTGGATTCAAACTGTCTATAATAAGTAAACAAACATATATCTTAAATGTTGCATTGCCACTCTGTGGGGGGGAAACGCCATGAATTTACGTTTGGGTCTGAGCAGACCAATTTTGCCACCAAGTTTGTCAGCAGAGCAGGAGACTCACAGACTTTTTGGTCCAGGAGGGGAAGATTAACATTTCCATGCTTGTGTCTTCCCATTCTTTGCTTTTCAAGACTTTTTAAGTCAACTCTTTACATTTTAAATGTTAAAGTTTTTAGGGTTTTTTGTTGTTGTTTTTTAGTGTTAAGGTCAATAAAATGTTGACAGTGACTTAGCTGGCCCCCAAATCCTAAAGATCTTGTCTACTAATTGAGTGGATACAGAGCTTTTCCACACTCCCAAAGTAAACCGTCATCAGGGGGATTAGACACAAGAATAATTTCATCTCCAAAGACACCATATAGCGCAAAGTAATTGATACTAAAAACTGATTGGTGCTTCTAATGTAGAAGTCTGAAATTTGGCATAGCATTTTCTAACACAACGTGCATGCATAAAAATACTAATTGGTGTGTGTGTGTGTGTGTGTGTGTGTGTGTGTGAACATCATCTTTCTAAAGACTTAGACGTGGGTGTTCTTCAAAAATTGTACCCAAACCCCGTATCACCAAAGTAGAAATACCTCAGCGCCTTGCCAAACAAGTCAGCCTCTAAACGCCCCCCCAAGCCTACCACTCGTTTAAAACCTTGGTGTTGCGGGACTTCTGGGAAGATAGGTACCCCTTTTTTATCAGTACAGGACACAGGAGACTGTGATGGAAGGTGCCATAAAGCGACCCTTGGAGTCCCCCAAGCCTGCATAGGAGCTGCGGTCTGGCCATTGCAGATTCTGCCCGCCACAAACCCAGGGTTCTCGACCAGCGCCGCAAAGTCTGACGCGGGAGGTTCCCCCCGCGGCGCGGTCGCAGGGTTCCGGTTTCGAAGGCGCTGGCCTGGGCAGACACCTGCGCGCAGTGCGGGCAGGGCGGCGGGGGTCGGGGAGGGAGGGAGAGACGCCGACCTCCCGGACGCCCACGGCTTTTCCTTTACCCCGAAGTTTCTAGAAGCCCCAACGAGCACCTGGGCGCTCCCCGCACACTTTCTAACAAGGCAGGGCGCGCGCAGGTCGCCTGTCGCGGCTGCGTCCGGCTGCCACTCGGGTTAGAGCCACTGCGGCCCGCGCGAGTTCGCCGGGGAGGCCGGGCGGGGAGCGCGGGGCTGGGGGGGAGGAAGGGGCGGCGCGCGGCCCCGGGGCGCGACTGCGGAAGAGCCGCGCAGACTCGGCCGCCGGGCCTGCGTCCCGCGGGGCCTCCCGGGGCGCCGCGGGCGGGGGCGGGGGCGGGGGCGCGGGCGGGCGGGCGCCCCTCTGGTCAGCGTCCTCGCGGCCCCGCGGGCAGCAGGCCCGGACGCCGGGAGGGAAGGCGCGGTGGGTCCCACAGAGCCGGCTTCTGCCGGGCGGGCGGCGGGGGCGGAGCGGGGAGGCGAGGTGAAGAGGCCTCTGTTCTTTCGCTTTGCTTCCGCGGCCGAGCCTCCAGCAGGAACCGCACCCCGCGCGAGCGAGCTTCCGCGGAGACGCCCGGCCCCCAGCCCGAGCCCGCCCGCGGCGGGGCTGACCGGTGGGCCGGGAGTGGGGCGGTCGGCCCGCAGGGGCGAACCCGGAGCCAAGACCCCGAAGCATTGGCGCAGCCAGAAAAACTCGCCACGGCCGGTCGGGTCGGCCTTGCTTCCCGCTGACTTTCTGCCCCGAGGACTTATAAAAAGAGTCCCGGGCGGGGGGGAGGGCGGGGAGCAGGGGAGGGAAGTCTGTGGGCTTTCCACTCTTCGCCCGGAGCGCGTTTGGGGAGCCCTGCACTACCTTACACCAGCCAGCTAGTTCCCTAGACTCCGCTGCGCAAGTAGAATCCCAGTGGCTGGGTGAAGAGGCAAAAGCTTACTTAAAAAAGAAAAAAAAAAAAGCTGCACCTCACTGCGCATGTGCGAGCCTCAATTTTTTAATTTTTGACGTCATTTCTCTTTATCAAGACCCAAGCCAGTTTTTTTGCTCTTGCATTACTCTGACGCCTAGGAAATATAGCAAAAGTACAGAAAAGCGGTTTTCAATGTTTCTGCTCTCACAAAAATAGCATAGGCTATTTATCCTTTCTGCTTATCTCCACAGGAATTATCAGAGTTTAGCGCTACCTTAACGTAGACTAATTGGAAAACGTGATGGCACAGCATCTAATTTTTTTGAGAGGAGATATTTGCACTACAATTCGCAACTCCCGTCATTTTTCCCTTTATTTAGAGGAAACAGCTGAATGCTGCTAAATCTGGGTTACTTTACTTCATAATCCAGCATTGCCCCATATTCATTTTTAAAGTGAATAAAGTTTCTTATATGAAAAGCATAAGAAAAGATTAATGGCCACCTATAAGAAAATACTAACACCTTTCCCATTAGTAAGGTAGGAAATGAGTTATACAGAAATGCTCTTTATTCTAGTAGTGTTTTTTGTCTTCCTGGTGAAAAAATACGTAATTGCTTGTCATTGTAATTATAAGTCAAGGGTAAAGGTCTTGGAGGTTTTACAGATACACATTGAACTATACAAATAATGCCAGTATGTTTGTGGTCAAATCCCAAAGAAAAACAAACTTACAAACTCTTTGCTTAACTAAGTATACCAAATGGTGATAGTAAAGATACAGACTTCTTTTAGCACAGTTGGGTAGGAAAAAAATTATTTTTAAAAAATGTGATGCTTAATACTTTAAATGAATGGCAAATGTTTACAAATGCTATGAGTAACTGGTATCGATTAACTTTGAGGAAGAATATTCCCAGAACCCATTGCAGACCATTATAATAGACTTATGTTGCACTAGAATGTCTCTAAGTTTAGCAAGCTTATATGAATTGTGTATGTTAAAGTTCATGAAAAGGCATCCCCTTAAGTTTATTTTATAGGTTGCTCTTATTCCATTGTAAACTTACTTTACTGCAGTAAATTTCCTTCAAAGTGTTCCCCAAAGTGACAAAAAATAACAGGTGAATAATTGGAGCAGAATGAGCATTTGATATAAGTGAATAAGGTCCACTGAATCTCATAATCTCTTTTTCTTTAGAAAATGATGGGATAGCTTGCAGAGAACCCAAGTGAAAATATTTTAAGAAAATTGTCATGAGGCATATGTAGAAAGAAACAGCTGGTAAACACATTTTCCCAAACTTATTCTAAGTTCTTCAGTTACACTAGAAAACAAACTGTAATGAATCATGTTCAAAGCAAAAACACTATTCTGAGTTAATTACTGATAACATTAATGTTCTGATTCATGAACAGCTAGATGCTTTCTAAACATAATCTTCTCAGTACAATTTATACTTACATATTTTGGAAGTGTGTTTACTGAACTTTGGAGTTTTGTTCAGGATGTTGGAAAGGAGTAAAAAATTATGCGGTAAAATTCTATAGAAATGTAACCAAGTCCAATAAAAGGTCCTCTGTGCGGAAGTACATTATGGATATGACGTGGTTGTCAAACCTAATTGTTTGCTTTTGAGTACTCATGGAAGAAATTCTACAGCCTTAGGGATATTGACTCAAAAGCTGCAGCATTTCTGGTTTCAGTTTAAATAAAACAATGAAATCCATCATTATTCACGTCAATAGTGATAATTCACATGAATATGAATGTACTTTGATCTTATTCAATTCATTGAAAGACACAGTTGTAATGAAAAAGGGAGATAATCTCTTTAACTTGGTCCAAAGCAAGTTGTTGGAGCTTTTCATTCTTGAAAGACCATAGAATGGAACTTTTCACTAAAGCCTTGCTTTCCTATTTTTAAGGTGGTGGTGGGGGTGTTTGGGCAAGCTACAGGTCATTATGTTGCCTCCAGGAACCAAGTAGTGCTAACTTTCTTCTTTGAAGTAAACTGTCTTATTAGTGAACTTGACATTTTGTGCAAAGTAAAGGTGAAACCCTTTTTATAACATCATACCTAAGAGTCATTTTAGGAGTCATGTTGATATGAGTTTGCCATCTGATATGATTAAGACACATTAACTACTTTCAGTATGTTTTAAAACTTATTTAAATTAAATAGGGTATTTCAAGAAGCATTGCCTTAGCATATTAGCAATATCCAATACTAGCCCCTTAAATGTTCCTGTTGAACTCTAAAGATAGTTAATGTCATGTCTCTGTTATATGAAAGTATGAAAGTCATTTTAATCTTATCTTATTTATGGCTATTTAACCAGTCTTCAGACAGTTTTGGTGGGAAAATAGCAAAGTTACAACTTCTTATTTACAATTTATCATTCTTAGAATTCTGGAAACATCTGTCAGATATTTTTAGTAAAATGTACCATATCTGAAACATAATTAGATAAAAATATGATGAATGAAGGAAGATATCTGATTAATGCCACTAACTTGGAAAATGTTTAGCTTTTCAGTGAGTGCATTAAAGATACCCAAACTTTATAATAGTTATTAGTAAGGTTTTATTTTTCTAATATGGATTGTTGAATTTCTGGAGTCCTCTGGAAATTCAACAGATATTTGTTGAGTTGTATTTAAAAAAGACTCTGGAGCATACAAAGATAAAACAGATACTTGTCCTCAAGAAGCTTTCTACTTATAAATTTCAGCACACCTGTGATTTACATGAAATTTCAACCCACGAAGAACACTGAACTAAATAACTATTTAAAGCCAGGACAGTTATTAAGAGTGAAGAAATTTAGCAGTTCACATATTTCCTGAGTTATCCTACTCGCTAAATAAAAAACTTTCCTGGATACTTTGGAGATTTTTCTTCAATAAAAATCTGTGTAAAACACTAATAAGGTGTTTTAAAAAAATAAATCATTGTTCCAGAACCACAGAAAATAGAAAAGGCAGGAACATTTGTATGGGTTAGTCAGTCATTTTCTTTATGCATCAGACCACTCAGTCCACACTGCCAAGGGGTGATGTGGTTCATCAAATGAAATGAACCACCAACTTCTGTATAAACAAGGATAAGTATATGGATATAATGTTTAAGCTAACACGAGTGGTTATATTGTGGATTTCGTGCAAAATATTCGTGGCAGACAAAGATGGAAGATAGTAGCATTTGCCTGTGGCTCTAACCCAGAGGAAAGCCAGACACAATCTTAAGCTTTTCTTTGTGATGACATTACTAAAAAGAGAGTGGGCGTCTGGTCTTGACTTCTTTCTTTACCACCATCCTTATTAATGATGTCAAGAGAGCTTTCTAATGGAGTGACAAAGAATTTCGGTTCGAAGTGTAGACAGGGCACCTGGGGCTGGGACTAAGCAAAGCTCCCCTCTCTGGAGGCTCAGGTGCCTGTTCAGTGCGGCGGGCGCTGCAGAGTGCGCTCTTAGCTCCCCTATTGTCTGCCGTGGGGGCAGGGCCAAGCCCGGGGAGCTGGCTTTTGAGCCGAGCTGAAGATCCTGAAAAAATGAGGACCCGGGGCGGGGACCAGAGATGTCAACTAGGGCCACCCCCAGAGTTGCAAATGTTCTACCCCGAGGTGTGCCGGGAGGCAGCGATACCAGCGGCCGCGGCCCTGGCTGCAAATCGCCGTCGTGTGGTTGCTACTGGCAACCGAGCCTCCGCGGAGCGCGCAGCCTCGCAGCCCCTGGAAGGAAGGTGGCGGCAAGGGAAAGCGGCTGTGGCGCGGCGGTCTCGGCGAATTTCTCCGCCAGTAAGACTCGCCCTCTTGCCCGCGCTCTGCGGCCCCTTGAGGCCTTGACCACAGCTGTGCCGCACGAAGGGCCAAAGGGCTCCTGGGTTGGAGGTGTCATTGCCTCTGGAGCGTCAAATTACTGGCGCCCTCCGCGAATGCAACATGGCAGCTGGGGCTCCGACACCGGGTTCCTTCAGTCTGCCAGGAAGCCGGGGACTGTGGAC